>NC_132788.1:39825291-40425291 GCF_048418805.1 Vulpes vulpes | reverse complement strand
CAACTGGTACATCTCAACTCTGAATTCAGTAACATCTCAGTGGTGGTTCAAAGTCAGCCAGAGTGGGAGTGTTTATACCACAGTAATCACAAACACTACAATTCAGGGCTCATTTTTCCCCCAAAGAGCTTGTTGTCACACATTTGCCAGCCTACCACTGAGCACACATAACTGAAATAAGAACCCAGAAAAGAGAATTTTTGGACTGGGGAATATTGAGGACTTTCACTGATGAGAAGATATTTGGACTCTGTTCTCTCTAGCCATTTTTTTTTTTTTTTAAATGGATTTGTTTCTCAGCTCCAGGCTCTGAAGGGTGGAACACCCAATGCTCTGACACACATCCCTCCAAAATCAGGTCAGAAGTGTACATTGATGACTCTCACTGGTATCAAACCAAGTGCCTTAAACTATGAACAGACCATCTTTAAAGTGAGAGGAGCAAAGCAAAGAGCTGATAAAAATGCCGCGCTGAGGACAGAAATTCTCCCAATCCTGGACATTTTCTGCTCAGTTTAACCTAAATTATCAGTGTCACTAAAACCACACTTCCCCTTCAGGGGTGATCAGATTTAATGATTTACATGAAAAGAAAAGAAGTTTCTTCAAAACAGTGTCGTTGTAAATATCACATGGGCTGATTGTACATCAAAACGTTTTGTAAACAAAATCAGAAACATGAAAATAACATATTTGTAAAAAAAAAAAAAGAAAGAAAGAAAAGAAAAAGTGAAGGTCTACATTCTCCATTAATTTAATTTCCTTTTTGTTGTAACTACAGAAAGTGCTTTTAAAAAGTTATTGAACCATAACTGTTTATGAAAGATATTTGGTGCCCAGATAAGACACTGTGGCTTTTTGTATGTATGTTTCCAGTTTCAAATATAAGGCAAAGAAACCACGGTTGTATTCTTCAAACGGGAAAGGCATGTATGCTTATTATATATCCTGTGATAGAGCTTTTCTAGACAGCTGGAGCGTCCGGTGAGATTACTAAAATGTTCTCAGTAACTACCTATATTTGACTTTGGCACCTTTTTAAAAGTCAAAAGAGGCATTTGCAAGGAGCCATAAAAAGTCATTACATATGCAGAACAATTGAAGCTCCTCAGCATCTGGGGAAGGAAACACATCTGTCTTCTGTCTATTTCTTCCCTAAATGTCTCCCTGAATCAACTTTTATGGGGGTGGGGGAGGTAAGAGGAGGTCGTAAATATCCCATTCTATTGGAATCCCAGAGTTAACAATACCCCTGCGACTATAAACACAAGATGTTGCATTCAGGAAAGGGGTGCAGTCAAGTAAGCAGAGATCTTTGTGACAGTGGCCTCGGTGTGGGCCACAGGCCAGCTAATCACATTACCATGAGAGCCAAGAGGTGGCCTGCAGACAGTGAAATAAAGAGGAGGGGAAAAGCACGACTAATCTCGTTAAAAGGAAAGCTAAGATAGACGCTGCTTTTACATAGCTGCTTAAAACGTCCCGTTTTCCCAGGACTGGGTCACCTGTGCATCCTCGGGGGCTCGGGCTGGCTTCCTTGCATTGTTCAGTTGGGCCAAATGCTGGGGCCTTGTGGGCTCCCTCAGACCTTGCCTTCAGAGTATTCTTTTTAAGAAAAAACAGACATCACACCCTCTCCCCACCAAAAGCCTTCTGGAAGTGCTGTTTTCCTTCATTATGGTATTTTCAGTTTACTGTTCCCTAAGTTGTCTAGAAGGATGAAGTCCACTAAAGGCTTGAGCCGAAAGTCAAGCTTCTCATGTGTTCTGCGACTTTGAGGAAACAAGAACTTAAAGGAAGTCTGGGGAAGGCTCCTAGATCAGTGGTCCTCAAAGTGTGGTCCATGGATCCCTGGGGGAGCCCTCATTTTCAGGGGGTCCTCCTGCTTCTCCTTTTTCTAATGGCATAGCTGTGGGAGGTTGGGCTTCCTTACATGTTTCAACACAACCAACAGATTAGAACAGATCGAAGCAGACGTGAGAACCAGTTGTTGAAAAGATTTGCCACCTAGAAAGCAAGATGCTTAAGAAGATTTGTAAAAATGGAGGGCAATACTACTCTTTTCACTACATGTTATGTTGCTTCAGAAAATAGAACTCTTTTCGATAAAAAAATATTTAGGTTAACATATAAAGGATTTATTACTGTTATTCTTAAGTCAATTCTTGATTTTTGTTTTAATGTGTAAATATGGGTAGATAGAATCCACATAAACAAAAGTTCTTTGGGGTCCTCAGTGACTTGCAGGAATCTAAAGAAGTCCCAAGACCAAAAAGTTTCAGAACCACTGCACTAGAAAGACATGAGAACATTTTCATTGTAAACATCGCTCATTGCTCTAAATCTCCATTTTTAAAACTGCAGACTAAAAGGTAGGACTTTTCCTCAAACTGCTCCTAAGGCTCAGGCTAGAATCTTAAATTAGCCTTTGATCAGAGACAAATGATGTACCAAGAACCAAGAATTGTAGAAATTCCATGAGCCCAAGAAAATGACAAAGAAGCAAGATGTCACTTAGCCAAAAAGAGGAATCTCTGGAGATCCATGTAAGTTGTTGTGTGTATCAGTAGCTTGTTCCTTGTTATTGTTGAGTAGAATTCCGTGGTGTAGATGTACCATGGCTTCCTTGGCTCTTCACTTATTGAAGGACATCCAAGTTGGCTGCAATAGGAGGCTATTACAAATGAACATTTGCGTACAAGTTTTGTGTGAACGTAAGTCTTTATAGCATGGGGATAAATTTCCAGGAGTGCAATTGTCAGGTCATATGTTAGCTTCATGCTTATTTTTTTATGAAACTGCCAAACTGTTTGCAGAGTGGAGGTACTATTCTGTGTTCCCACTAGCAATGTATGAGTGCTTCCGTTTCTCTGGAATTTCACCAGCATTTGGTGTTGGCACTGCTTTTTATTTTTACCATTCTGGTAAACATAGAGTGGGATCTCACTGTGATTTTAATTTGCATTTTCCTAATGGCTTATGATGTTGAGCTTCTTTTTGTGTGCTTATTTGCCATCTGTATCTCTTCTTCAGTGCAATATCTTTTGCCCCCATTTTAATGAGATTGATTTTTTTACTGTTGAGTTTTAGGGGTTCTTCATATATTCTAGATAGTAGTCTTTTATTAGATATATGATTTGTAAATATTTTCTTCCATTTTGTAGCTGACTTTTTCATCTTCTTAATAGCAGGGGTGCTTCAAGGGCAAAATGTTAAATTTTGAAGTCAAATTTATCAGTTTTTCTTTTTATGGAACATGCTCTTGGTGTCAAGTCTAAGAACTCTACCTCACCCTGGATCCTAAAGATTTTCTCTCATGTTTTCTCTAAAAGTTTCATAGTTTTACTTTTGGCATTTAAGTTCATTTTTCACTTGAAGTTAATTTTTAGATGAATATGACCAGTTGCTCCAGCACCATTGTTTGAAAAGGCTACTCTTGGGATGCCTGGGTGGCTCAGTGATTGAACATCTGCCTTTGGTTAGGGTCGCGATCCCAGGGTCCTAGGATGGAGTCCTACATCGGCTCCCCATAGGGAGCCTGCTTCTCCCTCTGCCTATGTCTCTGCCTTTGTCTCTGTGTCTCTCATGAATAAATAAATAAAATCAGAAAGAAAAGAAGAAAGAAGAAAGAAAGAAAGAAAGAAAGAAAGAAAGAAAGAAAGAAAGAAAGAAAGAAGAAAGAAAGTTACTCTTCCTCCACTGAATTGCCTTTGGGTCTTTATCAAAAACTAGTTGAATGTATTTGTGTGGTTCTATTTCTGGGTTCTCTATTCTGGTCCACGGGGACAAGTATTTATCCCTCCACCAGTACAACATACTCTTGATTGTTGTAGCTATATAATCAGTCTTGAAACCAGGAAGACTGCAATGAATTACGTTCTGAAAATTTATTGACATAACCTAGGTGCTTAGTCTTTGTTCATAATAAATGTATTAGTTAAAACATTTACATTTTCTCGACATCTTTTCAATTATTACAATTTGTATTTTTTAATTGAAATTCACACTTTCCCCCAGGCCCCAACCTTTACTTTGTGCAAGTGACTTCACCACTCTGGATCCCAGTCTCCTTATCTAGGAAATGGGGAAACAGTCCATCCTTTGGAGTTTGTACATACTTTGCAGGAGGCCAGTAAGATCGTATGAGGTCACATGAAAAGCAACAAGCATAAGACCAGGCATGCAGCACAGACTCCATGCTCCCATCCTCCTTCTCTTTGCTCACACTGATTCTGGTACTTAGGCTGATCGTATGTGGAATTGTTCCTTATATTTCTGCCACTTGCTCTCATTTATCAAACCCAATATATGTGAAGGGACACACAACTCTTGTAACGATCCATCACTAATATGTACTGCACTCATCACTGTTAAAATCTAGAACTGCATCTGAACTGAGCAGTTGGCTGATAGCTGTGATACTTTGGTTCTTGAAAGGGCTCCCCTGGCTGCTGATGGCACAGCAAATCCACAAGGGCCTACAGAGGCTGAGCTGGCGATAATAGTAAAGCCTTTCCTCCCGTTACTCAAAACAGTCCCCTCTGCTTGCCTTACATACAAACATACCCAAAAGTAAAACAGGAGTTTTATTCCAAGCCCTCAGCCCCCAAAAAAGCAATGTATTTCAGGGTTTTTTTTTCCTTTACACATCTCAGTCTTTCCCTGTGAACTACTTTTTTTTTTTTTCCATTTCATGTTTTCTCTTTATAAATCATGGACACACAGATGCATATTTCTAAATTGTTAATTCAGCAAAGAGTATTGTTGTTAATACATTTAGATGTTTTGCAACCCTTACGTGTCCCTAGTTTCTCTGATGTGCTTTATGGAAGTGTGATTTATGTGAGTCAGCAGTTTAGTGACTTAATTTTTAAAAATATTTTATTTATTTATTCATAAGAGATACAGAGAGAGAGACAGAGACATAAGCAGAAGGAAAACAGGTTCCCTGCAGGTAGCCTTATGCGAGACTCGATCCCAGGACCCTGGGATCACTACCTGAGCGAAAGGCAGACGCTCGATCACTGAGGCACCAAGGAGTCCCAGTTTAATGACTTTATAGACAATTGTGTCTACAGTGACTGTTTTATAAGTGATATATTTTTATGTATAGACAGTGTTTATGTTATTATGTTATCATGTTCATTATTATGTTTCCCATGCCTTTTAAAAATCCCTTTACTTTACTTTTTTATTTTAACTTTTTAACTGAGAGATGTAAAACATATCCATAAAGGTGCCTATAAATAAACGCTCAGCTTGCTAAATCATTTAACGTTGTCTGCATTTACCAACCAGGATGATCAAAATGTCATGCATTTACTAACCAGAATGATCAAAAGAACATTTCCAGAACCCCAGAGGTGTCTGTGTGTCTCTTCTTGTTTATTTCCCCCTTCCCCATCAGATAACCACTGTCCTGTCTTCTAGGATGATCACATTCTTTATAGTTAATTGTAGAGTTTGACACAGCTCTGTGTGCATCCTTTAGCAACTTATGTATACATATGATAGCTGTATTCTTTGTCTTGTTTCCTCTACCAGCATTACTTTTGTACTGTTGGCCCATGTTACCGAATGTTGCCAGGGTTTATTCATTTTTGCTGCTGTATGATTATCCAGTATATCACTAGCCAGCTACATACTTACCCTTTTCATTGCTGACGAACATTTGTATTGTTTCCAGTATTTGGCTGTTGTGAACAATCTTGCTAGCACATTCTTTGGTACTTGTGCCCGGATGCACATTTCTCTGAACCACATCTCAGGAGCTGGGGTTGTGAGTTAAAGCATCCATACCTTTCCTGTCACTCAATACAAAGCTGTTTCTCAAAGCAGTTCCTTCTACTCATGTTCAACAGATAATATATGTAGCCAGTATTACATTTAAAAAGGACTCAAGGAGAATATATTTGTTTCCCTCCTCCCTAATTTCAATATCCAGTTCCATCTGTATTTTTTTTCTTCTCACACAATCTCTTAAGTTTTGGTAAGGACTGACAAAGTGCTAACTTTTGATGAGCAAAAACTCAATCTCCCCAGGTCTCAGACTGTGCAATCAACAAAGGGTACCAAGCTCCAGGATCGAGTGCTGGTTTTAAAAACTTTGTGCAAAAATGACTTTACTAAGTGCGGAGTGTGGAAAGGGCAAATTAGGGAGTCTATGGTTTGCAATCATAATGTTTTTTTTTCTTTCTTTCTTTCTTTCTTTCTTTCTTTCTTTCTTTCTTTCTTTCTTCTTTCTTTTTTTAAAGGCAGACTGCCACATTAGCGCCTCATTTGGATGTGTCTGGAGTCTTAGAAGCTTGACTACCCTACGTTCTCCTACAAATGGACCTTGAGAGCTTGTTTGTTCTAGCAGGGGAGCGCAGCTACTCGTATACCCTTGACCAAAGAACGGTCCTCCGGGAGGGAGGCACATGGAGCGGTGAGGGACGAAGGGGACACCTGCCTAGCCAGCCAGATCAGCCGAATCAACCCTGGCGATCAATGGGGTGACAGATGTGGCAGCCAGATCGCCCTCACATCCATAATGTTTATTTCTAAAAACTTCATTGTTCAAAAATAAAAGGAGCTTCATAAAAGTGACACTTATGACATCTTTTTTTAAAAGATTTTATTTATTCACGAGAGACAGAGAGAGGCAGAGACACAGGCAGAGGGAAAAGCAGGCTTCCCGTTGGAGAGCCCGATGTGGGACTCGATTCCAGAACCCCAGGACTCAGGGATCATGATCTGAGCCGAAGGCACTCAACCACTGAGCCACCCAGGTGTCCCATGACATCTTATTTATTCTGTCCTTTTGAAATGCTTAAGAACTTCAGGGACTGCCCAAAGCAAACTCTGGGCAATATGCTAGGCCAACAGTTACAAAACAGAATATTCAAACCCAGCTTTTTGGGAATTCACTTGGTGTGTAAATCTGGCACACCTATGTTGGACCTTTAAGCCAGGGAAGGATACAGTTCAGTTACAGGTGAATATTTTCTGGAGAAAGGGATTAGCAAAAGCACCTGGCCTTGAGCCACACTTGGACTCTACCCACTGAAAAGCATTTTCTCTCTACTTGTGACTTCTGCTGTACCCACTTCTGACTGCAAATTTCTTTAGGCAAAGTCCCCACTCTGCTAAATCGGATTTTTTTTTAAGTCTCATATTGCTACACATTGCAAAAAAATTTAGAACTCGAAACCCCTTTCTCTTCTTAAAACTTTTTGTCATGGGAAATTTTAAACATACATAAAAGTCGATAGAATGATAAAATGAACCCCAAGTACCCATGACTCAGCTTCAATAATTGTAAATTTATGACCATCTTATTTCATCTATCTCCTCTCACCACCACCACAATTACTTGGAAGCAAGTATAAATCATGATTTCATCTGTCATCACAGGATAAGAACTCAAAAAAAAAAAACCCAACTTCTCGATGCCATTATCAAAAGTACACATGCACACAAATTAACAATAACTCCTTAATTTCATTAAATGCCCAGTGTGGGCATTTCTTTGGTTTTGATACAAACCTTTTATTTTTTAAATAATTTTTAAATTTTGTTTTAATGAGGATCTAAAAAATCCATGTATTGCAATAGTGTAAACCCTCATTAAAACTTTAAGAATAAAAAGATAAAACTTTAAGAATATGGTTTGTATATCAACAATAATAACTGGGAAACCCTGGAAAGGAGCCACACTGGGGGAAAAAAAAAAAGGATAGCCTGACCATACATTAGAGTATATTTAAAAACCTCTATAGGGATGCCTGGGTGGCTCAGCAGTTGAGTGTCTGCCTTTGGCTTACGTTGTGATCCTAGTTCAGAGATCGAGTCCCACAGCAGGCTCCCTGTGAAGAGCCTCCTTTTCATTCTGCCTATGTCTCTGCCTCTCTCTGTGTCTCTCATGAATAAATAAATTAAATATTTTTTAAAAAACAAAAAGTAAATAAAAATAAAAACCTCTATAATAAAACTGTTTAACTTGGGCCCGAGGAGAGATAGGCAGACAAAGAACTGGAAAAGAAAATTCAGAAAGGGATCTGGCTGCATATGTGAATTTAGTAGACTGCTAGGGAGACATCTCAAATCCACATGCCAGAAATAAGACAAATTTCCCTAATCTGTTTCAAACCCAGAAGTAATAAGGGATTGGTAAACTTGCTTATAAAAGATAAAGACAACAACAAAATACTTTTTAAATGGCATAAAGCTGTAAAAAGACAAAAGACAAAAGGAAAACATTTGTACCCCTATCACAGAAGGTTCTAAAGGCCAACCGATATATAGAAAAATGGAGGGGAAATGAGAACACAGTTCCCAAGAACTGCAAGTGGCTGTCAGTCATCTGAAAGCCCTCAACCTCACTCAGATGGAGAGAAACTCAAAGCTAAGTTGTGCTGAGATGTAATTTCTCTGCTAGCGGGTTAGTGGAAATCCAGCCGTTTGACACTATACAATGCTAACAAGGCTGGGAGGAAACAGCCTCTCCTATACGTATGGTGGGAGGGGAATTGGGAAATGTCTAGAAAAAAATGATATACATTTCCCTTTGACCCAGCAATTTCCCTTCTACAAATCTATCCCAAGAGTAGACGGGCCAAAATGTAAAAATATATATGCATTATTATAATAGCAACAATCTAAACATGACCCAAATGTCCACCAGTGGGAGATTGGTCGACTGAATTATGGTACTTGTAGCCAGTGCAGCCGTGCTAATGGATGAGGAAGCTTTGCACATATGACCATGGAAGGATCCCTAGGGTATACTGTCAGCACAAAAAGCCCAACAGGGAAAAGTGTTTATTATATGCAGCCATTTAAGAAAAGCTGACACACACACACACATTATAAAAGAATGAATTTTGTGGTTTGTAAATTACATCTCTTAGACAGCTCTTAGACAAATACATATAAGTATTTAAAAATAGAAGAATAAACCACAAATTTTAGAGGAAGGGAGAGGATAAGCCATAGGAGGCAGGGATGAAGGTCGACTTGTTTCATAACCGAATTCTACAGAATTTATTTTGGGGCCATAAATATTTTATGTAATTTTACAAAACAAAATTAAATCAAAAAAGCAATGCCAAAAAACTGAAAGTAAAAGGAAACAAATGGACCACAGGGTGTGCCCTGCTGTAACCAGAGGCACCGCTGCAGGTGGCTTTGAAGCACTACCACTCGATGGTACATTCTCAGTAGGCTATACTCCAAGGAGCTGGAAACAAAACCTTAAATAACTTTCAGTAGTCATTCTGTTGATGGTTGTGTTCGTATTATTATTCTGAGACTCTTGTCTGTATTGTGGGCTAAATCAAACGAGTAACTATACTGGTGTCTTCGAAGACTTTTCTCTGTGGTTGATGAAGTTAAGTCAAATCCCTGTAATCCTGGGTGTGAACAGAAGTTTCAGAAAATCACCTTGCGATTAACCTCCAGTAAAGAATACAAGTCTTTCAGCTCTGTCCATAGAAAAGAGTTGGACAAAATACCTTCCCAGTGAGAATTAGCACTCCTAGCACTGAAACTTTGATCTCTAGGTAGCATTGTCCACTAAAAATAATCGAGTCCTTGAAGAAATGTCCCACTGCAGGACTAGGGCCGCAAATCTGGCATATTATATCAGTTAAGCAAGGAAGCTATCAAAGTCTACTCAAGTGGCCTCAGTGTTCTCGGAACCAAGCTTGTAAAGGCTCTCATCGGCCAAAGATAAGAAAACAAACATTTTTTGTAAAGATGAAGAGTACAGTGGATTGAAGTAAGTCCCATATGCTTGAGTCCCTGAGTTCACAGATATATAAAAGCCCACCAAAGCAATAACCACCCAGGTGGTTACCTTTGGAAGATATTAAGGCACCAAATCTCTATCACCTTTGAATTGGGAAAGAACCAAGCAGGATCGCCTGGGTGGCTCAGTCAGTTAAGCATCCAACTCTTGATTTTGGCTCAGGTCATGATCTCAGGGTGAGACTGAGCCTCACGTTGAACCCCACATTCAGCCGTGTAGGGCTCTATGCTCAATGAGGAGTCTACTTGAGATTCTCTCTCTCCCCACCTTCCTCTATCCCTCCCCACTGCTTGCACACTCTCTCTCTAACATAAATAAGTTAATTAATCTTAAAAAGAAAGAAGAAAGAAAGAAAGAAAGAAAGAAAGAAAGAAAGAAAGAAAGAAAGAAAGAACCAAATATTTGCCCTTTCTTTCTTTCATGATCCAGACCTCAGGATAACCAAAGAGTTGATGAGGGAGGTTTTACTTTATAATATGCCAGTTAATAGATGAAGAAGGAATGATAGAATTAGAATATCACCATTTTACAACTCCAAATAAATTAATAAATCTGGATAGTGGTTGTCAGTGGTTAGTAACATTTCACAAGGAGAGGAAAATGGATATTATATACTTGCTAATAGAAATACACCCCACCTAAAAAGCGGTCTTGCACACAAACACCCCCCCACCACAACCAAGCTTCTAGATCTGCAAATATAAGGGATAGAGAGCAGGTTAAAGGAGATTACAAGAATTCCAGCAGCAATATTCAGCCTGTAGGAAACTCTAAAGAAGGGACAACTTAATTTCTGAGGGGTTGGAAAGGTTGTGGGACCTACAGATTAAAAGATACTCGAGAGACATATCCCAATGTACTGACCTCATGTGGATCCCAAATTCAAACAAACTGTAAAAGAATTACTAGGCAAAAAAAAAAAAAAAAAAAAGAATTATTAGGCAATCAGAGAAATGTAGACATCAACTGTATATTTGAATGATATTGAGGGATTATTATTCACTTTCTAGGTGCAATATTATTGTAGCTGTATTTTTGAGAGTCTTTATTACTTAGAAATACTAAAATATTTACAAATGATTAACTACTTGCATTTGCTTCAAAATAATTTGGGTGGTGGTCATGGAGGGGTTGTCAAAGAAGATAACACAAATTTGGCATGTGGAAGCTGGGGGATGAGTAGATGAGGGTCATTATTTTTATTCCCTCTGCTGAAGAATATTCCAGTTTGTTCAATGAAGACCCAATCTGCCCTCCTACTCAAGACTCCCAATAATTCAAGCAAGGTAGACAGTAGTTCCCTAGAAGAGGAGTTTAGACAGAACAATAAGATGGTCCATCTACTTCCCTTTGGTTGTAGAAGGGGGGGCTCTATGGCTAGCTGGGGCCTAGCACAGAGCCTGGCCCATACACATACAAGCATTTGTTGAATGAAGGAATGACTGAGTACCAAGGCAGGGGAGAGGCAGGGGGTGGGGGTGGGGTGGAGGTGGTAGGGATGGGAAACCCATTTAGCATTTCCCAATCAGGAGATAACAGATTGTTAACTACCTGGATAACAATCTTAGCTTAGCTAAAATGCATTATTTAGATTACCAGAGCCGATTACAGATGAGGTAAACTAGGTCAAAGTTGCCTTAAGAATAAAGAGATGCCAAAAACTCAGTTTCATTTTTTTATCTGCTAGAAATAGCACTTTTCCCCTCTGCTCCCAGATGTGCTTCCCACCCTCCACCTCCCTCCCCTCCTCAACTCCTTCCCCCTCTCCTGACTCCCCATCCTCCCCTTCCACCAACTACAGTCTTCCCCTCTCCTCCTCTTCCCCTTCTCTTTCCCTCCCCGATCCTTCCCTCCTCTTTCTCATGTCCCCTTCTCCCCTTTCCATGCCCCCCACTCTTTATCCACACCCCATTCCCCACATCCTGGTCCCCAGCACGGTGGAGTGCCTTTCTGACAAATCTGAGGGCCTGTCTGGTTCCTGCCTTTTTCTCTCAATGTATCTGTTCCTCCTTAGAATGTTCCATTGAGAATCTAAGAGAAAAGGAAAGGACTCTTCTGTCCAGGAATGATTTGACGAAGGCGTATCTTAGTCTGTGGGAGACCTAAGCTCTAGTGCCAACAAACCTACAGCACAATCTACTTCTTTTCCTGCTCTCTCTTTTCTTTCTTTTCCTTTTCTATTTTATTGATTTATTTATTGAAGTTATTTATTTGTTTTAGTAACCTCTAAAACCCAGTGTAGAGGCGGACACTTGACGGGATGAGCACTGGGTGTTTTTCTGTATGTTGGTAAATTGAACACCAATAAAAATTAATTAAAAAAAAAAAAATAAAACCCAGTGTAGGTAGAGCTCAGACTCACCTGAGATCATGCTCTTCCCACTGAGCCAGCCAAGCACCCCTCTTTTTACTTTTTTTTTTTTTGAGATTTTATTTATGTATTCATGAGAGATACACACACACACACACAGAGAGAGAGAGAGAGAGAGAGAGAGAGAGGGGCAGAGACACAGGCAGAGGGAAGCAGGCTCCATGCAGGGAGCCTGACATGGGACCTGATCCTGGGTCTCCAGGATCAGGGCTTGGGCCGAAGGTGGCGCTAAACTGCTGAGCTACCTGGGCTGCCCTCCCCTGTTTTACTTTTTAAAGCTGCTGGTGTCACTGCAGCTGGGAAGGGCATGTTACCAATGATCAGAAAAGCCATCTTGAGATGCTTTTGAAGACTTGGAATGGAACTGTGGGCTCCGCATGAATCCCATGGGGATGTGTCCATGCAACTGCCCTTGGCTCCAGGGACACAGCCACCTGCTGCTGTTTTCACCACCGCCAAAGGAGCCTGGCCAGGACGGGCAGAGGCAGAAAGCAGCTGTGATGGCCACTCCACCCCCACCCCTACCATCCCACCCCACCTCACCCCCCCAGCCCTGGCTCAGCTCCTAGAGCTTCACACACTGTTGGCTGCAATCCACAGAGCTTATGGTTACATGGGCTGAGATGTATCCCCCCAAAATCCATATATCAAAGTCCTAACCTCCAGTATCTCTCAATATGACTGTATTTGGAGATAAGTCTTTAAAAAGGTGATTAAGTTAAATGAGGTAATGAGTCCCATGTGACTCATGTCCTTAATTAGGAGATGAGGGTACAGATGTGAACAGAGAAAAGACCACATGAGACACAGTGAGAAGATACCCATTTACAAGCCAGGGAGACGGGTCTCATGTGAACAGAACATGCCAGCACCTTGATCATGGACTTCCAGCCTCCAGAACTGGGTAGAGAGCAAACATCTGTGATGTAAGGTATCTGGTCTGTGGCACTTTGTTATGGCAGCCAGAGCAGGCTAATATGGTTACCAACTACTCGTGTTTTGGATGTTGATATGAAGCAAATGGCACATCACGTAATTTAGAGTACACTGGAAAAGTCGGTAAACTCCCCACACAGCCTCCAGGTCCCCTTTCTACCTCCCATCTCTCCTGCTATCTGCCCATCTCCTGCTCTATAACTACACTGAATTGCCAATCCACAGAGCGATGAGTGCTCATTGTCCTCACAGCAAACCTGCCACCTAGGCGCTATTTAATGCATAAGGAAACCAAGGAGGCACAGTGAGATCTTGGAAGATTACATAGCCAGAAAGTGGCCCAACCAAGATTTGAACCCAGCTCTTTTTTCCAGAGTTCGTGTTCCTGACACTTTGCTACTCCCATGGCCAGTCCAGGCTCCCCACTGCCGCCCTCATCAAACCAAACTCCATGCCCAACTTCCCCACCTTGCCATTAGCTGTTCTTCTCCCCCCAACCTGTCCTCTGCAGAATGGTCCTTTCTCCACTATAGCCTCCTTCTTACTGTCCCTTGCACATACCTCACAATGAGAAGGCTGCCTCCAACCCAGAAGGCCCACCCCTCCTCTCTGCCCACCACACCTGCCTCCCCAGGGAAGTGCAATTGTGATTTGCTGACCACCAGATATCTTGATTCCAAAGTCCCCTGGGGTTGCTAATGCTCATCTCATCCTACAGTTCTTGATTAAGTCACTTCTGGGTCTGACCCCTGCTGATGTGTGTGTCCCTTGAGGCTTAAGGTCCCAGAGCTGGCACCACGATGGGGCTTTGGGTGCAGGGAAGGACATAGCCTGAGAGGGCCTCAGGCAAGAGTAAAATGTCTTTGAAGATTATGTTTCATTTCTAACATACACCTGCATGTTGTATCCTAATCTGTAACATTCATGTTTGATGTAGTATGAAAGCTAAATTCAAATTATGCACCAGAATGAAAAGAGAATCAAGGCCTAATTTTAAAAATCTTTCACTGAAATTTACCCCTCATTTACCAGCTGGTTTCTGGGTCCCTGGCACAGTACCTCACCGAGCAAGTGTCCTAAAGAATAAGAAATGCCCTGCTCAGGAAACACGGGTGCTGTGCAGAGAATACAGGCAGGGTCTGGGCTTGACTCCTGAGCTGTCCTTCACACACCAGGTCTTAGGGACAGCTTTCTCCAAACCCCAATGTCCCCAGCTGTCAGAGGGATGACACCCATCTCCAGGGTCCATATGACAGCTAAATGGGATCACATCTGGCTTGCAAGTAGGTAAATATTGAATCTCACTAAATACTTCATGTCCCTTTCCCCCTGGAACTCATCTTAGGTTGAAGCACCATCAGACTGGGACCCCCAGAGGAGGTTCAAGAAAAGGAGTCACCATGCAAAACATGGTAGAAAGTTGGTCAAGATTGGGACACTTCTGGATCTCGAGTCTCCTTAAGAGTGTCTAAAGTTGGGGGCACCTAGGTAGCTCAGTGGGTTAAGCATCTGGCTTCAGCTCAGGTCATGATTCCGGGATTCTGGGATCAAGTCTGCTTCTCCCACTCCTATCCCACTCCCACTTCTCCATCCCACTCTCTCTCTCTCTTTATATAAAATAAATAATTTTTAAAAATCTGAAGTTGTCTCCCAAACTGCTCATGCTGGATCCACTCCCAAGTCCGTTCTGTAGGAAGAGAGCCTCGGTGCCCCGATAAGCACTTGTCAAAAATGCTTCACAAGAAAAATGTCGTTGCTGCTTCTCAAAACACAAATGTTATAGCCCTGATGGTCTATATATAGGGTCAAGAAAGGAATACTGTCTTGCAAAGAAGGGTGGCCCCTAAAATAATTCAGGGGCTCAAAAACTAGGAGCTTTGTAAATGAAAAGCCATACAATCTCATCATATCTTTTATGTACATCTGGCACAGTGCCAGCAGCTTTGGTGATAGTCAGTTTCTTATTTGTTTACTAGAACTCAAGCTTCTTTGAGAAAGAGGTCACTTCTTATTTATTTTCTGCATCGTATCTCCACATCTGGGAAGTTTCAAAAATAGACAATAAGAACTTATAATTGAAATAATTATTTTTCAATCTACCATTAAGTATTCCTAAGTTATTCTACTGATATTTGGTTGACACACCTTGAAATTCTAGAGATTTATTTTCTATGGACGGCACGGCTTTCTCCAGAAGATTCACCTAACCAGGAGATCCAGTCCCCTCAGTTTCACCTTCAAGCAAGGAAAAGTGGTCCTCTACCACATTCCTCCAAAATCCTTTGTGCCTTTGAGATTATTTGCTTCCGTGTTCATTTGTCTTGTGGTTAGGGACCGGGTCATTCCTTTCTGTATCTCCATTGTCTCTATTAGTGCTTAGCACAAGGTAGGTATGTACCAATGTCCCAAACCAATTCCATTCAGAGTATTTGGAACAGTGAAATTTTATCTCATCGATGAAGGAATTTGAAGTGTTCATAAACAAACAAGAAGAGCTGATCTGCCGCATTTGGTACTTCTATTACCATAATTTTTTTATTTTTAATTTTTTTTTCAGAATCTGTGGGAAGGGATACTAAGTTTTCCTTCACTGGGAAGGAGTGAGGGAAGGAACTAGGGGGAAGGGAGGAAGCCATAATGCCAGGAGCTTCATCTCAAATAATCCTCATAACAAGACCCTTGGGTTGAGGAGGAGAGCACTATTACCCTCATTTTATAGATGAGAAAACAGAGGCTTTGAGATGTTAAGTAACTTGTCCAATTACTAAGTTGAGGAAGGGATTCAAAACCAACTACCTGATTTCAAAGGAGTATGCCTTTCCCCTGCACCATTTTCTCACCTGACAACGATCTAGCTTGTCAGCACTGAAGGGGTGAGATACCCATAGACTCTCTTCACTTAAGGTCTCCTGAGTCAGCAGAGCTGACTTCCATTAGGTCCTCTTGATGGTGGCATCTTTCCCTGGTTGGTGACTCTACCTGGAGCCACCTGGTCCTGGATCCCTGCAAACCTTTCACAGGAAGCCCCGATGACTCAGCATCATGCTTAGGGTCCCCCTACTCCACCATCTTAACTCCCTCCCCATAACTCAATGTCATGAGATGAAGGACAAGCACTCCTGCTTCACAGCAGCAAAGGAGTGACCCGCAGGAATTGCCCCTCAGTGAAGTCAGCAAGACATGCCCTAAGAAAGACACCTAATGCCACACTTTGGACCTCACAACTCAGGGAAAGGAAGTCTTGGGGGTCTTGCAGAGCCATTTGTATCAAGCACTGAGACTTGGAGACCCATGCCTCTCACACCAGGACCCTACGAAAGGTTATGTTTTACCAAATGCCCAGAGGGTGTGAAATGCCTCCTAAGAGTGGACATAACATGATTTCCTACCAGTACTACTAATCTTGCTTCTTTGTTATTCAGATTTGTTCCATTTTGTTGTTTGTTGGAAGGGAACTCACAGAACATAAACTAGCCAGTCTTAGGGAAATAAGAAAACAGCCCTAGGGAAAACACCAGAGCAACTGAGCTTGTATTAGAATGTGGTTGAGATCAAATTGTAGAAAACAAAGACATTTAACAGAACAGGCTTCATTGATAGTTTTCTTACATGTTCTCTTAATGAAGAAAGCATACTGTGGGGCCCAGAACAAAGCTCATCTCTTTAACAGGCAAGACGGATCCAAGGATGGGGGGAAAAGTATGGGAGTGTCAAAAGAGACATTTTCAGCTGGCTTTTGCATTTGGGAGGATTCAAGGTCAACAAATGTTGCCAGCTGAAGAGTCACAATAAATTTTTAAAGGGAAAAAGGACCTACCTTCAGGTGCCTCTGCTGACTCATTTTCCTTATAAGGATAAATGTGACCTTGGTGTGATTTTTTTTTTTTTTTTTGGCAAAAAGTCTGGCAGCCTTTCCTTCGGGGCATAAACAACAGATGAGGCCATTTGACATCAACTTGGTGTACTTCCAAGAAACATGTGAGCTTGATTTGGCACTACCGTTCTCCAAAAGTTAACACTGCCTGGATATGTGTATTCTTGGAGAAAATAAAGCAGAGGTATATATGTATATGCAGTTGCCCACCTTAGGATGGGGACCATGTCCGACACCTGGAGAGCCCCTGCCCTGGTTGCCTGGCCTGCAGCAGGTACCCACTGGTTGAATGAATGACTGCAAGACATTTATGTGTTGTCCACGGTCAAAGAGAGCAGGGAATGGAACATGGTGAAAGGTGTGCAGAGCCCTGCTCCGGGCTGAGGCCCTTCCAACATCTCAGGCCTAACCACCCTCTACCTTAGCAAACATTTCTCTTCCTCCTCACCATCCACAGGCTGCTGGAGGCTGCCCTGAGGAATGCAGTCCCCTGGGGTGACGCTCCCCACCTTACACCTTTGCAGGCTGGTAAGTGGGGCCTAAGAGGAATTTCTTCCAGAAGTGCAACCCTCTTATTAATGTAACCCCCTTAAGTCCATTACGAAGGAATTTGTAGAGGAGGGGAAAAGCTGTCTGAGTTCTGCCGCCCGGACAGACGACTCTGGAGGTCACAAAGACCGGTACCCTGCCCTCTTCACTCCCGGGTGTGTGTGTGTGAGGGGGAGGGGTCTGAATGTGGGAGAGTCCCCCAGGGTGGGGGAAGTGCTCCCACTCCTCCCCCTCCCCCTGCTGGGCCCAATTCCCTGCATCCGTTAGCAGTAGCGTGTGCTGTTGGAAGTGGCCCCTTCCCCTCCTGCAGGCCAGGCCGCACTGGCCAGGGCTCCCCCACTGCTCCTGGCCAAACGAATCCCCACAGCCCTCCGCTCTCCCTCGCTGTAAACACTTTTATTTTCACTTCGGTTTATGGCCTCCCCTTCGAAGGGATCTCAACTTGTTTAAACCAGCTCTAAACAAAGGGCTCTGCTGATTACAGACATGCTGCTGGTTTTATGGTGGCCTTCCTTTGTCTCGCTTTCTCCCCACTGCCTTCCTTCCTCCCCACCCCCTCCGGCCAGGTACCAGGTCTTCTAAGGGAGGCCTTCCAGCCTCTGAGGGGTGGGAGGGCGGGGCGGGGAGGGGGGTCCCACCACCTCTTTCTGGTTCCCCTCAGCTGCAGGCCTGCTGCTCTGACAGGAGGTGGGGGATAAAAGGACCAGGAATCCCAATGTTCCCCAGGTCAGGCTTCAGCCTCCCCCCACCCAGTGAGGGGGACTCTGGGTCCTGTCCTGGGGGTTCACCTGGCTGGCATCTGTACCATCCTCCCTCAGGGGATGTTGACATCCTGACCCTAGTCTATCCCTGGACCACCCTAACCAACCCACACTCCACTCAGCTGTATGCCCCGAGATCAGCTGTGGAGCAGGCAGGAGATAAAACTCCTGCCCCTTGTGGGGACAGACACCCAGCCTCTGCCACAGACATTAGCATGGGCCCCCCAGGCAGGGACCTCAGAGCTAGTTGAAGATGGGCTCCAAGCTGGCAGCCTTCTAGTCATTAAGTGGCTAACTATTCCTCTCAGGTTAGTGCTAATTCCCTTTGCTGGGCTTCCTTTCTCTGAAAGGGCAGAGGGTCCTGAGGGAGCCCAAGGGCCTAAGGACGTGACAACTCCCTGAGGTTCCTGGGCTCACCAGCACCTGGGAGAGTGGATGGGCCGAAGTGGGTGACAGTAGCAGCTCAGGGGATGCCTGCTTCCCTGCTGATGCGGGGGTGGGGGGGGGGTGGGGGTGGGGGGTGGGGGGGGGGTGGGGGTGGGGGGGGTTGGCTCCAGGGCTCCACACACAGCTCCCAGAATATACAGAGGGAAGGAAAGACAATGACCCACCAAAAGGAAATGGTGTAAGGTCCCACTGACCTCCCTTTGTTTCACCTGGGGATTCCTCTTTGGCAGAGGGTATTTGTTCAAAGGAATCCAAAGAAAGCCTTTGAAAGAAGGGTCTAGGGCTACTTGGTGGGAGGGTATGGAGAGGAAGCTCAGAGCCTTGAGTTTTCTAAACAAGCTGACTCAAAGAGAAAGATGATTGTCTCTAGTGTGTGCCCTAGTCACACAAACACAGGGGACAGAAGAGGGACAGTCGTGTGACAAAAGCCCGTTCCCCATTGGCAGTGCCCAGTCACCTCTTCTTCAGGTGTGACATTCTAGATGGAACTCGTGCAAAGGCAGATCTACCCAGGACTGGACCTGGCACACAGCAGGTGCATTGGGAAAATAAATCATAGTGTGATTCTATGTATCTAGGCTATGAAGTAAAAGATGTGAGAAAGCCAAAACATAGACAATCATCATAAGGAAATGTGGTGCCTGCTGGGGGTAGGATGGGAGCTGCCAGGGCAGGAAAATCTCAGCGGCCCCTTCTCACTCTCTCCCTGAACGTCAGCCTCTGAGTTAAAAAGCCAGCACCAAGGAAGGGGGAGCCCACTCATGAGCAGATTCCAGAGTTGGTCCAACCTCTTTAAAATCCATTGTAGGCAGATTTTGTCCTACTGCCTGTGTGTGTTCCTTCTCACTGTTTAATAAAAGCCCTGCATTTCCATAGTAGGAGGGTTTTTTTTTCCAGTTTGCCCATACGCTCTCTTATATAATACTTAGGATTGCTCAGTATGTATTTTTGTCTTATTTTTTTAGAAGAGGGATCGAAGATATAGAAAAAGTAAATGACTTATTCCATGAACTGAACCACAGATCACTAGAACTGAAATAAAAATGCCAGCAGTTCATTTTATTTTAGGATTGACAATATATTCCCAAAATTAACATGGAAAAATAAAGGCCCCCAAATAGCTAAGACAATAATAAAGGACAAAATTGGAGTTTCTACACTTCCAGGTGTCAAAACTTATTATAAACATACAGTATTTAAGATTTTATTCATTTATTCATGAGAGACAACAGAGACACAGGCAGAGGAAGAAGCAGGCTCCAGGCAGGAAGCCTGATGCAGGACTTGATCCCAGGACCCCGGGGTCATGCCCTAGTCCAAAAGCAGACACTCAACAGCTGAGCCAGCCAGGCTTCCCAAGATGATGTGGTATTGATGCAAAGATAGAAAAATAGCCAATGGCACAGAACAGGGTCCATAAGTAAATCCACACATATGTAGACACTGGATTTATATCAAAAGTTCCAGCACAGAGGAGTGGGGAGAATGATCTCAGTAATTAACACCGGGGCAACTGGATATCTATATTTTTAAAAAATCTTGGCCCCTGACTCACACCATATACAAAAATTAGTTCCAGATGGATTGATCCTCTAAATGTAAAAAATAAAACAAAGTTTCTAGAAAAAAACAGGAAAATATCTTCTCGACCTTGAACTAAGGGAAAAAAATTTTCTAACAGGACACCAAAACCATTAACCATAAAGGAAATAGATAAATTCAACTATATTAAGAACTTCTGTTCATCAAGAACATACCTGAGAGAGTGAGGCAAACAAGCCAAGAGTATAAGACAATGTTTGCAAGCATATAACAAACAAAGGACTTGTATCTGTAACATATAAAGAACTCCCACAAATCAACAAGTGAAAGACCACTCACATTGCCCCCTAGTGTATGGTGCTATTGGAATAGAAGCAGACCTTTTGGGGATCCTGCTAAGGAGAAGTTGAATAGGGATAAATTTTATTTGGGTTGATAAGATGTATTTATGTGATTCACAGTTGCTTCTTTCTCTTTTTTTCTTTAAGATTTTATTTATTTATTCATGAGAGACACACAGAGAGAGAGAGAGAGGCAGAGACACAGGCAGAGGGAGAAGCAGGCTCCATGCAGGGAGCCTGATGAGGACTCTATCCTGGAACTCTGGGATCATGCCCTGAGTGAAAGGCAGATGCTCAGCCGCTGAGCCACCCAGGCATCCCACAGTCACTTCTGTGTACAGTTAAGTTATTGCTAATTCTCCTGGTGTAAGAATGGCTTCAAGGAACATATTTATTCACTTCCCACTGCCACATATATGTTTGGCATCAGGGCACAAAGATGAAATGTTCTTCTAATCACTAGGCACACACAAACAATTTTCAATAGGGAAGTTGGTTCTCAGTGTCACTGAGCTAAACAGAAGTTTCCCCCACTCAGAAACATACTCAATAATGTAGACTATAAATGAAATGCATCATTTGTTTTCTTCTTACAAAAATCAAGTGTTCATTAGGATTTCTGGGTTTGTAGGATGTAAGTCTGTAACAGTATTTTGCATGGTGACTGTGTGAAGTCATATGTTTTATGAATCTCAACCACCATGCCAGAGGAGAAAAGACTAATTTGTCTTTCTACAAGAATGATAAAACAAAATCATTGACAGATGAAGAGGAGATAAAAAACTATGAAGCCCAGAAAGGTAGGGACCACCTCACATCCATTAGGATGGACTTTATAAAAACAAACAAATAAACAAACAAACAAAAAAAACAAGGGGGCATGCCTGGCTGGCTCAGTAGAGCATTGACTCTTGATCTCAGGGTTGTGAATTCAAGACCCACCTTAGGTGTAGAGATCACTTCAGAACAAAACAAAATACAAGTGTTGGTGACGACGGGAAGAAATTGGAAACCTTGTGCATTGTTGGTAGGAATGTAAAATGGTGCAGCCACAGTGGCAAATGGTATGGCTATTTTTAAAAATGTCAATCAAAGTATTAACATATGATCCAGCAATTCACCTTTATACCAAAAAAAGTAAAAGCAAGGACTGGAACAGTTATCTACACACCTAAGTCCATAGCAGCATTATTCACAGTAGCCAAAAGGAAGCAACCCACATGTCCATGGATAGATAACTAAAAAAACAACCATACAGTGGAATATTGTTCAGCTTTAAAAAGGAAGGAAATTCTGATATTCTAGATAACGTTATGTTAATTGAAGTAAGCTAGTCACAAAGGGACAGGTACTATACGATTCCACTTACATAAGGTCTGGATTTTGAAGTGATTATAGCATCAGCCAGCTTTTAAAATTTTTCTGATTTCTTTTCTTATTCTAAATAAATACTCACTTCTGGGATGCCTGGGTGGCTCAGCGGGTGAGCGTCTGCCTTCGACTCAGGGTGTGATCCTGTAGTCTCGGGATTGAGTCCCATATTGGGCTCCCTGCATGGAGCCTGCTTCTCCCTAAGTCTGTGTCTCTGACTCTTTCTGTGTCTCTTGTGAATAAATAAATAAAATCGTTAAAAAAAATTTCACTTCTATACATCATGGTTTTCAGGGTTATTATTTATGTGAAAGTTAGTTCCTTCTTAAAAATGAGGCCAATAATATACAAGTTAGAAAGTTTGTAAAAATATTGAATCAAGTGATATATAAAATAATACATATTATATAAAATACATACAATATAAAAAAGTATAAAATAGATTTAAATATTTCTGAGAGAGCCATGACTTATTGCCAAGCACTCCTTTGTGTTATGATAAAGGAAAGGAGAGTTATAAAATAAAAGCAAGGAGAGCCTGAGGTGGCTCAGTTGGTTAAGCATCTGCCTTCGGCTCAGGTCATGATCTTAGGGTGCTGGGATGGAACCCCCTGTCAGGCTCCTTGTTCAGCGGGGAGTCTGCTTCTCCCTCTGCCCCGCCCTCCCCCTTCTCCCCACTTCCCCATGCTCCTGCTCTATCTCAAATAAATAAAATATTTTTAAGTTTTTAAAATAAAATAAAATAAAAGCAAACGCCCCAAAAAAGTGCTGTCAAACCTGATGGGTAAGCCCCCTCTTGTGTGATTTTTAAATTTTCCAAATCCATCAGCAGTGGATTCTCAATGTGTTGCTCCCATGCAGCATTGATCACTGTCTTTGGAGGTTCCAGCTGAGTTGAGGTCCCCTATATTTGTGGAATGTCTCTGACTTACCACATTTTGCCAGACATTAGGAACACACTGACAAATTCTGCACCCTCCCCTGAATGGGCCAACAGACACAGAAACAGTTTCAATGCAGTGGTGGTGATGGGCTGGGCTTTGTTTCATCTGTTGCTCCTCAAAACCTTAATGGCTACATCATAGCCTGAATAGTGAACAGAAAAGGGAAACCCTTTTGTGAGCAGGTACCTGGGAAGAAAGTTGGGGAAAGGTGGAAGGAAGGGGAAGGGGTGGGAGTCTAGGGAAGAGACCAGAAGCAGAAGACTGGAGCCCCCTGGTGGGGAGACGTGTCAGAGGGCGGCCAAGGCCCTTGGGCAGATGTGGACAGAAATACCTAGGAAATCACTAGAAAGCTGATTTTTCACGGTTATCATTTTTTTTAGGAAAATGTTGTTGCTTCAACTCCCTCTCCCCTCTCCTGGTCCTAGAACATCAGTTTATGGTTTGCAAAACCTTTTCCCACACATCTCATTTTATTTCATTTCTGCTAACATTTGTTACACATCACAGGACACAGTAGTTACCTCGTGACCCCACAGCCCTTTAAGCTTTTTTATTTCTGATAACCAAAATTTTATAGTTATTCATACCAAAATTTCTCCTATTTCATGTTAGGCCACTATACAAATTAGACATAAAGCTGCTCAATATTGTTTTCTAGTGCTTTTCTTCAGTAAATCTGGATTTTAAAACCTACCCATGAGATGTTTTGTTTTTATACAAAGCACTTCTTTTTATCTTAGTCCCTACGCACACACATGCAATTAAAGCTTTATGTTCTAAACTTGTCATATGGGAAAACAAACCAATTTTCAAATTCATCAAGGAGATACAGGAGTATAAACAGTTGGTGTCAATATCATTTAGTGATTCAACCCAAATCCATACATCCACCCTGCTTCAGCAACAAAGAACTAGTCCTCTGTCATTCTAATTAGAAAATATCCTGCCAAACGTACTGCCCGACCTTGTGAAGTTGGTGTTACACGTCAGGTTCAGCCAGGTGTTCTGGTCCAGGGAAAAGGTAGATACCATTTCAGGAGTCAGAAGAGCCCCGCACCGCTCTGCAGGTGGAGGGATGGCCAGAGCGCCCAGGACCAGGAAAACCCATACCTGGAAGAGCTTGGGAAGACACGTCTACACAGTGGCTACACAGTGCCCCCTCCTGGTCATCTCAGAATGCAGAAAGCTTACAGAAAGGACAAGAGCGTGCTGATTCTAAGCTTCTGAGAAGTAAAGAAGTGCCGCTGGAAAATGTTTTCCGCACCTTAGGAACAGGATACCTCCAGGGATTGGCTGCATCTATGAATACCTACCAAATGGAAGCCATCAAATCAAATGGGGGGCTCAAAGCAGATGATCCCACTCAAAGCAGAGTGAGATCTGGGCTAGAGTCAGGGAGAACACTCAAATTGCTTCTAGAGCCGCTTGGCATGTGTTTACTCACAAGGTCAAGAGCTGATTGAATCAGTGACTGCAGGTGGAAACTAATCTCTTCACCTTTGCCAGGAAATGACACTTCTAGGCACCAGAATGTCTAGGGCTAGCCTTGAGAACTGGCGTATGACAAGCCTATTGCTTACTGCAGCCACTTCCCTCATCTTCCACTCCTTTCCAAAGAAGAATCTCTCAGGATTTTCCAAAGTCCCCTCCTTGGCCTGCCCCCATTGGCAGGTAGAGATTTGGCAGGGCACTCTTTCTTCACAGCAGGTGTGGCAGCTCATAGAAGACCCTCATAGCCAAGGGAAAGATGGCAGCTTAGTCTAAGGAGGAGCTGGTGGGACGCAGCTGGTAGGCAGGGCAGGCAGCTCACGTCTGAGAAGGAGCTCACTATCCTTGTGGGCCTGATTCAACAAATTCTGTTTTATTTTGCTGCTGATTAGAGCTTTCTGACTGTAGAAGACATTGTCTGCTGTTCAGATGCCAAGACCACTGGAAGTCTACTGAAGTGACCCAGTTTAGCACAAAAATATTTGGTACTTTGAAGATGGAACAACATGATGCATAAGGAGACCTTTGCAAACCTCAAAGAGCTACACAAATGTAAAAATAGTGGGGAATATAGACAAACATTATCCTTACTGCACCAGAAAGTATTACATTTGGATAAGGAGTCTATGGGGATGAAAAACCAAAAAGGTCCCCAGGGTGTGATGGGTATGGGAGAGGGGCCGTGTTGGATACTCAACAGGTAGAAATTCAACAGAAATGAGACCAGACCAGAGTTCTGGCAACCAGTTGTCATTGTTATTAAGCCCCTCTAGGCCAAGAGCTGTTCCAACCGAACTGCTACGCCTGTTAAGTAGAGGTACTGACAAGCATCTCAAGCTGTCAGTTTCCTGTCTGGAAGGATCCTCAATGCTGGAAATAACACACCACCAATACCCTTCAAACCCTCATAAGTCAGCCCTCTTTTAGCTAGCAGAAAGTCAAATAGATGCCAAAATTTACTGAGAATTGGTTGTGTATGAGACTCTATCCTAAGTGCCTCATATTATTAGCTTATATAATCCTCCCAGCAAGAGTCTTAGCCCCATTTTACAGGTGAGGAAACTGAGCTGCAGAGCAGTTAAGTCACCTTCAGAGGGAGCGAGGGTATAAATACGGGCAGCCTTGCTGCGGAGATGCCTTAATAACCATTGTGCTAGACTTCTTTTCACCAAGAAGCAGAGAAAGGTAGAATGAGGGCCAGGTGGCTACCACTTGCACTTACTGTTCTGTTCTTTGCACTCTGTGTAGATGTTTTAGGACACTTTTGTACGAATGCTTTATTTCTTGATACGTGTTTTTGAAGCGATGCACCAAGGTAGCCGTCTGATAAGGAAAAGCCAGGAGAGCCTTCCGTGTGCCTGCTGCTCCCGGGCCGGGAGGTGCTCTTCGGCGGCTTGTTCGGGGCGGTCTGTTTGCTGACAACACACAGTGCAAACAAGGGCTCTGGCGGGGACGTCAGGGGAGCAGCTGCTCAGTGTCTAGGAAAGCTTGAGTGTGGTTTGCAAAGTAAACGGACTCTAATTTGGACAAATACTGCTGTGGCCTGGGACCTAAGCAAGATAAAGCAGCGAGGATGTGTTGACATGGATGTTTCCCTGGGCCCAAGTAAGGAAATAGAGGAGCGGCCCAGGAATGTGAGGGGTCCTCTCTCCCCAGTATTGAGTTCACTGCTGTCAAGGACTCAACTGCTAGAACTGAAGAGAAAAATCCATTTGAAGTCATCAGTGCCTTCAGTATTCATGGAGAGCGTTGCTAGAGGGAAGGCAGAGGCTACTTGGGAGGAGGCGGCCTTTGGTCAAGGTGTTGTTTCCACCAGCTTAACAGCTTTGCGGGTCATCATGGGCTCCAATCCCACAAAAGCAAGCTAGTAGGAGGAAATAACACAAATAAAAATCGTTGAGAGACAGAGAGAGAGATAAGTCTCGACATGCGGTGTCTAATCCAGCTTGTCTCAGCCTCCCCTGAGTGCATGTCACCTGGGACAGAAGCAAGGAGGTCTGGGTTTGAGCCTTGCTGTTGCCACCTCCTAGCTGTATGTCTTGGGCAAGTCCCCTCACCTTCTTGACATGTCTCTCCATTCCTAGGATCAGCACCTGCCTCACAGGGTCGCCGTGGAGACAGTCGTGGGCAGAGCATGGTGGCTGGCCTATGGCGAATGCTACGGAAAGGCAGCTGATTTCGTTTTCTGCGTTGCTGCCAACAGGTATTCACTTCACAAACACACCGCTCTGTGGTAGAACCTTGTGGCGCCCCATGAGTGCCCCAGCTGTGTGTTGGCTGCTAAACAGCTGCTCCCTTCTCCAGAGAACTCCACCGAAGGGCACCGCATCACCTGGAAATGACCAGAAAGTTGCCCCCGCTGACTGGTACAGCTACAAGAGCCTGGCCCCCTTATATGTGACAGGACAACTTTGTGCTATTGTTCACCTTCCAGAACTCTCTGTGGGATCAGCCTGAGGCCAGACTTCAACTGAAGCCACATTTTTGCTTAGCATCTACCCTACCTAGTCTTCCTCCCTTCCCTGCACATTCCTCCTGAGAGCACTTCCTCTGATGGTGGCTTGCTGGCCTCGGACACTGCTTCTCGGGGCCCTGTCCTAGGTGGCCACCATTGCCAGGCTCCGGTGATACCACAGTGAAGAAGGAGTGGCCCCTGCCCCGCGGAGCCTGTATTCTGTAGGGGAGGTGTGACCAGCAAAGAGGCTATCAGAGTAAGAAACTCCATGGAGGTTAGCTCTGAGGCGCATGAGAGCTCATAGGCTGGCCCCCATGGCAGGAAAGGGGCTTTCAGGAGGAAGAGACACCTATGCCAGGACCTCCCAGGCCAGTAGGCATTAGCCAGCAAAGCAGTAGTAAAGGCTGTGCTGGGAGGAGACAGGCCCAGGGAGGGGGCTGGGAACATTTGAATGGCTTGAAGATTTGAATGGTGGCCCAGTAACCAAGGAGAGCATTTGCCAGCTCTAGAGTTACCCATCATCCTTTCCTCCAAGACCGCAGAGGTGACCCCTGAGCAGAGTCATGGCAACACAGCGGGCACTCCCTGAGGCTGTCCGTGGGAGTACTCTGTCAGGGTAAGGTAGGTGCGGTGACCTTCACACAGTGATCCCTTCCCGGGCAGTTCCTCCCCAGGGCTCTGACCACAGTGAACCTCTGCCCTCCTTCCCACCTGCTGCAGAAAGAATCACACGGCGCAAATGCTATGTGATTCCACTTATAGGAGCCCCTGGAGCAGTCAGATTCCGAGAGACGGAGAGCAGGACGGGTGATGCGGGATGGGGTGGGGGTTGCCAGGAGCTGGGAACAGGGGATGGGGAGTTGGTTTCATGGGGACAGTTTCAGTTGGGGTCGATGGTCAAGTCTTGGAGATGGATGGTGGTGATGGTTGCACAACAGTGGGAATGTACTTAATGCCACTGAACTGTTCACTTAAAAGTGACTAAAATGGGGGATCCCTGGGTGGCGCAGCGGTTTGGCGCCTGCCTTTGGCCCAGGGCGCGATCCTGGAGACCCGGGATCGAATCCCACGTCAGGCTCCCGGTGCATGGAGCCTGCTTCTCCCTCTGCCTGTGTCTCTGGCTCTGTCTCTGCCTGTGTCTCTGGCTCTGTCTCTCCTTCTATCTCTCAAGAATAAATAAATAAAATCTTTAAAAAAAAAAGTGACTAAAATGGTATGTTTCATCTTATGTATATTTAACCACAACAATCATGATAAAAAGAATAAGGCTGTTGTCTCAATCTACACTCTGGGTATTGAGTGATGCTGCTTCTTACAGTATAAGACTAAGAAGTTACTTGAGACTTTTTTTTTTTTTTGAGATACATTTTTAAAGACCTCATTTGTTACCAGAAAGTAGATGAGGAAATCATTGGATCTCCCCAGTCATGTGGTGAGTTCTGAGAACCGGGGCTGCTTCTGTCATGATTCATCCCCCCGATAAAACCCATTCTGGTGAGCTAAATCTCCTCCACTGCCACCTTTCTAGAATTGCACCGAAGGTGATTAAGACAAATACTAACAGTGATTCCTATTTGGAATTCACAGAACATCTATGTCGTTGTGGGAGCTTCATTCACAACCGGAGCAGAAACAAGGGCGCTGTCTTCCTGTGAGCTCCATCAGGGCATGGGGTATTCCTTCTGGATCTCAGCCCCCAGGTCCACTGCAGGCACTGACATGCAGGAGGGGCTCAGGGGATGTCTCAGAAGGATGAAAGGAGGGAGGAGGAGCGGGAGAAGGGAGGGGCGGCTCCCAGATAACCCGGGGCCTACCTCCTCCTTGTTCAGATACAGGGACATTTGGTCCAAGCCAGAGAGGTTAAGTCCAAAGCCACATGCTTTAGCTAGATGAGCGATACCTGACTGGGGTCAGAACCAGGCCTCCTGGTCCCTAATCCAAGACTGCTCCCACTGTGTCATCCTAAAATTTGATACTTGAGACTCTATTTGATGACTTTGGTCTAATGAACTCCCATCTGGAATAACTGAACTTTTGTGTTTCTCTTATTTGTTTCTTTGATACCTAGTGTTTGCCCAAGTAAAGTAAACTTTTTAAAGATATGGAGCAGGGTCAGAGGCCTTGCTTTTTACACAGAGATAAGTATAGGAGAGTGACTGTGTCTCCACAGGGTTCATTTGACTAACAAATGGAGGTTTCAAAGATCACGTTATATTCTAAACTGCCTCCTTCATGTTTGGGCCAAAGGAAAAAGGAGGAACAAAACATTATTAAGCAGTTATTGCCAAATGCTGGCCTGTAACGTCATCCACTTTAATCCTCACGGAAATCCACAGGCATCGTTATCTCCATGGTTACAGGTGAGGCAGCTGTGGCTCTGGGGCCCTTGGGAGTTAGACCGTGTGGCCCTAGGGAGCTAAACTAGACTTACCTGTGGTTGAATTGGGGTGAGTGGCACGGTGATATGCAGGCCCTCAGTGAATGTTTGTTGAATGAATAAACAAACTTACATCCATACCCCTGCCCTTCTGCCATATCTACTGCCATGATTTGGAAGGTGTTGTGTAGACCTTAGAGATCATCCTCAGCCCCAAGCATAGGGTGACAATATAGTCAGACAGGAGATAAAAAAAACACCTGAAAGGGGGGAAAAAAAAAAAGCAAAGCAGGGCACCTGGTGGCCCAGTCAGTTAAGCATCGGCCTGTGGCTCAGGTCATGATCTCAGGGTCCTGGGATGGAGCCCTGTCTTAGGCTCCCTGCTCAGTGGGGAACCTCCTTCTCCCTCTACCTCTGCCTCTCCCCCTGCTTGTGCTCTCTGTCTCACTCTCTCTATCTGTTAAATGAATAAATCAAAAGCTTTTTTAAAAAAAAGAATAAGCAAAACAGGTTTTATTAATCATTTAAACAGATGGAAGGGCAGAGGGTGAGGGAGTGTTGCATAATTAGTTACTTCAGGATGAAACATCAGATTTTGAAACAATGAAAAGACACAAGAGAATCTTTGTCTCCGCGTCTACGTGTCTCCGAGCAGTCACTGCTTCTGTCACAATGGGGAGGGACCAGGAATATTTTAAGTCAGCAGAGCGGCACAGCCAGGGGTGTAACTGATAAAACGGGGGTCCTCTGACATAGCTCCCATGGTTCTTACCTTTCCGCACTCACAGGACAGAGTTTAAAACAGAAAGGAGTTTCATAGCGACGGTGAAATCTCTCCAGCTAGAGAGGCGGTCTGGGCCTGCTCCCCCCACCCCCCCAGGAGGGAATGTTTCCTGTTCCCGGTGCTCTGGGAGGACCCCACCATTCCTACTGGGATCCGGGGTCCATGCTATACCACCCCAAGGAGCTGAGAAGCAATCACTCGGGGAGAGGTACCTGGACATCTGGGTCCAACCAGATGTGCCTTTCCTCCCTGCCCGTCCCTGGGGTTCAGCTCTTTATATCCCTGACCTCAGAAAAACTCAGCGGAGTTATTTCAATGAAAGGAGGCGATGTGCTCTTCCAGCAAACTTTAGTCAGGACCTGGTGCCTCGGGAGTCTGGCAATGATCAGCTATCCCGGTGTGATACTTAAATTTGTTTAAAAAATGGGGGCGGGGGTGGAGAAGGTGATGAAATCAATAATTGAAATGCATCCTGATTGGGTGGGCTGTGTGCTTGCTTTTTCACCCAAGCTGTTGTTGAAGTTGTTTATTGAAAGGTTATGCAAACATGATTAGTCAGCTCTGGGTCCATTAATAATCCACTGGACAGAGACGGCTCTGTTCCAGCTGATTTTTGGATTTTGGGAAATGTCAGATTCCTTGGAGTAGAGATGAAAGTCTCGGGGGGGTTGGCAATGAAATGTGAAATGTTTGCCCCTACTGGGATTGATCCTATGGGTTCAGGAGATTGAATGCCGAATCGCCACGATTTGCTTGTCACTCTGGATGAGTCAGGGACCTGCAGCAGTTTTGTAGAGAGAAAGAGGAGTCTGAACCAACATTCCTGTAGCGAGACCAGTGCAACAAGTGGGGGAGTCTGCCGCTGTCTGCATACTGATGGTGACCCAGGAAAAAAACGCACGTGCTTAAAAAGCAAACTGCGAATTCCAAACCCTCTTCCCCTGTGCGCAGTCCTTCCAAAACTATTAGATCGAATATCCTGAGAAAAGGTCTGTAAGGTAAGCTGTAGGGTGCATGTGTGAGAGATGGCCAGTGTTAAGAGCTCAACCTTTGGGACTGGAACTCAACTTTTGGGGCCTCCTGGGATATAACTTAGAGCAAATTGATCGCTTTGAGCTTCTATTATAGTAATTGTGAATTGAAGATTTCATCATAACAAATTTCCTATTTCAGAAAAAAAATATTTTCTCTGGACCTAGTCCAATTAAGAGCTCAAATTCTGAACATGGAACCCATCAGAGCTAAGGTGTCTACAACGCCCAGTTGTACAACTCCATAGGCAGGCCTAACATCAGAAATTTCAGAAGAGGGGCACCTGGCTGGCTGAGTGGGTAGAGCATGTGACTCCTGATCTCAGGGTTGTAAGTTTGAGCCCCACATTGGGTATAGAGATTACTTAAAAAATAATAATAATAAAAAAGGAATTTCAAAAGAATACATACACTTCCAAGAACAAAGCCATGCTTCCTCACCAACGCGTCAAGACTGCCAGGGCATAGCTTTTGTGACCCATTAATTCAACAGTCATTGGCCACTGTCTACAGAGGATATTCACTGAGGCTGCTCCTGTTTGCAGGTCACCCTCCCCATGTCATTCCCAGCTTGGAGTCCACCTTGGGCACCAGTCACAGCCATTAGAATCAAATGGTCCCTGCTCCTATCCTCTCTGTGAGCTGTTCTGTGCAAACTCCTTCCTATCCGCCATCAATCTCCTCTCATACTCTAATTTTCTCACTGGGTTTTGAGATATTCACTCCCTCCAGGTGTACCAAGGTAGAATTAGAAATTCATAAGGAACCTACTGAATGAGAAGACGAAGATTTGGGAAAATGTTGAAATTGTTGAACTTCAGAAAAAAGACAGACTCAACTACTTGACTCTTTTGCTTCCTTTTCTTTTTGCAAGGGGAAAATGAACTCAAGGGACTAGGATGGGACAAACATGACACAGAAGGAGTTGGAGCAAGGGAAGAGGGCCCATCCCACCCTATGTCAAGAGCACATGGGTTATTTCAAGGTCCTGTCAGAAATCCTGACAGGTAATGGGGAGCAGAAGATGTGTTGGAACATGGAAGAGGCAAATGCTGCTCAGTTTTCTGCACTCTGTCCACTATAGTCTAGCATCATTGCCTTTATCTTTGTCAAACCCTAAGAAGGATGATGAGCAGACGGCTCAACCACAGGGGCAATCAGAAGACCTAGTCGTGCAGACTTACCTGAGGTCCTTTTATGAAGTCAGATGGGGAAGTCAGCAAGATATGTAGACAAAATCAATCCCAGATTCATAGAAGATGGCAACTTACACTTTTTCTTAAAGTAGGTTCCATGCCCAGCATGGAGCCCAATGTGGAGCTTGAAATCATGACCCTGAGTTCAAGACCTGAGCCAAAATCAAGCATGAGATGCTTAACTGACTGAGCCACCCAGGTGCCCCAGCAGCTTACACTCTTCAATGGGTGTGAGACTAAGGCCCATAGAGATGCAGGGATTTGCAGAACTCTTACTTGAACCCCGGTTCCCTACTCTCTTCATTCAGGGCTCCTAGGGAAAAGAAAGGAATTTGCCAGTGTTTTCTTTCTTCTTTCTTTTTCTTTCTTTCTTTCTTTTTTCTTTCTTTCTTTCTCTTTTTTTAAGATTTATTTATTTATTTATGATAGACATAGAGAGAGAGAGAGAGAGAGAGAGAGAGAGACAGAGGCAGAGACACAGGAGGAGGGAGAAGCAGGCTCCATGCCGGGAGCCCGGCGTGGGACTCGATCCCGGGTCCCCAGGATCGTGCCCTGGGCCAAAGGCAGGCGCTAAACCACTGAGCCACCCAGGGATCCCCTGACCAGTGTTTTCTGCATTCTAGACACTTCATGCGCTTTCTCAGTCAATCCCCATCACAGAGGGATTGACCCATATTCTAGATGAGCGAACTGAGACTCAAAGAGCAGAGAGCATCTGCCCAGTATCCATGGTAACAAGTGGGGAAGTGGACAACCAACACCAAGTATCATGCCCTTTTTGATTTTTTGCTTTTTGTTTTTTGTGGGGGTTGGCAGAGGGATAGGGAAAGAGAGAATCTCAAGCAGACTCTGTGCTGAGTGCAGAGCCCAACTCAGGGCTCCATCTCATGGCCTAATGATCATGACCTGAGCTGAAATCAAGAGTCACAAAAGTGTGAGACAGCTGATGGGACGGAGAGAACAATCCAGGCACTAGATCACTCTGGGAAGCAGGAGGACCAGTTGGAAACTTGGGGTGAAGCCAGAGGGAAAGATCTCAAGTCCTATGCTGAGGGCCCAGCAATTTAATTTCAGAAACTTGTCAGGGGAGAGACTTGACTGTCACCTCCATTGACCCTGTCCTTTTTGCTCTGATTTCCCTGCTGTGGCCTCTAGGAGGGCCAGAAAGCTTGGTGTGAGTGCAGGGATCTCACATGTGCCCCACTGACCACCCCAGGCCTGGCCCAGAGTCTACATTCAACTTGAATTTGTCCAGAGAACAATCTCGTGCATAGTAACAAAACAAAAGCATTTTACACCATGTTAACAGAAGCACAAAGCCCAAGATCTGACCATGCAGAGCTTGGATGTGAATCTGGGCAGGAATGAGCTGAGATGTGCCCAATTTGAGGCAGTCAGCTGGGATGGGCCCCACAAGGGCCTCTGAGGGACTCCAACTTTAGTCCCACTAACTTGGAAGAATAGAATAGAAAGGACCTTAGGCATCCAGGACACTTTTTTAAAGTATATTATTTATTTATTTATTCATGAGAGACACACACACACACACACACACACACACACAGAGGCAGAGACACAGGCAGAGGGAGAAGCAGGCTCCACGCAGGGAGCCTGATGCGGACTCGATCCCGGGACTCCAGGATCATGCCCCAGGCCAAAGGCAGGTGCTCAACCGCTGAGCTACCCAGGCTTAGGACACTTTTAAGAGACTTCTTACACTGTAACAACTGTAAGAGAAACCCTTAGTTGTTAGAAATGAAGGTCTTAGAACTTGTGCCACACTCTTAACCCTATTGGCCCAAATGGTTTAAAAATCTTAACTTTAATTTTTCCTTTTTACCAAAAGTACAAAACATGAATAAGTTCATTTATGTGTAAGTTTCCAAGGAAAGAACAGGAGCTTAGATGTCGCTTCCCCTCTCAGGGATTCAGTTTCCTTTTCCAAACTCGATTATCTAGGGGCCCTTTTGAATTTCAAAATTGTAGAATTCAACATGAAATGAAAAGGACCTTCTTACAGAGGATCACATTCTAAGCTGGGAGATAGCAGAGAATTAGCCCTCATCCCTCACATCCATGTCTGGCTCTGCCTCCCTCCCTTCTCCCTCCTTCTCTCCTTCCATCTTTTCCCTTCCATCCATTTAACACATACTTTGTGCCAAGCAAAACTTATTTCTCTGGTTAGGGACATGTGTTGTCAGTAATTCAGGAATACAGATGTTTTCTCTGTAAGCTTCTCTCCTTGGCATCCACCGCAGGTCCCCTCAAGCCATCCATACCATGGGCTGTGTGGGTGGGGATGGGCCCAGGGCTGGAATGGAAGCAACGGGAAAGCTGTGTTGACAAAAAGGAAGACCCTCACTGGCATTTGTGCACAAAATAAGTCAGAAATTGTCCTGCTCCTTTCTTCAAGGACCCCTCAATGTCTCTGTCCCTCAGAGACCATTTGAAAGGAGACTAAGCCAGGAATGACTTCCCTCCAGGCTCAAAGCTGCCTTGCTCTGTCAGGAAGCATAAGAAATCTGGTCCATTCTTAAATATGGATGATTCTACAATCTTAAGCAGATGGTTCACTGCTCTACTTTTGAGAGTTGTAGATTATAACAGTGTATTGTCTTTGGAGGGGGTGGATTGTTTTAAAGTTAAATCCTGAGAGCATTATAAGCTAGAAAAATGAGCTCCTGAAGATGGCAGATTCTAGGGAATGTCTTCTAGGAGATGCTTCCTCCAGCATCCATTCATTACCTCAGGGGAGGTGAGGAAGCAGTTCACAGATGGCAGGGGTGGACAGGGTTAGAGAGCCGGGGCCACCCCTTGGAAGCCTAGCCGAGTACACCTGTCATGGCCCAATGGTGAGGTCACTGGGATGAGGCCACCCTGGTGCTGCTGACCTTTGGTAGACTTCATTAGATGGCACCACCACCACCCAGTGTACATTTATCGAGGGCATGAAGATCTGACCTCCTACGATGGAGCTGAAGAGTCAGGGATCCAGAAACCTCGGCCCCAGAGAGCTGCCTGCAGGGACTCCTCTCATGGCATATGCAGGATGGAGGCAGATGTCAACTCTACTGTTCAGGATGGGGCCTGAAGCCAGGACATCCTTGGGGAGTGTCGGGGGGCTTCTGAGATGGTTTAACACACAGATTGTTGGGGACCAACATGTGCGGCAGATCCATCCTCTCTCCCCTGGCCCACGGAAGGGGTTGAGAATAGGCTGCACCCACAGCACCCAGGCCTAAGTCTCCCTAGGACATTTTATCCTGATCTGTATGCTCTCTAAATTGTCAGACACACAAGACAAATTATCAGCCATGAGGGCCTGGAGGCCCATCAGGCCTTAGGCAAGGCCTTGCTCTTGGTAACCAGCCCTCTTTCCATTGCAATGGACCTGCACCAAGGAAGGAAGAACTCTGTGGGAGGCAGGAAGATTTTGCAGAGAAAATCAGAGAAGATTTTGCATGTGACCAGAGAGCATCAGTGACAGGGAGGGCAGGGGTCAATGTCACCCAGGGCTCCAGGACAGACCTACAGGCAGGAAGGGGCCTCTGACCCCCATCCATCTTGTCTGGTAGGGCTCCGGGGAATGTCCCAGCCCCAGGTGGCTCCCCAGTCAGCGCCTGGCACCCTTCGGTGTTGCCCCCAGTGGAAAAAATGGGACTCCCCCCCCCCCCCCCCCCGCAAAGAAAACAAAGACAAGCCCACTCAAATACAAAATCAAAGTAAAAGAAAATAAAAAGAATAATTACTAAGCTAACTAACTGGAAAATGAATCCTGACTGTCAGGAAGTTAGCAGACTAGATGTGTGCTGTCCTTCTGTAAACACCAGGAAATGAATGACCCTAAAGAGAGCCTCCCTCAGTCCTCTGCCTTAGGACCTGCCTCTTCCAGGCATCCTCCCCAGCCCCACCCCACCCCCAGGTTTGCAGGCGGGTCCTGGCACTTCAAATCTTGTGGAATGGTGACATCTGCCGGCAGTCGCTGTTACTGGAAGCAAGTTCTCAGAGATCAAATGTGTCCGCGTGTGCACTTGGGTGCGTGCCCTGTCATGCCACACCCTCTGTGCAGGGGGAGGGGAGGAAGGATATTTTGTTAGGCACACACACACACACGCACACACACACACACACACACACACACACACACACACACATGTCCCCTCTGTTTTAGAGACAAGAAAGGCCCAGGGTTGGCTGGTACACTTGGAAAAGGTGATTGAAAAAGGATGTGAATCTCCTCCCAGCAGAACCAAGACCTGGCCTCATTGGTCCAGAATGATCTGCTCAGTGAGTTGATGGTGAATTCCATGATCTTTTAAGAGATCTACCAATCCACATACTCGATGTTCTCACAGCTCTCTGAAAAATAGCTGTTTAAGGGAGATCAAATGCATGTTTTTGTCATTCCTCTTGTGCCCTGGTCCTTGGGCCAGCACAGGGCAGGAAGGGTGCTGAGCTAGCAGAGGAGTCCAGCTTTAAAAGATTAAGTTAATCAATTCGTTCAACAAATAGTTGTGGAGCACCTCTACTCCTTGGCACTCTGTGTTGCCAGTAAAGCTGAGAATAAGACTAGTAATGTAAATGGGGAATGTAAATGATGCTCACATTGCAGTTGGGAGAGAGACAGTCAATAAGCAGGAAAGGATACTTCCTGGGACGTCTGGGGGGGCTCAGTGGTTGAGCATCTGCCTTCGGCTCAGGTCATGACTCCGGGGTCCTGGGATCGAGTCCCGTATCAGGCTCCCCACAGGGAGCCTGCCTCTCCCTCTGCCTATGTCTCTGCCTCTCTCTGTGTGTCTCTCATGAATAAATAAATAAAATATTTTTTTAAAGATACTTCCTGATGTTAGAAGGGAGATTAATATTTTGTGATAATTTTATCGTTGCAAGGGCTCCCTTAGATTGGTGGCATTTGAGTGCAGCTCGGAATGACCCTGAGGAGCCAGGCAGGCAGGGAAAACCATTCCCAGGAGAGCCAGCAGGTGCACAGACCTGAGGTGGGATGCTGAGGGAGAGTGCGCCTGCAGTGTGTCTGCTGTGAGGCACGAAGAGGAGGCAGGAGATGACCTGCAAAGCAGAAGGCTGCCTGTATGGATATCATCCTGAAAGGTGATCTTTTTTTTTAAATAAAAAAGAAATGGACACTTCCCCACAATTTACAATACAGAAGAGTAGGAGATGTATCAGATCTATGTTGCTCAAGTGGAATTTCCCTTTTAGAAAGAATGCTTTCCTCAAGATGAAAATCTCATCAGGACAGGACTGAATATAGTTTTTCAGTGGTAATAGTTTGTGCTAAGGAAAGAAAATTTGATATTGTGTTTAGTTTTGAAATTGTGGGCAGATTCTGGTAATTGAGAGGACAAGGATGGTCTGGACTAGGACGAGATCCATGACTGTGTGAGTGTGGCACCACCAGGCGGGGCTGTAGACTCACAAAAGTGGGGCATGGAGCCTGTGGAAATGGAGCCACCCACAGTCTTCTTCCCAGAGGGAAGGAAAGTTGGGGAAACACGTCCCTCTCAAATATCAACGCAGGCTTGCTTTTACCATTTCTTTCCAAAGCACACGAATTCTTGATTATCCCCCCCTTTCATATCACTTTGTGTCCTGAGGTCCCCTCCACACCAGCACAGAGATCAGTCAGCCAGTGTGTCCCCAAGAGAGGGAGCGAGTGGGAAAATGGGAAGATTAATGAAATCAGCCCTTCTAGCTCCCGATGAAAGCCTTGCAGGAGCACGCATGTTAGGAGGTGGGGGTTCAAGAGGTGAGAGGTTTGGGCACAGACTTGGTGACGGAGGAAGAATTATCTGTAAGAGTAATTTAGGTGATGGAGAAGAAGCGGGCCTGATTTGAGCCATTAACATGCCCAGCACATTGCCAACGCTTTGGAAACATTACCTCTTTTTAGCTTTATGACTCTGTAAGTCAAGTGTTGTGAGCGGCCCCAGTATAGGGGAGGAATGTGAGGCTCACCGATGGGAGTCATCCAAAGTCACTGATTTGAACCCAGACACTCTGACCCCAGAGCCCAGGAAATCAACTCTGTCATGTGAAAACAAGGACAAACCAGGTTTTTTAAGACAGTACAACTGGACTCAGGCTAATAAATTGGCTAATGTACTCCTTGGGTGGTAGGGTAACGTCCAGAACAAGAGACGCATTTGGCCCCATCAGACACATGTGCGCGCGCACACACACACACACACACACGTGTTAACCACATTGTCTGCTGAACCACCATAGCTTGGGTGCATTTCCACCTCTCATTCCTTGAAACTTTTGGTTTACATGTGTATCTCTCCTATTTACTGAGAGCTCAGTAATGGCAGGAACTCTTGTTTTTGCATCCCCAGGTATTGATTAGGTGTATCCACTTAATTAATTAATTGTATTAGTTAGATTTGTTAATTAATAATTAAATTTTTAAAATTATGGTAAAAGGCACATAATACAAAGCTTACCGTCTTAAGCGTTTTTAAGCTCATAGTCCAGTGGCAGTATGTACATCCACATTGTGCAACTATCACTATAATCCACAACTCTTTGCATCTTGCAAAACTGAAACTCTGGGGGCACCTGGGTGGGGTGGCTCAGTGGTTGAGCATCTGCCTTCGGCTCAGGGTGTGATCCTAGCCTCCTGGGATTGAGTCCTGTATCAGGTGCCCCGCAGGAAGCCTGCCTCTCCCACTGCCTGTGTCTTTGCATCTTTCTCTCTTTCTCTGTGTCTCTCATGAATAAATAAATAAAATCTTTTTTTAAAAAACCCTGAAACTCTGTCCCCATTAGACAATAGTTGTCTATTCCCCTGCCCGTAAACATCCCCGCCGCCCAGATCACCCTCCAACTTTCTGTCTCTGTAAGTGGAATCATATAATCTTTGCTTTTTTTGTGACTGGCTCATTTCAATCAGTTAATGTCCTCAGGGTTCATCAATGCTGCAGTTTCAATAATCATTGCCTTTCAAATCACATATTTTTAAACAAAAAAGAGCAAACAGGGGCATCTGAGTGGCTGGGGTAGTAAAGCCACTGACTCTTGATTTGGGCTCAGGTCATAATCTCAGAGTCCTTGGATCGAGCCCCTCATTGGGCTCCAAGCTTAGCCCAGAATCTGCTCCAGGATTTTCTCTCTCCTTCCTCTGCCCCTTTCCCTGCTCATTCTCTCCCTCCCTCCCTCTCTCTCTCTCTTTCTCTCTTTCTGTCTCTCTCTCCCTCTCAAAACAAATACATCTTTAAAAAAAAAAAAGCAAACATCTGTTGAATGTTACTAGGTATTACCACTGTTCTCAGCAATTTTACATCTGCTACCTGACATGAGCCTCATAACAACCCTACATGGTAAGTACTATTGGGATCCATGGTCTCAGATGAGAAAACAGAAGGCCAACATTGCATAGCCAGTAAGTGGTAGAGATAGAACTTGACCACAGGCAGCTTCACTCAGGATCCATGCTCACGTTATCATTATCACACCATACTACTCTCTTAGAAGACTTCAGGAATGTTTTTTGAGCAGAACTTAATTGAATTCAAGTTTATGCTTTGGCAAGGGTCATAAAAGTTAAAAGAGCAACCAGCTTGGTCATAGTCATGGGAACATCATCTAAAAGTACTTAAGGGGGGGATCCCTGGGTGGCGCAGCAGTTTGGCGCCTGCCTTTGGCCCAGGGCGCGATCCTGGAGACCCGGGATCGAGTCCCACGTCGGGCTCCCGGTGCATGGAGCCTGCTTCTCCCTCTGCCTGTGTCTCTGCCTCTCTCTATCTCTCTGTGACTATCATAAATAAATAAAAATTAAAAAAAAATAAAAATAAAAATAAAAAAAAATACTTAAGGGGTGTGTAAGTGGGAAATTGAAGAAGATGACGGGGATGCACTTAAAAGAAGGACAAGCCCCCTCATGTGTGGCTAAAATGGGGAGAAACAGGAAGGGTCCAGGAAGGCAGATTTCTGTTTAACCAATATAAAGAAGAATTCTTGAGCAGTTCAAGGAGAATGGAAAATAATCTGGAAGACCACCAGTGAGAGCCGTCACAAAGGAGATTCCTGGGTCTGCGGGTGGGTAGATCAAGTGATATCCGAAGTCCCTTCCAACTGCGATAGTCTGCGTTTCGATGCTCTGTGAGTATCAGGTTTGAGGGGGAGGCAAGGCAGGGAGAAATGTATGATTTAGATCTTGGTGCCTGGAAGGATAGCAGGACTGCCCCTGGAGATAGGAAATTATAAGGAAGGATTGATTTGGAAAAGCAAGACGAATCTGGCTTTGGGCAGATGTGTTTTTGCGTATGGCAGAGGGGGAGGTTTTTTCCTGGAGTACTATAGGAAGTCCCCCTGGGAGGTGAGTGCCTAAGAAGCAAGAGGGAAAGGATCAGGGGAGAAGAGCATGTGGGGAGGGAGACCCTCCCCACCTGGACAGGACGAACCCTGGAACAGCCTCCCCTCCCCGGGCGGAAATGCCTTTGAGCAGCTGCTGGCATTGGCCTCTGTTGTTATCCCCTCTGCCACCTCCCACCTTAGTGCTGTGGCCTCTGAAGCTTTGAGTGTCCCACCTGGGCTGAGCCCACAGAAGCCTGGTTGGTTCAAGGAGAGGTTACCCAGGCAGGAGGGTCAGGTAATGAGCCCAGTGGTGCGTGGCTCTCAGGTGGCAGAGGGCCTTGGCCACCAATCATCCTAAGCCATGGAAGGGCTGGAGCAGGGAGCGACGTGATGCAAACCAGCCTTCGGGAAACAATCCGGTGGTGGGCTTCGGAGGATCATCACTGGGGCGAGACTGGAAGCCGGGGGTTGTCAGGAGGATTATTGGATTAGCCCACGGCTGTAGTGATGTGTCTGCGCTGCTCTCCTGGACTGAAGTGCCCCCTTCCTGCCCCTCTGGCCTCCCCCTTGGCCAACCCCCCTTCACCCTTAAGATCTGCTGAGGCTCTCCCACCCGGGGAAGCTCCAGCCCGGCTCCCAGGGCGGCCCTTCCGCAGCCTAACCCACAGAACTGCATTCACTTGTTTTAAACAGGCCCATCTCCTTCCTAGACAGTTGGCAGCCTGAGCCCAGAGGCTGTTTTACCCATTTTGTAACCCCGGGGCTACAGGTGAGCGGCTGCAGGAGGGAATGAAGGTGGGAGCTGCTGACAGCCCAGCTCAGGGATCCAGGGACGTGCCAGGTGGAAGAGGTCCTCCCCTCCCCTGTCGACCACCCTCAGAACCGCCTCGCCGCCCACCTCGGCGACAGGGACCCTGCAGGGGCAAGTGAGCAGAATGTGTAACCTACTGGTGTTCGGCAGCAGCCGGTGAGGGACCTGCTGGCAGGACCCGGAGCTGTGGCCGTGCCAGGATGAAACCAGCAAACCCTCACCGGCTCTGTGCCACCTACCGGGCCACCTGCGGGGGCCCAGGCCAGGACACTTTCCTGCCTGGGGATCAGCACTATTCTTTTTTCTTTCTTTCTTTCTTTCTTTCTTTCTTTCTTTCTTTCTTTCTTTCTTTCTTTCTTCTTTCTTTCTTTCTTCTTTCTTTTCTTCTTTCTTTCTTTCTTTCTTCTTTCTTTTTTTTAAGATTTTACTTATTTATTCATGAGAGGCACAGAGAGAGGCAGAGATATAGGTAGAGGGAGAAGCAGGCCCCCTGAGGGGAGCCCGATGTGGGACTCGATCCCAGGACCTGAGATCACAACCTGAGCAGAAGGCAGGCACTCAAGCACTGAGCCACCCGGGCATCCCCTAGTGCTTTTCTTTACAAGGCAAATAAGAATCACTCTTTATACCTCGTATCATCTGTGCTTCTTATATAAGTCACCATTTACCCGCTTGTCACTTCTACGTGTGTGCTACTGGCTTGTCACACACCTGAACACCGTGTATCACTGACACCATTCAGCATCTACTAGTTCCTGCACTTTGTCCAATGGATGCTCGTTGAGTCCCGGAAATCACAGGGAACATCTGCGGTATTTCCATCCCTGGGAAGAAGCAGAGCACCAAAAAGAAGAAAACTCCAGAACTGGATGTGGTCTTAACTAGCACACACAAGACCTGTTTCCCTAGTTACCTAGCTTTGAAGCCTCCCCGCCTGGGAGAGGAAATCCCTGCGTGGAGCGATCAGTCTCATCCCAGCTCTATGAACTGTTGGCCTTGCCACCTTGAGCAAGTTGCTTAACCTCTCTGAGCCTCAGCATCACCTGTCAGACTAACGTAATCATAACCTCCCACACGGGGACAGTGTGTAAAAAGCTCTTAGCAGAGCACTTCACAGCACTCCAGACGGGAGCTGTTCCTCTCGCCCATGGGCACCTTCCTCACTAGCTCCTGTCTCCAAATGTTCGGTCCACAGCTGGGATGAGGCTGTTCTGGACGGCGCCCACTCACAGCTGACAAGAACGATGCATCACAAAATCTCTTTCAACCTAGAACATAACGTCTTAAGTGGAACACGATGAGGTTTTAAGCAGATCTGTAAGGTGGTTTCTTTTCGACTATTATCAAACAGGAAACTGGGGTTTGGGATTCTCTTGCCATGACTCCAGCTTTCCTCTGTTCAACCCAGTGTTGAACCAGGGGCGACCTCTCCGTGACCCCATCCTCGAAAGGCTGGAGTCACGCCTCCCGAATCCACATCTCTCCCTGAGAGATGTCTGGTTCATCCCCGCCCCTCAACACCATTGACCCTATTTGCTTTCTCAGGCTGAACAGTATGAGCGTGAGCCTGGGTGTCAAACGGCCCAGTGGCGCCTGGGAGCTCGGGCACAGCCGAAGCATCGAGAACACGCAAAACCAGAGGACTCTCGGCAAATATTTATTAGATGCATTACACTGAAGGCACAGGCCTTGACTATAGCTCTCTCTGGAAAATAATAATTATTTCCCCAGCCGGTAAGTCAGCTTGTGTTTATCGTCCGCATATTTTCTAACCAAGATATGTTATGGTCTCCCTTTATGGTGGTTAATGCTCAGCACGCCAATTACTTTGGATTTATTCCATTTGACATCATCTCCTAAATTGGATTTCTGCCTCTTTGCGCCCTGATAACTCCTCCAAGCATCCGTTTTATTGCTTCTGTTTGTAATACCTGAAGCCATGCACTTATTACTCAAATCATTCCTCTGCTTTCCCATTTCTGTGCAAGGGAAGAGCTGGCACAAATCTTCTTTGGCACACAAGATGCATGACTTATCTCGCCTTCCTGGTTGCAAAATACTCTCTTCTGACAAGACTTTGCCCAGAGGCTACAACACCAGGGCAAGCCAACAGCGTCTGCTTTTCAGACACTCAGCAAGGATGGTATAATCTTTCCAGAACACATCCCTCAGCTGGGTGGTTGCCTCCTGGGTGGGCTCTTCTGCTTCCCATATGTCTTCCCCACACCAGGTCTTCTTTGGGGGCCATGAGGTCAACAGAATCAGCATCACAGACAGAGGCAGCCAGTGGGGGACCAGACCCTGAGTCTGGCATCATCAGCCTTGTGACCCAGGACAAACAACCTAGCCTTCTCGGCTCCATTTCCTTTCCAGCAAAGCGAGACTAATAAAGAGAACCAACCTTGAAAGGTGGATGACAAATTAGAAATAATTATGTTAAGTCTGGGTTTCTCCAGGCCATGCCAGCTAAACCTTATTTTCAGTGCCCCCCAAAACAGTAACCCTTGGCATGATCATGTGGGCCTTCCCTCCCCAACAAATGCTTTTCTGGCTGACTCTGCTCATGCCCTAGCAGAGACCCACAGGTCCTCATGAACAGCACCCAGTTATGGCCTCGTGTTGGCCATCCCTTCCCCTCTGCTTTGGCCTACTTTGGGGGGATGGGAAGATGAGGCCACTGTCGCTCCCAAAGCCTCGAGGACGCACAGAACTGAAGCCCCAGAAGAAACCCAAAGATCCAATGTTGACGAGAACATGGGTGCCACCTCCCATGGCTGCTGAAGTGGCAGGCCCCACTGTTGAGGCCATCCTCTGGATTGTAGGGGGCACTTCTTTCTGTGCCCACTGGCTATTTCATTATACCCTCTTCTACTGAGGCTATGTTCAGGGTGGGCAGGAAGATGACAGGTGATAGATCCCAGGGGTTCTTAGAACACACTCTTCCTCTCCCACTCTAACCCATTCATTCACTTAATCCAACCACTACAGCCCCAGTACCTACTACTTACCAGGCATTGTGCTCTGCCCTGGGGATACAATGGTGAAGAAAATCAGGGCAGTCCTTGGCCCCATGGAGCTCACAGGCTGGTGGGGGACAGCGTGGTAAGTGTTCTGATAAGGAGTGCAGGACGCTCTGTCATAGGGTACCAGGCACCTTGAGGTTAGGGAACACTTCCCAGAGGTACCCCCTAAGAAGTCTCCTTGTGGGCACCCCATGGCTCCCATAGGCAAGTCAGACTGTCTTCTGTCCTGGGGAGGCCCTGCACAGGCTTGAACTGGATGCCTGATGCACACATGCAAAAGTGCCCAGCGTGGTGCCTGGCCCAGAGCAAGGCAGTGAAAGAGAAAAGGGAACTTTTTTTTACTTACGGGCTTTTAGCCAATGATAAGGGACTTGTATGATTAGTTGATGGTCATTTGCCAAACAGTCCTAAGATGGGCTTGGGTGAGGTGGTGCTAGGGATTGGACACAAAGGTGGAGTGAGAGAAGTCACATGCAGGGGACCCAAGGACACACTTCCCTTGTGGCTACTGGAGTTCCCATAAAGGATTATGAATCTTTCTTGCAGTTTTATTCTGCTGAAAGAATAGCAGTAACTTGCCTTTTCTGTAGCAAGAAGTTTTTTTTCTCTTCCTCTTATTCCTTTTGTTTGCCTCTTTATGTTTTTCTATCCTCCAACATCCTTTTCTTTCTTCACTTGAAAGTAAAGCAAATTAAACAGGATCAAAATCCTCTGTAAAGAGGCATCTTGATCCACCAGCAGCTCCAGAGCAAAGGGAAATTTGCATCTCTTCAATTCCTCGTAATTATTCATTTCCTTTCTCTTCCCCATTTTGAACATAATGGCTGCATGAATCGTTTTTCCCTAGATAAGAACTTGAAACAGTGAAGCTGCCAGCAATGACTCAGCTCTCTTTTCCAGACTCGTCAGTTTTTGACGGAGCATTCCTGAGAGGTAGAGCCATGCCAGCCCAAAGGGGAGAACGGCAGCAGATGCATTGAGCAATATTCTTCCAAAAGCATATTGTCATGCCATGACCGTTTTTCTGTTTAATATTTATCACCCACTTATAGTGCATTTGGTGTTAAGTGGAGCCATTAAAAAGTTCAAAATCAATCCTAATAACAATAATTGCTCCTATCTGCAGTTTATCTTTTAAAGTTTGGTTTTACCTGCTTTTACAGGTTGTGAGGTTAAGTGGCTTGATCAAATGGCCCACCCAGGGTTGGAGCCTGCTTCCTTAGAAGGCAGCTCCTGACTGACCATCAAATGGAAGTCACAGACTCGCCCATACCCAACCCCCCAAACTAGAGCCTTCCTTGCTGTTGTCATGGTAACGTTATGATCCGCTTCATTTTTTAAAAACGAGTGACTTTTTAATGCCAGTCACTGTCTTTAACTCAGACCTATCCCAAGCTGCAGACTTGTAGATAGAGTCCCTTCCTGGACACTGCTCTGTTACGTCACTTAGTCACCTCAAATTCAACCCGTCTGAAGCTAAACCAGAATCACCCCCCCGCACTAAAACCTGTGCCCCGCAGCAGCTTCCTAAGCTTAGAGCTCAGAGTTCTGGCAGCGGCCGCCTCTCCCCGCACCACTCAGGGAAGGAAGGAGCTGGACCAATGGTCCCTTCTCAGGGCATTACCCGCACCCCAGCGAACCCACACCAAACGCTATATATACAGTCAAATGAACTTGGAAAGATTCAGCTCTACCCCTCCTGTTTCACTGACGTCCATTAGTTCACCACCGGAGAGTGAGACAACTAGTCTAGGGCAAGGCCGACTCTCTTCTGTTGTGTGGGTGAGCCTATCCTTGTCACCCTTAAGTACAATGGAGCTGGAAGATGGGGTGCCTGCTCACACCCTGGAAAGGAGGGACAGAAATTAAATTGGTGGAACAGCAACTTTTAAGAGAAGACCAGCAAGGGCTAAGTGTGTTGTGCCCCGCAAACCTTCATATCGGCTGCCTGGGTGAAAGTCAAAGTCACTCAAGGAAAAGTATTGCTTATCACGGAGAAGTGTCCAGGACACAGGGGAGCCTCGAAAGCTGTGCCACCCCGGAACTCTGGACAGCTCCTGGCACAGAGCGAACTGGCCAGGGTGAATCCTTTTCTCACGGACTCACAGGCGGTTGGTGGTGCGGACGGTGAAAGATGGAAGAGAGATGCGGTGGGGGGAGGGAGAACAGAAGCTGGTCTGGAGAATTCCAAAAAGGCAGCTCTGGCCCCTGAGAAATCTGTCAGCAATGGCCCCAGTACCCACTTGTGTGAGGCCTGATGGCCCCCACCTACCCCTCTGCACTATTGCAAAGTCCATCCGGAGCCCCAGAAATGCCTCTGCAGCCATGAATCCCAATGCAAACCCAGCCTTTGATGCCAAGCCAAATCCCTCCAACCTCCCTGGCTCTACCTTTGACTGACATTGCAACTCTTCAGTCCTCGCCTGCGGGCCTACGGAGCAGCCAGCATAATCTTCAGGGATGCTTTTACCTACCCACTCTGGCGGTGGCTTTTCCTGTCAGCTTTACCCTCCCCAAACAAGAAGTTTAGAGAGGAGTGCAAGACCAAAAGCTACACAGGTAACATCCAGAGCAAAGCTCTCCCCGAGGCCTGAGCCATGAGGACAATCTCAAAGCCAGCTCCCCTCTGATATTTAGAAACTCCCCACAAAAGAGATTTGCTTTGATTTGCTCAAGGAGAGGAACATGTGGGACTGAGGCGTATCTGAATTCTTAGAGGGTCGCTGCATAAGCAGCTTAAGAAGCCCAGGGAGGCAGGTGCATGTGATGGACCAGCATCCAGCACCCACTCTGCCCTCCTGCCAACGTGCCCCCCAGGACGGTGGAGGCTGGAGCAAGACACACTCCTGACAGCTGAGGTTGGCAATGTGGTTTTGCTCTGGGCAGACCGTTTGGAGAGGGTAAGGCAGGGGTCACACTGCCGGTGCCCACGTCGCCTGGTGACAATCGCAGCCTTGGAGTCGCCGGGCTTTTCTGCCACGGGGCCAGCAGACGCTGCCCCACCTCTAGCATCTTGTCGTGAAGCTCACAGGTGTCCGGGGAGGAAGGACACTGGGCAGTGATGTGGCTGGGGCAGGATGATTCGAGAACCAGCCGAAGCTCATGGCACCTTTTTGATTGTGACCTAGACCATTGTGAAGCTAGAGGCTGCCCGCTTTTTGAAAGACCAGTCCTGGGGTGTGACCCACTTTATAATCCACTGCTTTCGAAGAGATTTCATCTCCTTTACTGGATCCCTTTCTGTTGAAACTCATTCGAGAGGATTCTGTCCTCTGCAAGTTAACTCTGACCATGCAGGATCTGAAAACCACAAAGCTCATGTGTGCAAAGAAGAAATTTAAGAGGAAAAGGAATAATGTATGCTGTGCTGCATGTATGTGTAGTTTAGAAAATCGCTTGTTACACCACAAATATATGAGCATTCAAAAAAGCATTTTGTTTGAATATAGTCATTATGCAGTAGATAACTCAGTCAGCACCATGTCCAAGTGATCAGAATTACTGTCCCCACACAGGAGCAGATGGACACTGGGTGCCTTCAGCTGGGAGACGTCGAGAAGGACATAATGTCACTTGCACCATTTCTAGTGGGGAATGCACAATCTCAATCTAATCATGAGGAAATGCCAAGCAGACCCAAGACGAGTGGCATTCTATTTAAAAGGTAAGGAGAGAGGCAATGATGAATAATTGAATTCTTTAAAAATGTTGCTGTCAGGATGCCTGAGTGGCTCAGCAGTTGAGCACCTGCCTTTGGCTCAGGACGTGATCTCAGATCCCTGGGTTCGAGTCCCATGTCCGGCTCCCTGCATGGAGCCTGCTTCTTCCTCTGCCTATGTCTCTGACTCTCTCTCTCTCCCTCTCTCTCTCTCATGAATAAATAAATAAAATATTTTTTTAAAATGTTGCTGCCATCAAAGGTAAAGGCTGAGAAGATATTCCAGATTAAAGGAATCTACAGAGATATAACAACTAAATATAATATCTGGCCATAGGCTGGAGTCTGTCCTGGAGTTGGAGACATGCCATAAAGCACATTCATCAGGCAACTGACAAAATTTGGGAAATGAAGAGTAGGATTAAGTTTAAAGTATGAACCAATGTCAATGCATGCGGTTGATGACTGGTTTTATGTAAAAGAATATCCTTGTTCTTAGCAAACACATGGGAGTATTTAGAAGCAAAGGTCCTTGGTGTATGCAACTTACTCCCAAATGGTCTAGCAAAAAAAAATTGAGAGAAAGAGAAAGAAGGAGCCAAGCAACAAAGAAAATAAAAGAGTAAAATGGATGGGTTAAAATGTTAACAACAGGTGAATCTAGGTAAAAGGTTTATAAAATGTTCTTTGTACTATTCTTATTTTTGCAGTTTTTCTGTGAATTCAACATTACATCTAAATAAAAAGTTAAAACAAACACCATTTCTTTTTTTTTAAGATTTTATTTGTTCATTTAAGTGAGAGAAAGCACAAGCAGAGGGGAGAGGCAGAGGAAAAAGTAGGCTCCCAGCTGAGCAGGGAGCTGGACGTGGGGCTCGATCCCAGGACCCTGAGATCACCACCTGAGACAGAGGCAGATGCCTAACCATCTGAGCCACCCAGGTGCCCCACAAATGCCATTTCCTTACCTTCATGTGTTAGGTGTTGTCAAAATTAGGATGCTTGCCTCCTCGGGGCCAGGCCAACTCTAATTTTCTTGATTGTAATGAGAGGGAACTTCAGACGCCCCAAAGCAGAGCCCAGGACTCCTCTCCCTTTACCCCCATCAGTGCATTTCTAAGCGTTCAGGTTTATTTATGCTGCTCTTGCCCTCTGTTTGAAGGTGAGGCACTGTCCTGGATTCCCTAGCAGGTACTGCTCCATCTGCACTGGATGGAGCCATAGGAGAGCTGCCCACTCCTTGCTGTGCTGTGAGTCCGAGGTAGGGTGAGCACAGTGTTTCCACCCTTTTTTTTTTTTTTAATTGCAAGGCCTTTGGTACTAATCATGATCCTCTATTACCTTTTCAAAAGAGGGAGTGACAAACCTCCTCCTAATTTTAAAGAAACATAAAACACAGACAAGCAGATTGTTTATCTCAGAACTCGGCAAGGATTTACTTCATTGTCAAGACAGCAGAGAGAATCTCAGGAAAGAAAGGCCTGGGGAAACTGATCCAAAACCAGATGCTGAAAGTAGGTTCGAGGCAATACAGTTTGAGGTATAGGATACAGAAGTAGATGAAGTAGGTCCAGTCGAAGAGCTGGTGTCCCCATGGGGAGGCAGAGCCTACAGGCTAAACATCCAGCAGGGGAGGCCCAGGGCCAGTGGGCACTGCAGGGAAGCCAATCAGAAGAGGTGAGACTCAGCCATATGTCTAGGGTGAGAAAAGGCAAGGCTTTGGCTCAGAGCCTCTAGGACCCCAGGCCTGCCCCACAATAGGGTCCCAATCCCTGCTGTAGGACTGGGCCCCAATGTCAGGGCAGAGGGGCCATTGAAAGACCTTGTGCCGAGGCTGGAGTTCACCAGGACTTTTCCAGCTGCAAGGAACAGAACCCCACCATGACCGAGGGAAGCCCATGGGTTCTAGGTCATCCATGGAAGCCAAGAACAGAGTTGATGCTGGGCCCAGGAACCAAACCGGAAGATGGAATCACAGGGGAGCTGGACTATCACCCCTCTGGTGCTCGTCTCTGCTTCCCTCTGTGATTTGCTTCATTTTTCTCTTTCAGACCCACCTTTTCTGTTTCTCAGACCCCAAGATGCAAAAAGAAGTGTCCAACAACTTCAACACCACAGTTTAGCCACCTGGAAAAAGAGAGACTGATGTTTCAGACAGGCCCATTTGTAAGCTCCTATGCAGAGAGATGGCTCAGATATTGCAGTTTGCCCACCCCTAGATTAATTGGCTCTAAAAGGAACCCTGGATGGTTGCACTGTTAAAAACGTGGCGGCCTCCATGGATAGATGGATGGATGGAAGGATGAATGGATGGACGGACAGATGGACGGGGGGGGGGGGGGGGGCTACGGCAGTTCCTAAAAAGATGAGAGGACCATCCAAACAGAATGCAGTCCAGAAAGGGGTCTGCCAAGGCAGGCTGCAGAATTAGAGGTCGTTTGTTATATATTTCTGCTTAAACGCGGCTTCTTTGGGGCTATTTTGACAAAGCTTGAGACTGGTTGTCACTGGGCATGTGATTAATAAAGAGTGTGATTAACAACAAAAGTCTCTAACTCAAGAGACTGCTGTGAAGCCCAGGAGTGAGGATTAGGTGCTCATCTCTCTTAGGACCAGGACTTCTCCATAACATCCCTGCTCTCACCAGTTAGGTGAGCACCTTAGGAGGAATGGGCCTCCTTGCTTGGCACCTGCCCCTCAACACCACCTGGGGTGCTCTTGAAAGAGACTCGGGGAGCTTCCCCTTGCGGGGTTGGAAACAGCCTGAGAGGCAGGCGGTGGTCGAGTTTTGCTGGGCTGTGAGAGGTTGGAAAGGATACAGTGACCTGGGGCAGAGGAGAGACCAGAGTGGCCAATGTACTGTACTCCCAGTCAGGCAAGGCTGCCCCCGCTCCAGAGCCCAACCCAGAGAAGATTCCAGTGATGCTGGAGGTATGCCTGTAGAGAGGAGGAGGCAGAGCAACTAGAGCCAAACTATCAGGTGGCTTGACTCCTGTAGCCATCTTTGCACCCAATGCACCATTCCCAGGTTGCATTTCTACATCTGCCCTGATAGGTAGCCATCCATCCCTCCATTCACTCATTCATTCATTTGCCATTGAACTAACACCTTTAATTTATTTATACATCAAGCTCTGTGCTGTAGAGATGGGGCAGCAGAGACAGGTACGTAAGCCCTAATACAATCATTACTTTAAGGTCAGTATGAGCGAAGAGCCAGGGAGAAGAGAGAGGCTCCCAGGGGCACCTGGGTGAACTGGGGGCAGCTTCATGGAGGTTGAATTTCAAGCTGAGTTGTGAAGGACGATCGCACAGAGTGTGCTACGGCACAGCAAGCACTGAACGCAGCCTCAGGATGCCTGGGGTTTTGCCCTGAGTTTGTGACAGAGGCACCAGGGCTAGATTGAGGCAGGAGAAGTGCCCAAAGGGGCAAAATATAAAGAGACAGCCCTGTCGGGGTCACACAAGTGCAGGCTGAGTGGCCCCTTAAGTCACATGCCTCTGCTCCACCACCCTGACTCCTCCTCCAGGTTTGTCCTCTTAGCAGTCACTTCACTGGCTCGGCTCTGTTTCTTCATCCACAGGGCCCTGGGCTAGAGAGGTGGTGTAAGGACACCTCTCTCTTAAAGAGCTCATGATCCGTCCGCCCCAGCGTGGCAGGTGCGCTAGCAGACATTGCTGGGGAGTCCCAGCTAGGCGCCCAAAGAGCAGATGGAACTCCCCTCCAGCCTAGAGCCAGGCCCCGGGGCCTGGAAGAAGCATTAGCTTTTCCGTTGCCCTCTGCCTCGCCTCTGTCCTTGCAGCTCCCAGGCCGCTCTCCTCCACTTAGCATGGGAAGCAGAAGTCATCGCATCCCCGTTCACGGTGAAGGAATTATATTTCTAATAAGTTTTATGTGGGAAATGAGCTTCGTAAACACCAGGCTGAGCAGTTCCACATCATAATTGAGGGAGAAAGAGCCTAAAAAATCATTAAGCTCTGTGATTGGGGAAAGGAAGATGAGCCATGAGAGGAGGGCCTTCCAGGGATCAATCTGTAAGATTGCTGGGGGGCGGGGGGGCAGATTTCTGGCCTCTCTTGTCAAGTAAGAAGAGGATGTAGCTACTCGGAGCAATGTTTAGGGGTTATACGTCTTGTACCGGCAGCTGGCTACTGGCTCTGCTGAGCTATAATCCTTTTATCTGACTACTGAACAACCTATTTGGATGTTCCCACAAGTACCCCAAAGTCAACTTGCTCTAAACAGGACATATCATCCCTTCCAAACCATTCCCTGGCTACCCTCTCCAGCATGGACCATCTAGCCTCCCAGGAGGAAACCACAAAGTCACTAGAGGTTCTAGACAATCCCCTTGTGCTCATTCAGTGCAACACCTGTTGCTGAAGCCCTGAGGTCTATCCCCTGGGGGTTTCACAATGCCCTTGCCTCTCCATCTCCTCCACCAGTGCCGGGGTTCGAGCCTTCATCACTTCTTGCCTGGATCATACCATGGCCTCCTTACTCATCCCCCTCTTCGGCCCAGCTCTTTCCCAGACAGCCAGAGTCATCACCACCCAGATTAAGAGAGAAAACACTGCCCTTCCCTTAGAGTGGCCCATGCAGGCCTCTCTGAATGCCTCCTCTCTCTCCCTAAGAAGGAACCAGGATCTTGTCTCTTAGTGTGCTTTTGCATTTCTATACACACTCAAGAATCAGAATCTAGGGTTCTAGAGAACAAATCCAGTTGGGTTTTTTATTTTTATTTATTTTTCATTCTTTTTAAGATTTTATTTATTTATTCATGAGAGAACAGAGACAGAGAGAGAGGCAGAGACAGAGGCAGAGGAAGAAGCAGGCTCCCTGCGGGGAGCCTGATGCAGGACTCAATCCCAGGACCCTGGGATCAGGACCTGAGCCAAAGGCAGATGCTCAACCACTGAGCCACCCAGATGCCCCAGTTGGGTCTTTTAAATCGAGATTTTACTGACTCTCTAGATCAGTTAGGGGAAGATTGACATCTTTATAACATCGAATCTCTGACCACATCTGTTCGAACATGTCTGTTCCTCGGGTCTTCTTTCATGCTTCTCAATAAAGACTATGGAAATCCTGTAAACATTTAGCTATATTTTTTCCTAAATTTTTTGTGTTCCTATGCCATTTTCTGTTTGTTGCTATTATATCAAAATGTAACTGCTTTTATATTGATCTTGGATCCAGAGACCTTTAATTTATGTAGGTTCTGCAGAACCTACATTACTATTTGAACAGTATCACCAAAAGTGTTCCTTGATGAATAGGTATTTACACAACATTTTAAAGTTCTGCACTCAAACAAGCTAAGAGGAAATTGGTCTGGTGTCTGTGACAGCTTGGCCATCTGACCTGCTGAGGAGGTGTCATGGGAGAGAGGAATAGCTACCTGGGCGTCACAGGGATTTTTCTGAGCCCTCCTCTGGGTCCCACACTGAGCAGGGTCCTACAGATACTGTCCTGCTCTCAAGGGGATCTCCTTACAACCTGGTAGAAGTTAGAATTTTTATTTCTCTGCCATACCACAGAGATTTCTCCTCTGAGCACTCTGTGATCCTACCTTCTCAAACAAATCCTTCAGATCTCTTTTTACTGTTTCTAAGCGCTTCCCCTGATTTGGTGTCATTCCAATCTTTTGCTCTTCTTCTAGACTTTGGCTTTCAGGCCTTTGGAGCCACTTAGCCCAGAGGCTCAGAGAACCGGAAGTGCCAGGGAATGTGGCCCCCTCCCCACTTCTGGTTAACTAATGAGTGACTGCAGCAGTGTGCAAATCCTGCTCCTTTGCTTCAGTCCAGATGCTCTGAGGGGACTTACACTACAGAACCCTCTGTGGGAGCAGGCCAAGGCCAAGCATATGCACAACCTCTTTCCCTCTTGTCTTATTTTTCTTTCCTGTTCTCCAGCTTCCACTGGGAACTGTTCCTTAAAAACTATTTCTCTCATGGGGCACCTGGTTGGCTCAGTGGTTGAGTATCTGCCTTCAGCTCAGGTCATGATCCCAGGGTCCTGGGATCGAGTCCCATATCAGGCTCCCCACAGGGAGCCTGCTTCTCCCTCTATGTCTCTGCCTCTCTCTGTGTCTCATGAATAAATAAATGCAATCTTAAAAAAAAAACTATTTGTCTCCGAGTTCATTTCTTTCATTTACTTATTTGATCCATTCTTGGTCTTCACAGGAGACCCAAATGGGTAGATATATCTAGGTGTACAATTTAGCATGCAACCATGCAGTAGAATTCTCCACTCTATGATTCAGAGCAGGAATTTACTTTTTTTTTTTTTTTTTTTTTATGATTGTCACACACAGAGAGAGAGAGAGAGAGACGCAGAGACACAGGCAGAGGGAGAAGCAGGCTCCATGCACTGGGAGCCCGATGTGGGATTCGATCCCAGGTCTCCAGGATCGCGCCCTGGGCCAAAGGCAGGCGCCAAACCGCTGCGCCACCCAGGGATCCCCAGAGCAGGAATTTAATACAAGTAATGGGAGAGCTAAGGAACCAAGCAGGGATAGTGGAGGCAACTGGAAGTCCTTGAAGCAGAAGGCATGGCCACTCCTAGCAGAGAGACAGGTGAGGAAATGGTGTTACCAGACCCCTGGGCTAAACCCCCAGAGGGCCTGTATGAAGTCCTGTATAAATCCCCAGCAGCCCCAGCCGAGAAAGGGACTGGGAACAGAAACCAAGTGGGAGGAATGGGCAGAAAAGCGATGAGAGGTGACTGCAGGGAACAGAAGCACTTCTAGAGAAATCTGACTGCCCCACCATGGAAACATTTTTTTTTCTAGTTGAGAACATCTCCCTGTTGAGAGAACGCTCCTGGAGAGGTTTACTGGCTGTAAACCCATCCCTCGGTAGGTCTATGTCACAGAACCTGGAGGCCCGAGAAGCATGCCCAGCTGGGCCAGGAGGTTGTGTGAAGTGGCACAGAATCTCCACCCGGGTCTAGCATCCCTGTCTGAATTAGGCCCCCAGTGGGTCTTGGGTGGGCTGTGGGGGGTGGCACAGACTAGACTAGAGTGATTCCAACAAGAGTTTGATAGCCAGCTCAGAGAGCATCCTGCTAATTCTCCCTGTGCCCGTGCCAGCCCTGCAAGCTCCCAGGTGTAACAGTTTATAATTGTATTTGACTAAACGATTACAAGCAGAGAGAAAAGGTGAGCCTACAAGGAAATAGGCAGCGCCCTCAATGAATTCAACTCTGGTCCCCCATAGGTGAAACAGAAGGTAAAAGTCCAGGGACAAGAAGTAGGGCCATGAGGTCCAGCCATACCTCTCCACATGCAGAGTCCCGGAAGCTGTCAATGAGGGACCAAAGCTTACACAAGGCATTAGCCATTCAAAGAAAGAGCAGAGAAGGGCCTTCCAGGCAGATCAATGGCCTGGAAATGCTCTTTACTGACAAAGTGTTCAATTCTTCTGGTCCTGACTGAGCCCACCGTACACGAGGGGCTCATTCTCCTGGGGCTGAACAAACTTGACTCTTAAATGAAATTGCCTGGTTGCACACACTATTTAGTACAAGTGTGTTCCTAGTGGTCTTTGGCTGGAAGATGTTGACAAACCATGATGAGTCATACATGTTACAAATTGTTATATCTTCCCTCTGCATCGAGTATTTTACAAATATGTGATTGGTAAAACAGTGATCAGTACCTCTTTATCCCTAGGAATGCTTTTTGCCCTAATGTCTATTTGGTCTAGTATAGCCACCCCAACTTTATTTTGGTAAATATGCACTTAATGTGGCAGGCCCACCCCACCCGCATAGATATCCACATCCTAATCCCTGGAACCAGTGAATATGATACCTTTCATGGCAAAAGGGATTTTTTGCAGATGTGAGTACACTAAGGATCTTGAGATGGGAGACAATTATAAGTTATCTGGGTGGGCCCAATGTCATCACAATGGTCAGAATAAGAAAAGGGAGTAGAGGGGAAGGCAGTGTGATGAGGAAGGGAGGCAGAGAGTGGAGTGAGGCTCTTTGCAGATGGATGAAGGGGCCACAAGCCAAAAGACACAGGTGATCACTAAACACTGAGAAAGGCAAGGAAGCAGATCTCTTCTCAGAGCCTCCAGAAGGAAGCAGAGCTGCTGACACCTTGACTTTAGCCCAAGAAAATTAATTTGGGACTTCTGAAGTCCAGAACTGTAAGAGAATACATTTTTGTAATTTTAAGCCACCATGTTTGCAGTACTTTGTTACAGTGGCAACAGGAAACCAATATGCCCAGTACTCACAATTTCTCTGGGCCCTCACAACTTCCATCTGAGGTAATTTTCCTTCTGCCTTAAAGTCAACCTTTTGAATTTTCTTCATTGAGAGTCTTTTGGTGATGGCTTTTTTTCAGTTTCTGTTTGTTTGGGAAAAGATTTTTTCCCCACTCACAAATTAGGGAACTGATCCAACATACATTTCCTGGAGACTGGCTTCCTTCATTTGCTGATCTTCCTTGGGGATGAATTCCAGCTATTTGCTTCCATACGGCCTCTTTTATGGTTGAGTATGTATCAGCAAATGCCTTCCGTGTACAAATACTTTCTCCCAGTCTACGCACAGGATAAGGATTGTATATCTGACTTTGTTTGGGTGGATGGGGCCCTGTGATTAATTCTAGTGACAAGTAGAAATTTTCTGTTTCTTGGTGATAAACATTTAATTGCTGGTGTGAGCCTGTAGAGATCTCTTTTTCCCTCTTTAGCAACAGGAAACAAGGAAGACAAAAGAAGGTCTTAAGCCTGGGTTCCTGAGTGGCTTCAATGAACAGAATTCCCCGTCATTTTGCAATGGACAGGTAGTAAGAGCAAGAAATAAACTTTTCTTGGAGCTGTTTGTTGTCACAGCAAAGCCTAGCCTGGCTTGACTGATAGAATGCTCTTGGTTATTATATCTGTAGCTTTGTTTCTTCTTTCAGATTCAATTACACTGAAAGCTTTAAGAAAATCAAAGGTAATTATGCCACAGATTGCCTTCTCAGAGTTCTAAGATCTGAGCAAAAGAGGGGAAAAAATAGCACTTTATGCTGCCATGTGGTTTTAGAAAGGAATGTAGAAAATTGGCTTTCTATTCCAGAATGTTCTTTGCAATGTTCATTGTTGTTCCTTTTGTAGAGCATTAGGCAATCATGTTAAACATGAAAATAACACACAAAGGTTTTTGTTTATATTTCATAACTGATTTTTCAGTATCATTATTAGGATTTTGTAAATATTTTAGTAATATGTGTATTTGCTGTATTCCTTCATGGAATTTTATTAAAATCCAATTTTTTCCAAAGAAACACATTCCTATTTAATGATGCAAGTCAATGGAAAAATAAGGTGTGACACTCCAAAATTCACTTTACGGGTCACTTTTAAGTGAAGAGATGCAATCCTAGTTTACATATACTCAGAAGTAATCAGTTGCTACTCCTAGTACTAATGCACACCTACTAATACTCCATCATATTCCCCACGGGTGAAGACCAGCAAGTCCAGTCACACCTCAGTTGAGGTACTTTGGAATCACAGGCAGAAGAGGGAGCAAGACTTTATGGGTCCCTATTCTCTCTGCATCCTTCAGAGAAAAGCCTGATGGGTAGGGGGCCAAGAGTGGCTTCAGCCATAGGGCTGGGTTCCAATGCCACGAGAGGGAACATAACAGCAGCCTTTCCCAGGGCCTCAAGTGCCAGCCAGAGTGAGCTTGGGTGCCAGATTTGGAGATATCCCAGCTCCTAAGGAAGTTGGGAGCACCATGCAACAGAAAATTGACAATGGGTTCAGCTTCATCCATTGGGAGAGGTGGAGTCATGAAGAGGATACTCATCAAACAACCTGACTGCCATCTCCGCACCACCATCTACTAAGTGCCCACCACAGGCCGGACAAAACCTAGGTGCTCTACACTTGCTAGTTCTTACCTTCACTATAACCCTTTGAGACAGATATAACTATTCCCAATTTTACAGATGAGGGGAATGAGGCTCTGGGAAAGTTTGGTTACTTATCCAAAGTTAGCTGACTTGTAAATGGTAGAATCAGGATTCAAATCAGGTTTGCTCTTTTCTCTGTGTTTTACTGTATCCTGATATAACATTAAATAAATACGATAAGAAAAGGCTACCTGAAAATATAATTCACAGTATTTTAAAATTACATAACTTTTTTTTTAGTTACATAGCTTTTTAAATAACCAGGATAATTATCATACTATGTCTTCAAAATGGACCCTCCCTTCCTCTAGCCAAGACACCAATAATAATGGCACCCCCCTCTGTTGCTTTTGGCCAAAGAGTGGCACTTGAAACATTGGAGAGAACCTAATGTTTTGTGTTGGTTTTGGAAAGATCTCAAAAATTTGAGAATGTGGAGGTGGTGTGTGTGTATGTATTGCAAGGAGGAATTGCCAGAATTGGAATCAAAGGGAGTAGTGAATGGTCTTGACTACTTTGGGGCTTTAGGTAACTCTAAATCAAAGGGTCCCCCCAGAAAATCCAGGGCCATTCAGATGGCCTTAAATACTTTGAAATGAGGTATAGTACCCAAGACATAGTAAGAAATCATCAGAACCTCCTAAATTGACCCATCAGGTTCTCTGAGACACTTGTAGCTGGTAACCATACCCAGAGTGAATTTGAACTCAGAATTCAGGGCTTCAAGCTTAGGGCCAGTGACCTCCAATAGCTGAGGGTCCAGCCAGATGGGGCATATTCCCGCCTGCCACAGGCAACTGTGTTCTTTAGAAAGGAGCAAGGGGCAGGAGCTCCAGGCACTGTTAGCTATAGCCTGCTCTTCTCATGCCTCAGAGCTCCATACATGAGAAAAATAAACTGGGTCATCGCTGCTGGTATAGGGACATTGTGTCAGGTTCCAGAGAAAAAAAGATAGGCTTTAATATAGCAGGATGATCTGTCATCATTTACTGGAGGCTAATTATAAGCCCGAAACCAGAACATCACCAATTTTGGAATCTCCTCAGAGGATAGCAGAGAGCTGACAAAGGCTAGCTTTCAGCTTAACTTTGGGCAAATGGTCCAACATGCTGTGGCCTACATTCCTCGGCTATAAAATAAGAATATCTAACGACTTCTTTGAAAGTGGGCCACAATAACATTTTGAAGGGTGCTGTATAAACATGGCACTGTAGAATCATGTACTCTCAGAAGCCTGACAAGAGCATGTGGTTCATTCTCTACTTGCAGATGAGCACTTGCTTATATGGTCCAAGCAGATGAGTGGCTATTCTCATTTTCAGTGCTTCCAAGCACAATTCACATTGTTGTTAGTCTATTTTGATAGTCAACAGCTTGAGAAATCCCTCCCTATGTTGTCTTAATTTCCACAGATTGCATCCTCTGAACAAACTCTTCTATCATCCTTGGGCATTCCTGATACCCTTGTTGGACTCACTGTGCTGAGTTAGGACGTCCTTTTTGTTGCTGCCCCAGGTAAAGGCCATGCCTCTAAGGCAGGAAGTCAACATGTCCTCTGGAGGGAAGAGATAATCCCAAGATCTTCAGCAGGAAAGAAGGATATGGGGAGAGGGGAGAAAATCCTGGCTCTCAGGGCCATAATCCCCCAGGTGTAGACCTTGAAGGCTCTAAACATATGTAAAGGACTCTCAGAGGAGTTATCAAAAGGTCTCTGTCTTCTGGAGGTGGTCCAGGAGCTAGGTCAAGAGGTGTCCTTGGGAAGGACCTCAGGACAAACAGGTGACAGCTATATGTCATAAACCAGACTGTCAGGGCATATTGCTAAATGTTGTCCCCAAGATTTCACTCCAGATCTCTCCAGGACAAGCATTCTTTTCACCCTTCTCTTGGAAGGGTGATTTGTTGAAAATTTCGGGCAGCATCATATCATATAATTTCTTCTCTGAGAATATTTGGTGTTGTCCCTATTCATCATGCTGGCCAGATTTTTCCTTGTCCTTCTCTAATCTCTTCATTCATTCAGTAAGCATTTACTGAGCACCTACAGTGGGCTGTAGTGTTGAGGATCTAGCTGTTGAGGATACAGTACACCTGGTATCTGTCCTCAGATTACAGTCAATAAAGACCAGACTCTTCTGTCCCTGAGATGATTTTATTTTCTTTGAGCACCTTTGTTAAGCATTTAGAAAAAGATAAAAGTTAAAACTTGCCAGATGACCTGCAAATTCATGCAGCATTCCATATTTTTTGCCCCACATTGGGCTCCCTGCTCAGCAGAGAGTCTGCTTCTCCCTCTGCCTCTCCTCCTGCTCATGCTTGTGCACTCTTTCTCTATCTCTCTCTTTGTCTCTGAAATAAATAAATAAATAAATAAAATATTTAAAAAATAAGTTAAAACTCATCTAAAATGAGGGTTTGGAATAATCTTTTAGTGCTAATTACCCATATTGTTCTGGCCAAATTCCTCTGTAGCCTTCAGTGACACCCCTCTGCCTAAATGAATGTGGCACTGTATAGGTGGGAGTGGTGCCCAGGCCCGGGCTTCAGGAATTTCCACCAGGTTAGGAGTAGCATGCGCTATATGTTGGGTGTATTCCCAGACAGAGCCCCCCAAATGTTGTGATACAGTTACCCACCGGAAGGGGAAAAAATACTGGGGGAATCAAGCTACCTGACTAGGAAATCTGGTTGTTTTCCTTCCTTTTATCTGTTTCTTAAGAAAAATAATTCTTTTTTTTTTAAATCCAAGCACTTCCAGTATAATCAGCCTGACAAACTATAGTATTATACCCTGACTAGCTAGTGTCAGGCAAAGTACCAGGCTCGAGCATCAGAGAATTTCTCCCTGAACCTCTCGAATCACAGCATCTGCCGTGTTTTGTTTGCTGTCACCTCCAGGTAACTCAGCATTTTCACTTCATCAGGCTCTAAACCAGTCCCTCCCACACGCAGCTAGAGGCAGCTGGTAGAGTGCGTGCAGGGCACAGGGAGGATTGTTATTTCAGAGGGAACAAATGTGTGATCGAAATCTTACACAACTGCAGCCTATCCTGAAAAATCTACCTGCTTGTGTCACCGCTGGGTGGGCGTTCCCAGGAGCAGCTGACACTTTCCACAATAGCAGCACCATTTCATGAAATTGCGTCTCCTGATTTCATTCCCACCTAAACATCACTGGCTCATAACACCAGTGACGGTGGAGAGACAATTGTTCCCTCCCACCCCACCTTCAGCTTCGTCACTGCAAGAGATTTATATATGCGTGACCTCTCTTGCCTCCAAATATAATAAGGGAGGGAATCTGAAGGATATTGCCATAACATCTGCTCACTGCCACATCCCTTCGGGTTTCCTTTCCCTTTAGTCTAATGAATTGTTTGTCATTTTCTTACTCCCACTAAAAAATGCTCATGCTTACGTTATTTTTATAGTTTCCAATAGAAACCATACTCGTTTTCCAGTACAACCTCCCTCCAATATTTTGCAAAGCTTGACTGAGTATTTAATTGAGTCAGAAGTGGTTCTAGTTTTAAAAACAAGGTTTCTGGTTTTCATGGACATTCAAAGCTAAATTCTTCACTAGATCTTAATGAGATTCTGAATCATACTTTTAATTTTATCTGTTTAACTACTTATGCTGTTTTATTACTATTACTACTCTAAGAGTTTTTACATCAGTTCAAATGAGAGTAATGAGAAACGGTTAAGTCCATGTAGGAGAGAGGGTAAGTCAAGCAGAAAACATCCATACCAAACAGCCAGTAGCACTGAAAAGTCCTTTGAAAGTGTGGCTTCAGGGGCACCTGCGTGACACAGTTGTTAAAGCGATCGCCTCTTGATTTCGGTCAGGTCGTGATCTCAGGGTCGTGAGATCAGACTCACACTCTACCTGGAGTCTGTCTGAGATCCTCTCCCTCCCTCTCTGTCTGCACCTCCCACCACTCACGCTCTAAATAAATAAATAAATAAATAAATAAATAAATAAATATTTTTTAAAGTGTGGCTTAAAAAATTGTTAGATGTTTTTTAAAAATTAAATTAGGTAACCTGATCTCTCTGTTGTAGGTATATAGGTCATAGCTAAGTAAATGTGCTTAAAATGTATAGCAAGGGGGCCTGGGGGAATTGTTCAGGAGCAATTGGCAGTGGTAACAGGGAGCCAGTGTAGAGGCAGGGAATAAAGGGGAGTCAGGTTCCTCAAAAAAATAAAAATAAAAATATCATTTGATCCAGTAGTTACACTATGGGGTATTTACCCATACATACATACATACATCAAAATGTATGCCCCCCTGTGCTTATGGCAGCATTATTCACAACAGCCAAGACATGGGAGCAACCTAAGTGTCCACTGACAGATGAATGGATAAAGGAGAAGAGGTACCTATAGGTGGTATGTATCAGTCATTTAAAAAAATGAAATCTTGCCATTTACAACATGGAGGGACCTACAGGGTGTAGTGTTAAGTGAGGTAAGTCAGACAGAGAAAGACTAATATCATATGATTTCATTTATACGTAGAATTGAAAGTCAAAACAAATGAACAAACAAACAAAAAACCAGAAACAGACCCGTAGATACAGAGAATAAACTGATGGTCGCCTCCACAGGGGAGAAGGTGGGAGTTGGACAACATGGGTGAAGGGGAGTGGGAGATAGAGGCTTCCAGTTTTGGAAGGAATAAGTCCTGAGGGAAAAGGCAAAGTCAACAATACTGTAACAGTGTTGTAGGGAGATAGATGGTGACCGTGATGCTTGTGGTGACCGTGGCATAACGTATAGACTCACTGAATCGCTTTGTTGAAACTACCATAACATTGTGTGTCAACTAGAGTAAAAAAAAATAATAATAACAAGAAGAAATAAAAACTAAGGAAGCTGGACACAGATACAAGCACAGAGGAAGGACCAGGTGAAGACACAGAGAGAGCCATCTACAAGCCAGGGACACCTGAGGCCACCAGAAGCCAGGACAGAGATGTGCAAGATTCTCCTTTACAACAATCAGAAGGAACCAATCCTGCCATCACCTTGATCTCAGACTAATGGTTTCCAAAATGGTAAGACGGTACATTTCTGTTGTTTAAGCTGGAAAAAGGAAGATGGATGGAGTGAGGCAGGTTTTACTTTGATTACTTCTATGTCACTGGATCTGTTACAAGAAGAATGCATTGATTGTATAATCTACATATGTGCACAGACACACATCAGTATGTATGTATATTTAAAAAATGGTAACTCTAAACTTTATTACACTTCCACAAAATTCCTATAGTAGTATAATCACCCCTGGAGGCTGATAATTCTTTTTTTTTAAAAAGACTTTATTTATTTATTCATGAGAGACACAGGGAGAGATAGAGACATAAGCAGAGGGAGAAGCAGGCTCCCCGTGGGGAGCCCCATGCAGGTCTCCATCCCAGGACCCTGGGATCACGACCTGAGCCAATGGCAGATGCTCAACCACTGAGCCAGCCAGGTGCCCCGGCTGACAATTCTTACTATATTTTAGCTTGTGGGCTTCAGAAGGCTTTGTCTTTCCTTTACTACAATGATTCTCAACCGTGGATGCACACTAGAATCATCGGGGCTTCCAAATCTCAATGCCCACGCCATATCCTGGACCAGTGAAGTGAAGAATCTCTCAAGAGAAACTGGCTCCAGCCTTATTTAAAAGCTCCCCAGACAATTTCAATGTGTGAGCAAAGTTGAGAACGAGTTTTACTCTGTAAACTCCTCAAGGGGAGCATCTATGTCTGGTTTGTCTTTTTGTCCTCACAGCACCTAAGTTAGTGACTTATGTTACTATAGTGAGGAGATCTGGACTCTCCAGTATTCTCAGAGGGAGAAAAAGGATCTTAATAACCACAAATTGAGTAATATGTTGGAACCAATGCACACAGATTGATTAGCTAGAACAGACAGCATCATGCCCTTTTAATGCCTTCAGGACACGCATCTTTTCACACACACAGATCTATACACACACACAATCCTGTGCTGGGTCTATCCTCTGAGTCTGAGAATTTGGGGGGCGGGGGTTCTTTGGTCAGGCGATAACCCAGTAAAGCAAGGTGAAAGTCCTTAACCAGCTGTGAGTTTCATTGCTGTCAGTAAGAAGATTGAAAATTAATTTCGAAGTCACCGTTGAGCGAAAGGTCACCCTGACCCTCCTTCTGACTGCGTCCCAAAATTGATTACATTATCCCTGAGACATTTCCCAATCTTATTTGGAATAAGGTTCTTGGACTTATTGACAAGTCCTCCTGAAAAGGGAATTTTGGAAATCTGAAGTTCTTCAGACATATTTGGGTTTTTTTCCTTGAAAGTGTTGCCAAAGGCTTCCTCTCCCCCTGGCACAGCTGGTGTTGATGGTTCCAGTGGTTTCACCTAAATTTTGTAGCTCTAAATGTTATTGATCCTTGGGCCTATCAGGCCTGTTATAAAGGTGTTAATGCTGAGGGCAGAGGGTCCATTTTCATTAGGCAGGACACTGGAATTACCCATGCTTGCTACGGCCCTCTGAGCAGCTTATGTGGTTATATTAGGTGCCTAGCTGTCGATCTCTTGATGACAAGATTTCAGGAGCAGAATATCTGGTGTATGAGTGGATTATAATCATATTATAAATATCCCTGTAATATATTAGTGAGGTACTTTTAAGAATAATTTACATAGCACTCTGCTTTGTGTCTTTCTTTAATTGGCATGAGGTCTCTGTGGCACTACTCCATTTCAAATTTCTTAGGGTGTTATTGCCTTTTTAAAAAAAATCCCATTAGGCCATAGCCTCACGACAGATTTTGTGAAATCCTATTACTTACAGAACCTCTAAAATCAATGATCCTATATATTTTAAAAAGCAAGAAACAATTATTTGAAATAATATCTGCATTTTACATCATTTAGGGGCACATATATTTTGTGAAGTTTATAATTCCAAACATAGAATAAATCATTGTGTTAAATCCTGGTATTTTAAAGGAAAACAATATTAATCAGCTATGTAAATTATGGCATTATGAGTCAGATTATTTCCTTTGTAACAGTATAAAATTCGCAAACTTTCCATCAAGACAGAAACAAAAGAGAAAGAGAGAGAAAGACAGAAACTGAGATTGAGGAAAAACTATGATCCTTTTGGCATGTCTCTTTTTAGGATGACATTTCCGAGCCCATCTCTGCTGAGCTGGTGTCTGTTCACCTGGCCACACAGTCGTGTTTATTAATGTCAACTCTAACCCAGATCTATATCACACGACGATGCACGCATTTCCTGCTTCATTCATTCATGGTCCAAATAGTTTCTTTCATAGTAATTGCTTATGGAAGTTGTGATAGTACAAGCCTTCCCTTTCCCCTTGGTTCTCCCCATAGAAATCCAGCCCACTTGCCCCCTTCCTCCCTCCATTGCTTTCCTTCCCTGGCTTCAGAAATCCTGGGAAAGGCTGATCTGAAATCCACATCAAAGTCCCAGGATAGGAGAAATCCCTGTGCCCAAGGATGGGTTAGGTTAGCATTATGGTCAGCAACACACACGTGGGGTGCCTCCTTAACTTCTTAGAGTCTACATCATGCTTCCTTCAATAAAGACACCACACAACTGGGATGCCTGAGTGGCTCAGTGGTTGAGTGTCTGCCTTTGACTCAGGGGATGATAAGTCCTGAATCAAACAAGACAACAAACTCACAACATTTTTCATTAAACCATTAAACAACCTTTTATATTTTTATTACATGTTCAAAAATAAAATTAATCAGAAAGAGTTGCATTTGTTCAGTATTTCACTTTCAGTTATGGTTTTCTTTCTTTCTTTCTTGGTCGAATTAATTACCCTAATTGTAATTAAGGGTAAAGAAATCAGTCCTTACTCTGCCTGTTTAGGTGATCAAGTCCCCAGTTCATAAAAGATAAGTTTTCTTCACCAAAGAATGCCAGGTTCCAAAGGTAGAAGAAATGATAGAATTAGAAAGTCATCATTTTGCAACTCCCCATGAAAAAACTGATTCAGGTAAGAGCCATCAATGAATGCTACAAGCAAGGGGTAGAAGGTTGTGGGGAGTAGGATCTTTGGTCATTACCAAGGTATCACCCTATAGATGACTTGCCAATTTCAAGAGAACAATTTACTATCACAAAGGCACGTACAGGTGGCTGACAATTCAACCAAGGGAACAAACTCAACATCCCTAACAATGGCGCTCCTCGGTGTGCTCCCTGACTGACAGGATGCAGCAGGAAGTATCCGGTATCACCTATGCAGTATTTCTTCCTGATATGTTTAACCTGCACTTAAATAAGCCTTTAGACCTAACTTTTAGTGCACAGGAAATTCAATAGCTAGAATGTGGAGGTAACGACACTACAAGGAAACAATTAGACATGTGGGATGTTTTACAAGACAAGCTGGCCTCTCTTCAGAAAATCAATATGATAATGGAAAGCAGATCAATGCTTGCCTGGAACCAGGAACAAAGGGGATATGACTGCAGAGGGGCACAAAGATTTCTGGGGTGATAGAAATCTGCATTTTGATTGGGGTAATGGTTACACTGATGTATAGAGTTGTCAAAATTAATGAATAGAACACTGATAATGACTGAATTTATTACGCTGAAGTTATACTTGGATATAGTTGATTTTTATTTTTTTAAAAAATTTTTAAATTTTTTTATTTATTTATGATAGTCACACACACACACACACACACACACAGAGAGAGAGAGAGAGAGAGAGAGAGATAGGCAGAGGGAGAAGCAGGCTCCATGCAGCTGGAGCCCGACGTGGGACTCGATCCCTGGTCTCCAGGATCGCACCCTGGGCCAAAGGCAGGCGCCAAACCGCTGCGCCACCCAGGGATCCCTATAGTTGATTTTTAAAATAAAAACCAATTATCAGTGTCATGCAAAAAAGTGAAGCCAGGGATGCCTGGGTGGCTCAGTGGTTGAGCACCTGCCTTCAGCTCAGGTCGTGATCCTGGGGTCTGGGATAGTCCCACACTGGGCTCCCTGCATGGAACCTGCTTCTCCCTCTGCCTGTGTCTCTGCCTCTCTCTCAGCCTGTGTCTGTCATGAATAAATAAATAAATCTTTAAAAAAAAAGTGAAGCCATTGGCCCATATTTAAATTGTCTAAAGAGCCATTATAACCAGATATAATAAGAGAAGCTCAGTCAGATCCAGGCTTGAAAAAAAGGGACAACTAAGGACAATTGGGGGATAATGAGGAGAATCGAAACATAAACTAGATGCTAGATCAAATTGAGAATTTTTAAAAAGATTTTATGCATTCATGAGAGAGAGAGGCAGAGACACAGGCAGAGGGAGAAGCAGGCTCCTTGCAGGGAGCCTGTTACCGGACTCCATCCCTGGACCCCAAGATCACTACCTGAGCCAAAGGCAGACGCTCAACCGCTGAGCCACCCAGGCGTCCCAATCACATTGAGAAATTGAGATTTTTTTCTTCTGGTTTATGATAGGACAATGTTCCTTTTTTTCCCCCAAAGGATAATGTTCTTATTGTTAGAAGATGCTTGTTGAATTATTTAGGACAGAAGTGCCATGATGTCCATAACCTAATTTCTACACTAAAAGATATATATGAACATGTAGAAAGAGAAAGCAAATATAGCAAAAAGTTTTCAATGGTTTAATTCTATAGAAAGAATTCATTGATATTTAGTATGCTAGACTTTTAACAATTCTGTACTTCTGAAATATCTAATAATAAAAATATAGAAAACAGTGATAGCTGTATGAGTGAGTCGTGATGGCTCCTGTGGTTTGGAGGCAGCCTTCAGAAAATCTTCTAGCCTTTTCATGAGATTAACTTTTATGGCAAGGAGTTGCCCTTTCCATTGTTTCTCCTTTAGGAGAAAGGATGCTAGTAGATCCCCAGTGAGACTTTTGTGTCCTACTCTGTGACCTAAAGGACTTTGGGCTCCTCCCATCATCCTTCACTTCTCCCTGCCACAATGCTATCGGGGAAAATACACACAAATGGCTCTGTTAATTGCTTGAATAAATATTTCAACAAGACTAAAAAGAAAAGATACACTCACTCCTGGAATTTCTCCATGAGAGAAGAGAGGATAGAAAAACACAGGTCAAGAAGCTTTTAGCGCTTGAATGGAAACATATGTAATAAGTACGTTGAAGGTAAGAGGAGAGTTCTTTTTCAATATCAACCAAATGTGGTTACCAGGGTTCCGGATGTGGAAGGTCAGAATTGTTTAATGTGGTGATGTCTACGACGTTACTTTTGCTAAAGGAAGTGATCTCTATTCAAATTCTCCTCTTCCTGGAAGGTCTAGCTCAAATTGCTTCTCTTGTACAAAATCTTTCCAAACTAATCCAACCCCTTATGGCAATCACCCCCTCTCCCAGGTTCCACCTGCTTTCGTTGTCTGTTTCAGCTGCTAGGTTATTTAAATAGCTTATATTTTTGCATCCTCTCTCTTAAAAGCCAGAATCAGGTTTGATGGGGATGCCCAGCCCCGAGTCTCCCAACATGTCTGTCTCCGTCTGCACGTAGCCATCCATTCAATAAGGGCTTGGACGCAGGGACCATGGCTAAGCCCTTTTGTATTCCCAGTGCCCTGCACAGAGCCTGGTCCATAAAAATTTGAAAAATGAGCAATGGCTTTCTTCCTATCCCTATTGTGGTCCAGAGCATAGGGCAAGGCATGGAGGAGCCTCTCCTTTTAAGTTTCCTTGTAGAATGAATCAAAGTTACCCAGGATCAGGAAACATGAGTGATAAAGTTTCTCTCTCTCTCTCTCTCTCTCACTCTCTCTCTCTCTCTGTGAATCTCCCTCTCTTTCTCTCTTGCTTGCATGAATATGCATTTTCTTTCTCACCCTTGGAATGGAGACACTGTGTTGGCAAGAATCCCAGGATTAGAGTAAGGAGTAGAGATAAGCCCCGTCCAAATCCCCGATCCATAAAGTTCATGAGCATAATACGTCGTTGTTTTATGACTTCACATTTTGGGGAAATACGTTACATAGTCACACTAAATGGAACATTTTTTTGCTTCTCATCCTTTTCTACATATCATCTAAATATGGACGTACCTTAGGAAGGGTTGTTAAATAAGTTGCAGGGTGTCCAATTAAATTTCAGATAAACAATAAAAGCTTCTTTTAGCATAAGTATATTGCCAATATTTCATGGAACACATCCTTAAAAAATATTTATTGTTTATCTGAAGTTCAAGTTCAGTCAGGACTCCTCTATTTTTATTTGCTAAGTCTAGTAACTCTTACGTCAAGTCTCCACCCTGGGGACACCTGGGTGGCTCAGTGGTTGAGAGCCTGCCTTTGGCTCAGGTCGTGATCCCTTCCTGCCTCCCTGTGGGAGCCTGCCTCTCCCTCTGCCTGTGTCTCTGCCTCTCTCTCTCTCTCTCTCTCTCTCGGTGTCTCTCATGAATAAATAAAATCTTTTTTTAAAAAAGTTCTGCACCCTGTACCTTTTCTCATCTACAGTCACTACTTGGGGGAGTCTTTCCAGTCCAATCTTTATCCGGATAACTCTGAAATTTACATCTCCAGTTCGGAAATCTGTACTAATCTCTATTCTAAAACATTGGACTACCTACTTGATAGTTCCATTTTTATAGCTGATAATCATGTCAAACCTAAACAGAATTGTTGATTTGCACCCCTTACCCACACACCCAAGCTGCTGCTCCTCAACCTCCCCCATCTCATTGAATGGCACCAACATCCATCCAGCTGCTCAAGCCCCTAAGTCAAGAGTCAGCTTTGATTCTTCTCCATCCTGGACTCTGTCTCCAATCAATCAACAAGTCCTATTGGCTCAACTGCCAAAACATATTTCCAACCCACCTCTGCTTCCGTGTGTCCACTACACCCCCTCTGGATCAAGCCACACTCTCTTCTCACTTGAGCAACTGTACTGGCTGCCAAGTATCTTTCCTGCTTTCCCTCTTGCTTCTCTATAACTCTGTATAATGCATTCTGCACACAGTAGCTGGAAGGATCTTTTTTTTTTTAAGATTTTATTTATTTATTCATGAGAGACAGAGAGAGGCAGATACACAGGCAGAGGGAGAAGCAGGCTTCACGCAAGGAGCCTGATGTGGGACTCAATCCCAGGTCTCCAGGATCACGCCCTGGGCCGAAGTTGGCACTAAATCGCTGAGCCACCCAGGCTGCCCCAGAAGGATCTTTTTAAAGAAAGATCATGTAACTCATCTGCTAGAAATGCTCCAATGGTTCCTCACTGCACTAAAAATAAAAGAGCTCTCAGTATGATCTTTTCCCAACCAAATATCCTTCGAGACCCTTCATGATCTATTTCCTGTACCACGCTGTCAAGAGGTCACCAATCTTTCCGTTCCTCAAACATGCTAAGCTTCTTCCTCCCTTAGGACCCTTGGGATGTTCTGCCTGAAGAACTGCACCCAGATGGCTCATTCTTATCATTTCTGCCTCAAATCTCGCATCACTTCTTCAGTTAGGCCTCCCTTACCCCACACCCACCCCATTGGCTCCCAAGGCCATCACCCCAGGTATTTCCACCTCTAGGCAAAACCCTCTGCACTTGCTTCAGTTTGATTAGTTTGTGCCTGTACACTCACCTGTTTCTGTCCTCTCACTTTTGATCTTTTTTAAAACAGCAGAGAACCAGATTTTGTTAATTTCCTAGTTCAATTTAAGGGTTCTGCTCATTCATATATGATTTAATATGTGGTTTATTTGCATTTGTTGTGATGGCTCATGTAGGTGGACTTATTTCTACCATATGATTTTTAGTTTTCTATTTATCATGCATTTTTCATATTTCTTTCTTCTCATTTCTTCCCCATTATCAGGTTGATACACTTCCTTTATTCTCTTATTTTCATCTTTTAGTTCGAAAAATACATACTCAAGTTCTGTGACTTTAGGTTACCTTTAACTTTTAAGCGCATGTAACTGAAGTGTGGAGTGAGTCTATTACTCCTCCTAGAGTGTGAGATAACAATCTCAGAATCCTTTAATGCCAAACACTATCAGTCGTGCTAACCATGTGCATTAAATATCATTCGAATTTGTCATTAATATCTCCCAAATTCACTTTTTTGTGTGTTTTACAGCTAATGGTAATTTAGATTTCCCAACACATTGCCTAGCTACTTTGCCCATCCAGCTCTTTGTTTCCCACTCATTCCTTTGGGTCCAATTTTCTTGTGTGAGACGAAAGCTCTCTCAGACTGTATGTCTAAAAATGCTTCTATTGCACCTTGAATCTTGGGCATAATCCACCCATAATCTTGGGTAAGAAATTCTGGTGTACAGTTCTTTTCCTCAGTGGTTTGAAGACGCTGTTTGGGTAGTGGCTGGCATCTATCATTGCTGATAAGTGTGCTGTCCATCAAAGTATCAGTGCTTTTCAGTCTTTCTAGTGGTTTTGAAGATTCTCTCTGTGCTTTTGAGGTTCTGTCATCATTCTCTGCTATGTCCACGTGTGGACTTTCTGGATGTATTCTGCTTTAGACATGTGTGTCCCATCGATCTAAATGCTCACCTTTGCTTTTTCTTTGCTTTTCTTTTTATTACTGTGACTATGTCTTACATTCAAAAGAATGCATAGACTGTATGAGTAATGAAATAAGCACCTGTGTATCCACCACCAAATTAAGAATTAGATCTTCACAGGTATCTTGTTGTTGCTGTTGTTGTTGTTTTTAAGATTTTCTTTATTTATTTGAGAGAGAGAGAGATCAAGTACACAAGTGGCAGGAAGCAGCAAAGGAACAAGGAGAAGTAAACACCCTGCTGAGCGGGGAGCCCCATCCAGCACTCAGTCCAGGACCCTGAGATCATGACCTGAGCCAAAGGCAGATGCTTAACCATCTGAGCCACCCAGGTGCCCTTCTTAGAAGTCCGTGTGTGCTTTTCTCTGATCACACTCTTTTCTTCCCTACAAGAGCTACATATCACCTGAATTTTAAATCAATAATTCCCTTGTTTTGCTCAAAGGGTTGAAGGGACTACTACTATTGTATGTTTCTACACAATGTGGGTTTTTAAAAAAGTTTTTGTATATTATTCTACTTTGTATTACTGGAGTCATATATCCTTTATTCTTCTGACATGCTTTTTTCATTGAACATTAAGCTTTTGAAATACATCCATATTAATGCATGCAGCTCTAGTGAATTTATTTATATTTTATTTTAAAGATTTTATTTTTATTTATCATGAGAGATGCAGAGAGAGAGGCAGAGACATAGGCAGAGGGAGAAGCAGGCTCCCAATGGGAAGCCTGATGTGGGACTCGATCCTGGGACTCTGGGATCATGACCTGAGCCAAAGGCAGACACTTAACCACTGAGCCACCCAGGTGCCCTAGTGTATTTATTTTAAACAAGTGTATATAATTCCATTTTATAAATATTCCAGAAAATAAATATTTAGAAAGTGAATGGATAAGTGAAGAAACTTACCCTCACACATTGCCCCCATTTTTGACAACCAAATTTTGTTCTGAACATCAATTTTTGCTCTCTCAGTATGATCTTTTCCCAACCATTGAGCTCCAACACAACTTCTCCATCATGCCCAGCCCAATTCTTCAATTGGCATCTGACCTGGCTTCTCCACTAGAATAAACCCCCAAGGTTTAGTTCATTTAAATCTAAGTCACACTTCTTTGGGCAATCTTTTGTGATTAATCAGTCATTAGGCAATCACCTTTAAAAGAAGACTGTAAGGAGCATTTAACCAGACACCAGTCTAGTGAGATACCCCTGGCAGATGGACACTCATCTGCTAGAACACATCAAGTATTCATAAGCGTACCCATTCCACCGGTAGCTTTCACCTTGGAATTTCTTCCTTCTTTTTTTTTTTTTTTAAGATTTTTATTTATTTATTCATGAGACACACAGAGAGAGAGAGAGAAGAGAGAGAGAGAGAGAGGCAGAGACACAGGCAGGGGGAGAAGCAGGCTCCATGCAGGGAGCCCGATGTGGGATTCGATCCCGGGACTCCAGGATCATGCCCTGGGCCAAAGGCAGGTGCTAAACCCCTGAGCCACCCAGGGATCCCACTCTTCCTTCTTTTGAGCTGAAACTGATTCCCGGTACCTTCCACCCTTGGATGGTTATCCTGCTTTCTGGAGAGACACTCAGGAATCTATACCCTTTTCACATCATCTTCTCAAATGTCTGCAAGGTATAAGCAGGTCTCTTTGTCCTAACTCCTTTCATACTATGGCCCTCAACCCAAGCTCTTCCTTTTTCTGCATTCACAGTTTTTTTTTTCTTTTGTCATTTCTTACTTACTATGATTTCTGGGTTCTCTTAGTAGGCTGATCACTCTCCTCTGAGCTCCCTCCTATCTATCAATATGATATATGACATGATCGTGGGAAATAAGTTGCATGCCCCAAGAGATGTCTCACAACTTGCAGCATTTATAATCTTTATCAGTGCCTTGTTACATTTGGTAAAAGATTTTAGATGTAAGCAAACACAAGAAACAGCAGAAGACCAAATAATTCCTCTATCATCACACCTTAGACATCTTGTGCCAGATATCTATCTATCTATCATCTATCTATCTATCTACCTATCTATCCTTGATCCTAGGGTCCTGGGATCACGACCTGAGTCAAAGGCAGACACACTCAACCACTGAGCCACCCAGGAGCCCCTGAAGCAAAGATTTATTAAGGCACAAAAATAATAAGTATAAAAGAAAAAATGAGATGTACTACATGACAATAAAGAATTCTATTCATCAAAAGACAGTATTAACAGTAAAAAGTGAGTCTATATATTGGAAGAAGACATTTGCATGCAGCACAGGCTCAACAAAAGACTCACATTTCAATAGAAAAACAATCCCTTCAAGTGATAAGAAAAAGAATATTCAATAGAAAAAGTGTACAAAAGCCTTGAACAGAAATTTGACAAAAGATACTTAAATGGCAAATAAACGTATAAAAAGGACTCAACCTCAATAGTCACCAGGAAAACACAAACTAAAATGATAATGTGATGTCATTTTACATCTGCCAAAGGAGCTCAAAAGGAAACAATTCTATTGCTAGGATTCAGAGGAGCTACAACTCCCACATGCTTTTGGCAGTGGTATAAATTTGCAAGACAATTTTTGAAAACTGAACATAAATCCAATCAAGGTTGAACATACAATTACTCTACAATCCAGCAATGCTGCTAGGTAGAGATTCAACAAAAATGCATACTGGGGCACCTGGGTGGCTTAGTGGTTGAGCATCTGCCTTTGGCTCAGGTCTTGATCCCGGGGTCCTGGGATCGGTTCCCACATGGGACTCCCCACAGGGAGCCTATGTGTTTGCCTCTGTGTGTGTGTCTCTCATGAATAAATAAATAAAATCTTTAAATAAATGCATACTGATTACATTCAATGCAATCTCAGGCAAAATCCCAAAAGATTATTTGTGGATATTACAAACTAATTCTAAAGTTTATATGGAGAGGAAAAAGACCTAGAATAGGCAACACAATATTTAAAGAGAACAACAATTTTGAAGGACTGACACTACCAGCTTCAGGGGTCACCATAAGTAACTACTAACTGTAGTTCGTAATCAAAATCAGTGTCTTGGTGAAAGAATAGACAAATAGAAAAATGGTAAAGAATGGAGAGCCCAGAAACAGACTCACACAAATATAGTCAATTGTTCTTTGAAAAAGGAGCAAAGAGGGGCAGCCCGGGTGGCTCAGCGGTTTAGCGCCGCCTTCAGCCCAGGGCCTTATCCTGGAGTCTTGGGATCAAGTCCCACGTCAGGCTCCCTGCATGGAGCCTGCTTCTCCCTCTGCCTCTCTCTCTCTCTGTATGTGTGTGTCTCTCATGAATAAATAAATAAAAATCTTTAAAAAAAAAAAAAGGAGCAAAGACAATTCAACATAGAAAGGATAGTCTTTCCAATAAATGCTGCTGGAGGAAAAAAAAAAAAAGAATTTAAACACAGACCTTATACCCTTCACAAAAGTTAATTCAAAATGGATCACACACCTAAATGTAAAATGCAAAACTATAAAACTCCTAAAAGATAACATAAGAGAGAATCTAGTGGGTTTGGCAATGACTTTTTGTTCATTTTAGATAGAACACAAAGGCGTAATCTGTGAAAAAAATGATAAATTGAATCCTTTGTTAAAATTAAGAACGTCATGAGAATGAGAAAGTAAGTCATAAACTTGGAGAAAATAATTGCAAAATACATATCTGATCATGACTGATTTCCAAAATATACAAAGAACTCTTAAAACTCAACAATAAGAAAACAAAAATCTTAATTTAAAAGTGGGTAAAAGATCTGAGCAGATATAATAATAACAAATAAACATTAAAAGATAATCAACATCATAAGTCAGTAAGGAGCTTGCAAATAAAAAAGAGAGATATCACTATACATTATTAGAATGGCTAAAATCCAAACTACTGACAATACCAAATACTGACAAGCACGTGGAGCAAACAGAACTCTCACTCATTGCAAAATGACGGGAATGCAAAATGGTACAGCCACTTTGGAAGACAGTTTGGAGATTTCTTATAAAACCAAACATTCTGTACTATATGATCCAATTGTGCTAATTGGTATTTACCCAAGGGAGTTGAAAACTTATCTACACAAAAACCTGCACACATATGTTCAAAGCAGTTTTATTTACAATTGCTGAAACTTGGAAGCAATCAAGATGTCCTTCAAACTGGTATATCCCCACAATGGAATATTATTCAGCAGTGGAAAGAAAAGAGCTATCAAGCCATCACAAGACATGAGGGAAACTTAAATGCATATTACTAAGTGAAAGAAGCCAATCTAGAGGCTACGGGCTGTATGATTCCAGTTATATGATATTTTAGGAAAGGCAAATCTATAGACACAGTAAAAAATTGGTTGCCAGGAGTTAGAAGGGAGGGAGGGATCAACAGGCAGAGCACAGGGATTTTTTTTTTTTTTTACGATTTTATTTATTTATACATGATAGACAGAGAGAGAGAGAGAGAGAGAGGCAGAGGGAGAAGCAGGCTCCATGCAGGGAGCTCGACATGGGACTCGATCCCAGGACTCCAGGATCACACCCTGGGCCAAAGGCACACTTAAACCGCTGAGCCACCAGGGCTGCCCAGCACAGGGATTTTTTTAAGGCAGTGAAACTATGCTGTATGATCCTATAATGGTGGATACATGTCATTATACATTTGTAAAAACCCATAGAGTATACAACACCAAGAATGAACACTTATGTAAAACTGGACTTTGGTTGATAATGATGATGTGTAATGTAGGTTCATCAGTTGTAACAAATGTATCCCTCTGTACAAGACATTGATAGTGGGGGAGGAGGGGTATGTGTGTTGCGGGCCAAGATATATATGGGAATTCTCTATACTCTCTACTCACCTTTGCTGGGAATCTATAACTGCTCTAAGAAATAAAGTCAATCAAAAAACTCTTTTAAGTGGATGAACCTGTAAAATTTCATTTGTTTAAATCATCACAGATGGGCAGTATCCTTACCCAAATATTGGCTTGGAGAATCGTCCTAAATTAGTGTTATCCTCATGCAAACCTCCCAAGACACACCATAAAATGCAACTTGATGTGAGTGATAAATGGGAAAAGACAGAACCTCCGGCCCAGACTGTACTTAAGAGGAATGATGAATGATAAAAAATGACACTATAGAATGCTAAAAAGGGAAATAATTTTGTTAAGGAAAACCTGAGGCAGAATGGCTGATTTGACGGCAAGAATTGTTTCGATGGGATCTTGCTACTCAGTTCTCATTCATTTCAAACTTTCTTACCCTTTTGTCTTTTTTTCTCTCTCTCTGCAAGATGTTTACAAGTGTTCTAATAGCAACAAAGAATTCCTTAAATAATCCAGTGGAATGCACTTGTGCCACCTTGAGACTTCATCCCCATTGTCATTTGTACCTGTCTTCCCTGCCTCTAGAAAGACAAACATCATCCAGGGATAAAGCCCATCTCAGTAAGTTCCTAAGAGGAACACCCACATGCCTGAAGTTATCAGAGGAAGAAGTGCAGAGAAAAGGCCTAACTTTGGCCACCGAAGCATAGATTTGAAGTTTGGGGGGATTTTTTTATGTTTTGTTCGTTTTTAAATTTTTTGAGTTTTGAGTCTACTACTCACTCCTCTGGCATTTCCTGAGGCTTGCCCTCTGAGTAAATGGTAACTACCACCCCAATATATGGTATCTACCTTGTTGCACATTCTCAGTGACCTCCAAAGACTCAGTAAATTGGTTAGCTGAGAGACAAGAGAAGCACCCTTCCTATTTGGATTTCCTTTTTTAAAACAAACTATATAATCCTGTAGTCAACCTGCCAAGTGGAGATACTTTTGATATGTCTTTATTTTTTTTTTTGATATGTCTTTAAAAGTTATTTATGATTTAGAGCTATACTTATAACCAAACTCTCACAAATAATTTGATAGTAAATTCCAACTATTATCTAGGTCTTCTTTGCCTAGACCTGGTTTTCCCCTGATGAATGACTAGAGTGGATGTGCCCAAAACCTATCCCCAGCTCTTGCTAATTTCTTGACCTGGTGATCCCACTGCAACCAAAATGAATGTTTGGAAATGCACATACGATCATACCACAGTACCTAAAAACAGTTTAGGGGCTTCCTATTTGGGCTTTTATAGCAGAGCCCTTCTAACCCTATGAACTCTTTAAGAAGGAGGTTGGTGGTGAACCAGTTGAGATTACCTGCCCCAAGAGAGATGCAGGACAGAATCAGAGACAGCCCCCACAGATTTCTTGGGTTTGTATTGCAGAAGTCCAAGCCCTTAGACTACTAGAATATTCTATATATAGATATAATGCCATATTCAGAAGCATAAGGGTTGTATATTTATAATGAGGAGAGGAGTTGGGGACTACAAAATATCTTTTGGGAAAGTGTGGGTATGGTAGGAATTAGACTTTATTCCTAGAACAAGAGTCTCTCTGACTCAGGAGGAGATGGGGGGGAACAGTGAAAGTAGTGCTGCATGCCTCAGGGGAGGTGGCTGGACCCAGAAAGGCAATGCCAGACAGGCACAATCTTCAGGGAGATGACATTCCCAGCCTGGCACAGAGACTGCAGGGACCTGGCAGGCCCACTGTCCACCATGAAGACAGCTCAGCAATAACCAGCCAGGATCTGTCATTGGTGATCAGAAAATCCTGCTCACAACTACCTTGTACCTTCCCTTTTGCAAAACAACATGATGCCTGCCTGCTACAGAGAGATATTCATTAAGTGTGTTTTAGATGAGTGAAGAAAAGGAAACCTTGCAAAAGTGACTTTTCACAATGGATACTTTTCTTTCAAATTACCTTAAACTTCATTCTCTCCTCTGATATATAAGCACAAAATATCTCCTAATAAATACAAACTTGTGGGGAACCTGGGTGGCTCAGTCGGTTTGGCTCAGGTTATGATCATGAGGTCTTGGGATCGAGCCCCACATCAGGCTCCCTGTTAATTAACTTAAAATTTAAGCCAATGTATAACGTTTTAAAGCAAAATGCTTTCCCCACACACACAGAGAAAGAGATATCTGACCTTATTTATCTGGGCTCCGGCTCCTATGGCCAGGTCAGCAAAGGGGGCTGAGGCAGAGAAGCAGGCAACCCATTTACAGGACAGTTCTGCTTAAACTGTGTGAAAGTCACAAATATGCCCCCTGGGCCATGTGGCTGGTATTTCAGAGGTCCTGCTGGTTCCCAAATCAATAAGCTGGTCGTGGGTAGCTATAGAAGGTTATATATAGTACCATTAACAGGCTGAAGGAAAGATGTAATGCCCATGTCACGGATTTACTCTGACCTGGTGTCTCCATGCCTTCCACACACTCTTTCCATGTCGTGGCTTTGCCTGCTTCTCTGCCCCTCCGGTGCTGTGTGACCATTTAAAGCAATTAGCAGAGCATCTGATGTACCCAGAAGGCCACAGTGAGTGTAGTCAGATGGAAACCCCATCGGCTGTGCCAGTGCATCCCCACTCTTTGCTGGGGGACCTGTGGTTTACCCTCCTGCAGGGAAGGCAACCAACCCAGAAGTTCATGTGATCGTTCCTTAGAGGCTTGTGCTCCCCACTGAGCAGAGAACAAGTGGTTGTGTCCTGCTGCCCCGGCTCCTGAGCCCCACCTGGCATGTAGGCAAGGGTTTCCCTTCGTGAGAGTAGGCGGCCTGTGCTTCACCACCACATTAATGTTACCATAGGAGTCATTGTTTGGTGGGCCCCACTTATCCCCTTAATGTGAGTGTAGGAGTAGGGATGTCAGGGAGTCTTCATTTGAAGGGATAAAGAGCAGGCAAGACTCCTCGGTCCTCCTTGTAGTAAAGCAGTCCTCCTTACCAGTCAGGAATTCTTTCTGGAATCCCTCTGGGCTGGGGGCAACTCAGTTGTCCCCCAAGCAGAGTCCTTGAAAAGCTGCAGGGCTTCTTTAAAAGGCCATACCCAGGGGGGAATCCCTGTGTGGCTCAGTGGTTTAACGCCTGCCTTCGGCCCAGGGCGTGATCCTAGAAACCCGGGATCGAGTCCCGCGTTGGGCTCCCTGCATGGAGCCTGCTTCTCCCTCTGCCTGTGTCTCTGCCTCTCTGTGTGTGTGTGTGTCTCTCTATCTCTCTCTCTCTCACACACACGAATAAATAAATAAGATCTTTAAAAAAAAAATTAAAGGCCATACCCTAAAGCTCTCCGGAATGGTGGTGCCTTCCTTAGATAGAGACAGCTAGCTGCTGTCGGGTACCCGTTCTCAGGTTCTTCCTTAGTGACAGAACTGCAATATCAGGAGGGGTGTCAATACACACCCAGAGAAGAGACTACATTTCCCAGCTCTCTCTGCAGCTATGTGTGACCCTGTGACTAATGAGATAGAAATGTATGTGTTAGGGTGGACATCCAGAAAGATTAATTAATGAAAGCTAGGCCACCTGAGATGCTGCTTCCCACTGCCTGGAACTTACATGGCTGGTGCTCTGGCAGCCATCCTGGACCACGAGGGCACCTTGAGGACGAGGGCAACATGCACTAGAAAAGGTGAGTGGGAAGTCCAGAGAGTTCCCACATACCTTCTTGTGCCCCCAACCCCAAAATATACACACACAGTTTCCCCTATTTTTAACATTTTGCATTCATGTAGTACAGTGAATCAATACTGAGCATTATTATTAACTAAGGTCCATCATTTACATAAGGGTCACTATGTAGTACATGCCATAGGTCTTGACAATGATGACAGGTATCCACCAGTATAGTATTAAACAGAACAGTTTCACAGCCCTAAAAGTGCCCCGTACTCCACCTGTTCATCCCTCCTTTTCTCCCTCCCCCGAAATCCCTGGCAACCCCAAATCTTTTTACTACCTCCATAGTTTTGCCTTTTCCAGAATGCCATATGCTTAGAACCACATAGCAAGCAGACTTTCCAGATTGGCCCCTCTCTCTTAGCAACACACATACACATTTCCTCCATGTCTTTTTATGGCTTGAGAGCTCATTTCTTTTTATTGCTAAATAATATTCTACTGTCTGGATATGCCACAGTTTAATTTTAGGCTCTCCTTAATTTTATGCATTCACTTGCTGAAGGACATGAGGGTTGTGCCTGCATCTCTAGACTGCTGGCTCTGCCCTACAGACTTTAGCCTTGCTCCTTTCAGGTCAGTTCATTTCTCCTACAGGGTGAGAAATGGGGGTGGGGGTGAGGGTCTGTGGGCAGCATTGCAGTCTCTGCAGCGGGAGGTGGTGGGAGATGAGGCAGGAGGGAGAGCATGTACATGCCCACGCATGCCCCCTCCCCCAATTCCTGTTTCTGTGATGTACTGCTGGCCTCAGCATCTGCCAGCTGTTCGTGTTGTGGCAGATTTTCAACCTTGCAGGCAATACTTACCAAGAAAGGGGCATTGGCACTGATTACAATCCACTTTTCTTTTCTGCTATGTCTGGAGCACACTTTGTGTCATATTTTATCTTACCTGTTTCTGCTGCTATTTTCTTAGTCATGATTAGTGCCATTGTGATCCTTCTTTTGTGAACATCAGTAGCCCAACAGGGACATCACACTTCACAAATAGGACTAAGTCATTCGGTGTTCCTTTCTAGAAGAAGGACTATAATCAATTCCCACCTAATTAAAAAAATAAAACTGCTGTTACTTTCCCCACACACACTCAGCCCCACACCAGAGACTCATACTTTAACAGTTTTATAGTGGAGGCTCTTTTGAAGACCCCACCGTCAATAAGGTAGTGACTCAGAACTAGAAAAAAAATACATTGCCAGCGTGGAGTGTCAGTGCCTCAATGTAAAGCCCAGGACAATTCATTCTGCATGACCTCAGTGAGACAGCTGGGTGTCCCCACTTCTCCTCCATCTGTTGCATGTCAACTAGCACCTGCTCCCTTCGATTACTTTCAGAAGAAGTTGGGGATTTTAAGAGATGTGCATATCCATAATAAGTCTTCAAACTTCTCAGAGGAGATTTATGCAAATCAGCTTCATAAAGAAAAATTTTACAAACCACCCTTCAGAAGTTTTGTGATTTGAAACAAGAATGATGATTTTTGTTCTATTGACTATTGTTTTGCTATTCTAAGTCCTTTTACCATAAATAGCAATAAATATCCAGTAGAAATTCCCATGTACTTGAGCATTATGAAGGAAAGCCACAGAAACCAGGACTTTTTCTCATTGAAAGCTTTCAAGTTCAATCAAATGGAATCACTAAAAAAGAAGAAAAAAGTCCTCTTGTAATAAAAAATATATATATATCCGGGGACATCTGGGTGGCTCAGTAGTTGAGCATCTGCCTTCGGCTCAGGTCGTGATCCTGGGGTCCTAGGATGAGTCCAGGATTGGGCTCTCTGTAGGGAGCCTACCTCTCCCTCTGTCTGTATCTCTGCCTTTCTCTGTGTGTCTCTCATGAATAAATAAATAAAATCTAAAAAAGAAAAAAAAAAAAAAAGAATTGCAAGTCATGACCCAGGACTGCCGTCACTTCTGTGTCTTTGGTCACATTTGTTAGTCCTTCTTTTACATCTTCTCTGTTGTGATGGCAAATGTTATGTCTCAGCTTGGCTGGGCAATGGTACCTCGTTGTTTGCTCAAACAGTAGTCTAGATATTGTGCAAGTATTGTTTTTGGTTTTGTTCTTTTACAAGTGTTTTTATTTTGTTTTTGTTTTGAATAATCTGTGTGAATAAAAATGAAAGTGTAGGGATCCCTGGGGAGCGCAGCGGTTTGGCGCCTGCCTTTGGCCCAGGGCGTGATCCTGGAGACCCGGGATCGAATCCCACGTCAGGCTCCCGGTGCATGGAGCCTGCTTCTCCCTCCGCCTGTGCCTCTGCCTCTCTCTCTCTCTCTCTCTCTCTCTCTGTGACTATCATAAATAAATAAACATTAAAAAAAAATGAAAGTGTATTTTTAGGTTTGGCTAGTATTTAAATCAGTAGACTTTGAGTAGAGCAGATTACCCTCCATCAGGTGAGTGAGCCTCATCCAATCATTTGAAGATCTTAAGAGCAAAAGGGCAGACCCCCAAAGAAGAAAAAATTGTTCTCAAGACTGCAATATGGAAACTCTCCCTGAATTCCCAGCCTTCTGACTCAAGGCTACAATACCAACTCTTACCTGAATCTCTAGACTGCTGGCTTGCCCAGTGGATTTTGGACTGGGGCTTACAGGTTCCCACAATCACACAAGGCAATTCCTTTAAATAAATCTCATTCTCTCTCTCTCTCCTCTCTCTCTCTCTCTCTCTCCCACTCTCTCTCTCTTTCATACACACACAGACACACATTATATATATATATATATATATACTTTATTAAGTCCATATATACAATAGCTATAATGTATGTATGTGTATATATAATATGTACATGTGTATGTATCTTCTACTGGTTGTGTTTCTCTAGAGAACATGTTTTATGTCATACTTAGAAAGATCTTCCCCATTCTGAGTTTATTAAAACAATTTTTCTGTCTGCTGAACTCAACCTCTAAAACTAATAATACACTATATGTTAATTGAATTTAAATAAAATAAAACTTTTTAAAAATGTTCCATCACTTCTTTTCACCCTTTTCATGGTTTCTTTTTTTTTTTTTTTAACATTCAATGTTTTTTACCCATTTACTTTTTATTTTGGTGTAAGATATGACTAAGGATAGAATTTTATTTTATTCCCAGATAGGGAAATGCCATTTTGATTTGTAAATCTGGCATAAATATAAGATTGATTTTTATCATACACTTTGTAAACTGGGTCAGAGAGTAACTATAAAACTTTACAACTTTTTAAAACACAAGAGAATTCAAGCATCTTTGGGGAAAAATGTATTACTTTTTGAGAACTACTTTTAAAGACCAAAATGCATTCAAATGTAGGAGTCCTGAAGTGTTTGCTTAAAAAAAGAAAGTCAATAACTCAAGAGTCAAACCTCCTATATCAAACTATATTACCAAAATTAAATTACTTGAGGGGTTCCTGCCACAGGCATTGATCTGGGGCTGGGGAAGGTATTTTGCCCACAAACCTTAATATCACTGTGTGCCCTGTGACTTGGGTTTTGAGTCAGTGACACGTTGACTCAAAGCACCAGAGAACTCACACACAATATTTCATTCTGCCCTTTATTGAATCCTTACTTGCACTGTGAAATGCCCTTTGGCAAAAAAACAACTTGTAATCCAATGGGAAGATTATTTATTGGGTCAAAGTCCTCAAGGTACTGATTCAAGAGGTATGACTATTCCCTGGGTGAATTTAATTTGTTCAAAAGGTGGTTTGAACATTGTAAACACTTGAGCATTTGGGAACTGCTTTCCCAACAAGGTAAAAAAAAAAAAAAAAAAAAGAACCTAGTTCTGTAATGATACAAAAATACTACTCATGGGGTTTACAAAGATCTTTGGTTTGAATTTGAAGTCAAATTTAGCCCAACAGGTGCTTTCTTGTCACTAAACTATGTGACGTTGCCAAAAGAATCCATATTTCAGGAGAAAAAAAAAGACTTGAATCAAGCACGACCTGAGTGCAGTACATGTGAAATAACTGGAGACTAGTACAAGCAATTAAGCAACACACTGTTTCAAACCATTAACCCTATTCTAGGTTGAAAATAGTACAAAACTTACAATATTTAAAACAGTACATGAAGAAAGGTGCAAAAATCACAAAAATTAGAATTGAAAGTACTTCGACATTAATGGGACTTGAACACAATCACATCAGGCAGGTGAATTGGTACATAAGTTAATAATTTTGCTAATTAAAGTAATTAACTGGAAAAAAAAAGAAATTAACTAGAGAGAACATCTCTGGAAGGATATACAAGGAACATGGGGTTGATGTTAGGTAAGTGGGTCCTGGTGGCTAGAGAGTCAGAGTTCAAAGGGAGATTTACCTTTCATTTTGTATCAAAAACAAAATGATTTTGAAAGAAATAGGAGGAACAATTAGCAAGCAACAAGAAACAACCAAAAAGAAATGCTGCTGAAGAATCGCTGAACCACCATAGATAGCTGACACCATTGACCACAACTTATGACTTGGCACTCCAGCCTTCCTTAACTTCCAGGACAGTGCATTCCTCTGTCTCTCCCACTACCTCTTAGATGTTCCCCCTTGACCTTGTCATGGGCTTCTCTTCACCTGTCCATTAAGTTCCACAGCTCTGCCACCAACCCTGATTCCATCCTTGGTTGTCCTTCCCTTGTACACTTCACTCTAGACAAAGACATTCACTCCCAAATCTCTTCCGAAGCTTCAAAAGGTGTAACCAAGGGCCCCAATATCTCAGCCCACGTACCCTGCGGGCTTCATAGTCTCAACATGCCTACCTCCAAATGCATCTAAAAACTAAGAGAAGACTTTTGGGAGGCTCACAGAAGAAGCTCTCCATGTGGGGTCCTGCTGAGACAGGCTTAAATGACTTGGAAGAATAAGGCAGGAGTCTGTGTTGAACAGTGCATCTCCAGAAGCTTCCAAGGCACTCAACACCTACCAGATGCTATCCGCATTTGTTGGGAGAAAGAAAAAGAAGGAAATGGGGGTGGTATGAAGCCCAGGAAAGAGAGAACAGAGAAACTATGTTGATTCAAAACCCAGCTATTTACTAAACTTATGACCTTGGGCAAATGAGTCATCTTCCCGGACTCTAAGCCTCTCTGTTCTTATCTGTAAAACAAAGCAGCCACTCGGGATTGCTGTGAGGATTGAATGAAATAATGCATGTAAAATGCTTGGCATAGGGCTTGACATGTAATAAGTGGCCCATAAATGCTATTGTTATTACTCTTGATGAGGGTCAATAAAGCTGGTAAGGACCAAGGGCTTGAAACGTGCCTGTTACCTCAACATCTGAGCCCCTTCTCTCTGCTATCCCTTCCACCTACAACCAGTTGCTTAACAAAAGCCTTCCTGGCATAACTCCCGCTCTTAAGAGCCCTGTCCCCTCTGGTGAGTGCAAATCTGCTGAGAACAACCAGAGAACTACCGCAACAGTTTCTGCAAGCTTGATAAAACCTCTTCAACAGATCAGCTGTCTCTGACACACAAAAAGGAGCAGGCTGAACTATTAGGATGCACTCAGCCTGTTCTAAACCTCAAGGAAATCAGCCTGAATCACCATCCTTGTCAACTGAGCCTCTCAGAAGCATCTGGAAGATTCTGTTCTCAGCACTGAACCAGATTGCTCACAGAGCAAGAGGAAGCAGAAAACTCAGGGCACTCTTTCTCACTTCTGCTGACCATCTGTCTACTGTTGGGGACACTAAGCCACAATACTAGCAGAAGGGACAGCAGCGCAGGAGTCTGATTCTAGGCAGGAAGCTCTTGTTCCTTCCCCAATGCCCTGCGATGTTCTCTCCCCCTCCGACAAGTAGAGAGGGATGGTAAGTAGTGACCATCCTGGTCTGCCCAAGTCCCTGACCACAGACAAAGGCTAATGATAAGAGGTGGTATTGTTTGGCAGCTAAAGGAATAGTCTGTAGTTGGACAACCTAGGTTTGAATTCTGAGTCTGCCTCTTACCATGCAACCTCGGGCAAGTTATTTAACTTCTCTTTACCTCAGTTTTCTCATATGTAAAATGGGGTGATAATAGCAGAACTTAGCTCATAAGGTGTGGGGTGTGAATCCATGTAAAACGTTTCTTCAAAGAGTGCCTAGTTCTATACAACATATGTGTAAACCATATATAATTATCATATTACATCACCAGTAAGCCAATTTAACACTGTTGACAAAATAGCTAATGGCACAAAGTTCTTGGTGTTTGCACTAGGAACATGGTGGTGTAGACAGAGCAGAGGAGTGGTAATTAAAAGGATACTCTGGTCCCTGTGCTACCACCTCCTCCTTATGCAAGCCTGGGCAAAACACATAATCTTGGGACGCCTGGGTGGCTCAGTGGTTGAGCACCTGCCTTCAGCCCAGGGTGTGATTCCCGAGTCCTGGGATCGAGTACCACATCGGGCTCCCTGCATGGAGCTTGCTTCTGTCTCTGCCTGTGTCTCTGCCTCTCTCTCTGTGTCTCTCATGGATAAATAAATAAAATCTTCAAAAAAAAAAAAAAAGCACATAATCTTGCTGAGTTTCTTCCTAAAACTGAGAATAGCTTTACTCTGCCTAATTCACAGAGCTCCTTTGATGACTAAATGAGGTGGTATCCATGAAAAATATTTGGAAATCCTAGAAAGCTACCCCATTGCAAAGGATAATTACTGACCTGAAACTCCTCGCAGGGACCCACATGGTCAAGTCTATCAGGACAGGCACCCTTGACATTTCACATGGCTCAGGAATTGGTATGAGTCCTCAACTGGCCTAGTCAGACCGATAAAAAATATATTCCATGGTGTAGGAAAGGTGTTCACTCTCTTGATTGACATGAAGCCCCAATGGCCTTGGGCTGCCATAATCTTGCCACCAAGAAGAGAACCAGCTCTGGAATGAAATTGATACTGAGGAGAGAATGAAGAAGTGGCAGGAGCCTCTGAGCTTGCTATTACGTGAGATTATGAGTTTTTCTATTGCCAAAGGCAGCTGGAATCGAGTTTCTAGCCAAATGCATGCTAATTAATTAATACAAGGAGAGAATCATAAATGCTAGAGCTGGAAGAAATTTTAGAAGCCATCTAATCCAACATACTCATTTTGTGGTTGAGGAAACAGTTTAGGCAGGCTGAGTGCTTTGTCCACAGAAATGTAGGGATGGAGTGGCAGTGCTCATACTCCTCACTCTCTGCTGGAGGTATGATGGGAACAAAGGTGGAATTTTCCACATAGCTACTCTGGAGACAGTCTCCAGTCTAGGACTCTAGCTAAGAACTGTGTCAGTTGGCCCCCCCTAAAGCACCCAAGGCCATGCAGAACATTCATGGTGAACATTCTCCCCACTGTTAGCACTCTTCAGTTGGCCAACTAGAATTTACCCAGCACCTATGCACCCACAGTGAGCCTCACCCTCTAGGACAAGCAAGGGTGTTACAAAGAAGGGTATTATTTCCTGATCTCCATGGGTGTAGAAACCGAGTTTGTATAACCCTTCATAGCCAGGATGTTTTCACACACGTGAAGTCTGCCCCATTATGATATTCAGGCAGAGGATGATGGAATGGCTGCATGTTGTCTTATTGAAAGGATCAGCATGTATGTGACTCTCCATCATACGCCTGTTAGATGGGGGATCAGTTTGCTTGGACTATCATAACAAGGCACCATGAACTGGAGGGGGTGCTTAAATAACAGAAATTTAGGGGCACCTGGGTGGCTTAGTTGGTTGAGCATCTGCCTTCGGCTCAGGTCATAATCTCAGGGTCCTGGGATCCAGCTCTCTGTCGGACTGCCTGCTCAGTGAGGAGTTGACTTCTCCCTCTCCCTCTGTTCCTCCCTGGCTTATGCTCAATCTCTCTCTCTCTCTCTCTCTCTCTCTCTCTCTCTCTGTCAAATGAGTAAATAAAATCTTTAAAAAATAAAAGATAAAAAAGATAACAGAAATTTTCTCATAGTTTGGGAGGCTGCAAGTCTGAGATCAAGGTGTTAGCTGGGTTAGTGTCTTCTGAAACCTCTCCCTTTGGCTTGTAGATGGTCAGAGGAAGGACCATGTACGTCCTCACATGGCCCTTCCTCTGTGTATGTTTCTGTCCAAATTGCCTCTTCTTACAAGGAAACCAGTCAGATTGGATTAGGACCACTCACATGACCTCTTTTAACTTAATTATCTTTTTAAAGACCCTACCTTTAAATAGTCATATTCTGAGGTGCTGAGGGTTAGAACTTCAACATAAGAATCTGGAGGGGACACAATTCAGTCCATAACAGAAGGCATATTTCCTTTTCTTTTCTTTTCTTTTTTTCTTTTCTTTTCTTTTCTTTTCTTTTCCTTTCCTTTCTTTTCTTTTTTAAAGATTTTATTTATTCATTTGAGAGAGAGAGAGAGAAAGAAAGAGAGCATGAGCAGGGGGAGGAGGAGAGAGAGAGGGAGAAGCAGACTCCCCGCTGAGCAGAGAGCCCTACACAGGGCTTGATCCCAGGACTCTGGAATCATGACCTGAGACAAAGGCAACTGCATAACCGACTGAGCCACCTAGACATATGCCCTTGGGGACTGGGAGTGGGATCAGGAGGTGGGCTAGTGACATTGACTTGCAAGGTAGGGTCTTAGTGGGTCTGAGAAATTTGGTTTTGTTCTCTGCCACAGTCACATGATCTTTAGGCTCTCAACACTCTTCAGGAAGAATTTATACAAACAGTCTCTACACTTGATACTTCCATTCAAAGGAATATTTATAAACATCAGGCTCTGATTCCTGAACAAACTCAGGGTCAGCAAGACCACATCCTTGTTTGCATAAAACAGAAGACCCAGGGCCAAGCAGCCTTGTACAGCATATCTGTCTTCAGCTTCCTGGCATAAATAGAATAAGAATATGTAAAATTAATTAAGCCCAACCTCTGACAACCGTCAGCATCCTATGGACAGGCTGTCCCCCAAGACCACTTGTGCTCTAATTTTCTGTCACTCTAATCAGTGTCTCCAAGCAACACAGGCAATGAACATTTTGTTCTTTCCTTCACTTACTCACTCAACACTTATTGATCAAGCATCTACTGCGTGCTTGGTGCTCAGGGAGGAGGGGTAAAGAGGTCTGAGGAGAGTCCATGGAGGAAGCGAGATTTGAGTTTGCCCTTGTAGACAGGCTAAGATCTGGATGAGCAGAAGGGATTCCAGGTGGTAGGACCATATGCACACATGCCGACAAGTGGGAAAGGCAAGCCATATTTAGGGTCAATGAGTAGATAAGGCCTTGTAGGAACCGAGGGAGGATTGTGTCAGGGAAGCATGGGCTGCCAGCCTAGATGGGTAGATAAGATCTGATTGTGTTTGAGAGAGGGTACTCCACCTCACCATCTGCTCTTTACTTCCCACAGACTGGAAGTCAACCTGCAGAGATCAAGGGGAAGGTGGGGAGAATGGGAGGCAGGCAGGTCCTTCTTGCTTCCGGGAAAGGGTGGAGAGAGGAAGGAAACGGTATCAATACAAGCTGCTCTGACTATAAACAGCCCAGTTTTCTGCCAGTTGGAATGTACGGCACCTGGATTCCGACCATTCTAGTGGGCCTTCAAATCTGCATGGCAGTATGGGAAAGGTGACTTGACTGCCTATTTTTTTTTTAATTTTTATTTATTTATGATAGTCACAGAGAGAGAAAGAGAGAGAGAGAGAGAGAGAGAGGCAGACACAGGCAGAGGGAGAAGCAGGCTCCGTGCACTGGGAGCCCGATGTGGGACTCGATCCCGGGTCTCCAGGATCATGCCCAGGGCCAAAGGCAGGCGCCAAACCGCTGCGCCACCCAGGGATCCCCTGACTGCCTATTTTTGAGCATCTAAATCTCTCACCAGTTGAATGATTTTGTCTGTGCACCATTCACAGGAAGGTATATATGTTCATGCAGATACAAAGCACAGGTGGGTGGAAGCCAAGAGAAGCTTACACTCAGATTGGCCTCTTAGATGGGACTTAGTTCCTCTCGCAAGACAGCCTTGCCCCAAGTACCCTTAAGACAGAATCACAGGTGAACATGTTGGCTTCCTGAAGTATGCTGGGGTGTGGGACAATGAAGAGAGGAACCTGTAACCTGCAGAACGGTCTCTCCCATGGGGAGCGTGAGAGGACCACTGGGGCTCCAGGACAGCCCACCCTAACTGTTCAGTGCAGGTGGGTTGTTCAAGTAAGCAAGGGCTTCCTGCCCAAAACTATCAATCAGGCAGCTCCTTCTTGCTTGTTTGTGGGATTCAGAGTTTTCAGTGCACCCAAGAAACAGTAAAGGGAAACTTGTACAATGTTTTTGTTTCCCTTCTGGAGCATGACAAATAAAACAAAAAGGAGTGGTCTGCTTTGTGCTAAAGTGAGACACTGCCATGTTGGAAAGATCCAGTGATGCTGCTCAGATAGGTTGTGTTAAAATTTTTAAATGCTTCTTGAAGTACATTTTTTTCTGAAAAAAAAAATGCCTTTGTTGGTAAATGTTGGGCTTGGGGAAAAAAGAATCTAAGAATATTAGAGCTAGAGTAAGGGAGGCTAAGACATGAAAATTGAATACATTATGTGACTGGGTCTTCTGCTAGAGAGAAACAAAATGCCATGAAAACATTACTGGATACCAAACCCTTATCAAAATCACAGTGAGAAACCACTTCACAACCACTAGGAGAGCTCTAACCAAAGACAATCACATGTGTTGCCAAGGATGGGGAGAAAATGGAACCCTCACACATTGCTGGTAGGAATGTAAAATGGTGCACTTGCTCAGGAGAACAGTCTGGCAGGTCCTCAGAAGGTTAAACAGAGGTACCACGTGACTCAGAAATGTGCACTCCTATGAATATACTGGAGGAATGAAAACATATGTCCAGACAAAAACATGTACATGCATGTTTGTGGCAGCATATTCATAACAGCCCCCAAGTAGAAACAACCCAAACGTCCATTAAATGACAGACACATAAATAAAATGTGGCACATCCAGGCAGCAGTAAAAAGAAATGAGCTAACAGGCCATGAAAAGACACAGAGGAACCTTAAATGCATATTAACGAGTGAAGGAAACCAATCTAAAAAAGCTATGTACTATAGGATTCCAACCCCATGACATTTTGGAATAAGAAAATTTCCAGAGACAGTAAAAAGATTAGAGATTGCCAGGGATTAACAGGGAAGGAAGGGTGAGTAGCAGAAGTACAAAAAATTTTTTAGGGCAGTGAAACTATTCTGTTATGATTTTGCATTAATGGATACACATCGCTAAACATTTGTCAAACCCTATAGACTGTACAACACCAAGAGTGACCCCCAGCATAAAACATAAACTTTTTTTTAATATCCAATTATTTTTTATTTTTTATAAAGATTTTATTTATTCATGAGAGACACAGAGAGAGAGGCAGAGAGACAGGCAGAGGGAGAAGCAGGCTCCATGCAGGAAGCCCAACGTGGGACTCGATCCCAGGTCTCCAGGATCAGGCCCTGGGCCGAAGGCAGGCACCAAACTGCTGAGCCACCCAGGGATCCTTAAACTATAGACTTTGAGTGATATACCCATGCAGGTTTTTCAGTTATAATAATTGTGCCACTGTGGTGCTGATGTTGATAGAGGGAGAGGCTGGACATATGTGGGGATAAGAGACTTATGGGAGATATCTGTACTTTCTAATCCATTTTATGATGAACTAAAAACTTCTCTAGAAACTAAGTCTATTTTTTTTTAATGGTAGGATGGGACACCTGGGTAGCTCAGTTGGTTAAGCATCTGCTTTTGGCTCAGGTCATGATCCCAGGATCTGGCCTGTGCATTGGGGTCCCTGCTCAGTGAGGAGTCTGCTTCCCTCTCTCTGTGTCCCTCCCCCAACTTGTGCTCACTTGATGCCTCTCTCTGTCTCTCAAATAAATAAATAAAATCTTGAAAAAAAAAAAAAAAAAGTAAGGAGACCCCAAGCCAAGGAACCCAGGCAATCTCTAGAAGCTGGAAAAGAAAAATGGATTCTCCCCAAAGCCTCCAACAAGAACACAGGCTTGCCAACACCTAGATCTGAGCCCAGTGTGAGGTTTAAGAAGCTATCAGGCCACAGTTCTGACTTCCAGAACTATACCAGAATGCATCTCATTGTTTAAAAGCACCAAGTTTGGGTGACTTGTTACAGCAGCCACAGGAAGCTCATACACCAGCATTGTTCACTAAATGTACCATGGCGGTCATGTAACATAATAGCAAGAGGAGAAGCCAGCTGAAGGACATGCAGGAAGCCTCTATACTATCTTTGGAATACTTCTGTAAATCTAAAAAAAAATTTTTTAAGTTTTTTTCTTAGGCTAAGATGTGCTAAAAACCAGCAGGCAAGGCCACTTGTACACAGTCCCAATGTGGCAGGCCATCCTGTCTTCTTGCTCCCAATCCCACCTCATCTCCTCACAAGGAGCCATGACAGAAAAACCAGAGAGGAAGAGTACCAACCATTTCCCGAAGGCATTGCCCAGAAGGAAACCAAACAACTGATTTTAAACAACAGTTTTAAAGAAGAGGCGAGTCACCAGAAGCAGTGACCTGTGAGTCCCATGCAAGACAGAAATTAAGCAACTATCCAAAGTCATAGGGATTGAAGAGTAACAAAGTAGAGAATGTGCTAAGCATCTACCACATGCTCTGTAAATGTGTGTTATGGAAAACAAGGGCACTGTGCCAGCCGCCCGGGAGTGGCACTCAGTAAACGCAGATATTGCTTATAGATTTTTTCAAAAACACTTTTTTGGGCACCTATTCCTGACATTGAGAAACATAGAGTCTTAGCAACCTAGTTTCCCCTTCCTGGAAGTTTTAATAGGTTATCACAGAGTTAAGAGACTTTACAGAAAACAAATTAACATTGAATTCTAAGCTAAAGAACATGACACTCTTCATGGCAAGAGCCCCCACTCAGTGTTGCCTGCTCCGCATGGATGTGTGCCTCTCAAGGTGACACCTCTCCCTGGTCCTGAGTTATCTTCTGAATTGAGGGCATCTTCATATTCTTCAATTCAACTTTCTACTCTACCCAGCCCTCTTGGGATGCCTTTGTTGGTAAAGAATGTTTCTTTTTCTCCAGTTGCCCCATGCTAAAAAGGTTGGATCACCCATGATACCTATGTCTCCTCCACTCTAAACCCCCAGGCCACCTCTTTTCTGTGGACTCTGCTTTGGGGGATCTGTGGGGGATGCTTTGGAGCCGCCCCCTACCCTGTGCCCACCACCTCCTGCCCATTCCCCCTACCACTGCCCCTTGATTAGGGACCATAGCGATGGTGCAGCCTCCTGGTTTCCTGGGTCCGCTCAGCTCCATCCAGCCTGTAGTATGAAGCCTCCACCTTCCTGACCTCCCAGGCCATAAAGCTCTTCATGGTCCCAACCACAGGCTCGCCTCACCTCCCCTGGTCCCCTCTTGCTCAGGCCCCACACACCAGCCAAACCAAAGGGCCCACTTCCTGGAGAAGGCAGGTCATATTGGCACCTGGAACTCCGTGCTGAGGCCCCTCCCTCAGGCTGGGGCTGCTCGCCTCCCTTCATCCTTGACAAGCTCCTCCTTTCCCATTTATTTATTTATTCATTAATTCATTTATTAATTCATTCATTTATTTATTTGAGCATAGTTGACATACAGTGTGAAGCTAGTTTCAGGTGTACAGCATAGTGATGCTACAACTCTGCATTGTGCCGTGCTCCCCACAAGTGGAGCTCCCAACTGTCACTATACACCATACACAGACTCTACTCCCTGTGCTGTGCCATTCATCCCCATGACTTACTGCATATAACTGGAAGCCTGTTCCTCCCACTCCTCTTCACCCGTTTTGCCCATCCCTCCTCCCCTCTGGCAACCTGTTTGTTTGTTTGTTTGTTTGTTCTCAGTATTTATGGGTCTGATTCTGCTCTTTGTTTGTTCCGTTGGGATTTTTTTCTTTATGTTTTAGATTCTACATATGGATAAGCTTCTACTCCCAAATGCCTCCTTCTCTCTGATGCTTTTTTGAATCCCTCCCATCAGAAAGACAGGAACCCCTTCACTGACCATCTGCCCTGCTCCTAGAGCACATGGCTCATCCCCTTCCAGTCACTTCGGCCTGAGTTTGCCCTGCATGCTTGGGGTTGCGTGTCTATCTTATCTAAAGTGCGAATCCCTTCAGGGAGACTGTTTATTTAAGCAGCCAGCAGAATGGGTGGGTCATGGCTGATGACAGCCTCTTGGGAAAGCCATAGCCGAGAGCCCTGGACCCACAGCCAAGGTCAGCTGGGTCTGCATCACAGCTCTGCCTCTCCCAGCTGCGTGACCGGGAAAATCCTCTCAGCTACTGTGTGCCTCTGTTTGCACATCTGTGACAGGGGATAGTACTAATACCTGCTACTAATAATGTACTAATGATACTAACTAGTACAGATGTACTAGTAAAATAGTACATGTCACAGGACTGTTGAGGGATAAAATTAGTCAATGCATGAAAAGCTGTTTAGAACAGTGTCCACCATACACCAACCACTCAATAGGTTTTAGGTATTTTTCTTATGCAATTTCCACCTAGAATCACTGTAACATATATACCGTGTGCACACCCTCTTGTAACCGGGTGCTTGGGAATGGGCCCAGGAGACTGCAGTTTCAGCACACACCCCTGGGTGAGTTCACCACAGGCTGGAACTTGAGGACCACTAAGGAAATCCAAATCTTGGGGCTCCTAGGTGGCTCAGTGGTTGAGTGTGTCTGCCTTTCAGCTCAGGGCGTGATCCTGGGGTCCTCGGATAGAGTCCACATCAGGCTCCCTGCGAGGAGCCTGCTTCTCCCTCTGCCTGTGTCTCTGCCTCCATGTGTCTCTCATGAGTAAATAAGTAATTTAAAAAAAAAAAAAAAAAAAAAAGGAAACCCAGACCTCTTGATTTATAATCGAGGAGTTTGAAGGCCCAGGAGGGGCAATGACTCACCCAGTTTCCGCAAGGAACTACACAAGCCACAGTCTAGTCTATCTTTCATCATTCCGGGGCTTTAACAAGTCCGAGCCGACCAAGCTTTGTTGGTTTTCATATGCATTCCCCACCCAGGGGCGGCTTTCACCTCATGGGCAGTCCCAAAAGCACCAGAGGCCGCAGAACCAGCAGGGAAGTCCAGCTTTGGCTGCTACACACAACTCCTTTTCCATCTGCAGCTGCAGAACCAAAGCCCATGAATCACCATTTACTTCATTTCCTCTATGCCAAACTCCTCAAGTCCATAAATAAAAATGTCTTTGACCATCAGATAGAAGAACAGTTTTTCTCCAGTTGCCCCATGTTAAAAAGGCTGGGGTACCCATAACACCTCTGTCACCTTCCCTCCGAGGCACTGGACCTTCCTGTGATTTGTGTGGGTGGCCTGGGAGAAGCTGAGGTGGACCCCCAGAGTGTCCAGGCTGTCTGGGTACTAGGAGCAAACAAGCCATTGAGAGGACACTGGAAAGAGCCATTCAGGGACAAACTTCCCTGTCCTCCTCCAGACAGATATGAAGGAACCTGTTTTCTTCCTTGTCCTCTACTAACCTATGAAAACTCAGACAATGAATCTGTCTTGAGATGGATTTTGTGGCAGTGACCATGAATTGTCACCAAGACCCATTCTCTTGTCCCTTAATAGTAAATGGCAGTAGAATTGTTAGCAGGGAGCAGACGGCCGAGTGGAAGATGGCATCGCTCAATCACAGGATGGAAGGTGAGCAGAGGCGAAGAGTCAGCTTTTGGGTCTCCATCTTTTTTTTTTCTTTCTTCAGATTTTTAAAAAATATTTTATTTATTTGAGAGAGAGCACAAACAGGGGCAGGAACAGAGGGAGAAGGAGAAGCAGACTCCCCATAGAGCAGGGAGTCCAATGTGGAACTTAATCCCAGGACCCTGAGATCATGACCTGAGCCGAAGGCTAACACTTAACCAACTGAGCCTCCCAGGTGTCCCTTAGGTCTCTATCTTAAGGGAAAGGAGCCTCCTTTTGTCTTGTACCTCCTAGCCCCTTTATGCTCTCTGGCTGGGGACTGGCTGAGAGCCATCCTAGATTTTGGAAGGAAGGTGACACCAGAAAAGGCAGAGTGAGAGAGAGGTGGAGCCTGGGCCCCTGCCAGAACCTCTGAGCAGAGCCACACACCCAGCAGGAACTGCACATGTGGGCAGAACAAATGATCTCTCGTTAGGCCATTTAGATTTCACATCCGCTAAGCCTGCATCCCAATACAGAGTTCGAGAATGGAGTACAGACAGTCACATTTCCTTCTGGGCTGGGCTGCCGTGCCTGGCTGGGTAGAGCACTGGCTTTAGGCTCAGACTCAAATAAGGGCTATTTGTTAACTATTTGTTAACTGGAGTAATCAGCTCCCGTCTGCCGTAAGCGAGGGCCGCAGGCAAGTGGCTTCAACTGCAGAAATGGACGGTCTCCCTCTTCTGAAGGGGAGAAGTAGCAGGTGGGGTTGTCAGCAGGACCACGCCCGTCTGATTCTAAGGAAGGATCTCTTCCAGGTCTCTCTCCGGCTTCTGGTAGTCCCTTGGTGTATGGGTGCATCGCCCCAATATCTGACTTCATCTTCACATGGCCTTCTCTCTGTGTCTCTTCTCATCACTTCCCTCTGTACACATCTGTCTCTGTGTCCCAAATATTCCCTTCCCTTTTAACTATTAATTTGTTTTTGTTTTGTTTTTTTTTTAAGTAAACTCTCTGCCCAATATGGGGGTTGAATTCATGACCCTGAGATCAAGAGTCACACGCTCTACTGATGGAGCCGGCCAAGCACCAAATTTCCACTCCCTCTTTTTTTTTTTTTTTTTAAGATTTATTTATTTATTCAAGAGAGACAGAGAGAGGCAGAGACATAGGCAGAGAGAGAAGCAGGCTCCCTGTGAGAAGCCTGATTCAGGACTCGATCCCAGGACCCCGAGATCACGACCTGAGCCAAAGGCAGATGTTCAACCACTGAACCACCCAGACGTCTCCACATTTCCCCTTTTTTATAAGGACACCAGTCATATTGATTTAGGGTTCATCCTAAAGACCTCATTTTAATGTGATTATCTCTGTAAAGACTCTATTTCCAAATAAGGTCACATTCTGAGGTACTAGGAGTCCACCATAATGTGGTTTTGGAGGACCATAATTCAACCCATAGGACCAACTCTCTTTGCTAAGAGAATTTGGGTGTTCACTTAGTGTCAGAGAACCAATGTCAGATTTATATGCCTTCGCAGGGTCTAGTATTTAGGAAGTTCCCAGGACAGGCCTTGGGTCTGGCCTTTGCCAGTGTCACGTCTACAGTGGAGGACAGGCACCCTTTGGAGCCATCCAATCATCATTAGGTGTATGTAGCAGCCTTTGCCACCTTCTCTGTCTGCTCAGTCTCCAAACCCCTTTCTAGCATCTGGGGAGAGCCTGAATCCCCTGGGTCTAGGTGGGAACCAGGGACTATCCAGTACAGCAGAGATTGCAAATGCCAGACAGTTTTGCAGCCTCCCTTGTAGCTGCACAGCCCAGGTATGGTTCTCCTGTTCGCCTGGTGATGTGTAAGCAGCTCAATAGCCTTTGAATAAAATCCCTTTATATTATCCAGTCAGAGTCTTTCCTATTGCTTGCAAATGATAGCCTTGACCAACATACCATCTAATTTCCAAGGCCAACATGGTTGATAAGGAGAATGGTAAGAGCTTCCAGATGACCTCTGACCATTGGCATGGGAAGCAATACACTATGGTGGCTTTCCAATCAGAGAGATGTGGACTGAAATCTCCACTGTGCCCCTTACTAGTAGAGAGATTATGAGGCAGTTAATGGACCTCTCAGAGCCTTGTTTTCCTGGCCTGTCAAACAGTGATGGTAACAATAAGGCCCTGGGAACTGTTTGAGAAGATAGAATAAGATAATACACTTGAGACTCTCACTGTGGGTGACAGTTATCTTGATGCGTCAACTTGGATGGACCATGGGATGCCCAGATATTTGGTAAAATGTTATTCTGGATGTGTCTGTGAGGGGGTTCCTATGTGAGATCAACATTAGAACTGGTAAACTGAGTAGAGCAGACTGCCCTGTCTGATGTGGAGGGGCCCCATCCAATCTGTGGGAGTCCTGCATAGGACAGAAAGGCTGACCCTCCATCAAGTTCGATGGAGCTCCCCTAGCCTCACTGCCTTGAGCTGGGATGGTCATCTTCTTCTGCCTTTGGAGTCAAACTGTAGCATTGGCTCTTCTTGAACCTTGAGCCTGCCAGCTTTCAGACTGGAAGTACGCTGTCTACACTGTCTGCACTTCCTAGGTCCACTCCAGCTTGCTCACTACAGATCTTGGGACTTCTCAGCCTCCATAATCATGTGAGCCAATTCCTTATAATAAATCTCTTTATATATATTTTTTCTATTGATTCTGTCTCCCGGGAGAACCCTGACTAATACATGGGTCTAGTGCATATTCAGTAATCATGGTAGCTAGGTGTTGTGTTAGTTTTATTATTACACTATGAATGATGAAGCCAGCACACAGACCCTGGAGAAGCCCCTCAAACACTGTGGCAGCATCCTCATACTTTTCCCATCTGGAGAAATTCATTGCTCTTTCATTTTAAACCCTGAACCTGTCCCCTCTGTCTTACCACCACACCTCCCTCACACACACACACACACACACACACACACACACTCACACAGCGTGTAATTCCTGGAGGTGCCTTGGACCACACTGAGCTGGAGTGGGGAGACACCTTTAGCTTCCAGATGTGCGTTGGCAACCGCTGCTTCTGGTACCTTCCCTCCCTGTAGGACACCACTAGCTCCCACAGCCCCTGGGGACACTGACACTCAGCCATTCCCCTCCTCCTCCACCATGTGCTCCAGGAGAAAAGAAAATGCCTGAATCTCTGGGGGCCCCTGTGAAGGCTGCTTCTCCGGGGTGATCAGAGGAGAGTCTGAGCAGAGACCATGGCCAGGTGGGGAGGGCCCCTGACCTGCTGACTTAGTGCCCAATGCCACCCCAGATGGCTTTCAAAGCGATGACTCAGGGAGAGACAACCCTCCCAAAAAAGACTGCACTGCACCAGGTGGTACTAAAGACACCTTGATGCAGCACAGCAAGAGGAGCCCACCCCAACCCAGCCCCTGGGCCAGACCCATGGGCTTCCACCCCTCTGGTGTGGCCTTCCCACCTTCCCCCCTCCAGATCTCACATTCCTCTGGACAAACAGGAAGCAAGGGGGAGCCCAGACAGTGATCTTGCTGAAAGCTCCAAACAGGAGACATCCGGCCTCAGTACCACTCAGGCAGCTTTTTTAAATGTACAAATTCCTCCTTCACAGCTTGAATGCAGAGCAACAGGGCCCCATGGGACTGTGCCCCAGAGCCTGCCATTTTAGCAAGTTCTCCAAGAAAGAATTTGGCATGCACCTGTCTGGCCAGGGGAGATGGCCCTGAGCTGCAAGGAGCTTCTTCCCCTTCCTGTAGCCAGATATCCTGCCTTCCTGGCTTCTGTGATTTGGGGCCACTGCATGACCTCTCTGAGCCTCAGTTTCCATGTCTGAAAGAGGAGAGTGATACTAGCTCTACCTCAAAGGTATTATCGAGAAAACAAAAGTGCCTGGCACAAAGGAAAGGATCAATAATTGTGAGGGGATAACTGTTCCCTGACAAACTTTCTTTTTCCCACGTGTGAAATGGAGAAAGCCACATCTTGCAAAGCCACTACAATAGTTTTTAGAGTATACAAGCAAGCTCGAAAAGCACTCTTATTCCAAAAACAGCTTCATGATGCACCAATGCACTTAAAAAAAAAAAAAGATTATTTATTTATTCGTGAAAGACACAGGGAGCAAGAGGCAGAGATACAGGCAGAGGAAGAAGCAGGCTCCATGCAGGGAGCCCGGTGTGGTACTCGACCTCAAGTCTCCAGGATCAGGCCCTGGGCTGAAGGCAGTGCTCAACCACTGAGCCACCCGGGGATCCCCCACCAAAGGACCCTGGAAACAATCACGACTTACTGAACACCCTCTGTGTGTCGGCTCTGCTAGCAGTTCTGTCTCATACGCATCATCATGTCCATTTTCAGAGACGGAAAGTGGGGTTTGAGCTCAATCTCAGTCTGGGACCCACCCTCTGCGGCCTTCATAAAGCTGATTAGTAACTGTCTCGGAGCAGCAGCTCCTGAAATTTCCCAGGTTTTCTGCAGTCATAAATACACGTCAGTATTTCCAGGCAAAATCTGTTTATGTGAGTAAGCCTTGCTGTGAACAATGTTGTTCTACTTCAAATAAAGAATGGCAATAAAAAAAACATGGTGGTAACTATTTTACGATGTTAACTCATTCATCTTCATCTGAGTAAACGATACTCAAAAAACACAATGTTTTCCAGTTTGTACAGTGAGAAGTGTCATTTTCTTTGGAAGAGGGCTTTTGCCCTATATGGAAAATTTGCCTCTACTTCCCACTCAGCTCTGTGATCTGTCTCCTCCACTGATTTTGTCAACACCCTCAGATTTGGGTCAGAATCGTATTTTGCCTTTCATCCCACAGAGTCCTACCCTCAAGGCCAAGTCCCTAGGGCTCCCATGGGACTGAGTTTCTGGAAACAGAGTACTATCTTGACCACAACCACATTTAGCACAGAGCTTTATATAGAGTAGGTTCTCAATAAATGTGATTTGAAATCATGAGAATTACTGTTGTGGTAGTCTTTATAAAGATGTGAGCAAACCCAAAAACAATAATACCTATTTGTTCAAGCAGCCCTGCTGTGGAGAATGAAAAGGGCCAACTCTGACAGTTCCACAGAGGGAACCCAGAATGTAGACACACACTACCATGCTCCCAGTCATACAAAAGCAAACAGAGGGACTCCTTAATTTTTCCAATGGTTCCAAATGTTTTTGGGAATCCTGTGTTAGAGCAGACACTCCGGCAAGTGCTGTGGAGCTGCAGGTATATGAGGATCTGTCCAGCCCTCATGGGGCTCATTCTCTGCTGGGGCAGAAGTACATGGGGACATCCACACATGCGGGCTGGCTGTGCTAACTAGGATAGGCAAAGTTCTGATCGGTGCACTGAAAACTGTTTTGCTGTTGCAAACTAATCAATGCTTATGTTGGGTCATTTTTCCTAGCTAACTTCATGGTGTTTGAGATTTTGTTTTTGGAATCTATCTATCTATCTATCTATCTATCTATCTATCTATCTAATGCCATTCTTATTGAGTGTCAAAGTAGCTTAAGATCAATTTTAACAAAGCCCTTAGAAATACTCCACCTTTTGGAGACAGATCTAATGGTAAGAATAATAATTTATTCTTATTCTAACCATACAAAATATCATCCCATTGTAAATTTGGATTGGTAGCTTTGCACAGTGAGAAGTTGAAATTACAATACACACATAGAACAAAAAAGCTATTCGAGCCCCAACTTCATGACTAAACAGTCAGCTTGTCTTTTCCATTTGCTCTATTGTTCGCTGCCGCTTTCCACAGCTATTTATTTTAATCCATTCCTCCAAAGAGATATTAATAAACTTTAGAACTGCCGTGTGCCCTTCACCTCAACACAAGCAAAACAAATTTATTTTCTTATGTTATAATAGGTTTATTTTCCCATTATTCGAGTTTGCTTTTCAAGAGTGGCATGTGAGCACAGAATGTTTGGAGGATGTGCAATTGAGCCATTTGGATTTCATCCATTTCTCCCGGGACCACACTGATAGGCGCATTAATTAAATCATGCCACGGTTTCAGAGCAAGCCTTAACCAGAAGAAAGAGGAGTGGTGGCAGTGGAGACCTGGGATCTCAGAAACAGAGGTGGGGGCGGAGGAGGAGGAATGGAGTGAGGAGGGGCTGTGAGGATGGAGGTGATGACACTGAGGATGACACCTCATGGATAAGGCAAAACTGTGATAAAGATATAAAGATACTCCTACCCACCTGCCCACCTTCCAACATTCTGCTCGATGCCCCAAGAGGTGTGCCCCATTGGCAGTATAGGGACATCCAGCACTCTGATTGCTCTGCTCTCCCCACTCCTGAGGGAAAGGGAAGCTGGCTCAGCTTCCACGTTCAGGGCCTCCTCAGCACCTAGTCAAGCCCAAGTCCTCAGATCCTCTTTCCTACACACAAATCCAACAATTTCTCACCCTAACTGCTCCCTGATAACTTCATGCTCCCCTTTTCCGTCTCCAGGGCTACTATCCCTGGGGCCTTGCAGATGTGCCCTATGCACATCACCCCCAACAGCGGAGGCCTGGAAAACAGGCATTGAGGTCCCTCTGAGACCAGAGATCTAAGTCATATGCTAGGTTGGCTCTGGGGACCAGAAATAAAAGCTTTGAGGCCCTGGCGGTCAGTTATTTGTGACACTGAGGACAGGAAAAATACCATGTGGAGTGCTTGCCTGCCTGAGCCCCTAGAGGCTGTTCCTCCCTTCAGAACGGCCCTCTGACTCATCTTTTGACCCCTCTGGTCCACACTGAGCTCCCCCCTGGAGAGTTCAAGGGTACTTTCTGTCCTTATCATTCGCTCACTTGGAACTTCATCACAGGCTGCCTTGGAACACCACTTGTATGGTTCTTTAGCTTCTCGTGACTTTTCCCATGGGATATTTGATGCCTTCTTCCCAAGAGATGTTTGATCTCAGCTCCTTGGAGGCCGAGGACCCCTGGCACTGGGTGGCAATCTGGGAAGACTGAGGGCATGGCAATGATTGGGTCAACCTGTTATTTTCATGTCCTTCCCTACAAAGTTAAGATGCACAGCAGAAGCAGGAATGGCCGATAGAACTGCTTTTGTTCTGAGGGTATGCAAACAAGCAAGAAGAATTAGGCACTTTTTCAAAGATAATGGAATCCAAAATTCTATTTTTCCTTAAGTTGGGCACTCCTTTGACATGAATTGTCTAATTTTTGTAATCTTTCAGGCCATTGGGGGTGACAAATAGCTACATGACATGGCTGGGTGTAGCACAGATGCTGCAGGTGTAGAGGAAGATTCAGAGTGGGCAGCCCAGGAACTGAATATAGAATGTGACTTGGGTCTTGAATAATGAGTTAGTGATCTTTTAGGGGAGAAGAGGGAAAATATTCAAGGCACAGGGAATAGCTCCTGCTAAGGCAGGGAGGCATGAAAAAGACTGGTATATATGGAGAATGGCAGACCATTCAGTTGAATGGGCTTTAATCCCATTGTGTGTGTGTGTGTGTGTGTGTGTGTGTGTGTGTGTGTGTGTGTGTGTGTTTGCAGGAAGGGATGGCAAGGCTGGAGAGGTGGTAAATAATCTTGATCCCAAGCCTCATTTATATTTTATCCAGTAGGTAAGGGGAACACAGCTGAGGTTTTTCAACCATTAAGATAAAGTGATTAGGGTTGGTTTAAGTCAGGTTGTTCTGATGTAAAGAAAGAATTAGATGGCTGTCAGTCCAGAAGCCAAGGAACTGGTCTCACCTACGCTTGCCTCTATGAGCCTGGATTATGGCAAAGTGATGCTTCAGAGAAAAATGGGAGAGAGAACAGACAGATGAGGTGGCCTGTTGGATGGGAGTCTGGGAGACAGAACAGGAAGGAGATTTTTTTTAAGTGGTGGGGGGTGGGGGGGAGGAGCAGAGGGAGAGGGAGAATCTTAAGCAGGCTCCTTGCCCAGCATGGAGCCCAATTTGGGGCTCAATCCCATGACCCTGAGATCATGGCCTGAGCTGAAATCTAGAGTAGGATGCTTAACCGACTGAGCCAAACAGGTGCCCCAGGAAGGAGAATTTTTAAGGAACTCCAGGTAAGGTGTACTTATTGACATGAATTTTTGTTTTTTTTTTTAGTATGGGTAGAGAGTGTAGACTTCTATTTGGACCAATAAATAAAACTGTTATTCATGTTTGCAATTTGTTAGCACCAGCATACAATGAACCCCTTTCCTTGAAAATTACGTGGTATCAATTTCATGCCTGTGGCGAAGTGCCCCAACCAAAGACATTCTGCAGTTGCTCAAATCTTTCCTCCTCCACATTCTTTCTTTTCTCCCACAACAGATTCCCTCTATATCAGCCCCCTTACTGCAATGCAAGACACCAATAGGAGTTCAGACTAAGGGCAAACATGGAGCCGTTCTGGGCTCTGGTGCAAGTATGATTTCTATGAAGAGATATTTAAAAAACAAGGAGCAATGTTGCCATTTTGCCTTTAATGGAAAAGTGGCTAGCAGTTACAGTAAAAAAAAAATTATTTTATTAAAAAAAAAAAACCCTCTATCCAACATCTAGGCAATCACTGGATTTTCAGAAATACACATACACTTGAAAACCAATAGTTTGTATAAAAATAAACTTTGAATGTGCAATTAAAAAGGGAGATCCCCAGTCTTTTCAGCTGCACAAATGCACAATGAAAAGGAGCCGAGTCTATGTGAGAAGGGTTTACCCCACTGCAGAGGGCGCCTTGACTTTGGAAGATAGAGCCTGCTTGAAGCGCCTCTTGAGGTCTTGCATGTTGGGAGAGCGTGGCCGGGGAATGATGGAGGCTCTCCTCCTCTCCCCGCTGATGCTGTGTAGCTTGCTCACTTCTTTACAGAGATGTTGAAACACATCACAGACGTCCTCATAGTTTTCGCTGGTGGAAATTTCAAGGAATAGGCTGCCCAGCTCGTTGGCTAGTTGAATGCCATCGTGTGTTTGCACCTGCCGGGCATGCAGAAGATCCCCCTTGTTGCCCACGATGATTACAGGGGCCCTGGAGTCGGGGTGGACCTTGCGGATATGCTGGTAAAGGGGGCGGATGGACTGGTAGCTGTCATAGTCTGTGATGGAGTAGACCAGCAGAAAGCCCTCGGCCCACTGCACGCATTTGGACAGGGAATCAACTACCTGGGTGAGGTTGTCCTGGACCTGAGAAAGATCAAAACAAGTCTGGATCAAGGAAGCCCTCAGTGGGAGAGGACTCAAAATAACATCAAAGTAACCCTTGGAGAAAACGTTCAAAAAAGAAATCATAAAGACAGTGTTCAGATTCTACTTAGCTTCTACAGAAGGAGGCTTTAGATGCAGGACAAGCAAGGTCCCTGCATGGGTTATTTTATTGGCTGTCACCAATGCATTATCTTTAAACCCTCTGCTTGGCAGGTATTCTTTGGTAAGCCCCAGCTGACTGAAGAAAGACTTCAGTGAGAACTTTCAAGGAGGAATGGCGTAATCTTTAGGGAGCTGAGGATAAACAAAACTTTGAAAATAAGCCAAGATAAATATCTTTTCCCAAGCCCATAAAAATATTTTTAGCATGTCCTTTTGGAGAATGTTACAGAAACAAATTCCTTCTTTCTGCTCTTCCACAAGACCTTTCCTCCCTGGGAGGGAGAGCAATTAATAACTTGTTAATCAAGTTAAATTCCTGACTGCTTGCCGAGGGGTTATCTGGTTGCAATTAACTGACTTGGGGGATGGGTTAGAAACAGAAGCACTCCTGCAGCCCTTGCTAGGGAGAAGACCCTCCCTAGAATCCCACCACAACAGTTTTTTTTTTAAAGATTTTATTTATTTATTCATGAGAGAGAGAGAGAGAGAGAGAGAGAGAGAGGCAGAGACACAGGCGGAGGGAGAAGCAGGCTCCGTGCAGGGAGCCCGACGTGGGACTCGATCCCAGGTCTCCAAGATCAGGCCCTGGGCGGCGGCGCTAAACCGCGGAGCCACCGGGCTGCCCCCCACCACAACCGTTTTGCTAATGGTTCCATGGCCCAGCTCTGAGAGAGGCGGTGAGACCCATCCCTGCAAGTAGCGGTGCCTCTGCCAGGTTAACTCTCTCTCCCCTCTCCAGGCGGCAGGCAGGAAGAAGCTGCCTCTCTAACCGTTCACTCACCGCGTCCCCACCAGGAGGGTTTCTAACAGCCCTCCGAGGGACAATCCACGCCTTCATCAAGCGCAAAACAGGTGTGTGGCCACATCTTGCATCTCGCTCCTGCTGCGGAGCCCCCAGGGCGTGTGTAGGGTGCTGAGCTGTGTTGGCTTCCTGCTGTCCTTACCTGGATGCCACCCGGCGTGTCCTGGATCTGCAAGGATAGCTGGTCTCCCTCCACGTAGACAAGCCGTGAGTACAACTTGCCTGAAGAACCAAGGAGAGTTTGCTTTTCAATTCCCACACTTACATTAGAAAAAAGAAAGTCGGAGCATGCAGCCACAAGAGCAGAGAGCACGAAATGATTCTAACCTGTATTGGGTTCATAATCGCCAATGAATCTCTTGGTCAGGAAGCGCACGATCATTGCTGAAAAGGAGAAAAAAAAAAAAAAAAAAAAAAACCCAGGAAAATCAGTTAAAGGACCGGGACAGAACCGTCAAAGCGGGCTCTCGTGGAGAAGCAGGGGGCGCCACGCTCTCCCGCGGGGCCGCGGCGGCTGCGGCTGCAGGTGTCCACCTGCCGCGGGGGCCGAGCCAGGCGGGAGCAGGAGTAGGGGGCCCGGGGGAGCAGCGGGGAAAGCGGCTGGCGGGGGACAGAGAGCCGGGGCCGGCGCAGACACGGCGCTCGCCCTGGCGCTCCTCCTGCGCCCTCCGCCCACGGGGCCCCGTCGTCCCCGCGCGGTCCCCGGCGCTCACCGCTCTTGCCCACGCGGCCGGCGCCCAGCACGGCCAGCTTGATGTCCTTGGGCAGGAGGCAGTCGGAGGAAGACTCGGGGATGGGCGCGAGCAGACAGTGCCCAGACATGGTGGGCGGCCGCATGGAGAGCGCAAGCCTGCAGGGCCCCGCGCCGGCCGCCCCGGACCGGCTCGCGAGCGGCGGGCGCCGACACCCGGGTGCGCGGGGACCGCGGCGGCGAGCGAGCTGCCCGGGCGAGCGCTCTTAAAGCCTGGGGGCGCGGTGGGGGCGCGGCCACCGCCTCGGGCTCCGCCCCGCCCCGCCCCGCCCCGCCCCGCCCCGCGGGGACCCACCCGGCCGCGGGAGGCCTGCGCACCCTTCGCCGCTGGGCTCGCTCCCCGCCGGCCCCCGAAGCACCGCCGCGGTCCCCGAGCGCGTGCCTTGCCCTTGCCTCTCCTCAAGCTGGGCCTGCGCAGCCCTGGGGCCCCCGCCACCCCGCAGGGGCCGCCCCGGTTACTAGCCCAGCGGGTGAACCTGAGATCAGGTAGGAGCTGGAGGAAAGAGAGGAGAAAGTGCAATCAGTAGGATGTTTGTTTCTGCAACAACGGGAGGGATAAACTCCTGTGGAGTATCTTGTCCACCCCACCCCCCTTTTTAAAGAGTTTATGTATTTATTCATGAGAGACACAGAAGGGGGGGGGGGGCAGAGACACAGGCAGAGGGAGAAGCAGGCTCCCTGCAGGGAAGCCCGATGCAGGGGATTGATCCCAGGCCCCGGGGATCACACCCTGAGCCACAGGCAGACGCTCAACCGCTGAGCCACCCAGGCGTCCCTGCCCTTTTTATTTTCAAAAGGTTCAGAGAGATGACATTAATAAGGAAAAAGCAGGAGGGTAAAGCCCTGATTAGCAGCAGTATAAGGGATCTGCAGTCATGGTGCTCTGGCTCCAGATAGGTGAAGGCCTCTTGGTGGCAGTGATGGTGTGCAGCTCCGCCTCCAAGCCGGGACCCTGCCGCTGGCCTTGGTGGAGTCCGCTCATTAGTGAATGCTCCATACACATTCCATCCCCTAGGAGCTCTGACCAATTCTCCATCGCTAATACTGTCCTCTGCGCTTGAGTCATGCCTTTGCTTTTATTAAAGTACTTCTGTAAAACTGTAAAATGAAGTTCCGGTTGAGGACGGGGGAGTTGGAGAAGGGGACACAAAAGAGAAAAATGGCTTGGTTTTGGGTTTGGGGAGCCCAGCATACTAAGGCCTTGAGATGTGATCCTTGCAGGTTAGAACTTCATGCTTCTGGCCTCCTGTGTCCCAGCCTTGAACGTCCAATTGCCTGTTCCAGGGCCCCACTCTTACCCCTTCAGAGGAAGCTTGCATTTCTATCTTGGTTGTATTAATTAGCTTTTGCTGCAGGACAAACTGGATGAAACTTAATGACTTAAAACAACAATCCCCATAGTAGCTCACAAGTCTACAGGTCAGTGGAGCCGTTATCCTAATCCAGGCCAGACTCAGGTGACCTAGGCTGGGCCCTTTCATGTATCTGCAAAGCACTGGCAGAGAGTGGGTGGTGGCTGGCAGGCAGTCAGCTGTGATGGGGATGGGGGCAGTGATGGAGTCACATGTGGAGGGGTGGCATCCCCCACCCCAGCAGGCTGGCTACGGCTTGCTCTCCCATTGGCTGAGCTGGTTTCAGAGAGAGTGAGTGGAAGTGGAAGAGGCCTCTTGAGCCCGACAACTCCATGACTCCTCCTCGGTGGAACCCATAACACCTGCTGCATTCTATTGGTCAAACAAGTCACAATTCCAGCCCAGATTCAAGGAGAGGGGGAGGATACACTGCACTCCTTAGTGCAGGGAGCTGAATTCACATTTGAAAGGCCTGAGTGGCTCAGTTGGTTAAATGTCTGACTCTGGGTTTCAGCTCTCTAGGTGGGGAGATGGAGTTCCGCTTCCACTCTGGCTTAGTGGGTTGTCTGCTTCCACTCCCTCTGTCCTTGCCTGCCACCCTTCTCTGCTCATGCACTTTCTCTCTGAAATAATAATAATAATAATAAAAAGATAAAAAAAGAAAGGGCTAAGTGGAATGCAGAAAGGGATAGAGAATAGAATCCAATTTTTGCAACCAACCACACTAATTCGTGTTCCTTCTATCTACTCAGAAGTCCAAACCAGCAACCTGTGAGTCATCCTTGACTCCACTCTCATGTCCAAGTTCCACCATTTCTAGTGCCTATACTTCTTGGTGTCTCCCCTACTCCATCCCTGCTGCTCTCTTCACTTCTCAGTGGAATTCTTCAGGACTCTGCAGTAGACTAGGAATAAACAGTGACTTATTTACTCCTCTCTTGGAAGCTTTCTTTGATCAGTGCTGCCACTCGGACCCCTCTCCCTGGTTCCTCATTCTTAGGATGTGGCAACACTGATCTCAACTGTCACTTTCTGTAGAATTTGTTTCATGACTGTCCCCAGGAGGGCAGAGACTCTAGCTTGTGTCTTTAGCACCAGCACATAGTGGTACCTGGAACTTACTGGGTCCTTTGTTCACAGACCAACTTCCTGAATGAATAAATGAATGTCTTCACTGTTTGAACCGGAAAAGACAGAAGTCATATGTGTAGCCATTATCGTATTACCTTTGTTTTGAGAGAAACCTACTCTCAAGAGAAAGCATTCCAGGAAATGTCCTGAGTTGAGCTGCTGTATTTCAATAGCAACTGACTTTTGGCAGCTTAGAAGGCAATCCCCTTCTGTTAAACTTCTGTTTAACTGGAAAGATTTGAAGCACGGCATCTCCTTCCTTGACAGGAGAGAAGGCACCATAAAGACAGTTACTATTTACAGAACAACCTTGAAACTATTAGGTCCCAGGGATCCTTCAGCTATTCAGTGATAGGGGTCCAAGTGCTTGTGTCCCAGATGCTTGTGGTTCTCCTTGAACACAAAATGGCCCTGCTTCACCAAACAGCAAGTCCTTACCAAAGCAAGAAGGAAGTGTGGGACTCTATTCTTTTGTTTCTTTTTATTATGAAACAAAATAATTCTCAATACCCAGCAAACTTATTACCTCTCAATCTCTAGAACTGAGAAGCTAAGAAAAAGTTTATCCAAGTATCCAGCAAAGAAGACTGGACTTGGCCCTACCTTAGAACAACACTCTTTCCTCTCCAGGAGCTAGTAGATACCTTGCTCCCCCATTAAAAATCAAGAGATAGAAGATGGGATCACTGCTGAGTAGGAATCAATGGAATCTGCCACAAACACCTTTCATTTTCCTGGGATTAAATTGCAAAACTCTCAAGGGAAAAGAGCACTTTCTTGGACTTATCTTTACACCTCATTCCCCATCTTACATTCCTTGTCAGGAAGAAGATCATTTTAGTTTAAGGTCACCCAATAAGTAAGATTCCTATGACTCTGCCCACTGATCATTATGTTCCATTTTGCATTCACATTGCACCTTTGCTCAGAGCTCAAAATGTTATTCAATTCTCCTTGGAAAGCTCTTTGCATTTGCAAATAGACAAGATAATCCATGACCTTTTAATACAAACAATATGTTACCGAACTGTTACTGAACATTATAAATAGCCTTGCCTAAATGTTGCTGCTTGTGCTCTGTTTCATTTTGGATTTCTTTGTGTCCAGAGTTATGTAAAATTGTACTGCAACCAATACAACACAGGCATACTGAAGTGGTTTTAAAATGATAATGGAAATGCGTAGGCACAGATATGGATACACAAATCTTGTGGGTGTTTAGAATGAGTGTGAAGGGCAGAATTTGGCAATTCGCAAATATCAGTCTTGGGAAGTTATTAACCATTTACCAGCCAAGTAAGCTTGATTTCTAGCCCTGAGGCAAAACGGCCAAGGGTCCTTCTCTAGTTCAAGAACATCTCCCCCTCCACCATCCATCACCTCCTAATATCAACTCTTTCCTGTGTATGATAAATTCTTGAACTTATTGGAGACTCACAGACTATCTTTAGATAATTTCACTAGAATAAAAACTGTGCTTCTCTACCAGATCCTTACTTTATTTCATAAACAGTCAAAATTATTGAAAATCTACTTGCTGCAAGGCTCTATTAAGTGCTGGTACAGACTATGAAGAAAAGCAAATTTTCAATTACCAATCATTTACTGAGGGGATGACAAAGTATAAGACATTCCTGCTTGCTTTCATAGACATCCCCATAGTGAAATTATCCCTCATAAATTTGTGAGTTTACCAAAAAATCCTTATAGATTTCTTCTTTTATCTTAATTAAGCCTGTAAAATGGGTTAAATATGTCCTAAATTGAGCTTCAGACAAGTTTAATGACTTAGCCAAAGTCATAGAGCCACTCAGAAGACACCTCAATCCCTCTGATTTCAAGTCTTGGCATTTTCCATCAATGTAGAAAGCAGAATGAAAACACTCTGGTCTTGTAAAAGGAATGACAAAGCAGGTCAGGGTGCCAACTCCAATAGAGCTGCAATGGGGAGAATTAAATCTGAATGGGGAAGGGGGTGGCGGTAATCATGGAAAGTTACAGGAAGAAATGGCCCAGTCTCTGAGCATTAGTAATATTTGGTAGGTGGAAACAGAGGGTGGGAGATGGTATGTCAAGTTGAAGGAACAGCATTCGTAAAATCATGAAAGTGTAATGCAAGTCTGGGGAGCTAGGAGTAGTCACAAACATTAGAAGGATGCAGTGGATGACCCAAAAAGTTGCAGATCAGACTGTGGATGGCAATGAATGCCATGCTCAGGACTTTATCTGGAGGCTATGGAAAGCCACTGAACTCTTCCTGAGGAGGGTAACCCTGACTATATATAACAGGGTCAGTGCTAGGAGCATATGAAGAACAGAGTATCATCTATGCTCTCGGATCTTAGAACTGCTTACTTCCTCATCTTCCATAAGCAATTATTCTGAACCTCCTTCTTGCTCAGGAGCAAAAAGTTCAATCACATCCTCACTTAAGCTAAGCCAAAACCTCATTTCAGAGACAATAGAGCACCTCACTGTGTTTCTTTTCCACATCAAATGATTTTCATAAATTCCAATCTTGCTAGGAAAGTTAAGAGTGTGAATATTTTTCTATGCCTTTTCCATTTGGGGCTTTATGAGCTAGCCTGTCAGTTACTCCTCACCACACACATTTCCAGCTTGAAAAGAAATCACAATACAGAAATCCTGGGCTGCTTATTCACTCCTCTGTACACACTTTCCGCCTCAGCAATATTATCTGCAGATGCCGCCTCACAGCTATTCACAACTAAGTAACTTGTCTAACAGATTTTCGGAAAGCTTTTGTATGAACACCACCAATTGTTTTCCTTAATTTTTTAAATATTTATTTATTTATGATAGACATAGAGTGAGAGAGGCAGAGACACAGGAGGAGGGAGAAGCAGGCTCCATGCCGGGAGCCCAATGTGGGACTCAATCCCGGGACTCCAGGACCGTGCCCTGGGCCAAAGGCAGGCGCTAAACCGCTGAGCCACCCAGGGATCCCTGTTTTCCTTAATGTTAAGTGCAGGTGGGATACACACTTGTATTCTAAATCCAATTGTTTTCTCTTGTGCTCAAAAAACAAGACAGACCTTTGTTTATATTTTAGCAACTTTTATTGCTACATTTTAGCAAAATTGCTTTTTTCCACTTTCTCCCCCCACCACAGCACAGGGGAAAACATTGACATTAGTGAGAACACTAAGAGATATGAAACTGTAATTTTTTCTGCCACAACACTGAATGTGACATATTTTAGTCAACCCTTGGGACTGTGGTCAACTGAACAAAAACAGAAGTCCTTAAAAGATACTTGGTTCAATCAGAAGAGAATCAAGATTCAAGAAGCCATGCACCTTCATTTATGGTTATGGCTCTAACTTAAGATCTAGGGCAGGAAGTTTTATAGTTAAAACATTTTTCTTCATTCTCATCAAGTGTAGAAAAGGGAATTGTATAGTAAGAGATTCATTTATAATTTCACAATTTCTAACAATTACTTGTTATTTAAAAGGACCTGCATTTCAATGCAGGCACATAATTCATCAGTGTACATACATTACTCAAAGCTAAGGGAATTCGATGCAATTTATTTCCTCAATAATACAACCCCTTCAAACTAATCTGTGTATTTGCAGGATATCCAGATGGAGCTGTCCAAAGGGAGTTGGAAATAGTTTCAGAGAAAGTGAGCTCCAAAATGAGTCTCAAGTGTACTAATGGTAAGGACAGGTCAGTGATTCTAACTTGAACAAGGAACTCAGTAACCCACAAAGACTGTGAAGAGTGCTGGGCTCACCTAGAATTTGATGTAGTGGCACACATTTTTAACAAGTTCCCCCAAAATGTTGATGCCAGATGGGGAATCATACTTGAGAACCATTGGCTTAGATCACTCTGAAAGTAGAGAACAGAGACAGATGTGGGGCATCAAGGAGAGGGACCAGAAAAAAGTGGATGGATGAGATAAATAGAACCTGGTTGAAGTATGACAGCAGAAGCCTCTGGAACAGAAAATAATTTGTTGGCACTGTCAAATATCAAGGAGATAAAAAATCAAAGTCACATTACTAGTTAGTAACCTATGAGAATAGTTTCATAGGAGTGGTGGGGACAGAAGCCAGATTTGGAGATCAGGAAATTAAGTTATGAAAGGGACAAGGAAGGCACAAGAGCAGCTTAACTTAATTTGCTGTTTTTCACAAGTCTGTAGACTGAAGTCAAGGAAGCACCAAGTCAAAGGGTCAAGGATACATGAGACTAAGAATAACCAGTGACATGAGAGAGCAGAAGCATGAACCATGTCAACATGAATTCTCTCCCTTCTGCTGTCCTTTTACATCCTATGATGCCCTTACCTTGTTTTATATAGCTTAGTGTCTTACTGCTCCTAAGTAGTATCCTCCTTCAGTTTGTCTTTTTTTTTTTTTTTTTAAGATTTTATTTATTCATGAGAGACAGAGGGGCAGAGAAACAGGCAGAGGGAGAAGCAGGCTCCACGCAGGGAGCGTGACGTGGGACTTGATCCCGGATCCCCAGGATCACACCCCGGGCTGAAGGTGGTGCTAGACCGCTGAGTCAACTGGGCTGGCCCCCCTTTCCTAATAGAGTAGGTAATAGTTAAGAATGTTGATTAAAAAGACTCCCCAACAAAATGAAACTTACTGGCACTGGTTAAGTACTTTTTTTTTTTTTAAAGATTTTATTTATTCATTTATTCATGAGAGAGAGAGAGATAGAGGCAGAGACACAGGTGGAGGGAGAAGCAGGCTCCATGCAAGGAGGCTGATGTAGGATTCGATCCTGGGTCTGCAGGATCAGGCCCTGGACTGTAGGCAGCGCTAAACCGCTGAGCCACCCGGGCTGCCCTGGTTAAGTACTGTAAAGAAAAAAAGGAAAGAGCAAGAGGAAGCAGTTTAGTGTTGAGACAGTCTTGGAAAAACTTGAGACTGAAAATAGAGGACAATGGGAATCCTATTTAAGCTTAAGCCTACAGAAGCTGAAGCAAGTGTATAGTTGGCCTATTTGAGGCATTGCAAAGCTAGCGTAAGTGAACAAGACTTCAGAGCTGGAAATAGGTCAGAAAGGTGGGCACTGACCATATGATGCAGGGCTTGAATATAACGCACTTCAGAATCTGGAGGTCAGGGAAATAAGATCCAGCAGATTGCAGAAAAGGAAACCAGGGGCAGCCCAGGTGGCTCAGCGGTTTAGCACCACCTTCAGCCCGGGGCGAGATCCTGGAGACCTGGGATCGAGTCCCAGGTCAAGCTCCCTGCATGAAGCCTGCTTCTCCTTCTGCCTGTCTCTCGTGAATAAATAAAATTAAAAAAAAAAAAAAAGAAACCAGAAGCTGAAGCCAACTTTAAAAAAATGCAGTATTTCCTTCCACAGAATTACCAAAGACTGAATTATAATAACCAGAGCTGATAAGAGTGCAGACAAGCACTTTCTTTCACTAATTCAGAGTACCAACTGCTATAACCCTTTAGGAAAGCAACTTAAGGGATGCCTGAGTGGCTCAGAGGTTGAGCGTCTGCCTTTTGCTCAGGGCGTGATCCTGGGATCCAGGATCGAATCCCACATCAGGCTCCCTGCATGGAGCCTGCTTCTGCCTATGTCTCTTCCTATCTGTGTCTCTTGTGAATAAATAAAATCTTAAAAAAAAAAAATTATAAAAAAAAAAAGAAAACCAGGAAAGCAACTTAAAACTAATCGAGACTCAGGAAAATGTCTTGAACTCTATTGTGAGAATAACTATTTTTAAAGACTAATCCGATACCAAAGGTTTTTAAAAGATTTTATTTTAAAAGGGTGTGTGGCCCAAGTTAGGCCCAGGGATCTAGTCCTGCATCAGGTTCTCTGCAGGGAGCTTGCGTTTCCCTCCACCTATCTGTCTCTCATAAAGCCGGACTGAGCCACCCAGGAAACCCCATTACCAAAAATGTTTTATGTAGATCACAGTTCCATTATTGCCATTAACAGCGCATTAGAAAATTGCCACACTGTACAGATGAAAGAGTTCATTTTCTGATGATCTGCCCTAAGAATTTCCCTAAGCCAGTTCTATTTACAGACTTTCTTTTGCTCAATATTTTCACCTTCACCAGCCCTCCTGAACTGAGGATTTTATCCTCTGCCATATCTTCTGTCACAATTATGTCATCTGGTGGTCAGGGGAACAGAGTCATAGACACTAAGGGCACAAAGGACATCTGGGAATCATTTGGTTCAATCCCTCATTGAAATGAGGTAACACCCTCATTTTACATGGGCCAACAGAAAGTGAGGTGATCACAAACTGCTGGAAAATAAAGTTTGAGGTTTCCTGATCTTTCCACATCATGTGGGAGACTTAATAATCCCAATTACAAAGTGGTTAGGAACCCTCCAAAATCCAAAACATTCTAGTTTGATAAAATCCACAGGAAAACAAGGTTAAACACAGAAATAGAAAACATCTGCTCATTAAAAAACAAAAAACCTCAATTCAAAGAACATTTATGCAATGCCTATTATGTGCCAGTACCTAGGAGGACAAAGTTTACTAAGTCTCTAACATCAGATTTAATGGAGAACATGTTAAAAAGTATAAACATCATAAAAAAAGCAAACACACCTGTAGTGGGAACAGGTGTAAGGACTTTATTCTACTATCCCAAATCAGAAATAATTTTTCTCCTGATTCCAAGCACTTTCGTTCCTCTCAAGATACTCTTATCAGGGAAGTTTCACCTATGACACTCAAGATGAAATGAGAAAATTCAGCAACTTAAAGTCTAAGTATTTCAGGCAAAGGAAAGTGCAAAGGAATTGGGGTAAGAAAGAACACCTCCAAGAAAACAAAGTTTTCCTAAGAGCTAAAGCACCATACAGGAAAATTGTGACAGGAAATGACAGGGAAAACAATTTGGTAGGAACCAGACCAGTGCTTTAAACAATCTATTTATAAGTAGTTGACTTCAAAGGCAAGTTCTTTATCCTCAAAACACAGCTATGTATGACAGGATACAATTACAAGTACTCGTAGCTATCCCTGAACTTAAATGTAATGAATGTGATAGGTAACCTTTCATGTATTTAATATTTTTTTTCTTTAGGGATTTAAAGGGACTATTTCCCAACTACTATAAATATTTTCAAAGTAATACCTGGCAGTTTTCAAGTATACTCTGTTGTACAATAAACCACCTCACACCTTTCAGCAAGAAAAAAGCCACTAAATTTGAATAAAAATATCACCCAATGAATTAGAACAAGAGTTTGCTTTAAATATTTTTTTAAGTGAAAGGACACCAACCACACTCCTACTCAATTAAGAGAAACACTTTTACAATCTTGAGGTCTTTTATTTTCTTTACAGTTATCATGCCATGAATTCATAGGGAATGGGTTCCAGCAGTTCAGGCTCCTTTCCATTGGTTCTCACAAAGTGTGCTTCTCTGGGTGGGGCAGGCTATTAAAAAAAAAATTGCAAGGAACAATTATATCAAGCACAGTAATCAATTTCAAAGTGCTCTCAGAAACAAAGAAGTAACATACTCAATTCATTAACTTTTTTTTTTCATTAACTTTCATATAAAAGAAAACTATCACTGGAGCAAGTTTTAAAACTCCCAAGATCAATACCAAGAAACCATCTGTGTCAAGCACTCACCTGGCGCTTCAGTTGGACCCAAGTACCTTTCTCTTTGGCTTCCTTCTTTTTCTGATCATTTTCCTTCACACGCTTCAGGAAGCTATCTCGGCTCTTTGAGTGTTTAATATGCTCAATGCGGACATTAATTCTCTTGGCAAGAATCTTGCCCCTGGGGAGAATAAACATTCCTGTAACTGCTTTGGCAAAAATATAACAGTTCAATTTTATTTGGTAGTTTCATTTATTAAATAAACCACGAACCTTTTACCAAGAGATAGGATTACTCAGCAAGGTGATGGATAATTTATAACCATTAATCATACTGGAAGAGGCCTTGAAGCAAACATCTCCACTTTTTAAAAAAGATTCATTTACTGGAGTGCCTGGGTGACTCAGTTGGTTGAGTGTCTGACTCTTGGTTTTGGCTCAGGTCATGATCCCAGGGTCATGAGATTGAGCCCCAGGTTGGGCTTTGCACTGAGTGAGGTGTCTGCTGGAGATTTTCTCTCTCCTCTCCCTCTGTCCCTCCCCGCTGCTCACGTCCTCTCTAAAAATAAATAAACAAAAGATTTATTTATTTACTGGGGGTAGGGACCAAAGGAAGAGTCTTTTTTTTTTTTTCAAAGGAAGAGTCTTAAGCAGACTCCATGCTAAGCATGGAGCCTGACTTGGGGCTGGATCCCACAACCTGAGTCAAAACCAACTGTCAGACACTTAACCGATTGTGTCACATATATGCCCTCAAAATCTCCCAACTTTTAAGCTTTCCTTTGATGAGGTGACAGACCTTGATATATTATTTAACCAAAACCAGATCTAAATTTACTAATTATACTTTTATATTTCAAAAACTAGAACTGCTTATCACCAAACCCTAATCAAACTTTCCCTTAAGTCTAGTTCAATTTGTTTCCTCTGACAGGATACAAGGCAAACACCCAGTTTGCTTGAGTTTTAAAAGGATATTTCATTTGCCCCACTTGAATGACCAATAAAGACATAAGTCCAATTGGCAAAGTGAAAAGGGGGTAGGTATGAGGGGATACTGATCAGCAAGAAAGAATCCTGATATTACTTACTTAACTTGTTTGTTTACAACAATGCCAACAGCATGCTGAGTAACATTGTAGACCCTTCCAGTTTTGCCATGGTAACATTTGTGGGGCATTCCTTTTTGAACAGTGCCCATTCCCTGTTAAGAAAGGAGATAAAGGTTATGCCAGCAATTTGCCCTTCCCTTTACATCTGGATTCTTATTAAAGTAACGAAGATATTCTAAAATTTTCTTTTAAAGGCAACTCAAGAGCTTTCAGAGCCGGTGAAATGTGTTTTTCACATTGCTTTAAGCAATCAAAAAGACAATCATCATTAAGCTCCAGAGTATCAGGACACATTTGAATACTGGTCACAAAAGAACAGAACTTGTTTAAAAAACAAAACAAACAAACAAAAACCCTCCATCCCCATTAACAATTAAATTTTGCACTAAGCTATTACCCCTTTCCACGTCAACAAACTCTTGGTTTTTCCACAACCTGTTAACAAGTAACGACAAAAGTTCTTAGATTCAAGAACAGCACTTTAAATAACCCTGGTTTCTGAAAGTTAAATTAGCCATTCTACATTTATGAGCTCTTATTCAGAATGAAGATTTTCCCTATTTAGGAGAAAAAGCCAACAGATTCAACATACATCAGTATTTGAATTCCAATACCAGACTAAACTTTTCTACCTTCTAATACTATTCTGTAGGCTATTTACCCAACTTTAGAATTTACCTTGATGTCCACAATATCACCTTTCTTATAGATTCGCATGTATGTGGCCAAAGGAACAACTCCTGCACCCAAAAAAAATCAGTATAGTTAGCATCAAGATTAAAAAGTGTAGAGTATAAGAGAAACACTTAAGCTTACTAGCTTTCAACATACTTATCTTTGACAGTTGTATTTTTAAATCTTGCTGGTAAGAAATTACTATATGAAATTCATGCTTTTCGTTTATTACAAAAATAAGTTAGGAAGGTGCCATTAATTAATGTCATTTAGTAATAATGCATTGTATGACTGTATGCTATGTTTGCTCTCTAAGAGGGTAAATCTACTTACCATGTTTTCTAAAAGGCCTAGAGAACATATAGCGGGTACCTCTCCTCTTTCCCTTTGTGTTGGTCATTTTGGCGAATTACTGAAAACAGAAAGCATAAAAGTGAAATGCAAATGCAAAATTGACATTTGTCTTTTCAAACAAACAAAAAAAACAATACTATAAAATGTCTAATGCTTGCACTATAGGAGCAACAGAATTAAGAAATGTAGCAAGCTGACTCACCAATCAGTATTTCTTATAAATGGTAAACCCCCATCATTTTGGCACATAAGATTTTTGGCAAAACTGCCTAATTTATATTAACAGTAAAGCTACTAGGTAGCAGAACTGGAATTTAGAACCCACACCAGTACTTTCCCTATTAGAATATAAAAAACACAACCAAACTTCTGAAACCATGCTCTTTGTGGTAGAACCCAGCCCAGAATGCTAAAGGCACTGGAATCACTAACTAGTTGGTAGTTTATTGTTGGAGTTAAGACGACTCAGCCCTGCATTTTTACATGGTGGATTAAACCCCTTCTCTTATAGACATTTTTTTTTTATTCCTTTAGGTCATTTGAGGGCAGAACTACCACTACTGAGAATTATTCCTACTACACGGCAAATCTACGTTAAGTCAGGCTTAACCTGAAGGCACTGTAATATAAATCAGTCTCTTACTTACATCATTTCAAATGACTCCAAAATACCTTACTCATTTAGCATGGAAGGTAAGGAGACACAATGTTTCCCCTAACCCACCAAGGCCGAATCATTGTTACAACATAGGCATCCATTACTTTTTTTAAAAAAAGCAACTAAGCATCTATTAAGAGCCCGATATCCTGCTTTAATTCTCAGATTCTCTACATTTGCATCAACTCATACCAAAGTATCAAGGTCATGAACAGGGAGAGAGACTCTGCAGGTCAAAATCGCTTCATGGAGTCACTAAGTGGCAGATTCAGAAATGCGAAGGAATTCCTGACTGCAGAGTTCATTCTCCTTCCACCAGACCCATTTTCCCCAGGAAAGAAAAAAATCTACCCCACCACGAACCAACACACGCCTTAAAAAGTAATAATGAACGTAGGAAACAGTGATGCTTTTAGATGCTGCAATAGTACCCAACAGGATCCACCATAAAATGCAACCTGCAGTTTGCTCACCTCTGGTAGGGAACATTTATAAACCAGATGAAAGAAAGAAAAGGAAAACAAAGCAAAACAAAACTAAGGATAAACAGCAATGGCCTTTCCCCCAAAGTTCCAAACGGGACACACGGCTATTCACATGCTGCCCCAACGTTAACAGAACACTCGCGGCAACCTGAAAGCACTTTCCGTTGGTCCAAAGGCGACTTGAGGCCCAAATTTAAAACCGCCGGAAGCTGCCACGCGCCGACGCCGAGCTGGTCTGGAGCTCTCATCTTGCAAGGCAAGCATTCTGTTTTCGGACCGCGCGCGAGCCCAGGTTTCTCACACAACCAGGCCTCGCGGAGGGTACAGCCCCTCGGCCGGCCCCCGCTCCCTAGGCCCCCAACCACGAACATCACAAGTTCAGGCTTCCCAGCAGAGGCCAAAACCCCACACTGAAGAGGCCGCAAAGTACTGGGCCACGCGGCCCCACACAACCTGTCCCGAGGCCCAGAACGCCGAAGCTGAAGCCGTGGGGACACGGGGAAAACAAGTCCCTTCCCAGAACGACCCGAGCTGCCTCGGCCCAGCGCCCGGGCTCCGCTCTCGTCGAGTGTCTCCCCGCGCAGGGCGCGGCCTGGTGCTCAGCCCCGGGCCCAGGAGACCCAGTCTGCATGAGCACAGCCCCACCACCACCCACGCCGCCACCGGCCCGTGGGCCCCGGACAGGCTACACCGTCTCCCTAGGGCCTCAGTGCCGGGAGCACCGCTTACAGGCTCAGAACCTCAGTCTACGGGACACGCGGCGCCGGGAGCCACGCGCAGGCCCTACCTGGAAGATGGCGGTTCCGGCCGAAAGGAAGGAGGCGGGGCGGCAGCGCGCTCCTTACAAGGGCCTACGGGCTGCCCGCAGCACTGCCTGAATGAAATGAGAGGCGGACGCAGCTTCTCTGGGGAAGGGGGTTCTGCTCAGAGAACAAGGAGAGCCTGTCAGAATATTTTTCTTTCCTGTGGAAAAGAGGCAATAGACCAACACAAGCTGACATTTGGAGCTTTCCAGACAGCCCGGAAAGGGGCCTTCCAGGGCGTCCAACACGTCGCCGACGTCCCGAGCGTGCCGACGTTCGCCTTTGCGTTGAGCTTTCGCCGGAAGCGCGCGTGCGTCGGCGTCGGCGTCGGCGTCGGCGTCGGCGTCGGCGTCGGCGTCTCCGGGGGCCCGGGAGAGGTTGGCGTGATGGCGCCTTTGCGCCTTTGCGGGGCTAGGAGCTGCTCTCTGTTTGTTTGCAGAAATGATTACGTGGACACGAGAGACAGATCGTAAATGAGGCAAACGTATTATCCAGTTTGTATGTCTTTCGATTTTTTTTTCTTTTATGAGTCAAGGTACACCACGCTCTTGCTGGTGTGTGCGTAAATGTTACGTCCATTTTGAAAACCATTTGGCAAAATTTCAAATAGTCTACCCTAGTGTCCTGCTCCTGAGTGTATATGCCTTGTAGAAACTTTGGCATGTAAGCCAGCACTGTCAGTAGAAGCAAGAAACCAGAAGATCCACGGAAGAGAACATACTTGAATGGAATGCTCATGCGATGAACTGTGCCAGTCCATCAATACTGGACCCAGAAATACGAAGCAAAAAAAGAGCAAGATGTAGGACGTACATAGCGTGACAACTTACATACATAGAATCTTAAAACATGTAAAACAGTACCATGTGTTGCTCAGGTATATATGCAGATTAGTGGAAGTAGTCAAGAAATAAAGGGGAGTAAAAATCGAATTTAGAAATTTCATGTCCGGTAGGGAAGGAATCATGAAGTAGTAAAAGAGGCTTTTACTGTTTTGACCATTATTAAGCAAACTGAGTATGGAATTTGTAGGTAGCGGTTGTTTTATTCATTACGGTTTTCTGATACGTATTTTTTAATAAAGTGTGTTTTTTAGAGCAGTGTTTGATACATTTGAAAACATTTTTTTTTTGAGAAAATTGTACAAAGAATTTCTGTGTACCTGGTGCCCAGTTTCCCCTATTAACATTTTACATTAGTATGGTACATTTGTTACAATTAGTGGACCAATTTTGTGCATTATTAACTAAAATCCCCTGTTTATTCAGATTTCCCCGATTTTACCTAATATTAGGATTCCATCCAGGGCACCGCGTTACATGTAATTACGATGTCTCCTTATGCCGTGGCACTTTCTCAGACTTCCTTGTTTTTGATGAGCTTGATATTTGAGGAGTACTGGTCAGGTATTCGTAGAATGTCCCAATACTGGAATTTGATGGTTTTCTCATTATAGTTTTATGATGTATTTTCTAAAAGTCAGCGAAGCAACAAAGATCTTAACATGTTTGAATTTAAATAATGCTATCCCATTGATCTTTCTGCATGTATTTGTTGTACTCCCCTGATGTATCTGGAATGTGTAATTTCTAAAAACAACATAGGCCCCAACATCTTGATTGTATACATTCTGTGGTTTTAGTCTCTCGCCTTGAGCTCACTTGCTCAAGAACTTGAGGTATCAGGAGCCAGTCTTCATCAATTCCTTTAATACACTGACTCCTCCACCTTCACTGTTAACCATTAACTCCCTTTAGCTTCTATATTCTTCACCTAGCTTAATTTAATAGTTCATCATCACAGTCACTCCATCTCAACTAACTCAAGTCAGTTTTCCAGATCACTCTCCTCTAACAAATGGACAACCTTGGGTAAATGCAACCTCTGTTTTCGTCAATATAAAGAGTCTTTAAAATTAAGATACATCACAAGATTTCTGGCTCCTCTTGAAAAATCAGAGGATGTGGCGACATAGGATTGACAGTTTTGGTGGCAGCAATCCAGTGGCCACCCCATTTAGATTGGATATATATTCTTGAGTTTCATGTCCACTGAGCCTGCTTCAGTTGTTTACTTGTCTTATCTCTGTAGGCATTTGATCGTACACTCGTGATCAACAATTCTTAAGTGGTGCCTAATATTCCCACTGCAGTTCTAGAGTTAGTTTACGTATCTACACCTTGTAAAGGTTATTTCACATTTTTTCTTCGATAACCAAGTCTTCCATCCCTTTTCTTCACCTTTTTTCAGCTGATAGTTGCTTTTTATTGCTATACAAGCATGCTTTGGTCTTTCCATCTAAAACCCACAACCCTTTCCTTCCACCTTCCTGGCCCTACTTGACTCATTTTCCCTTCTATAGTGCTCCATGTTTTCTTCCATAAAACTTTTTAAAAAAGGAATCATTGAAATTACTGTTTTTGTACATTAAAAACTGTCAGATTTCAGCAATGTCATTGCTGAACATTATTATCTCTGATCTCCCATTCTGTTTTCAGTTTCATCTGACTTCTACCCAGTTATGCCGTTAAAATTGCATCTATGTTCCCAAAACCAAAAGATATTCTCTGTTCATGTCTTCCTTCATCTCTCAGAAACTTTGGCCATTCCCTCCATGAAACACTACCCTTTCTGACCACTCCACATCCTGTTTTACTGGGTTTCTTTATTCTTCCTGTCCTATCCTATAAATAAAAGACTTCCTCAGAACTTGGACTAGTTCCCCTGCTCTTTTCTTTCTATCTCTTCTTAGGGAATTCCATGAATACCTATAATTTTAAATTTCATCTCTATCCTGCTTACTACCAGATTAATTTTTTTACACTCAAGACTCTTCTCAAAACTATTCAGGGTAACATCTATTCTTGAATACTTTTCAGTATCTCAAAGTTAATGGGTCCAAAATAAAACTTAGGTTTTCCACCTCCAAACCTGTTTTCAGTCCAGTATTTTCCATGTGAGTAAATAACATAAACCAGAAACCTTGGTTTCATTTTTAAGTTTTCCTTTGCCCCACCATATCCATCAGCAAATTTTGTCGGGTTCCACCTGTAAAATATATCTACAGATGGCCTACTTCTTTCCATCTCTACTACCACCACTGGAATCTCTTGCCTGAACTAGCAATGGACCTGTCAAGGTCACTTCTTTCTCTCTTGCTTCTGCTCCATCCTTTTTTTTTTTTTAGATATATTTATTTTGAGAGACTGTGAGCACAAGTATAGGGAGGGGCAGAGGAAGAGAGAGAGCAGGTTCCCCACTGAGCAGAGAGTCTGGACTCTGCTCAATCCCAGGACCCCAAGATCATGACCTGAGCCAAGGCAGACACTTAACCAACTGAGCCACCCAGGCGCCCCTGGCTGACATTTTCTATGTAGTAGTCAAAAATGGTCTTTTAGAAATGTGAGCCTGATTATATCATGACTTTGCTCAAAGTCCTCCAACGGCTTTCTATTACTCTTAGAATAAAATTTAAACTCATTACCTTGGTTTACAAGGTTGCATAAAGCAGTTCTTGGTTAACTTTCCAGGTTCACTTGGTTCCTGCCCCAGTTCATTGGAGTTCTCACTGCCCTCTGTAGTTCCCTAACCCAAGCCAGGTCTTTGTAGCCTCAGGGCCTTTGTGCACCCTTTTCCCTTTGCCTTTCAGATGGCTCGTTCTTTCTCATCTTTTTGTTTCGTAAACATTAACCTATCGTAGCTTTATTATCTATGTAGTTAGGAATTTAGAAAGATGTTTAAATTATAAAGCAAATCCAAATGTCTCTGACCAAAGTATTTGCAATTCTATTTTAAGTGACTTAAAAAAAATCTTTGTCATAGGAAAAATTTAATTCTAAGTCAGTACTGTTTTTTTAGTATATTCTGTTATTTACGCCACTCATGAGTTGGTCCAGGCTAAGTGTAACCAAAATCGTATTACTGTTAGCCTAAGAAAATAATAAATAAGAACATAAAAACATTAGTACAACAAATCCAAAATTAAATGTGTTTTTGCTGTGGCCCACCATTTTAGACTTTGTACATTGTTCGTGACTTAATTGAATAATAAATCATTGAACAGCATCATGATATATGTATATGTGTGTATACATGAGAGAGTGAGAGACTGAATTAGATTTTTTAAATGTAAACACTAAAATGGGCAGATCCTAGGTATACAAGTAGATGATTTTTGACTTTTATTTTTTTATTTTTTATTTTTTTTAAAGATTTATTTATTTATGATAGACATAGAGAGAGAGAGAGAGAGAGAGAGAGAGGCAGAGACACAGGAGGAAGAAGCAGGCTTCATGCCAGGAGCCTGATGCGGGACTCGATCCCGGGACTCCAGGATCATGCCCTGGGCCAAAGGCAGGCGCTAAACCACTGAGCCACTCAGGGATCCCCTTGACTAACTTTTATAACCTTATAACCAATATTTCCAACAAAGATGTAGGGTATTGCCGTCCCTGTGGAAAATTCCCTTATGTTCCTTTCCAGCCAGTCCTCCCCCACCAGAGCCATTCAATATTCTGATTTCTGTAATTATAGATTAGTTTTGCCTATTCTTAAATTTCACATAAATGGTGTTATACAGTGTGTACTCTTGTTTGTCTGCTCTTCTTATTTGGCTTGTTTTTGAGATTTCCATCATGTCATATGTACCAATAGTTCAATTCCTTTTTTTTTTTTTTTAAGATTTTATTCATTTATTTGTGAGAGATAGAAGCAAAGACATAGGCAAGGGGAGAAGTCGGTTCCCTGCAGGGAGCCCGATATGGGACTCAATCTCAGGACTCTGGATCATGACCTGAGCCAAAGGTAGATGCTCAACCACTGAGCCACCCAGGCATCCTAGTTCAATTCCTTTTCTAATACTAAGTAGTATTCCACTGTGTGAATATACTACAAATTACTTATACATTCTTTTCTTGATGGAAATTGGGTTGTTTGCAAATTTTTGATGCTATGCATAAAACTATCAAACATTTTGTGTGTTTTAATTTCTCTTGGGAAAATACCCAGATTTAACATTGCTTGACTATAGGTAGGTGTGGGTCTAACTTCATAAAAAATTGCCAAATGGATTTTCAAAGTGAACCTCCATTTATTTAGTGTTTTCCTCTAAAGAGAGTAAGGCGTTTATTTTTACTACAGGCTTTTAAGATAGGTTTGTGTCCCTAGCTCTATCATACACATCTGAAAACCAGAGTGGTTTCCTGATGCTCTCTAATGGTCAATTTGTCTCTATCTTGAAATCATTAATGCAAGAAGAATAAGAAAAGCATTGAAACTTAAAAAAAATGCGAAGTAAATGTAGAAAGAAAGAAAACTCAAAATCCATTCAATATTTATTAGCATCTAGATTAAATCAGGTATTGTACTGAGTGATGAGACTATAAACATGAATAAAACATGACCCTCGCCCTCAAGGACTCCACAAAGAGTTTGGTGGGAGAAAAAAATTAGTGCATTCCAATATTCTAAGTGATATAATAGAGGACACTCAACATGAAGAGTATGGGCATTCCATGGATGATGCCATGCATCTACATTAGAGGAAGGGAGTGGATGAATGACGAACCCCTGTACAAAAAGGAAGCTTCACAGAGGAGGTTGGACTTGATGAGAGAGTAACATTTTGACCATAAAATAAGTAGTAGGAGTATTTTAGGCAGAAATACTTTAGGCAGAAGGTATTTTAACTTCTGTAAAGGCACAGAGGTGAATAACAACTTTAAAAACTCAAATTAAAGTCATTCAATAGCTTTAGAAAATAAGGTCAACAAATGAATAGAAATGTGACTTAGTAAAATGAGAGAAATTTTCCGAGCTAGGAGGACACATGGATCCACCCTCTTATGTGTGAGGCTCTAGTTGGGAACTCCATATGTAGTATCAGTCAACTCCTTTTGATTTGCCCTTTGTCTTGGTAGACTGACAGGAGAACAATTTCAAATGAGAACTGATTAGGGATTCCTAGTATAGAAAGTATATAATGAGGATTCTTGTCTCCAGGGAAATGTCATTGTAATGGTGACTAAAGTAATGGGGACTGAAATACTATGAATAATTGAAAAACATAGTGAAGAATAATTATGTAAAATAATCTTTTTTCCATAAAAATTTTCATTTGAGATCCTGAGAAGCCAGGTTGGCGAGGGGGATGAACAAGATAAGATCCACTTTTTAATCAAGGAAGCAAAGATTACACCCTTTCAGAATTTGATTTTCTACCTAAAAATAGTGAAGCATAAGCAGGCTTGTGACCATGCGATTAGACATTCAAATTGAATCTCAGCCCTCTAAACCATGTCCTCATCGCATCCAGATTTTTGTTTCCAAATCCTGTTTTTTGCTCCAGCTTCTAAAATATCTTCAACTATCTTAGATGTTAAGGCCAGTGCAACATGAGGAAGAACCTAGTCAAATACCAAAAGCGTTCAGATGGGAACATGTTGCAGTGATTTATGGAAGCCCAGTTATGTTTAGACAGTAAAGCACAATTTGGAAAAGTGGAAACAGATACGATGTAGCATTTTGCAGTAGGTAGGAAACATCTTGTGGACTCTTGAACTTGTAATAAATTCAGGGAGACAGATTGATCAGTTGGGGTCAACAATCCTTACTCTTAATGGTTATGTTATTTTTTTCTAGGTAACCATCACTTAGAGCTGTCCACATCTCTTCCTGGCAAACTTATATTTTGTATTTATAAGGAAGGAAGAGGTTCACGTTCTGTTCCCATACATGTGCTTTGTAATGATTTAGAGATGAGAGCTGACAAATTTTGTTTGTTAGCTCTGATCAATTTGTTTGATTGTTTATGGCTACCTGGACCTGAGTTGAGACGTTTCTGAGGCTAATTCTAGGCTTATGGAAAAGTAAAGATTATTTTTTTTAAAGTAAAGATTATTAATGTTCAATAAGGACTTATGGGGTGTGGGGGGAAGACCTCCCATTCTTGTCACCTCTGGCTTAGATAACTGGTAGTAAGAGAAGTAGTTTCACTGGTAGAGTCAAAGGCCTGCCCAGACATAGAAACAAGCTAAAAGATACTGTAGGGGCATGGCTTATCATAGCAGGAGTGGGGGGGGGGCAGGTACTTTGCAAGAGGGTCCCTAAATCAAAGCTAGAAAGAAGATACATTTTTCTCCCATGGGGAAAAAACATGAGGTTTGGATTCAGACAGACTAGGTTCTATGTTCTACCATTTCCTAAAGTCTGTTTCTTTGTCCTTAAAGTGGAAGCACGGATACTTCCTTAAGAGGAGCTTGTATTTATAATTCCACATGAGAAAATGAATGTAGAACATTCTTTCCATTTTGTATAGGATTGGCACCTAGTAGGTACAAAGCATCTCATCTCCCTTGCTCTGCTTTATAGCTTCTCTTCTCATATTCCACATGCTCTTAGAGTCTAATCTATGGACTCTTTTTTTTTTTTAAGATTTTTATTTATTTGTTCATGAGAGACACAGAGGCAGAGGCAGAGGGAGAAGCAGGCTCCATGCAGGGAGCCCGATGTGGGACTCGGTCCCAGGACATGAGATCGCGACCTGAGCTGAAGGCAGGTGCTCAACCACTGAGCCACCCAGGCGTCCCTGAGACCTTTGCAAGGGATGTGTGAGGTCCTGAAAATTATTTTCAGGGTAGTGTCGAGACGTTGTTTGTCATTTATATTGATTGCATTGACATTTCTCTGATGATGCAAAAGCAATAATGGCAAAAACAGCCTAGAGCTTTACCATGAATCAGGACTGTGGCACTGGTCATTATTGTACTTTTCACCACATGTACTCTTAGGACAAAAAAAAGAGAAAAGCTTGTTCATTTAATAATATGCTTAATAAGGGCAGTTAGAATCATTAGCTTTATTTAATCTCCATCCCTGAATACACATCTTTTTAATAAATTGCATGTCATAAAATGGGAACTATGCATAAAATACTTGTGTATATACAGTATAATAATTGGAGGAAAAGCACCTGTTCTGTTGTTTGAGTTGAAAGCTGAACTAACCACCACTTTTTCCCATTGAACACTATTCTTGGAAAGAACAACAGACAAACTATGGCTATTCAGAGTTGAGTATTTGGTTGACGTTTTAAAAAAAGATTTTTATTTATCTTTTTGACACAAAGAGCACAAACGGGGAGTGGCAGGCAGAGAGAGAGGGAGGGAGAAGCAGGTTTCCTGATCAGCAGTAAGCCCAATGTGAGGCTTGATCCCAGGACCCTGGGATCATGGCCTGAGCTGAAGGCAGACACTTAACCAGCTGAGCCATTGAGGCACCCCTGGCTGACATTTTCTGATAACTTCACCAGATTACTGCTACTTCAAGGGAAACAATTGACAATGTTGCCAATGAAAATTTGAGGTTTTAAGTAAAAATTATAATTTTAGAAAACTTGTATCCATTGCTGTGAGCCTGACAGCTTCCTACAACTTACTTTTCTGATTCGATCATTGATGCTGTGAACAGATCACCAGATCAGATTGTATTGTTTTATACAATTAAATGTGTCAAAATTTGGATTATTTGCCTGAGGGAGCCCTATTTTCAGGTGACCAAATACATAATATTACAAAGCAAGGAATGCGAAAAGATCATTGGAAATGTAAGGTAAACTAATGGGTTTTAATGTATCAGTATGAAAATGTCTCTGATTAGCATTTCAGATTTTACATTGCAACCACTCTTTAAAAAAATCTGCCATTTGCTGAGTGTTGGTTAGTACTAAACTAGTCACAATTACCTGAAAATGTTATTAAAATACCCCTCCCTTTTATAGCACACCTGTGTGTTCTTCCTATACTTCAACAAAATAGCATATGACAATAGATGCAATGCAGAAGCAGACAGGAGTGTCTAGCTGTTTTCGGTTGAACTAGACCAGGGGCACCTAGGTGGTTAAGCATTTCCTTTCAGCTCAGGTCATGATCCTAAGGTCGACTGAACCAGATCTGAAGGATATCAAAAAAAAAGGTAAAACAATGTCACACTTGTCCCCAAATGGTGCAGTGAAAAAGAAATGCAATGAGAAAAATTTACTTTGGAAAATACGGTTATTTGTCATAAAAAGACGTGTTACCATGTATGAGGTTTCTATTATTTTTTTAAATTAATGAGTATTCCTAGAACTTACTCATTTTAATTTCTAATATAATAACTATCAACAGATAAAAATTCACATAAACAAAAAGTTCCAAGTGGTCCCCATTAATTTTTTTGAGGTATGGCGGTTCTGAGACAAAAAATTTAAGAGCACGGTCCTAATATTCTCCTTCTGCAATTGCTGTGTGTGCCTTGACCCCCTGAGGGGAGCCAGGAATGTCACTGTAAGTTCTGGAAGTAATCTCCATTTGTAGCCTACTTTGACTCTTATACTACCAGGGTGAGCCCCAGGTTAAAACATGCATGTTCCCATAATAATCGTACTTCTGCAAAGTTCTTCAGGAACATGGGACACATGGCATCATTTCCATTTTGCTTTGTGAATTCTGAACAAGCCATGGTACAATTTTGCTGACTTGCCTTGAGCTGACAGTCTTCAATTTTTAATTTATCCTATAATTAAACTGATTTTGCTTCACTGTTATTCTGTCATTCCTTAGATTTCCAGTGCAACTGCTTATTAGTCAAGCAGGTCAAATTTTGTGGGAAAATCAAATAGGGAACTAGCACTTGGTTGTGCTTGTTAAAATTAATCTTGGAAACACTTTAAAAAGAAACCCACAAAAGTTTTCTCAAAATAGTCTTTCTGGTTGTCAAATGAAAAAGGTGAGCAATTAGACTCTTGTCGTATGATAGGTTCAGGATTTTCTGCTGACTGGCATAGTGTCCTGTCTCAACCTCTGAGCTATTACTCAGGTACTTGGCTGTACTCTGATGGAATAAAAAGAATCTGCAGTTGAATATTTTAACTACTGTACTTGCTGACAAAAGACTAAAAACGTTTTTAGCCATTAGAAAAATTACTCTAGCTATGGTTTCATATGTGCCAGGAATTATTGAAATAGGCATTTTTTGGGGGAAACTGGCAATAACTTAAACCATTATAATGAACCACAATGACATCAAAATATTTCTGCAAAATAATTGATACAAATGCTTTTAAAGGTTTTAGCACTGGGAATTTGTAGCTGAAACATAACATTATGTGAAGCGCCTTTGTCAGACAGCAGTTTGATGCTGCTAATTTGCACTCAGCTTTCAAATGTTATAGATGCAATTCCATTGCCACCTATTCAAACTAGTTTTCAGGTATCTGTAGTGCTTAAAGATAGGTTTCTGTGGTATTTGAAAGCTGATTTATGTGCATGAAATGGATGGGGTTCAATTTAAATCATTTGCTAGAATTCTACCTAATTTCAGTTGATCTAGAAGATACTTGAAACTAGCGAGAGTGGTGTGCTGACTTCTGCACAGTGAGTTTCAGAAAACTGTAATGTAAGCTTCATAAAGGTAAGGATTTTTGTCACTCTAGGCTTACCACTTCATACCCAGTGCTTAGCATACTACTGTATGCTAATAATAATAATAGAAGGGAGCAACAAGCTGACCCAACTGAGTCAGTGCTAATATGGGTAATTTTAATTTTAATAACATGAATGAAATTTTAAGAAAATGACTGTTTATAGTTGCAGAGTCTTGTAACACAATGATTTGATATTTAGGATCCACTTGAGATTGACAATGACTCCAACTTAGTCTGCTGCCCAGTTGACTGGTTTCCTTAAGCCGCTCTCAGGGCATTTGTTCATTCATTCATGGACATACATTCATTGAGCGCCTACTATGTGGCAGGCATCGATCTAGGGCTGGAAATACAGGGGAATAAAATATATAAAAATCCCTATGCTCTTGAAGTGTACATTCTAATGGGGGAAAGATAATGGGTAGTACACTGTTTACAGTATTATCTTACAATATATACATGATGACAAATGGAGACAGGTGCTATGGAGAAAAAAATCAGGAAAGAGGAAATGAGATGTCACAATTTCTAATAGAGTGATTAGAGAAGACCTCACTGAGAAGGATATTTGAGCAAAGATCTGAAGAAAACAAGGGAATCATGCAGGTATCTGAGAGGAAAGCATGTCAAGCAAAGAGCAAGTGCAAAGATCTGTGGACAAAGAGTGTCAGATGTGTTTAAGGAACCTTGGGTAGGAGTGTTTGAACAGAAGGTAATTGGAATTCAAAAAATAATAGTTGCAGACTTCATTACCTCGTCTCAATAATGGGTAAAACAACTAGATTTGACACAATACTGTCAATCAACTAGACCTAACTGACATCTATAGAACATTCACACAATAATAGCAAAATAGACATCTCAAGTGCACATAAAATGTTATTCAGAATAGACCATATACTAGGCCATAAAACAAGTCTCAAAAAATTTAAAATAATTGAAATCATACAAAGTATGTTCTCAGTCCACAGGGTAACACAAGGAAAATTCTGGAAATTATAATCATGTGGAAATTAAATGACACGCTATTAGTTACCAATGGTCAAAGAAGAAATCATAATAGAAATTAGAAAATACTTCAAAATGAATGAAAATAAATTAACAAAATAGAAGATAAAGTGAAAGCAATGAGAGACTTGTAGCTTAAATTCTTTTTAAAAAATACTGAGTTATAATTGGCTTGTAACATTATGTTAACTTCAGATGTACAACATAATGATTCGATATTTGTATATATTGTGAAATGATCACAAAAATTCTGGTTAACATCTGTCACATTACATAGTTAAAAAAGATTTTGAAAAAAAAAAAAAAGATTTTGAAACACAGGACACCAAAATGAGAAATTACTATGATTGCATGAAATTTGCTCATCCCTTCCTCAGTAGTATGCATCCTCTTCTCCATAATAAGACAACTTACAAAAATTATGGAGTCCTTTCTTTATAAAGTTTTCTGTGGTTTGACATTTATTCATTAATCTTTAACCAAGAATTTCATTATACTGGGACCCATTCTTGAGAGGGGGAGCGAAGTCTGTGTCTTAGGGAAATTACATATTCTCCAGGGAAACATATTAAACTAGTGATTAGGAGATCATTTAATACTATGTGGCATGAAGAACCAGCTGAGACTATGAAAACATCAATAGTATGATCCTTATCTGGGAGATCAGAAAAGACTTGCTAGAGTATGTGGCATCAATCTCTACCCAACACAGTTTGAATTGTTACCTGATTTATATGATTATGTCCATACCCTTGAGAAGTATACACTTTATTGTACGCTACAGAACTAAATAAAGTATTTTGATTCAGTAATATATGGCCCAGGAAAAGGACCTACAAATTTCTATGGTGGCTATTTAAGAAGAATTTGCTATATAAATAATAAATGTTAGATTTTTCAGCTTAATAATATTTTTCCAGCATATTAGTTGTTTTGTATTTTGTGTTGGTATGTTTAACAATTTGCAAAATGTGTACATATTTCTGTTTCTTGTGTGTATGTGAAGTACAGAACTAGAAATTAAAGGAAATATATTTTCCTGTTCAACATCAAGCACACTATACTTCCTTAGGCACTTTTTTTTTTTTAAGATTTATTTATTTTACTTAAGAGAGAAAGTGAGAGAGCATGGGGGGAGAGGTAGAGGATGAGAAAGAATCTCAAGCCAGATTCCCTGCCAGTGTAGAACCTGACTCAGGACTCCATTTTAGGACCCTGAGATCATGGCCTGAGCCGAAATCAAGAGTTGGACACTTAGCTGATTGAGCCACTTAGCCTCCCCAGTCCTTAGGCACTTTCTACAAAAAGTAGATATAAAATAAAATTTTGTTTGATTTTTGAATGAATGTGTAATCTACAAAAGTAACAATCTGAAATCGTAAGTCCCACATTGGTCAGTAAACTCCCTGCCTTCTTTTCTTTTTTTAAAAAAGTCTTATAGATTGACGTATTTATATTGTGGAGGGACCTTGAGAATATCCACAGAAATACAGCTTCTGGGATCCCTGGGTGGCGCAGCGGCTTGGCGCCTGCCTTTGGCTCAGGGCGCGATCCTGGAGACCCGAGATCGAATCCCACGTCGGGCTCCCGGTGCATGGAGCCTGCTTCTCCCTCTGCCTGTGTCTCTGCCTCTCTCTCTCTCTGTGACTATCATAAATAAATTAAAAAAATTAAAAAAAAAAAAAAGAAATACAGCTTCTCTTCAAGTCTTTTGAGTTTGGAGTTGGGTGGATTGTTTAGAGAGGTCTCCATAACTTTTACCGGGGAGTAGCCTGAGAGTTTTGCCTGATTCTCCCTATCGGTGTCCCCTGGGCCAAATCACACCTACATATATGCCCTTTTGGCTACAAGCACCAAAATCCCAATTTAAATTAGCTTAGACAAAAAAGTCAATTTCATAACAATGGAGGATGTTTGCTCCACTTGTTCTGAGCATCAGCCTCCTTGTTCTCTCTCATTGCAAACTATCTTTTAACACAGAAACTTGACTGAGAGCTCCTGAGTTCTTCAGGCAGCCACACTGGCCACCTGCAGAGAAACTACGTCAACTATCTGGGCCATAAGTCCAAGAAAGGTCCAAGGAAAGTGCTCCTTAGGCCGCAAGACTCCCAACTGATGGGAGGTGAAGAGATGTGTGTGTAAAGTTATAACTGTAGCTTCTGAGAGAACAATCTGGATGGAACGAAGGGGAAGTGTTCTTAGAAAAAGGAGATAATCCTCAGTAAATATGCATCTACTCTAGTAGTACTGGAAAAAAAAAAGTGTGAGGGAATAGGAGTAAATGATGAATGAGAAACTCATTTTGGGATATTTTATGTGAGGTCAAGGGGAAAAAAGAAGGTCAAATTTCCCTGAGAAAGTAAGGAATCATGAAAAACTTTAGCTAAGATACACTGGGACATCACCAAAATGCTGACAAATGTTATGCCTCATTTACTTTCAAATACTTCAATAAAAAACAAACAGATGAAACAAATGGCAAGATGTTAATATTAAAACTAGGCAATGAGTATATAGGTATTCATTATTCTAGTCCTTCTGTATGCTTGAAATTTTTTCTTAAGAAAAAGAAAAAAGACAAATTCCAAAGTGGATCTCAAAAAAGAAGCAAGCGGCTCATGAGGGAAAGATTAGTCAATATGTGGAGCTATCCTAGACTTACAGACAATAGAAGGGGTCTTTACGATATCCAACAATCCAGTTTTTTAGACTTTGCTTCTGGTTCTGTCCCTAAAATATGTGTTGGGGTAAATCACCAAAATTCTGTGAGACTTAGTTCTGTTTGTAAAATGAAAAAGCTGGCTTAGCTGATCTCATTTTTCCCTTTTTAATTGAGATAAAATTCAATTAATGTAAAATTCACTATAGGAATCATTTTATTTTTTTTATTTTATTTTTTTTAAATAATTTTTTTTTATTTATTTATGATAGTCACAGAGAGAGAGAGAGAGAGAGAGAGAGAGAGAGAGGCAGAGACACAGGCAGAGGGAGAAGCAGGCTCCATGCACCGGGAGCCCGACGTGGGATTCGATCCCAGGTCTCCAGGATCGCGCCCTGGGCCAAAGGCAGGCGCTAAACCGCTGCACCACCCAGGGATCCCAGGAATCATTTTAATTGTACAATTTGGCGACTTTTAGTGCATTCACAGTGTTGCACAACCATCACCACTGTCTACTTCCAGAGCACTGCATCATCCCAAAAGGAAACCCTGTACTCATTAAGTGGCCCCTGGAAACTACTTCTATGCTTTTTGTCTGTATGGATTTAGCTACTCTGGACATGCACGTTTACATTTATGTGGTTGTGCAACCATCACCACTGTCAGTCTCCAGAACTTTGTTGTCCTGCATAACTGAAACTCTGCACCCATTGAGCAATAACTCTCCGTTTCCTCCCTCCCCTGCCCAATGGTGCATCCCCTGGCAGCCACCATTCTACTCCCAGGCTCTATGAAATTGACTACTCCAGGTATCTGGTACAAATAGGATCATACAACACTTGTTCTTTTGTGTCTGGCTTATTTCACTTAGCTTGATGTTTTCAAGGTCTATGCATGTGGCAACATGTGTAAGAATTTTGATTCTTTTTATGGCTGAGTAATATTCCATTGTATAGTTATACCATTTGTTGGTTTTTTTTTTATTGTTTTTTAAAGATTTTATTTATTTGTTTGTAAGAGAAACGGAGATAGAGAGGCAGAGACATAGGCAGAGGGAGAAGCAGGCTCCATGCAGGGAGCCTGATGTAGGACTCGATCCAGGGACTCCAGGATCATGCCCTGGGCCAAAGGCAGATGCTAACTGCTGAGCCACCCAGGCGTCCCCATTTTTGTTTATCCATTCATCAGTAGATGGACACATGGGTTGCTCCCACCTTTTGGCTATTGTGAATATTGCAGCAATGCACGTTGACATACAAAGATCTGTTCAAATTCCTATTTTTAGTTCTCTTGGAATTCCACATAGGATTGGGATTGCTGGGGCATTTGTTAATTCTTTGTTTAACTTTTTGGAAAACCACCAAACTGTTTTCCAAAGCAGCTGCATCATTTTACACTCTCACCAGCAATGTATCTTTATAGCCTTGCCATCAATTATTTTCCTTTTTTTCTTATTATATCCATACTAAAGGTATAAAATGGTATCTCGTGGGTTTTTGGTTTGCATTTCCCTAATGACTGATGATGTGGAGTATCTTTCCATGTGCTTATTGGCCATTGATATATCTTAGTTGGAGAAATACCTATCCAAGTCCTTTGCATATTTTTAATTTGGGTTGTTAGTCATTTTGTTGTTGTGTGGTAAGTGTTCATATACTCTGGTGCTAGATCCTCATCATATATATGATTTGCAAATATTTTCTCCCATTATATCTATGGGTTCTTTCACTTTCATTCATTCTTTTTTTTTTTTTTCCTTTAAGGAAACTTGTATGTGCTACTACAGCAGAAATGGGGAAATTATAAGTTTGTGCAAACCATACTTTCCTGAAATGGATCCTTATACCATATTCTTTTTAATACTGGCTAACTGCTGCAACATTATTCCTGCATTTTTAATATCCAGCCAACATGGATACCTCTGCTCCTCTGTTTTGGCCTTCAGAGCTGCTTCCTGTCTCAGGCAGCTTTCTTTTCTAAGTTCAGGCTTGTTAAAGACTCTTTTGATAGCCCTCTTGCCTTCAGTAACCATCAAGATGCATCTGCCACTGTCAGGGCAATCATTACATAGCTGATCTTCCCCCAGATCTTGTTCTTTGTACTGTCAAGCACCTCGTACAAGACAGTCTCTGGGATTTCATCTTCCTTTTTTTTTTTTTTTTTTTTAAGATTTTATTTATTTATTCATGAGAGACAGAGAGAGGCAGAGACATAGGCAGAGGGAGAAGCAGGCTCCCTGTGGGGAGCCCGATGCGGGACTCGATCCCAGGCCCCTGGGATCATGACCTGAGCCAAAGGCAGATGCTCAACCACTGAGCCACCCAGGCGTCCCTCATCTTCCTTTTTGAACCCACCTGACCATGTCAGGATCTTCCTCTTCCAATGCGTAGGTTTGTGTAATGGCACTCTGTGGCTGTAAGTGTAAGCTTTGGGACTTTCTTGTGGTTTGGGGCAAAATCCATTTATGGCCTTGACATCAGAGTTTCTGGTAAATCTTAGAGATGAGGAAACATCTCTTTCTGATTATCTAAAATAACTTCCCGCCACCCTGTGCGGGCGGCACTAGCTCCCCATGCCACCTACTCTGCCGACCTGCCAGTACCTCGTGGGTGGTGACAGCACGGGCATGTTCAATGTCACCAAACACCACTTGTCTTTTCACTTTCTTAATAGTATTTTTAGATGCACTAAAGTTTTCATTTTGATGCAGTCCAATTTATCTATTTTTTTCTTTTGTTTCTTGTGCTTTTTGTTTTGTATCTAGGAAACCATTGCCAAATCCAAGGTCACAAAGATTTGCCTTTATGTTTTCTGAGAGTTGTATAGTTTTAGCTCTTACATTAAGGATTTTGATACATTTTGAGATAATTTTTTTACATGTCTAATTGTCCAAGCACCATTTGTTGAAGTGAGAATTTTTCCTACCACATGATCTTGGCATTTATGTCAAAAGTCATTTGACAAAGATGTATGGGTTTATTTTTGGCCACCCTATTCTATTCCACTGATCTATATGTTTATCTTTACACCAATACCGCACTGTTTTGATCACTGTGGCTTTGCAGTTAAGTTTTGAAGTAGGAAAACCTGAGTCCTTGTTGCTTTGGCTACGTAGAGTCCCTTGAAATTTCCTAAGGATTTTAGGATCAACTTGGCTTTTTCTGGAGAAAAAGGCAGGGAGTTTTGATAAGAATTACACTGAACTTGTAGATCACTTTGGGAATTATTGCCATATTAACAATATCAAATCTTCCAATCCATGAGCACAAAATGTCTTTCCATTTATTTAGGTTTGCTTTTATTTCTTTCAAGAATGTTTTGTATTCGTAGTTTTGTAGTGTGCAAGTCTTGAACCTCCTTGATTATGTATATTTCTAAGTATTTGATTCTTTTTTTTTTTTTTATGATAGTCACAGAGAGAGAGAGAGGCAGAGACATAGGCAGAGGGAGAAGCAGGCTCCATGCACCGGGAGCCCGACGTGGGATTCGATCCCGGGTCTCCAGGACCGCGCCCTGGGCCAAAGGCAGGCGCTAAACCGCTGCGCCACCCAGGGATCCCTAAGTATTTGATTCTTTTTGATGTTTTTATAAATGAAATTGTTCCCTTACTTTGTTTTTAGGATTGTTCATTACTGTACATAGAAATACATCCGTTTTTTTTTGTATGTTGATATGGAATTCTGTAACTTTGCTAAAGTCATTTATTAGCTCTAAACTTTTTTGTGTGGATTCTTTATGAGATACTATATAAAAGAGCATGTTATCTATAAGTGGTTTTACTTGCTCTTTTCCTCTTTCCTATATTTTCTTGCCACATTTCTCTGGCTAAGACTTCCAGTGCAATGTTGAATAGAAGATGGTGAAGATGAGCAATTTTGTCTTGCTCCTGGTCATTGGGGGAAACTTTTCAAACTTTCACAATTGTGTATAATGTTAGCTGAGTGTTTTCAAAAATGCCCTTTATCATATTGAGGAAGTTGTCTTCTATTCCTACTTTCATGATTGCTTTTAAATCATGGAAGTACGTTGAATTGTGTTGAATACTTTTTGTCAATTGAAATAATCATGAGATTCCCCCCCTTTGTTCTATTTACATGCTGTATTTTATTGATTGATTTTCAAATGTTGAACCACTCTTATAATCCTGGGATGGATGAAATCCAGGACTCTGTTTAGATTCTGTTTGCTAGTAGTTTGTTGAGGATTTTTTGTATCTATATTCATAAGGGGTACTGGTCTATAGTTTCTTTTTCTTGTGATATCCTTATATGGCTTTGGTATTAGAGTAATACTGGTAAAGTATTGGTATTACTGGTAATCAGTAATACTGATAAAAAGGATTAGGAAGTGTTCCCTTGTATATTATTTTTTAGAATACTTTGAGAAGTATTGATGTTAATTCTTCTTTAAATATTTGGTAGAATTTACCAGTGAAGCAAGCCATCTGTTCCTTTTTGAGAAGCCTCTTAAATACTGATCAAATCTCTTCACTTGTTATAGATTTGTTAAGATTTTCTGTTTCTTCTTAAGTCAGTTATGGTAGTTTCACCTAGGCTCTCTCCTTTGCTGGAGTCTGATTGTTCACAGTATTTTTTTTTTAAATTAGTTTCAAAGGTAGAATTTAGTGATTCATCAGTTGTATATAATATCCAGTGCTCATTACATCAAGTGCTCTTCTTAATGCCCACCACCCAATGATCCCTTCTCCCTACCCACCTCCCCCCCCACCCAGCAACTCTTAGTTTGCTTCCTAGAGTTGTGTCTCTTATGGTTTGCCTCCCTCTCAATTTTCATCTTCTTTTTCCTCTCCTTCCCCTATGTTCATTTGTTTTGTTTCTTAAATTCCACGTATAAGTGAAATCATATGGTATTTGTCTTTCTCTGACTTATTTTGCTTAACATAATATCCTCTCGTTCTATCCACATTGTTGCAAACGGCAAGATTTCATTCTTTTTGATGGTTGAGTAATATTCACACACACACACACACACACACACACACACATATATACACACCACATCTTCTTCATCCATCCATTTGTTGATGGATATCTAGATTCTTTCCATATTTTGGCTATTTATTATGGACATTGCTGCTTTAAACATTGGGGTGAATGTGCCCCTTTGAATCACTATTTTCATATGCTTTGGATAAATACCACGCAGTGTAATGATGAGTTATAGGGTAGCTCTATTTTTAACTTTTTGAGGAACCACCATATTGTTTTCCAAAGTGGCCATTCATAGTATTTTATAATCCTTATTTCTGTAGTGTCAGTAGTTATGTCCCAACTTTCATTTCTGATTTTAGTAATCAGCCTACTCTTTTTCTCTTGATCTTTTAATTTAAAAATTTGTCAATTTTGTTGAGCTGTTTTCAGAGAATTAGCTCTTGGTTGTCTTTTTCTTTTCTTTTCTTTTTTTAAAGATTGTATTTACTTATTTGACAGAGGGAGAGAGACAGAGAGAGAGAGAGACAGAGACATAGGCAGAGGGAGAAGCAGGCTCCATGCAGGGAGCCCGACACGGGACTCGATCCCGGATCTCCGGGATCATGCCCCGGGCCAAAGGCAGGTGCCAAACTGCTGAGCCTGAGCCACCCGGGCTGCCCAGCTCTTGGTTTTCTTGATTGTTACTGTTGTTTTTCTATTCTCTATTTGGTTTATCTCCACTCTAGTAATTATTATTTCCTTTCTCCTTCTATCTTTGGATTTAGTTTACTTTTATCTAGTTTCTTGATGTACAGGTAGGTTATTGATTTGCTTTTTTTTTTTTTTTTTTAACATAGGGATTCCCAGCTATAAATTTCCCTCCTGGCACTGGTTAACTGCATTCTGTAAATTTGGGATATGTTGTTGCGTTGACATTTTCATTTGTTTCAAAGTAATTTCTAAGTTGTCTTGTGATTTGTTTGCTGATCCAATTGTTGTTTAAGAATATATATAGTTTTCATGTATTTTTTAAATTTCCAGGTTCTCTTCTGTTACTGATTTTAAGTTTTATTCCATTATGATCAGATAAGATACTTTGTTTGATTTTGATCTTTTAAAATTTATTAAGACTTCTTTTGTGGCTTAATATATTCTCCAGTCTACTCTGGAGAATGTTTCATACACACTTGAGAAGAATCTGTATTCTTCTGTTTTTGGATGGAGTGTTCTGTATACGTCAGTTAGTTCTGGCTGGCTTATAGCATTATTCAAGTCTTCTATTTCCTTGATGATCTTTCGTCTAGTTGTTCTATCCATTATTGAAGTGGTATATTGAGATCTCCAACTATTATCATAGCATTGCCCACTTCTCCATTTAATTTAGTCTGTTTTTGCTTTGTGTATTTTGGGGCTCTCTTATTATGCATTTTTATTAGGTCATATATTTTGAAGCTATATTATTAGGTTTTATATCTGGAGGTCCCTGTATATTTTGGAGCTTTTTTATTTGGGAATCTTTTATTAGATTTAGTTGACATATCTTCTTGATGTATTGATGCTTTTATCAATATATGTCTTTATTTTTCTCTTGTAACAATTTTTTTTTCTTATGGCCTACTTTATCTGAGAGTAGTAAAGCTACCTAAACTTCTTTTGATTACTATTTACATGGAATCTTTTTCCATCTTTTTGTTTTCAACCTATTGTCACAGGATGTAATGAGCACTGGGTATTATAAAAGACTGATGCATCACTGACCTCTACCTCTGAAATCAATAATACAGTCTGTGTTAATTAATTGAATTTAAGTAAGAAAAGAAAAACACAAATGAGAGTCTTGTAGAGACAATAGAGTTGTATAATTTTTATTTTTTTATTTTTAATTTTTTTTTATTTATTTATGATAGGCACACAGTGAGAGAGAGAGAGGCAGAGACACAGGCAGAGGGAGAAACAGGCTCCATGCACCGGGAGCCCGATGTGGGATTCGATCCCGGGTCTCCAGGATTGCGCCCTGGGCCGAAGGCAGGCGCCAAACCGCTGCACCACCCAGGGATCCCGAGTTGTATAATTTTTAAATGTAATTAATGTAATCAGTTTAATTATGTTAATGTTTATCTTCTCATTAGAGACTTTAATACATTTCATTTAATGTGATTATTGATAAGAAAGTACTTACTCTGGCCATTTTGCTATTTGCTTTCTATATGTTTTATACCATTTTGCTCCTCAGTGCCTCATTTATGCCTTATTTCATGTTTAACTTTTTCCTGTTGCACTGTTTTGTTTCTTTTCTCATTTCTTCACCTATATATGTTTTAGTTATTTTTTTAGTGATTGCTCTGGGGGTTAATTGTTAACAACACTGTTATCTATAAGAACCTGGTTTGAATATTTGCCAAATTAGTTGCAATAACTTTGCTCCTGGGGTGGCTAGGTGGCACAGTTGGTTAAGCATCAGACTCCTGGTTTCAGCTCAGGTTGTGTTCTCAGGGTCATGAGATCGAGCCCTGTGTCAGGCTTCACATGGAGTCTGCTTGAGACTCTCTTTCCCTCACTCTCTGTCCTTCCCACTCATGCTCTCTCTCAACCTCTCTCTCTCTCTCTGTAAAATAAGTAAATAAATATTAAAAAAAAAACTTTGCTTGTATGTAACTCTGTATATGTTATAGCCCCGTTTTATGTTGCTGTTGTCAAAATGATATCTTTCTACATGTTAACATAGATTTACAACTATTGATTATACATGTGTCATTAATTGTATGTGAAAAAAAAACCCAAGAAGTTACAAACCAAAAATATAATAATGCTGGGTTTTGTATTACGTATGTAGTTACCTTTACTGTGTTCTTTACATCATTATAAGGCCACAGGTTACTGTGTATTGTCCTTTTACTTCAGCCTAAAGGACTCACTTCTTGTAGGGCTGGTCTACTATTGACAAATTTCCTCAGTTTTTGTTGATCTGAGAATGTCTTAATTTCTATTTCATTTTTGAAGAATGGTTTTGTCAAATATAGAATTCCTGGTTGAAAGTTTTTCTTTCGGTACTTTGAATTTGTCATCCACTGCCTCTGGCTTCCATAGTTGCTCATGAGGACTTGGCTGTTAACTTTATTGCTAGTCTCTTTTACATAAGAAGTTATCTCTCTTGCTGCTTTCAGGATTCTCTCTGTCCTGGGCTTTTGACAACATGATTATAATATGTCTTAGTGTGTATCTCTTAGATTTTATATTACTTGGAGTTCATTGAGCTTCTTGGGTAAAAGTCTCATGTCTCTCATCAAATTGGGAAGTCTTGGCCATTATTTCTCCAGATGTTCTTTCTATTCCTTTCTCTTCCTTCTTTCCTTCTGGGGCTCCTATTCTGTGTATATTGGTATGTTTGTGGAACATTCCACAGGTATCTTAAACTTTGTTCATCTTTTTCTTTCCTTTTTTTTTTTTTTTAAAGATTTTATTTATTTATTCATGAAAGACACAGAGAGGCAGAGACACAGGCAGAGGGAGAAGCAGGCTCCATGCAGGGAGCCCGACGCAGAACTCGATCTCCGGACTCCAGGATCACGCCCTGGGCTGAAGGTGGCGCTAAACCACTGAGCCACCCAGGGATTCCCCTGTTGATCTTTTTCATACTTTTTTTCCTTCTGCTCCTCAGATTGGACAATCTCATATTCACTGGTTCTTTCTTCTGCTTACTCAGACCTGCTTTGGAAACTCTCTAGTCAGTTTTTCATTTCAGTGATTACACTTTTCAACTCTAGAATTTTTATTTGATTTTTTTGGTAATTTCTATATCTTTATTAATATTCTCCATTTGGTGAGACATCATGCCCCTTGTTCCATCTCCCCCCCAATGGTTTCTTTAGCCATTTGAGTATATTTAAGACGGTTGATTTAAAATTTTGCATGTTAAGTCCAGTGTCTGGACTTCTTCAAAAACTATTAATTTCTTTCTTCCTGTGAATTGTTCTTTCTTTTGTATGTAATTTTATAACCTTTCATTAAAAATTTGATATTTTGAAGGTTATAATGTGGCAACTTTGGAAATCACTTTCCCCTACTCTATGATGTGTTGTTACTGTTTGTTTCGGCTGTTGTTGCCTATTTTTAAAATGACTTTTCTGAACTAATTTTTAAAATATGTATTTTTCTCATGTGTGGCCACTTAAGTTTCTGTTCCATTAGCTTACCAGTCGGCTAGTAGCTAAGATTTCCTTTAAAGCCTGGAGCCAAACAACAACAACAACAACAAACACTAAAAAAAACTCTTTTAAGTCTTTTTAGATGGGCTCCATGTTGTGCTGCTCCTTTAATATTTGGCCAGGCCATTTACTTCCTGCTTGCATGGAGCTTGAAGGTCAGCCAATGATGAGGTCTTTGAATCTTCTCAAGTCCTTTCTGAGCATGTATGCAGCCCAGGCACACATGTGGCCTTCTAGATTCTCTCGATTAAATGGGAGCATTTAAAAGCCCATAATCCCTGAAATGTGCCCTTCTCCAGCCTCTTTCTTCCCAATATCTTGGCTTTCCTGTTACTTGCCCTGCCGCTTATACATCTGCTTTTAAATGTTTTTGGCAAATGTCACCCAGGAAGCCACATTAGAGCTGAGGCATGTGAAACAAAGGCAGGTCCTTGAGCAGAACCTTCAGAGAACTTTGGGGGAGCTTCAGGGAACTACTTTAGGTCAAAATGTAGATCCACAGTTCTTTAAGAATAAGATTGGTGTTGATTCCTCTGTGACTAATCACCTGCATCAAGAAAACAGTGCAGTCTATAGCTGAGTTGGGAAGTAGGGGATGGTAATGAAGTAAGCTAAAATGCCACAGAGCTCTCTTACTAAAATTCAGCTTTTTTATAGTTCATTAAGTTTTCCCCTGTTGCTGGGAATTTTGTTTTTTTTGTTTGTTTGTTTTTTTAAATTAGATTCTAGGATTCTGAGGAAGTTTACTGTAACAATTTTTGCTAGCTTGTTCATTGCTTTTATGGAGGGATGAAGGTTCAGGGTTCTCTACTCTGCTATTTTCACAGATATCTGTCCAATGGAGAGAGTGGGTGATATGGGTATGATGTTACTGATTCCAACAAAAGGGTAGCATCCAGTGCAGATCCCTTCAGACTTCTCATGGAGTCTTCAGAGTTGGATGCCTGAGAAGATGGAAAATCTTGGCTGAACTCTGGAGAGCAAGCATACCCCTTTTGTGGGGTCTACTTTGAGGAAACTTATTCTATAATGTATGCACACAGCTTCTGTCTAAGCTGCCTTGACTCCTTGGTGATATAGACTGACAAAGGCTTTTCACACACAAAGTGCTTTCAGTTATCCTGGGACAAGTAAATCCAGGAAAACCTGGCAGCAGGATACTTGGTGAACCTTTTCAGAAAGTTGGACTCCAGAGTACAGCACTGAACATGGGCCTTAGGATGGCAAACTTCTAATGTGACCATAACAGAAAACTCAGAAAATAATCTCTCTCTCCCTTTTACCTGAACTATTTTGAAGACCTCTGCTTGATGTCTTGCAAACATCTTATGCTTCACCTGCCTATAGCATTTGGTGAGAAAGAACCAGGATAGGCTATTTGTTCTCTCCAGTGTCTCGACATTTCTCAGATACAGAAGATCCAGATCAACATGGCCCTTGGGAGGCTAGTGACTTCTGGGACTAGGGTACTCATGGCTGTGGAGAGCATTTAATGCTATATGCTCAAATTCTATGTGAATACGGATTCGGATCCACTAATCATCCACTAACTGTCTCACATTCCCTGAGACATGTGGGGTGTCAGATGTGGGCGTGTCGGATGGAGTCTGACAGAATCCTGAGACATTCTTCCCTGGGCTTTTGTCCTTGGCTTCTCCACTTTGCTTCTGGCTACAACCATTGGAAGATAGAAACGGGGGAAAGGTAGAAATGGGATACAGGTGTTTGCTTAGAGTCTGCACATTGTCAAGGAACATTCCCCTATGTCTTCAGAGCTTAGATTCCAAGTTGTGAGCCTCAGAGGAGGATATGAAGTTGTGTTATCTGAACCCAGGACCATTCTCCACATGAACCTAAACTTATAGAATATGGACATCTTCCTGGTTTGACCTAAAAACCAACTCATTTTGTGATGCCTCTGATGGTTTCCATCTCTACAGATTCAAAAATGTGTCTGCCTCAGGGCCTTTTTTCAACCTTGTGTCCTAGGACCCCAGGCAAGGGGGAGAATGTGAAGATCTGTCCCAAGGGAGCCACAAATACTGCAGTTTGGCCACACTCACCCTAAGAAAACATATAAACTCTGTCCAAAATAAAAACCAAGTGGGAGGAAACTGCTGACCCCTATAGGCCCCAGATCTTTCATTATTACAGGTGTTGATAAGGTTGAGAATGCTCGTGGGTTTTTTTTTCCCCTCCTGATAAGGAAACTCTAGGATAAAAAAAAAAAAAACTGCTAAAATAAGTCTTCAATCACTGGCTTAATTCTAACTGCTAGGTTTTGCTTAGGTTGAGACAGTACAAACCAAAGGGCATTATAATTGTGGTTTTGTGGTTTTATTTTTACATGTTTCTGAGAGGACATATCCATGAATTGCTGCTTTAGGAAGAAACTATGGGCTCCTTTGTGGACAGTATCCAGGATGAATCTGTGTAAAATGCCAATGAAAATACTCCCAGTCAAAACATGAGGTGTGTGGGTGAGCTGTGAACAAAGAAAACGTCATCACATTGAAAGCTTGAAGTGCCAAGCAAGAAAGATGACCAATAAGCAAATGAAGCATCCAACTGAACAAGGCAAAGGAGGGCTCAGAAAGAGAAGATTTTAAAAGGGAATGTACTTGTAAAGAAAACAAGGAACTCAGACTTCAGAAGGATTCACTCCCAAATAGAGGACCAAGTAAGTATTTGATCAAATAAACCACAAAGTTGTCAAGGTTACAAGTTTATATTAGTGTCTTAATGCTGACAGTAGACAACTTCCTTACATGACTATAATCATAAAAACCAAGATATATTCCCAGATATCAACATAGCAAAGTCAGGAGTAGAATTGCTTTTGTTTGGAAACCAGGTTTATAGGATATCCAACATCTTAATAGCTTGGAGACCTGAGCCAGTTAGAGCAGCTCTATTATTTTTATCTCAGAATGCAAAGCGCTTTATTTTTTTTCCCAATTGCCATCTATGAAGTGCTGAGTTTTGTTGGAAATAGTGTAATGTGTCAGTGTTGGCTTCCTGCATCCCTCCTTTGGTTGAGTTCATGCCACTAAGATGTGGATTTGACAGCAGAGTTGGCTTGTAATTGTTGTTTTTGAATTCGTGATCATTAATTGGTTGTTTTAGTGTTACCTGACATAATTATATAAGAGTAACTAGAGTTATTTTCATAGAAAAGGACTTTCTATGAAAGTCCTTTTAACAGTTATCAAAACTAGTTGCATAATATGAAGGCCTAAAAGTACACTTTGGGGGGGATTTTGTTCAGCTCTTAGGGTCATAATTTCCTTTTATGTTCAGAAGTATTTTATTGCCCTCATCAGATCTATTGGGATTGGGAACTGAGAAACTAATTCAATCTACCAGATCAAGCTGAAGTAACTAGGACTGGAAGGGTCCCCACGTTGGTTAGTGTTCTGGCCTGCAAGAGAGTGAGGTTCAAAATATATATAAGGGGAGGATCTGGTAAGCCACAGAGCAGACAGCAGGCAAATTTTCTTGGGAGGAATTTGTAGATATCTTTTCCACCTCTGAACCAGCCCTTAAGAGTGGGCTTTTCATACTTAATTCGAGAAGGATTAAACATTTAAATGTATAAAGGTGAGACCTTTAAACATTTAGAAATAGAAGACTATCTTTTTAAAAAATATTTGTGTAAGGAAAAAGTACTCAAGACACAAAAAGCTCTAATCAGAAAGATGGACACATCTGACCTTTTTAAAATAAAGAACTTCTGTTCAATGAAAGACACCAACAAGGAAGGGCAAAAACAATCTATGAATGAGGAGAAGATATTTGCAATGCCTGGAGCAAATGGAGAAGGTAGCATTCAGATCAATCCTATAAAACAAACAGAAAAAGACAACCAACCAATGGAAAAACCATCCCAAAAGAGATTTCACAGGAAGAAGAAATACAAAAGGTAAATAAACATGAAAAATTGCTCAACTTCTTTAGTAATGAAGGAAATGCAAACCCAGACTATAATGATATTAGCATATAAAACCCACTAAAATAGCTAAAGTTAAGAAGTCGTATAATCACAAGTCTCAAAGATGAATAGAAACTTTTACACACTGCTGGTGGGATGATAAATATACACACCCACTTTGGACACAACTTGGTAATATCTTGGTAGTTGAACATTCTAATATCCTATGACCCAGCAATTCCATCAGTATATATACCATGACTTCTGCATGTGTGCATAGGGAGACATTCATAAGGACATTCATGGGAAGAGTAAAACTTCTGATTTCTTTTTTTTTTAATATTTTATTTATTTATTCATGAGAGACACACGCAGAGAGAGAAGCAGAGACACAGGCAGAGGGAGAAGCAGGCTCCCTGCAGGGAGCCCAATGTGGAACTCGATCCCAGGACCCCAGGATCACACCCTGAGCCAGAGGCAGATGCTCAACTACTGAGCCACTCAGGCACCCAAACTTCAAATTTCTACCTTCCTTTCTGAAAGCATTGGATAGATGCAGAGGTCTGCATCTCTGCCTCAATACTGAAGTCACCTAGAAGGTTTGTTCTGCTTAATACCTTGGGGCAATGCTTAAGAACAAACTAAGATGATGTTCGTACAGCTCCCCATTCTTTTTTTATTCTGGATAATTTTAAATATCATCTGACTGGCAAGTCACCTCCAATAAAATAGAAACTGAAAATAGATGTTTCTTCTTCCTTGTCTAGACTATTTAATTTTGTTCTCCTGTGCTATTGTCTAGTTCCAAAAGCAGCAGTTAGTGTGAAATTTGTAGGAAGGATGCTATTCAGAGTTAAACTTTATTATGTAGGAATCCAGTGACAGAAAAAAATGTAGATATTTCCAAAAGATGCTAAAAACTATTCAAAAGGTGAAGAGGGACGCCTGGGTAGCTCAGTGGCTGAGCGTCTGCCTTCAGCTTCAGGGTGTGATCCCGGGATCCAGGATTGAGTCCTGCATCGGGCTTCTTGCAGGAAGCCTGCTTCTCCTTCTACCTGTGTCTCTGCCTCTGTGTGTGTGTGTGTGTGTGTGTGTGTGTGTGTGTCTCATGAATAAATAAATAAAAATCTTTTTAAAAAAATTGAATAATTCATAGACATAATTTCTGTAAAATAGAACATTCAATCATTAGAGTTGGAAATTGAATAAATGAATGGATGATTGAATGAACGGTTGATTCAAAATGCATCATTAGTGAATTGGAAATAATAGACTGTGTCACTTGGTCCTAAAAATATTCCCCTAAGGAATCACTAAGAATATAGGAGACTTTTAAAAAATAATACCTGAGGGGCACCTGGGTGGCTCAGTGGTTGAGTGTCTGCCTTTGGCTCAGGTCATGATTCCAGGATCCTGAGATCAAGTCCTACATCAGGCTTCTCACAGGGAGCCTGCTTCTCCCTCTGTCTATGTCTCTGCCTCTCTCTCTGTCTCTCTCATGAATAAATAATAAAATCTTAAAAATACTGGAGCTCTAGATAAATTGAATTAGAATCTGTCAAAGGACTTCGCCATTATTTATTTCTTAAAAGCCCTCGGGTAATTCTAAACTATAACAGCTTTGTGAACCAGAGAGTCATGGCCTGTGCTCCAAGTGAGGTCCAAAGTCAACATCACCTGGGATATTGTTAGAATTTAGAATATTGGCCCTGACCCAGACCTATTGAATCAGAGTCTACAGTTTAACCAAGTCCCCAGGTGGTATGTAACAAAGTTTGAGAAGCTCTGGGTAGTCCAAATTGCTTTCCTTCCTGCATGCCATTTTGCCATTTCTTCGATCAGGAGATTGGGGAAAGGTGTTTCTTTTTAAGATTCTTATTCCTACTTTAATCTGGAAGTGGCTCAAATCACCGTTTTGATAAATCTGATCACAAATAATAGAATAAACAGGTACATGAAAAATGTTCAACATCACTTATCAGAGAAATGCAATCAAAATTGCAATGAAATATCACGTTACACCAGTTAGAATGGCCAATATCAAAAAGACAAGAAATATCAAGTATTAGCAAGGATGTGGAGAAAAGGGAACCCCCATGCACTGTTGGTGGAGATGTAAATTGGTGTAGCTACTGGGGAAAACAGTATGGAAGTTCCTCAAAAAAACAAACACACACACGCACAAAGAACTACCACATGATGAAATAATTTCACTTCTGGGTATTTACTTGAAGGAAATGAAACACTAACTTGAAAAATATGTGCACCCTATGATCGCTGCAACATTATTTACAATAGCCAAGACAGGGAAACAACCTAAGTGTCCATTGATGGATGAATGGATAAAGGAAAAAATATATAAAGTTCAGCCAAAACACAAGAAAATCCTACCCTTTGTGACAACATAGATGGATCTTAGGGCATTATGCTAAGTGAAATAAGCCAGACAGAGAAAGATAAATAGTATATGACCTCACTTATATGTAGAATCTAAAAAACAAAACTAAACTCACTAAGAACAGATTGGTGGTTGCCAGAGGAAGTGGGTAAGGGGTGGGATAAATGGGTGTAGGGGGTCAAAAGGTACAAACTTCCAGTTATAAAGCACATAAGTCCTCGAGATTTGACATACAGTACGGTAACTGTAGTTAACAGTACTATATTCTGTATTTGAAGTTCCTAAGAGAGCAAATCTCAAAATTTTTCATCACAAGAAAAACATTTGTAACTACATGTCGTGATAGCATTAACTAGATTTCTTGTGGCAATCATTTTGCAATATATACCTATATCAAATCCTTATGTTGTAAGCCTGAGACTAATATAATGTTATATGTCAATTATATCACACTTTTTATTTTTTTAAATATTTATTTGAGAGAGAGAACAAGCTGAAGCAGGGGGAGGGGCAGAGGGAAAGAGAAAATCTCAAGCAGACCCCACACTTAGCACAGAGCTCAAGGCAGGGCTCAGTCTTATGATCTTGATATCATGACGCAAGCCAAAATCATGAGTTGGACACGTAAGTGACTCAGGCACCCCTATATCTCACTTTTAAATAATAAATAAATAATCTATATTCTACCTCCAATCTAATCTTGAGCAAAAGTGCAAAGTAACAATCATCCTGTCCAACTGCCCTAACATCCTCACCCTCATCCCAGGATGACTTTTCTTTGAATTTCACTTTAAGCCTCAATGCTTTATATTTTTATACTGATTTTTGAAGATTCAGGGAAAAAATTATTATAGAAAACTTCAAACATACATAAAATAATCTAGTATAATAAATCATCATGTACTACCGACCCAGCATCAATAATCATCAATTCATGGCTAATCTTATTTCCACGCCAGCACTCACGTCCTCCTCTTCTAAATTATTCCGAAGCAAATCCAATCATTAGCTCATTCATCTATAAACATTTCAATGTGCATCTCTAAAGGACATAACCTAAATTACCATTATAACACTTTAAAAAATTAACAACACCCCTTAACACCATCAACACTCAGTTACTGATCACATTTCCCCATTGTCTTGTAATTTTTTCATACGTTGAAACTCTAACCCTCAGTGTTTCTGTACTTGGAGATATGATCATAAGGAGGAAATAAGATTAAATGAGGCCAGAAGAGTGAGGCCCTGAATCAGTAGGACTGCCCTCCTTTTAAGAAGAGGAAGATTCTATGTCAATTATATCTTAATAAAGCTAGGGGGGAGGGAGTTAGAAAGAAAGAGAGAGAGAGAAAGAAAAAAGAGAATGAAAGGAAGAAAGAAAGGGAATGATGGGAAAAAACAAACATCAGAGAGCTCTTTCTATTAACATGCATAGAAGAAAAAGCCATGTGAGGACACAGAGAGAAGGCAGCCTTCTACAGGAAGATAAGTCTCACCAGCAACCAACCCTGATGGCAACTTGGTCTTGGACCTACAACTTTCACAACTGTAAAAAAGTAAATGTTGTTTAAGCTACCCAGTCTGTGGAATTTTATTATGACAGCCTGAGATGACTAATACAATTATTGAGAGCCTCTTTCACAGTAGATGGTCTGATCGGCATTTACATGGGATATATGTATCTTTATGCTCCATGCCCATTCCGGAAGTCCCTCCACATAACTTCCCCCAGCCATATCACCAGACATGCAATTTATTTTTTCCAAGTCCCTAACAACCTGGCGCACCTGTTAGCCACTGCCCATGAACCAGACGGTCATTCCTCAGACCACCTTCCCTTACATACAAAGTAAACCATAGTACCTGAAACTCTGCCCACTGGGGAGGATTACCTTCACTCTCTTCTATAAACCGTTATATAACCAGCTATAGCTGGGTGGCATATCACCTTTGTCTGGTTCCACCATATCACGTATGTCCACTGATAAATTTGGCCTCCACTCTTCCCTCTGTAAGTGGATATAGGGAAATCCCCCATCAAGCCATCAGTGTGTGTTGAGAGAGGGGCAGTGGAGCAGTAGAAAGAGGCATCACGGGAGCCTAAGCCACCTGATCCTGAAGCTGGTGGTTTCCAGATCTGTCAGAGACTGGTCTCATATTTATTTATCATTTACACTTTGCAATGAATCCCACTGAGCACACCCAGGTCATGACAGGCAGTTCAACTCACGTGGTCATTCGTGACCCAGTCTCTATTAGGCATCTCAGGCAGTTCAGGAGCTGCTTTTCAAGTGAAAATAGTTGTCAGCAGTTGACTTTACTTGGGTCTTAGTGGTTCTGGACAGGGGCTCCTTATAGCATCTCTGCCACAGATCCTTCCACTTTATTGGGTCTGCAGGTCAGACTGCTTGTAATGCAGCTGGACTTCTTTTTCAGGGCCTCTTCACAGGGCACAGGACCTGAGCCCACTCAAAACTGGTAGCCTTGTAAGCTACATAATAATTAGGTCAGAGCAGCACACCCAACTATGGTTTAAGTTGCCTCTAAAATCCAAAGAAATCCATGAAGTGTTGCATGTCCTCTGTAGTATTTGGGGCAAGGTGCAACAGCTGTACTTCACTTATAGAAGGAGGTATCTCAAACATGCTCCAGACCACTGGACCCCTACAAACCTCATCGATATAGTAGCCCCTGGACTTCCAGGGGGTTATCACCCGGCTCCTTGGCATGCATGTATTTTACCAGGGTGTTTAAGGTACTTGCCACCTCTTGCTCCCTGGATCCAATTGGTATAATGCCATCAGTGTAACGGACCAGTGTGATGTTTTGTAGAATATCAAGACAAACAAGTCTCTCCAGATTATATTATGACAGCAGGATTTGATTTAGCCCTGAGGCAAGACCGTTAGGATATAGTGCTGTCCCTGACACAGGAAAGCACACCACTTTTAATTATTTTTGCTGATAGAGAAGGGGAGTAGTGAAAGCAGTTTCTAGGTCATTAGCTGCATACCAGGTGCCAGAAAGTGTTGCCTTTGGAGCAGCCAACCCACAGCAACCCTGCTGAAAAAAAGCCAAGATAATAAATATGCCAACCACTCTCCAATCTCCTGCTAGTGCCTCCAATTAGCCAAATCCAACTGAAAGCCGACCCTATGACTCAGCCTTTAGGACACAAGGCAGAGAGGAGAAGGTAAAGATGGGGTCTGGAGTTGCAGATGCAGCCATCCACCATACGGTACATGAAATAGTACAGTTCACTGGAACATGACCACCATAATGGAACATTTGTATGCAAATGAATAAATGGACCCTGATCCAATATTAAGGGAGGGTTCCTTTCTCAGACATAGAATTTAGGAGTTCTGGGATCCCTGGGTGGCGCAGCAGTTTGGCGCCTGCCTTTGGCCCAGGGCGCGATCTTGGAGACCCGGGATCGAATCCCACATCGGGCTCCCGGTGCATGGAGCCTGCTTCTCCCTCTGCCTATGTCTCTGCCTCTCTCTCTCTCTGTGACTATCATAAAAAAAAATTAAAAAAAAAAAAAAAAAAGAATTTAGGAGTTCTGTCATTGAGCCGGAAGTTCTCTGGATCATATTGATTAAAGTTAGGCTGCCAGGACATGATGTACTCCCTATCTACAAACAATAGAAACAGAGATTGTACACCCCTAGTTAGTGAAGGATTTTAGGTTCTGCAAAGTCTAGGGTCCTCTGCTGATTCATCATAGTTTCAGCAGTTTTCTTAATAATATCAAGTTTTATCACAGCCGAATCCTCCCTTTTGCAGCTCAGGCTGGGACACATTCTTCCTTTTAGAGATTATTAGGAGGTACAGGGTATTGAAAAGATATTGGCATCTGTGGATGAACCTTGAGGGAATTATGCTGAGTGAAATAAACTAGTCACAAAAAGGCAAATACTGCACAATTCCAATGATGAGGTGCCTAGAGTAGTCAAGACAGAAGTTAGAATGGTGGTTGCCAGGACTGAAGGAGGGCAGTGGGGGGAGTTGTTTAATGGATAGAGAGTTTCAGTTTTGCAAGATGGGAAGAGTTCTGCAGATGGATGGTGATAGTAGCCACACCAGAGTGTGAATGTTCTTAATGCCACTGAACTGTACACTTAAGAATGGTTAAAATGAATTTCGTGTCATGTATACTTTATCACAATTTTTAAAAGTTGAAAAAAAAAGGAAGTAGCACCTAATGTAGAAAAGCATGTAGGCTTTAGAGCTGCCCTGATTTGTTTTTATTTTATTTTATTTTATTTTATTTTAAGATTTTATTTATTTATTCATGAGAGACACAGAGAGAGAGAGAGGGACAGAGACACAGGCAGAGGGAGAAACAGGCTCTATGCAGGGAACCCGATGTGGGACTCGATCCCAGGTCTCCAGGATCATGCTCTGGGGTGAAGGCAGGCGTTAAACCGCTGAGCCCCCCGGGGATGCTCCCGAGATGCCCCAATTGATTAAAATCCCAGCATTACCACTTACTAGCTGTGTGATTTGGGCAAGTTACTTAACCTCTCAGATCCTCAATTTCCTTACTTATAAATTGGTATTGAGAATGCTTATCTCACCAGATTACTGAGAGAGTCAGGGAGATAATGTACCTAAGCATCTCCAGCAGAAGTTATCAATGTTGATTCCCTTGCCATAATATATACCTGTTCATGCTTCAGATCTCAACCTTTCCTCTGGAGGCCTTTGTTACCCGTAAATCTGGTTAGGGAATCCTTCCTGCAACACTTATTGTGCTAATGCCAGAGCCCTCTGTTTTACTGTAATTACTCAAGAACATAAACTCCATGTGAGAAGGGACTGTGTCTTCTTCCTGGATGTAACTCCAGAGCTGAGCAGATCCCCACTGAAATGAGAAAGGATATAGAAAAACAGTAGAATGACATGGGGCCTTGAAAACAAGAAAGCACCATCCCTGGACAAGACATTTTGAAAAGTTTATAGAGGATAGAAAGTAGATGGGATCATAACAGAATAAAATAGTTACCCCAGGCCACCATGGAAATGGTGGCTGTTTTTCCTGGCAGAACTCGGAAGAAATTCCAAGACCTGGAGTCAGGTTGGGAGAGAAGAGGTGATGAACCATCTATAGAATGAATGGCTCAGTCAGTCCCTCCCCTCCATGCAGCACCATTTGCCCAGGTACCCTGTGCACCCCTCCTCCAACAAAGTAAAAGCTATGAAGGTGAAGGAATGGGGTGGGTGTGGGGAGGGCCTTGGGCGGGGGAAGCTGTGGATTGAGGCAGAACAGGTGCTGAGAGACCCAGGGCCCTCACAAAAAGCCACAAGGAGGAGACCCCACTCTCAGAGAAGATTCTTCCTTATTCTGGCAATTCTGAGAATCCTGGCTGTGAGGAAGACACGCCCATTTACCCAGAGTCCTCCTGCTTAACTCTTGTGCTGTTGGGGGTGGAGTATGGGGGTGGGGTGAAGGAGAAGCCTTTTGGGTAAATAGGCCTGCCCATCTGCAAAGGAAGCTCAGGTGAGTCAAAGGGAAAAGTCAGTATATCCCATCATCTATCATCCATGTCAATCAAAATCATGAGGCATTTAGAAGAAATTCATGCTGTGAAAGACCAATTTGCACAAACAGAACACATCGTTTCAGAGAGTGGGAGACAGATAATGGCAAGAAATAGAACTTGAAAACACTTTCTAATCTAAGCTCCAAAAGACATACTATCTATTGAAGAAAAGAATAGAAACAGATGGCCATGAGAAAAGAACACTCAGAAAGTGAAAAACTCTCAAAAATTAAAAGCACGATTACTAAAATGAAAACTCCGAATAAAAGAACTGAATGAAGTCAGCTATCAAATAGTGATCAGAAGAGATGGACAGAGAGGGGTTCCAAAATACGGACGCAACCAGGAGGGGAGGTTCAGAAATGTGGTTCCAACATCTATCTGTGAGGAGCTGCAGGCAGAGAGACTAGTGGATGAAGAGCCAGTATTTAAAGAAATAGCACGTAATTCCCCTGAACTGAAGAAAAACCTCAAGTGTTCAGATTCAAAGAAAGTTCTTGTTCACTCCCATTCTGTGGGTAAGGTTGGAGGGTGGTCTGTATCAATGTTGAGACATGTTCCGGGGGAAAAAAAATACTAACATTTTATAGAAAGGAAAGAAAATAAGTTTCTCAGGTGGAAATGAGGAATACACTGGCCCCAGATATATCTGAAGGAACGTTGCCTGCTGAAAGACAGTGAAGCAATGACTCAGAGTTTATAAGATAAAAGGATTTCAACCAAGAATTCTATATCCTGTCAAACAAATAAGGTGAGGATAAAATAAAAATGGTAAGCACCCACAAAGGTTATCTCTATATATAGCCTTCCTGAAAAAAAAAAAATTCATTGAGGATGTATTCCTCTCAAGCCGAGAAGGAATCCAAGAAGAGGGAGTCGAGAATCTGAGAACCAAGGGAACTAGCTCAGGAAATCATTGAAAAGAAACCGCAGGGGGTCATTTGTGCAATAGGCCTGGAAAGCTGTCAGTTCAAATTAAAGCAGGAAGTGAAAAGGCTCCAGGAAGAGCAACTTTAAGAACAAAATAGATTTCATTACACGCACTGAATATTGAGGAACCTGAAAGTTCCTAACGATAAAGCAAAAACATTTCAGTAACCGCATATAAACACGCACATACACATACACACAGAGAAGGAGATGAGAAACATCCTGTGGGGAAAACACTCTGTAAGAAAGTCATGATCCAAATAAGAAACTAAAACACAACATGATTCTGAGCCATGTATAGAGTTCTGAAAAGTTTTCTATTTAATCATGACACCGGTTCAATGACAGAGGGTATATTTCCTTTTCCGTGGGGTCAGTCACATTACTGGGTTTTGCAATGCACCTGATCCAGAGCACAAAGGACTTCATCAAGGTGTAGGAGAGAATGAAAATGTGAGAACACTGGCAGGCTTGAAGAGAGAGATGGGGAGGGGAGGAGAGGCAGTAGGGCCCACAGGTGCCTGGGTGGCCTCATGTCCTGGGTGGGTGGCCGGCCACCAGGAGAGCTCAAAAGGGAAAGTAGTCACCACCTGGGGAGCGGGGTTTGGAGAGGAGAAAGGGAAAAGAGGAGGAAGGGGGTTTTGTGCCTCGGCCTCCAGGCTTCAGCTGAGTGTGGCCTCCGTCTGCAGGCCCAGGTAGAGCACGGGAGAGGAGCCAGGTTCTCGGCTACCACTGCCTGTGTTGAGACCAGGGCCCAGTTTCCACCTCCCTAGGCTCTTACTGTTTCTCTTCTGTTTCTGGCCCTCCTAAGTCATTAGCTTGTTTCTCAGCAGTGCCTCTATTTTCTTTCTTGACTCTTGGTGTATTTCATTTGGCATCCTTAGTGTTTGCAGTGGATGAAATGCATCTTCTTGTACCATCTTGACTGGAAAGCCATTGTGTTACTTAATTCATTCCTCCCTCTTCATAGGATCCGTTTTGCAATATAGATCCTGTGCAGTTATTATCCTTCTGTACACATGCAAACCAGAACTTAGCTTTCTTTTCTTTTTTAATATGTTATTTATTTATTGGAGAGAGGGAGGCAGAGAGAGCAAGCGTGAGCAGTGGGGTAGAGGCAGAGGGAGAGGGAGAAGCAGGTTCCGCCCTGAGCAGGGAGCCCCACATGGGGCTCGATCCCAGGACCCTGAGATCATGACCTGAGCCCAAGGCAGACACTTAACCGACCGAGCCACCCAGGTGCCCCCAGAACTTAACTTTTAAGTCAACGTAGCCGTTTGTCTTCTGAACTCCAAAATGTAGTATTCCATGAGGGAAACTGAGGCACAGGAAAGCAAACCGCAGATGTTCAAGTCTCCCACCTGCCCTCTGCATGTGCCTGCCCCTCCAGTCCCCAACCCCTGCCCCCCCCAGAGGAGCATACGCAAAAATCTCAGCGTTCAGAGAGTTCACTATATAATCTCCACATGCAGTATTTTAATAGCCAGTCCCTGTCAGCACGTTTCTCCTTACATGTCACCTGAAGTCACTTCTGCTCCCTTTTCCCGCCTTAGTCTTCAGTGGAGATGAACAGCTGGCCACCCCCTGTCCTCCTCCCTCTCCCCCTCTCCCTCTGCGTCAGCATCCTTTGTGTAGCAGAACATCACTATGTAGTCACCTTCTAGCCATTCCTTTCTCTGGCTGACTCATTCCCATTCCTGAAAGTCCATCCTAGGTCTTATTGTTTTGAGCTGTTAGTCATTTTGGTGCCTTTTCTTTGAAATCCTCCCAAGAGCTTTCCTTTTTCTTTTAAGCCAAGGAGAGCAGAATGGGAAGGATACTCTGGTGAGCATTTCTGGGAGGACTGAGAACATAATCCTTTTTATGATTTTTAGGATCCAAGCATAAGAGGCAGTAAAGCAAACCATTGACAATCGTGCCCTAACAGATAAGTAAGCAAATACATAAATCTTATGTTTGTCTTCATTTCTCTTGAATATTATCAATATGTTTCTCTCTCAGAGCCAGTTTGTTATCTACTAGGCTGTGGTAAGAAACTGCATTTTACTCCCTAATATCCATTCTTTGCTACTAGAGCCCCCAATTACTGCTGGGCCCAGGACCTGTCAGAGTAAAGACTACTTCCTTAGCCTTGGAGCTGGATGGGACTCTGAGATCAAGCTCTGGCCAATGGAATGTTCATGGAAATGTTGGATGCTGCTACTGGCAAATATTTTCAAAGGACTGGGGCAGGCCCATCCTCCTACCCGCCTTCTCCTTTCCCCTGCTTGGACAAGGAGATCAGGTGGTCAAGCTACTTTCCAGAACCATGAGGCAGCTCACTAAGGAAGGAGAAGCAATTCCAGAAAAGGAACTTGGATCGAGATAATGGTGAATCCATTAGAGCAGCTCTGGACTGCCTAACTCCTAGTTTATTTTATGCATGAGAGAAATTAATTTCTCTTTTTCTAAACTGCTGGTTTGAATGTATGTGTGTGGGGAATGGGTATTTATTTACTTCATGCAGCTAAACCTAATCCTGATGGATTCAATACCCTTGAGAATGTGTTTATATATATACTTTGTTTTGCTTTGTTTTACTTGCATAGGCTGATACAGATAGGAAATATCTAGCAGGTTATGATTTTCTTTCCTCTGTGTATGAATAGTTCAAGTATACCAAACGCTTACTACATACCAGTTATTTTTTATGCTTTGTCTCATTTAATCATGACACAAAGCTATGATACTATGATTATTTTCATTTTCAATGAGAGGAAATGAACACTTAGAAGTTAGATAAGCATGTTCAAAGTCACATAGTTGCTAAATAGCAGATCTGGGATTTGCATCTGGACAGCCTGGCCCCAGAGCCCATCCACTTGGTATACCTTTTTAATATGGGCTCTGTTCCCCAAGGACCTACCAACAGGTATTCATAATAGCTACTGTTCACTGAGTTTCCACTATAAGCAGGCACTGTGCTGGTACAGGAAGCAAATTCTAGAAAGCCTGAACTGAACTGAACATGGGGGAGGCAGAGTCAGCCAAGCAGCCAGAGTCCTTTACATGTTCACATCACCTTTCGGCTGTGCTGTTTAGTGCAATTTTCTTCTCCTTCTGATGATGTGCTTTGAGATTGTGATTGATGAGTTCTTTTTGAAGTTCAGTAATCCAGGACTCTTTTTTTTTTTTTTGTACTTTTGTCTAAATTACTTTTTTAAATTGCTTCACCTGGACTTCCCCTTTGTTTTATGTTGAAAATCTTGGTATCATGAAAATCTTATTCATCATATGCTTATAATAATCCAGGAAAAAAGTTACTCTGAGGTAACTTTGTCTTATTGACTAATATCCAAACTTTTTTGTCTTATTGATTAATATCCAGCTCATTATCAAGACAAGAGAATATGAGGTAGAGTAAAAACACAGTAATATAACAGCTATTAACTTGGAGATATTCTACATGAATTAAGCTCCAAATAAAGTAAAATAAAAGATGCTTTAGCATCACTTTTACAAACAGACTAAAATTTTAAAAATTATCCCCTTTTAGAGTAACAATCTTTAAAAAATGCAATACTCAGTATGCTTAGGAAATTCTATTGATTGAGGACACATGAAAATAACTTCTTGGGGCACCTGGGTGGCTCAGTGGTTGAGCATCTGCCTTTGGCCCAGGGCATGATTCCGGGATCCCGTTCGAGTCCTGCATCAGGCTCCCTGCATGGAGCCTGCTTCTCCCTCTGCCTATGTTTCTGCCTCTCTCTGTGTGTCTCTCATGAGTAAATAAATAAAATCCTAAAAAAGAAAATAACTTAAAAAAAAAAAGAAAAAGAATAACTTCTCATTTGTTCTCCTTACTCTGTAGCTATTCTTGAACAAGAGGAAACACTCCTCTATTTCCATTTGAACAGTTTGGTGAAATTTTGATCTAAATTAAACTATTTTTTCCCTGTGAAGTTCTATCATAAAGTGTTATGTCCCTATATAATTTTTTAAAAAGATTTTGGCTCTACTTGACTGATTCAGACAAGAAGAGATGATACTCTATAGCTACTATCTGATTCTTGAATATCAGCCTTATCATCCTTTTAATTGAGTTTTATAGATGAAAACATGGCCCAAAACTGAGCATGAATTCTACACATTATAATTTTGAACCAATATTGCAAATTGGATTCTCTGAGCCATTTTTTTTCTTGTTGATGCACCATAATGACACAAATAGTGCCAGCTGCAATTTTCCTACTATCCATAGGAAAAGTGGTTATTGAAATCAAAGGGCTGTGTACTAGCCAACTAATCCTTGAATATAGAAGTGATATAGTTTCTATAGTACCATGTAATACTTTTTTTTTTTTAAAAAAAGGTATTCTTTGGGCTGGGATCTAGTTTGCAACGACGTGGTAAAACACACCAAGAAGGTAGGCATCATTGATAAATATGGGATCCCACTCACCCCATTATGATGCCTCCCTCAGAAAAATGGTGAAAAAAATTGAAGGAAGCCAGCATGCCAGGTATACTTACTCATTCTGTGAAGTTGGAAGAACTGTGGGGTTGTGGCACCATGGTTCCCACATGAGAATGGTAGTTGGTAGTGCCTGGACCCTCAACACCACTTCTCCTGCCACTGTGAAATCAGCCAGCAGAAGACTAAAGGAATTGAGGGGCGCCTGGCTGGCTCAGGTGGTAGCATGTTATTCTTAATCCCAGGGTCATGAGTTTAAGCCCCATGTTGGGTGTGGAGCCTACTTTAAAAAAAATAAAATATTGAAGGAATTGAAAGACCAGTAGAAGCTCCACTGTTTGAACCTGGCTAGCCTGTAATAAATGTGTCCGTTTATGTAACAACAACAACAAAAAGAAGAAATGGTTAAGCATAAACACAATTTAAAAAGAGACTCAATAGTGGGCAGCCCGGGTGGCTCAGCGGTTTAGCGCCTGCCTTCAGCCCAAGGCGTGATGGGGATCAAGTCCCGCGTCAGGCTCACTGCGTGGAGCCTGCTTCTCCCTTTGCCTCTCTCTCTCTCTCTCTCTCTCTCTCTCTCTTGCTCATGAATAAATTAAAAAAATAAAAATCTTAAAAAAAAGAGACTCAATAGTTTCGCTCACAAAAAATAAAATAAAATGAAGTGAACTTCTCTACAGCAAAAATACGGCATTCAAAATAAAGCAAACAATGAAATTTGTAGAAATAACTATTTAAGACAAAAATTCAGGCAGCTTACAGAAATAACTTAAAAAGCCCTAGGATACCAACAGGCAAAGACTACAGATACATAATTCATAAAAGAGAAAATGCAAATTGCTAATAAACAAGTTACTCTTGCAAAGAAATGCAAATTTAAAAGTACAGTAGTTTTAAATATCTCCTGCTAGTAAATATTAAAAATAATACACTGTTGAATAAAAGTGGTGGGAGTGCACATCCTTGCTTTGTTCCTGATCTTGTGGGGAAAGCATTTGGTCTGTCATTGTTAAGTATGAAGCTAGCTGTACATTTTTTACAGACACTCTGATTACATTGAGAGCTTTTTTCTATTCCTTAATTCCTTTTTTGTTCTCTATTTTAACAATAATGTGCCATGTTGGCAACAGTCGAAAAGGCAGACACACTCTACTCTGCTACAGGAGTGTTAAACAGGTCCCACACTTTCTAGAAATCAAGTTAGCAATATGTATCAAATGTTTTTAGGCCATATTTTATGTCAATACATTTACTTCCACATATATGATTTAAGAAAGTGATCTGACATGGTTAAAGATTGTTTACAAAGATATTCATTACAAAGTTATTCAGAATACTGACAAATTGAAATTAACATAAGGTCAATATCAGGAGAATGGTTGAGATAATAAAAATAATTTGCAACTATTCCATTTTAATTTACAAAGGCTTTTTAATGTCATGGGAAAATGCTGATAATTATATATATAATTATATATTATAATTAATATGTTATTAATATATATAATATATATTATATATAACATATTATATATAATATATATGGTTGAGAGAATAAAAATAATTTGCAACTATTCCATTTTAATTTACAAAGGCTTTTTAATGTCATGGGAAAATGCTGATAATTATATATATAATTATATATTATAATTAATATATTATTAATATATATAATATATATTATATATAATATATATTATATATATAATATATTATATTATAGTAAAGATCAGATGTGGCCTAAGAACTTGGTTTTGAGTCAAGGTAGTAAGGCTAACATATACAAAGTGATAGGGCTCTGAGATCCTGATCAGGAACATGAGTTTGGGACCAGAGATTGGAGTAAAGATTCCAATTAGCATCACAGGATCAGAACTCCGGGTTCAGTGGAAAAAGGGTGTGAACAAAAGGTGGGAAAGAAAGAGTCATCAGTGAGGCAAGTCAGAACAAAGACCCCATTGCTTTAACGTGGAAAACAAAATGTTCTCATATAAGTCCTCCTATCCTCAGCAGCAATGTGAAACCTAGAACTCCAGAGCAATGTTTTTCTACTCTCAGAGAAAAAAGACTGGAAAGGAACAAACCAAGATGTTAAGACTGATTTTCGTCTGACTGGTAGATTCTGAGTGATTCTAATTTTCTTCTTTATGCCTTTTTATGTTTTCTTTTCTTTTTTTAAGATTTTATTTAGTTATTTCAGAGAGAGAGAGAGAGAAATAGCAAGAGAGAGAACACTGAGCAGGGTAGGAGAGTGGGGAGAGGGAGAAGCAAACTCCCCGCTGAGCAGGGAGCCTTACACCTTCTCTATCCCAGGGCCCTGGGATCACAACCTGAGCTGAAAGCAGATGCTTAACTGACTGAGTCACCTAGGTACCCCCTTTCTATGTTTTCAAATGCTTAGGGTAGAGAAGTATTTTTAAGGATTTCTGATTGCAGGTGATCAGCTTTTTAATTCTGTGTGCCAAGTTCAGAAACATACCCTAATGGAACAAGATAACTAAAAGATGGAAAAGACTTTGAGGTATATCCTCTTAATCTCCAGGCCAATCAATTCTCGATTGCTTTATACATGGGCTTTCCCCCCAAGGGTCCTCAAAGCACTGCAGTCACTTATACTGAGTTGAGAATGTCTCAAATATACTTTTTCTTGAAATGGTCCAGATTTAGCAGTCAGTGGATGATTTTTTTTTATTCCTTTGTTTTTTTTTTTCCTAAGTGCTCCTGATACACCCTTTCTTGTTGCCAACATAATATTAGGCCAGATCAACTGCTAAAAAAGGTTGGGAGAGAGCTGTCCTCCCTGAGGATTGAACTCAGGACTGTTCCCTGATGAGACGGACACCCTGTCAGCTGTGCTAAGCGGGCAGGCTAAGAGTTTGTGTTTGTGTGTATGTTTTGTAACTGTTCTCAACATATTCATTTACTCTTTAGGTTCCCATGAGATGTTGAAGATCTTACAGAGATGAAGTAATTATCTCTACATGTCTTCTGTTCATTTAAACCACTCTAGGAGCAGTTTAAATGGAGCAAAGCAGGAGTTTTAGAAGAGTGAGACAATATTTCTGACCAAAGAGATCAGGGCAGGCTTCACAGAAGAGGTGATATTTGGACATTACCTTTAAGTACATGGATTCTGGCAAGTAGAGATAGGAGGATGCCATAATCTCCCTGTGAGGGTGGGATTTGTGGTTATCTTGTTTACTACTGGATTCTCTAGCTACCAACGAAGCCCTGATACCTAGTAGGTATTCAACAAAGATTTATTTAATGACCATTTGCATGCAGGGTGAAGAGAAGAGACACAGAATCAAATTTTCAGCGTCATGGAAACGAGGTTTATTCATACAAAAACCAGTTTACTTTTGCTGAAGGATAAGCTGCATGAAGAGGAAAATTGGAAACGGAAATTGGAAGTTATATATTGAATCCAGGTTCTGCTAGGCTAAGAGTACTCAGCAGATAATTGTGACAATGGGTTGGAAATATTCATCCGGGGTGTCTTTTTAAAATCAACAGTATAGATCAAAGGTAAAGAAACCAATTATAAAAAGAGAATTGGGGAGCTGTGGACCCAGCTGGGTATTTGATAATGTTTGATAAAGGGTAATTTGATAAAGAAATTATTGTTCATTTAAGTGTGATAGTAATATTTTGATTATCTTTTAGAGAACATAAGGAAGTGTTTACAGATAAAATAATCTGATGTCTGAATTTGCTTCAGAGTCATCCTGGGAGTTGTGGGGTAGGGGTACAGATGAAAACAAGCATCATCATGTATTGATAACTACTAAAACTGAGGGATGGTAAAGGAACTCTCTAGGGTGATGGAAATGTTCTATATGTTGATTGGGGATGGCAGTTAAACAGGTATAGACATTTGTCAAAACACATTGTACACTTCAGGTTTATGCATTTTACTGTATGTATGTCTTATGTAGAAAAACTGGTTAGGACATCTGAGTGGCTCAGTGGTTGAGCATCTGCCTTTGGCTCAGGGTGTCATCCCGGAGTTCCAGGATCGAGTCCCACATCAGGCTTCCTGCAGGGAGCCTGCTTCTCCCTCTGCCTGTGTCTCTGCCTCTCTCTTTCTGTGTCTCTCATGAATAAATAAAATATTTAAAAATAAAATAAAATAAATTTGAACATTTCATAATAAAAAGTAAAAGGAAAGAAAAGGGAAAAACAAAAAAGAGAGAGAAAGACATTTACTGCCGTATTGGGAGCAGGAAACTTACTTACATTGAAGTGGTGGCATGGAATGAAAGGGTTATCAGGTTAAAACAGACAACGGATCACTTGGATTGAGGAGGGTTCCACTTCATTGGACACTAGTGCAGTAATGCAGAAAACGGGATGTCCAGTTTTAACGCAGGCATTAAAAGGGAAAAGCACAGAAGGATTCGTCCAGTATTTAATGATTCAATTCCCATTTTCTCCAACCAACTTCATTATCAACATCAAAATGATATTTTCATCCATAAACTTGTATTTCCATCATCGCATAAGGAAAAAAAAAGATTTGAAGAAATTTTCTTTGATGTGCTTTTGGTAGGATTGAGACTTTCTTAGACCATAATTATGGACCCAGGAGGAAAAGTATTTAGGGCTTTCCAGGTGGAGACCTAATCCTAAGAGGCCTCTCTTAGAAATTACTGTCCCTGGGTGCCTTGCTTCTAGCAGAACTATGTCTGTGGAACAGACCATATTATCATTCTCATGTTTGTAGGTCTATTTTTATTTTAATATTGGAATGGTGGCAATTTCTGGGGGTATGCTTTTTTTAACAGCTTTGATGTTATGATGACTAAAAATACTATTGATGCAAAAGTTAGAGAGTAGCGCCAGTCAGAGAAAGTTTTAATGACAAGGTTGACCGATCTTGACCATGAACAAATATGAATGACAGACTCTTGCATCATGCATACCCGGGGAGCAATTCATCCAAGCCTTTCAGTAACATTCTGAACTGTTTTTAAAAAAAGGTTTTATTTATTTATTCATGAGAGAAAGAGAGAGAGAGAGGCAGAGACACAGGCAGAGGGAGAAGCGGGGTCCCTGCAAGGAGCCTGATGTGGGACTTGATCCCAGGACCCCAGGATCATGACCTGAGTCCATGGCAGACGCTCAACCACTGAGTCACCCAGGCACCCTAACATTCTGAATTATATTCATTGAGGTTAAACATACTATCCCAGAGATACCCTGACAGTATTGAAAGAAGACATTAACCAGAGGCAGCTGTGGCCTGGACATCAATTATTTCTCCAATCCTATCCCAAATGGACATGGTGTAGCTGGCATCTATTCTTCGCATCTTCTCTTCTGCTGGAATGCCTGTATTGTCCAGGGTGGCTCCCATCCCTCAGACACCCTGTGCCTCGAGGGAAGCTGACTCCCAGCCCCAGTTCCAGGCATGAACCTGCTTAGTCAAAGTGAACCCCAAACTTACACCATCACCAGTGATTTGTTCAGAAATTAACTTATGTCTGTTTCCTCCACTTAAATGTAAACTCTATGAGAATGTCGATGTTCACCTGTCTTGCTGAACCTGGAACAGTGCCTGGCACATAGCTCTTAATAAACATCTCATGAATTCATTTCTCCATTCCTCTTCAGCAAGTTTTAAATGAATGCCTGTTACATGTCAGGGACTCTTCTGAGTGTTGGGGATGCAAAAATACACGAGACTCAAGAAGTCAAGTAAGGAAGACAGATGTGTATAAATAATTCTCTAACAATCCCCCATGGTAAACACTGACATGAATTATATGCATAAAAGGCTGAAGGAGCATGGAAGGAGGAACCAACTTCCTCCAGAGGACTCAGGCAAGGCTTCCCAGCACTTCTTCCAGCACTTGGAGCGGATCTTAGAACATGAGCAGAGATTTTCCAGGTGAAGAATTAGGGCAAGTGTAGTGTGACCACATAGTCTGTCGACCAAACTGAGACATTTGGAGAGTGAAAGGGAGGCTATTAATAATTACTCCGAATTACAGGTGTAAACAGAGACTGCTCTGGGAAAATGAAGAAGATCAGTCTTGGAAGAAGGAGCAACGTGGGAGAAGGTGGTGGATGGTGGAGGTGCTCAGGGAAAGGCACTCCAGTGTGTTGGAGTAGAGTGAGGCACAGTGAGAGGAGGGGCTGCAGGTGGAGTGGGGGGTCAGGGTGGCAGCGTGATGGACCTATCCTGCCAACCAAAGAACTTTGACTTGGTCTGCCAGCATCTGGGGCCTGTGGAGCTTTTTCAGCAGGAGACCACCCGACCAGATTTGCATCTGACAATAGCTCTGGCAGGCATGTAGAAAAAGACCTGGAGGGGCACAGACTAGAGAAGAGAGCCACCAGATGGGAGGCTCGTGCTGAAGCTCATCAGGGGATGAATGGTCCCTGGTCTCAGGCAGCATGGGAGGGTAGGCTCAGAAGGAAATGGTTCCTTGAGATAATGCTGAGGGAGAGTGGACATTGCACGGAGGGTCAGGAGGTGAGGAACAGAAGAAACGGATGATGCTAAAGTTTCCAGACTGGGTGGCTAGCGGCTTCTGTTGTCCTTTCTCAGGGGTGGTGACAAGCAGAAAATGAGCTCAGCTGCTTGGCAGACTGAGACGACAGGGAGCAGATACAGGAAGCTGAATCTTGTAGGGGCCAAGTGCCAAGCCAAGAGGCCAATCCAAAAGCTGAGTCACTGTGTCCTAAGGGGTCAGCCCAGAAGGGAAAGAAGGAGTCAAGGTGCCTCTTGGGGCCAGGTAAGCCCACGAAGGACAAGTATTGAGCAGATGGGCAGGGAGGCAGGTACCCAAGGGCAGATCCATCAAAGAACAGATAAGACACATCCCCTTTGGTTGGAGAAGTAGACTGGGTGGCAGGAAAGGTGAATCTGTAGGCAAGTCAACATAATAGAACTGGGTGATAGACGTTAAGGGGGGCATGTGATGTAGTGAGCACTGGGTATTATATGAGACTGATGAATCACTGACTCCTACCTCTGAAACTAATAATACATTATATGTTAATAAATTGAATTTAAATTAAAAAAAAGTGATCAGTGATTTTGGTGCCCAGAAGAGGAAGGAACTCAGCATAAATGAACAAATTGGCATTCTGTTTTGTCGACAAGGTGATTTTTTAAAATTATTGTTTTTTATTATGGTAAAATACACATAAATTAATTACATAAATTTATTACATATATTTTTTTTACCACTTAAAGCATTTTTAGGCGTCCAGTTCAGTGACACTAAGTACATCCACATCGTTGTACAACCATCACCAGTATCTATACCCAAAACTTTTTCATCATCCTCAACAGAAACTCTGTCCTACTTAAATAGTTAACTATTCCTAGCTCCTCCCAGCTCCTGGTGACCACCATTCTACTTTCTGCCCCTATGAATTTGACTTCCCTAGGTACCTCATATAAATGGAATCGAACAATGTTTGTCTTTTCGTGACTGGCTGATTTCACTTACAAGTCTTCAGTATTCATCTATGTTTGTAGCATGTAACAGGATTTCCGTCCTCTTTCAGGCTGAATAATACTCCACTGTAGGGGTAGACCAGTTTTGCTTATCCATTCATCCCTTGATGGCCATGTGCGTTATTTCTACATTACTTTTCAAATTAAGCAATCACACACTATTCTGGCCAAATGGTCTTATTGGGAAGAGGAGAGGAAAGATTCCAGGTGAATGTTCCTTTGGTCTCATTCATCCTATGGGCCTGCTGTGTTTCTGGGGACTTATGCACAGTTTCTCATTTAACTCCCCAACAACATGACGACATAGGGAACTTTTCCTTTGTATAACGAGGACACTGGAGCTTAGAGGGTTAAGAGCTTTCAGCATCACAAATGAACTGGACATCCTTGGTGGGGGGTGGGGAAGAGGGGATTCAACTGAGTGTTCTGATGCTCTCTCATTCTTTTTTTTTTTTTTTTCTTTTTAAAGTAATCTATGTGGGGCTCGAACTCAAAACCCCGAGACCAAGGGTTTCATACTCTACTGTGTCAGCCAGGTGCCCTGGGTGCCCTAATTCTTAACTTGGGTGGCTCAGCCGGTTGAGTTTCCAGCTCTTGATTTCGGCTCTGTTCATGATCTCAGGGTGATGAGATTGAGCCCCATGTCAGGCTCTGTGCTCAGCACAGAGTCTGCTTGTCCCTCTCTCTCTGCTACCCCCTCACCTCCCTCACTTGTGCTCTCTCTCTCTCTCTTTCTCTCAAATAAATAAATGTATAAAATCTTTTAAGAAAATATTGTCATAGAAATATGTCGCTTAAGCTTTAAAAACAATCTATTTACTTTTTGAAATAGTTACACACGTGTGTGATTCAAAACCCAAAAAGTGTAAAAAAGAATACAGTAAACATTCCCACTTCCATCTTGGCCCCCCCCCCCCAACTCGCACATTCCCACTTCCTCAATCCTGGCATTATGACCTGTTTCTTGTGTATCTGACAGGAGTTTCTTTATACTAAATATATTTTGGAATTTTTGCTTCTGTTCAGCATTGCCATGCTGGGCTATTTTAATAGAGCATTTTTTAGAAAGAAGAAGTGGAAGCCACGCCTCTTTCTCTCAACTGATGAGAAAGCTTGAACATTTCAGGAAACCCCCAGGTGGTCACTACCTCTCACCAGGTGCCCTGGCTAGGCTGATCAAGGTCAAGTGGCAAGGAGGTTTAGTGGGTGCTAAGATACAAATTTGTCAGTAAAAATCACAAGTTAGGGCTACATTTTTACTATACAAAGTCCAAACACACAGTTAAAGTCCGGTAAATTGTATAGGAAAGACACCCTGAGGAGTTTGTGAGGGAGAGAGCATGATAGAAGCAGCTCTCTCCATAGGAAAAAAACCCTAAAGACATAAAAAAGAAAATCAGAGTTCTGATTGGGGAAGTACAATGTTGAAGTAAAACTTGAGAGTTTTTAGAGCCCAGAGGGTGTTATATTTTCTTTTTTTTCTTTTCTTTTGATGAACTTTCTCATGAGAATGGAGCAAAAGCTGAGGTGACCATGGGAATTTCCCAGCTGACGAGAGTCAGAGAAGCAGCAGAGCATCATTGAGTGCTTTGGGAGCCTTCAGATGGATTGTGTTGATTAGAGAAGATAAAACACCTCAATGGATCAGAATTATTTTATTCTTAATTGCTCCGGATTTGGACCTACTACCAAGCGTAGGTGTGTATCCGTTTGGGTTCACAGAGTAACAAGTCTTTACTCAGCACTTACTATTCTTTGGCAGGCCTTGGGGGAAGAGCTCTCCAAACAGATAGATGAGGTTCCAGTTCTAATGGAGCTCCCTGAGAGGAGGGGATGCAGTGACAGCAGGGGGGTGACTGTGTGAGGGAGGGAGAGAGTTCCGGAGACGAGGAACATCCAGGGCGAACCCTTATAGGTGGCATGGAGCTTGTTGGTGTTTGAGGAACAAATGGAGGCACATGTGATACGAACACAGTGAATGAGGGAGAGGGGTATGAGATGAAACTGGAAGATAGAAAGGAGAAGAAGGAGGAAGAGGAGGAGGAAGAGGAAGAGGAGGAGGGGTGCATAACTAAAGTATCTGCTTCTTAAGTGCCAGGTGCTGTTTTAAGTACTATACAAGTATTAATTCTCAAAAGATGTCAGATGGGTATATTGTTATACCCATTTTACAGAGGAAGAGGTTTTTCTTTAACAATTAGTTACAAGATGAAAGTATGTTACTCTTTGAGATTTTCCAACTTTTCCTTTTGGATCAGATGACCTGACTCTCTAGGAGCATTTTTTTTGAGAACCTTGAGAAAGAAACAATCTTTCTCTTCTCTGAACCCTTGTAATACTGTAAATCACACAATTGGCACTTGTCACCTTTAAAGTTGTTTGTATACATGTCCTGTCTCTCAGCGAGGTAACAGACTCTTTGAAGGCAGGACTGTCATTCCCTGAGCTCTGCCACAAGCCTTCACAGATAGCAGGTATTCAAGGATAGGTACTGACATACAAAAGTGCAATTCAGATACACATTGTTGAATAATTGTGTGGCCAGGACAGACAGTGTTCATATCCGAGGTTGTCAGTGTGCTCTACACTTTATGGCTCTATTTCTCTCTGTTCTGCAATTTGCATAGAAGAAAGGGATGGGGCTCATGAGAGCATTTGGAAGCGTATCCTCTTCTCAAGGTAAGTTCACCAACTTTTGAGTTTTTCCAAACAGCTGAGGTAATTGTGTCGTCCTTCTCAGCATCTGGGTAGTCAGGCCCTGCTTAATGAAGAGCTAAATACACGAAGAAAATATTCTAGACCTCAAGGTTTTCTCCCCAGTTTTGAACCTGTAAGCCTGATGTCTCCTTGAAATTCTCTGCCATGTTTGGTCTCAACAAATTGCTGGACTGGGAATCCAAATTGATATTATGATGAATAAGGAACAAAGAGCCTTTTAAGGTTCACTGATTCTACCTCTCAGTATTGATGGATTTGACGGTAGAGATCTCAGAGGCTACAACCTTTGCTGACGTCTCTGTGGGTCCGATTGTTCCCCTTGGCATTCCTCACTCATCTTCACAGACTCCCTGCAACGCGCCTCGCGCTGAAGCCTTAGACACGTGCTGCTCTTGCAGGGCCGGTGCATGAGACTCTCCCTCTGCCTGGAGGCCACTGCCCTCCCCTCTCTACCGCTATTCATCCTGTTCTTCTGGATTGCAATGCTGTCCTCAGCTTGTGCCCACTGTGAGCAGAGCTCTTCTCACCCCCTCTGGGAGCTGCCAGCACTTCTTCATTTACTCAGTGCTTTTCCAGAAACGCAGTCATCTGTCTACTCCAATGGCCTGGGTGCTTCCCAAGGGTGCAGAATTCTCTTATTCATCAGTAGGTGACCAATAGATATTTGCTTTAATGAACAAATGAACTCACATTTCAGATTTCAATAGAGTATCACAGGACTTACCTTTTTAAAACCTAGATTTAAATGACAAAGTCTTAGATCTATTAGCTATATGCCATCCTGCCCAACAAATCAGTTGTGCATCCTTTGTGTGGATGACTCAGCTTTACTCATCAAAATTAGAAGTCAGCCTTGAAAAGTAAGTCACTGATTTGTTGATTCAAACCGACAGAGAACATTACTGTTTTCATTAACATCTATCTCTGAATAACAGGACAATGTTAATGCCACTAAGAAATTGAGTCATTTGACTGGCAACGGGCAGGGTAAAGAAGGGGAGAGATCATGGGGTTTGCAAGCCACAGTTGTGTGGGGTGGTTCCTGGCTCTGCACTGGCTGGGCAAGGCCATGGCCAGTGTGGTTAAATGAGCACAAAATGATTGAGCTCCAAGGGCACTGGGAGGGTTACATTAGAAAATGTATCTAAAGTGCTAATTGGGTACTTGGCACATAGCAGAAGCTCGCTAATTTGGAGAGAGTAAACTGGCAGGCTAGGCTGAGCGCTGTATGCACCCACTCTGATTTTTAAAATACTGACTTTGAGTGGTCATTCAAAGCTCTCCAGTTTGCATCAGGTGCCAGGCACTGTTCTCAACATGTCTCCACGTTTTATCCTTACTGCACCCCTCTGAGGTAGACATAACTATTACCTTTATTTTCCAGATGGGGAAACTGAGGAAAAGAAATCTCTATTTGAATATATTTCATAACTAAGGCCTACATGTGGGTCCCAAAGGAATCAGTGCCTCTCATCCTACCTTATCATACCAGAATCAAAATGAGGCACTTTTACCTGAGCTGGCATAGCAGAGTGGATGCAAATGTGGCCTTGGCAGCCAGGTTCAAATCCTGGTTCTGTTGCTTACTAGCTGTGCAAATCTAGGAAAGCTGTCTCTGTGCTTCAGTTTCCCAACCTAGAAAATGGAGATAATAATAGCACTTACCTCGCTGGATTGTTGTGAGGATTTGATAAGTTGTTTCGTGCATAGAAAAGTCCTCAGGAAACATTACCATCATGTTGTCTTACCCCCCATCTCTACCTCCTTCTCCTTACTTCCTTCCCCACGCCACCACAGGCAAAATTTTGTTTATTTATGCTAGCTGGTACAAACCCAGATGCCTTCAGGGAGAAGAGAAATAGCAAGCAGTACACAAGCACGCCTCATTCCATTGCTCTTCACCTTTGTTGTGGTTCACAGACATTGTGGGTTTTTATTTTGAAGGCTTGTGGCAATTGTGTGTCCAGCCATTCTTCCAACATCCTGTGCTTACTACATGTCTGTGTGTCACATTTTGCTAGTTCTTGCAATATCTCAGAGGTTTTCATTATTATATCTCTTACAGTGATCTCTGATCTTATTTACTTATTATATTTTTATCCTCATTCTTTATTTTTTTTTAAGGACTGTATTCATCTTGAGAGACAGAAAAATAGCATAAGGGGGGCAGAGGGAGAGGGAGGAGCAGGTTCCCTGCTGAGCAGGGAGCCTGATGCAGGGCTCCATCCCAGGACCCTGGGATCATGACCTGAACCAAAGGCAGACGCTTAACTGACTGAGCCACCCAGGTACTCTGTGTGACCAGTGATTTTGCAATCACTTTGTAATTGTTTTGGGGTGCCAAAGACTGCACCCATAAATGTATGTGTTCCAGCTGCTTAGGTTGTTCTCCATTCTCTTTCCCTTTCCTCAGACCTCTCTGTTCGCTGAGAAACAATATTGAAATTAGGCCAATTGGTAACCCTACCGTGGCCTCTAAGTGCTCAAGTGAAAGAATAAGTCACATGTGTCTCACTTTAAATCGAAGCTAGAAATGATTAAGCTTAGTGAGGAAGGCATGTTGAAAGCTGAGATAGGCCAAAAGCTAGGCCTCTTGCACCAAAAATTTAGCCAAGTTGAGAATGCAGAGGAAACAATCTTGAAGGAAATTAAAAGTGCTGTGTTACGAATGATATGTAAGTGAAACAGTTTCACTGCTGATATGGAGAAAGTTTGAAGGGTCTGGGTAGAAGATCAAACCAGCCACAACCTTCCCTTAAGCCAAAACCTAATCCAGAGCAAGGCCCTAACTCTCTGTCATTCTATGAGGGCTGAGAGCGGTGAGGAAGCTGCAAAGGAAAAGTCTGAAGCTGGCTGAGGTTGCTTCATGGGGTTTAAGGAAAGAAGCCAACTCCAGAGTATAAAGTATGAGGTGAAGCAGCAAGGGCTGGTGTAGAAGCTGCAGCAAATCATCCATAATTATCTAGCTAAGGTAGTAATGAAGTTGGCTACACTCAACAACAGGTTTTCAATATAGACAAAATAGCCTTCTATTGGAAGAAGATGCCATCGAGGATTTTCAGAGCTAGAGGAGAAGTCAGTGCTTGGCTTCAAAGCTTCTTGTCAGCAGCTAATGCAGCTGGTGACGTGAAGTCAGTGTTTGCTGACCATCCTGAAAATCCTAGGGCTCTTCGAATGATGCTAAATGTACTCTCCCTGTGCTTTATTACATGATACAACAAAGTCTGAATGATAACACATGTTCATAACACAGTTTACTGAATATTTGAAGCCCACTGTTGAGCTCCACTGCTGAGAAAAATGATTTTTTTAAAAATACTACTTCTCATTGACAATGCACCTGGTCACCCAGGAGCTCTGATGGAGATGTGCAATGAGATGAATGTGGTCTTTATGCCTGCCGATACAATATCCATTCTACAGCCCACAGATCAATGACTCATTTAGACCTTCAGGTCTTATTTTTTATTTTATTATTGTTATTATTTTTACTATTTTTTCTTGGGTTGAGGACTGACTTTTAATAGATTGCAGTGAGAGAGCTGCTCTGCTATGTATGAAACCCTGAAGGTCTTATATTTTAGTAAATACATGTGGTAAGGTTATAGGCACAGAGAGTGATCCCTGTGATAGATCTGGGTGAAGCAAATAAAACCTTTCTGGAAAGGATTCGCCATTCTACATGCTTTGAAAACATTCATGGTAAGAGGGCAAACTATCCACATCCACAGGAGTTTGGAAGAAGTTGGTTCCCACCCTCACAGAGGACTTGGAGGGGAGGGGTTCAGGACGTCAGTGGAGGCAGTAACTACAGATATGCTAGAAACAGCAGGAGAACTGGAATTAGAAGTGGGGTCTGAAGATGGGACCACATTACTGCCATCTCATGATCAAACTTGAACGGATGAGGAGCTACTTTTCATGGATGAGCAAAAAAAAATGTTTTCTTGAGATCAAGTCTATTCCTGGTGAAGATGCCATAAAGATTGTTGGGTTGACCACAAAGGCTTTAGAATAATGCATCAATTTAGCCAATAAAGCAGCAGCAGAGTTTGAGAGGTCTGACTCGTTTTGAAAAAAGTTCCACTGTGGGTAAAATGCTATCAAATAGCATCACGTGCTACCCAGAAATCATTCATGAAAGGAAGAGTGGGTCAATGTGGCAAACTTTATTATCTTCTTTTAAGAAATTGCTGCAGCCACCCCAGCCTTCAGCAGTCACCAACCTGATGAGTCAGCAGATCAACACTGAGGCAAGACCCTCCACCAGCAAATGGATTATGACTCACTGAAGGTTTGGATGACAGTTCACATTTTGTAGTAATAAAGTATTTTTTAAGTTCAGGTACACACATTGCTTTTAGACATAATGCTATTGCACACTTAGAAGACTACATTATAGTGTAAACATAACTTTTTTATGTACTGGGAAACCCCAACATTAATTTGACTTGCTTTATTGCAATATTTGCTTTATTATGATGGTCTGGAACTGAACCCACATTATCTCCATGTATGTGGCGACATGTATGAGGTGACATGTGGTCAACTGGAGACAAGATGGGAGTAGAAAATATAAAGTGGCTTGCAAGGACATTACAGGATTGTGTAAAACTATCCAGATGAAAAAAATTTTAAAATAATGTGGGACCAACTAGGCTAAGCTTGGCCCTAGTTTGTTTACTTGCTTGGTCTTTGAAGTTATTTGGGTATATTTTATAGTTTACACACTCAGGAAGTCCCAAAAGAAGTCAGTTGTACACACCCATCTCTCTCGAGGTGCAGTGAAGGTCTCTGTAAAGCTGATATAGCTGCAGGTAAAAACTGGGTTCTAAGGCTAGATGACCCCTCCTAAGCTCTGGGTACCAAAGGGCTGTGTTTCAGTCAAATCTTTTTTTTTTTTTAAATATTTCCTTTTTTTTTTTTAAATATTTTATTTTTTATTTGAGAGAGAGTAAGTGAGCATGAGCAGGTGGAGTAGCAGGCAGAGGGAGAGAGAGAAGCAGAGTGAAAGAGAGAGAGAGAAACAGATTCCCTGCTGAGTAGGGAGCTGGATGCAGGACTTGATCCCAGGACTCTGGGGTCAGGACTTGAGCCAAAGGCAGATGCTCAACCACAGAGTCACCCAGGTGCCTCTTTAGTCAAATCCTAACTATATTACATATTGTTAAAAAGTACCCAATTATGGTACCTAGCATATAGAAGAATCTCTTTTTGTACTGTGCCTCCCCAGTAAACTTTAAGCTGGGGAGACAAGGCATTGTAAAATTCTGCAATTAGGATCTATGACATCTCTTATGGATTTTAAGGTTATGACATCACCTAGACACAACTCTTGGTAATTCTATCAGGAATCCATTTTAAAAAGGCCTGTTCTTACGTAAAGCTGGTGGCCTCTGTTCCTGTGACATTTTAGGATTCATGGACAAAGTGGCATGGGCAGTGTAGATGGAGGGCAGGGCTTAAATTCTTGTACATTAGACCTGTTTCCTGGAACAGAAGAGTAAATGGGGAGAGCAGGATTACAACAGGCATTTATCTAAATAGGCAAGACAGGGTCTGCCAGTGTGGTGACACTGGTAGGCCCTGGGGGTCTAAGCAGAATAGAACATAGAAAGAATTCAGGTGCATGATACTTCCAAGTGTAGGAAGGGAGACCAGGAGACAAGCACTCCAAGTACCTGAGTGTGTGGTGGTGAAAAGCCGGGTCCAAAGCCCTGGCTTGGGTATCAGGGCAAACAGGGAGGGCCCCAGCTTACACGGAGGTAGGTGTTTGGAGAACCAAGCCAGCTACTATGGGACTTGGCTATATTCTGTTTGCAATTTTTCCCCAAGCAAGCTTATAATGGAAATCACTATGGAAACGGCATTCATGTACCAGAAATTGTTTTGCACCTAAATTTTGTTTGCTTTGTGTTTTGAATGCTTTGAACCTATTAGGTAAGGCATATCTGATTTTGGAGCTTTATCTGAATTCAGGCCCTCAGCCACACTGAAACGGGGAACCCGAAAAAAAAATACCCCATCGCTGCAGCTCGCATCACAATTGCGAAATATTACAAGCTTTCTAATATAATAAAGTTATTCTGCTAACTTGAACTACTTTCTCAAATAGGAAGAAATAAAGCTAAGCTTCCTGACCTGAACAGGATGCAATGATGTATTTTATAAAAGTAGAAAAGAGGAACTGTCCCCCTAGCTGACCCTGCTTAAGGGTTTCTCACAGGACATTTTTCTCACTCGGGAGACTTCTTGTCTATGGCAACATCATCATCACTGTTGGGTTGAGATCTTCTCTGTTTTGCAACTCAACTTTCAGAACAAATATATTTAGGTACTATATTTATAAACATATTCTAAATTTACGGCCAACAGGGAGGCGGGAAGGCAGCTTGGCCCCCGTTCCCCATCACTTATCTTTCTTCCTAATTCAAGGAGCTAAGTATATAGTTTCTTTTTTGTCTTTCGCTAAGTTATGGTGCTTTGACCCAGATGATTCACCCACTACAGGTCAAAGACCCCACAGACCACCTGGTATTTTGTTAAGCGCTGGGGATGTCGGGTTACCCGGTTATTCTAACCCTAACAGAGGCAGGTTTCCTCCCACCCCACCCAGAATTATCCAGATCACCTCCGTTCTATGTTTGAGCAGTGGGGACCAGCTGTCCCCTCGCCCTTAGTAGAGGCTGCGGCTCAGTCCTTCTCCGGACTTAGGTCGCCGCCGCCGCCCGCGCACCGACTGGACGACCCGCCCCCGCTGCCCTCGCGGCCCCCGCGCCGCTCCACCAGCCTGGGCTCTGGGGGAGCCCGGGCTCTAGGACCGCGAGGGACGCGGGCGGGAGGCGGGGTCTGGCCGAGCGCGGGGTGGGGCCGCGCCGGAGTTCCCCAGCTCGCGCGCCCCGGGGTCGAAGAGTCGAGCGCGGCGGAGTGGGCGGGGCGCGCGGCGGGTGGGCGGGGCGCGCGGGGCGGTCAGGGCGCGCGGCGGGTGGGCGGGGCCGCGCGGGGCGGTCTGGGCGCGCGGCGGGTGGGCGGGGCCGCGCGGGGCGGGCTGGGCGCGCGGCGGGTGGTGGGCGGGGCCGCGCGGGGCGGTCTGGGCGCGCGGCGGGTGGGCGGGGCCGCGCGGGGCGGTCTGGGCGCGCGGCGGGTGGGCGGGGCGCGCTGCTGGGCCGCGCAGCTGCCGGGCAGGCCGGGCTTTAGGGCCTCGGCGGAGCCCGCTCGCCGGCGCGCAGGGCGGGGTGTACTGGCGGGCGGCTTCGCGGGCAGGCGCGGGCCCCGAGGCAGCGGCTGCGCCCTGCGCCGGGGAGGAGCCGGGGGCGGGCGGGCGAGCGGGCGGCAGGCGGGGACTGGGGCCCGAGGCGGGGAGTGCCGGAGCGCCGGCGGCGACGACGGCAGCGGCGGCAGAGCAGGCTCGGTGCGTGGGTCCGCGGCGGCTCGGGGTCCGCCCGCGGGCTGCGGTGCGAGCGGGCGGCCCGGCTCCTCTCCTCCCCCGCCCGCCGCCGCCGCCGCCGCCGCTGTGATTGGGTGGAAGATGGCGTTGGGCGGATGGAAATCCTAATGACAGTCTCCAAATTCGCCTCCATCTGTACCATGGTAGGTGCGGCGGGAGGGCGGCGCGGGCGGCCCGGGACCCCTGCGGGCTGGCGGCGGGGACGCGGCCCTCGTCCCCGCCCCTCGCCCGGGCGGCCCGCGGGGCCTAGCGCGGGGCGGGCGGCTCGGGCCCGGGCGGGGGCGGTTGGACGGCGGCGGGCGCGGGGGCTCGGCTGTTCCCGGGGAGCGGGGAGGCGGCCGGCGAGGCGGCGGTCGGCGCCCCCGGCCCCCGCTGCCCGAGTCTCCCCCTCCCCCGCGCCGGGCCGGAGCGGCGAGGCGCACCCCGAGCTGCGGGCCGGCGGGCCGGCGGGCGGCGCGGGCCCCGGCTGGGGTCGGAGGGGGGCGCCGAGCAGCGCCTCCCGGTGCGCGGAGCGGGGAGGCGGCCGGGGGCGGGGGCGGCGGCGGGGGCGGGGGTCCGGGTCCGGGCGGGGAGGCAGGGTCTCATTCCTGCCGGGAGAGGACGGAAGTCAAGTGCAGATTTCCTCCGCGCGCCTCTGGCGAGGCCGAGGCTCCCGCCCGCTGCCTGGGGGAAGGGGGTGTGTGTGAAGGTGGAAACTTTAAATAAGTGCTGTTGAATTTTTTCCCCGTTTCCTTACGCTCCCTGAGCGGCGAGCTCTCCGCTTTCCTCCCGCGTGTCCAGGTGGCAGTCTTGTCTTTGCAAATCCACGTTAATCTTGGAAACAGCTTAAGCTTCCCCGTCGATTGTTTACTTTAATCCACCAGGCACATCTGCGTGTAGCTGGAAGTGTGTTTCTCTACGGGGACTGACTGCAAGCGAGGTTGTTTGGGTTTCGTTGGGGCTTTTAAATACACTTTCAGGGAGAAGTGCTAATGCCTGTTGCAAGGTCCCGAATTAATTAAAGCCGAACGTGAGTGCGTTCAGTCTTGGTGTTTTCGTGATTGGGGGTGGGGTGGGGAGGGGTGGGCGCCCAGAAGGGCCACAGTTTCTCCGCACGATGGGGCACATTCGTTTCATTAGCTCCTTGGGTGCTTGCATCTAGGGATCATAATTCTGAGCCTTCACAGAGAAAAGTTATTCTTTGCAGTATGGGCCTACAGATTGTTATTAACATTTCTGAGACCTTTCCTTCTGCTCTTCTGCCCCCTTTTTGTGCGCTCCACTGCCTAAGGAGATTCCCCAAGCCCTGTTCGATTTGAGGGCAGTACATTTTATGTGCCTTTCTTTAAGGAGTGGTGAATCAGAGTGGAAGGAAGATGCTTTAGAAGCAGATTCTATACTGCACTCTGAGGAACAGTACAAAAAATGGCTGAAGTCAGGTGGGATTAAAATCTACAGTCTTAAAGAAATCACGTTCAAGAGTGAGTCACTGAAGAATCCATTTCCCCAAAAGGATGTTTGTTCTTTCTTGCAATGTACGTTTTAGGAAAGCGTTGCTATTAAAGGACTATATTAATAAACGATTCCCTGGGATCATTTGGATTAATTATTTTTAGATATGCCAATTACTATCTTATTCTGTTTCAGAAGGAATGTGATAATTAATTCTTTGAAAGTGATAATGTTTCCAGATTGCTGAGCTATACAGATTGTCTGGTCATAGTTCATTGTCAAAGTCTATTGCTTCAGGAGTGATGTGTTTTACACTTTACTGACCGTTCATTCATTCAAGTATATAAGGTGCATACTTAGCCCTTGCTAAGGGCAAGAGACTGGCTGATGCTGGGGAAATAATAGTGATCAAGGCAGTCCCTGCTTTCATGGTGTTGATGATCTCGTTGAGGGACACAAACAGTATTCAGGTAAACATATTAATAAATATGAATGCTCTAATTAGATTAGGAAAACGAGGAAGAGATTTGCTAAGTCAAACGCTGAGTAAGGGATTCTAACCTGAAGAATGTCAGACTTCAAAGCTCCTTCTAGGGCTTCCACTGAAGTGCATTAATTGCATGTGGTGTGTGTATATTGTTGGTGAGTAAGGAAACATCAGTGCCTGGTCCAATAAGATTGTTCCAAAACCAGTGTTAGAATTGGATGTATCTGTATTCATATTTGAATAAATTCTGATGCACTCCCAAAATAGTGCTGTGTATTTCAAAGTAATCTGTAATCTTATTCTTTAAAGAAGACTGCATCCCATCCTAAGAGTTACAAAATTGACAGTCAAGAAAAGTAAAGATATTTACCTTTATGCCTTTGTAGATGTTATTTGGGTAGGCTTTGAACACTCCTCCTTCGCTTCTTGTCTGGTGAGTGCCTACCTGTCTCTTAAGCTGGTAGCCTTCCTGAATAATCCTACCCCTGTCCATCTCTACCCTCCATCCCCCGCATATGATTTCACACAGTTGTAAATTTTTCTCTTGTCTCCTTATTAGACTGTGAAGGCCTTAAGGGGAAGGACTAGTGCTTATTTCTACAATTTGGTGGATCACTAACTTCTGCAAATGCTAGAACAATTTCCCAGAGCCCTTTATTTCGCCTACCCATGTCTGCGGAAGCCTGTTCAGCATGGATGAGGCTGGGAGTGGCAGGGAGGAGGGGCTGGTCCTAAAGAGAATGATTCTGCTCAGAGAATCAGCATCTGTGAAAATATTTAATGATGAATTGGAGTTTTATTCTAGGAAATAGTGAAGTTTACTTAACTTTTTCATTTGTCAACATAAGGTATCTGGGCAAATTGGCAATACCTTCATTGGATTAAGTAACTGTTAAAAAAAAATCTTTTCAGGAACATCTTATTCTAGGTCACTATTGTTCTGCTAACATGTGAAAATCTGTTTTTCTTAAGTTAGTGTTATAGCCTGACCTGAATGATTCTGTTTAGATTTATAGTGATTAAGTTTGCAAAGAAACCTCTAGAAATGTCTCCTTATTTGTCCATGAAATAATATATTTTCAGTATCACACGGTATCTGTTTTGCCTTTGAGGTTGCTTCAAATATCACATAGTAGTTACCTAATATTAAATAGTGTACTTAATAATTGTGAAACGATGGGAAAAGTGGCTGGATACATATAGAGGGGCCTAGGTTTGGAAATTGCCGTGGGAATTGGAGAGCAGTTTGGGTGGCCTAACTAGAAAGTTATAATATGGGTCATGGCTGTTACTTGGAAGCAGGTGCTCTTAGCACAGTGGTAGGGGCTGCCTAATGATTGTTAACGCCAACTGGCACCATTACATCCCTTCCTGTTTGGGTTGTAGAAGTCATGGCTGGGAAGAGATTGTTGAGGAAGGGGATTGGATAAAGGAGAAGGAGTGGTAGATCCTGGGGTGGCCCTGGTCTGGCTGCTTGCCCACTCCCAGTCACAGCAGGGGAAGTAGAGCCATTAGAACATGGCGAGGTCAAGGCCACAAGTCAGCTCTCCGTGGGTCTGGCAGATTTACTTCTTAAAAGCCTATATCTAACACACAGCACCCTATACATAATAGCTTTTAAACTACTTATTGGAGGAAAGTCACAGGTGAAGCTGGCTGTTTATCTTTAGTTTTGAGTCTCATTGGGGTCACTCAGTGAGAGTTAACATGTGTGTAATGTCAGTGTAATTTATCATCACTCCAGAAAAAAAAGGAAAGAGAGGAAGAACCCTCAAAGCCTGTGCCCTGTTGATTGCTCCCAGGGGTGGGTGGTGGGTGTGGATATGGGTGTGTGTGCACTCTGGTCTCCTTTCATGCAGCCTGAATATTGTATTTAATAATAAAATGCTTTGTTCCTTCTCAGGAAATAGGATGGATGTAATTCTTTTATTAGTAAAATAGTTAAGTTTTTATTACTATTTTATTAGTAAAATTGTGCTTCTTTGATAGGAACATTCAAAGTGAGTTGTTACTGTTTTACTAATTTTTGCTGTTTTTACCATAAATGTTAATTTTAGGCAGGAAAACTTCAAAAAGGAGTATTTTTTTTTTATGTAAATGGTTAAATACTGATAAGGAATGTTTGAGCATGTGTCTGAGGAGGCTTAGTGGAGAGAACATTTAAAGTAAGTGTTATACAAGTTTTATTTAAGCCTGCTAATCTGATTTTGGCTGAAATACATTTTGGTTATTAAAAATGATACATTTTCATAGGCAATTTGGAAAATATTCTGTAAAAAGCATTTGAAAACTCTTAAGCAAAAAAAAATACCTCCTGGAGCACATTTTGTCTTTTTAAAAAAACTTAATTGAGCTTATACCCTAGATAAAATTTTATGTTTCAGTTTTCCCTATGAATGATTATCTTGCTAGTTTTTAAATTTGTACAATTGTAGGATAAGCATGGATAGTATAATGTTTAAAATGATAATAAGGCAAGATTGTTAACTCAGAGAGAGGTATAGTGATAGGCTACTAGGTTATTGACAGGTTATTTTATTGATCATTAGAGGATAAAGTCATATAGTTAGTAGAAATGGAATTTTGTAAAAGATAATGGGTTTATTCTAATCTTAGGCACTTATTAGTTTTCACAAAGGTAAGACCATTGGGATTTGAAACTTTTAATATGCTTGAAAAGTATAGTTTTAAGTACCATATGCAAATGTGTGGAATGTCTATAAAGACTGGTTTTATTTTGTATCATGTGGTTTTGCTTACCTTCTATTTCTGACTAATCTTTTTATAATAGATCTCAGAGCAGGTTAATTATTTACCCTACCATGATCCATGTGGCTAGTTCAGTCAGACTTATTCATAACATGTCTTGTTGTCTTATTTGATTCCAGGCTTTTGACTAGGCCCCCAAAGATGGAAAACCTCCATTTTGTTACTTGCAAGTTTCTTTCTTCCTGCCTTTGAAATCATTTTTATTCTAGTTCTCCTGAAACCTTTACTGTCTCAGAAAAGCTGATTTAAGCACTTGTTTACTTAGTAGCATTAATTCTTTTCCAGAAACCTTCATTTTTCCAGATTTAGTCTAACCAAAAATCTAATTTAGATTTTGTTAGTAACTTAATTCCAGAAACTTAATTTTTAATTTTTTTTTTTAAGATTTTATTTTTATGTATTCATGAGAGACAGAGAGAGAGAGAGAGAGAGTGCGCCAGGGACACAAGCAGAGGGAGAAGCAGGCCCCATGCAGGGAGCCCGATATGGGACTCAGCCCCGGGACTCCAGGCTCATGCCCTGGGCTGAAGGCAAGCGCTAAACCACTGAGCCACCCAGGCATCCCAATATTTAATATTTTATTATGTATCTTACAGCATGGTATCCTACAGCATGATACATTAAAAAGAACAGTTGGACCAGAAGATAAATTCTAGTTCGCATTTTGACATTTAGCTCTGTATATATATGGGAAAATGTCTTAAAATTTTCTTAGTTGATTTTTCTCATCTGTAAAATAAAGGGATTAGATTAGACAGTTTAATAATTTCTTGTGTGTTTGTTTCCTTCAAGATCTAAAACTGAATACTTTGATTCCTAAGAGTTTATCAGTTATTATTGATGTCATCATTATTTTGGAAGCTCTAATCATGTTTTATCCATTAATTTTTTTCTTCTTCCTTTTTGACCACCCCTCCGCCCCCACCCTGTAGCCCTATAGCTGCCAGTCTGTTCTCTGTATCTATGAGTTTGATGTTTTTTGTTTTTGTTTTTTTAAGAGTCCATGTATGAGAGATCATACAGTATTTGTCTTTCTCTGTCTGATTTACTTAGCATAATACCCTCTAGGTCCATCCATGGTGTTGTGTATGGCAAGATTGCATTCTTTTTTCTGGCTGAGTAATATTCTGTTTTATGTACGTACCATAATTTCTTTTATCCATTCATCCATTGGTTGATACTTAGGTTGCTTCTGTGTCTTGGCTATTGTAAACACTGCTGCAGTGAACACAGAGGTGCGTATATCTTTTTGAGTTAGTGTTTTCATTGTCTTCAGGTAAATACCCAGAAGTGGAATTGTAATATCATATAGTAGTTCTGTGTTTAAATTTTTTGAGAAAACTTCATACTGTTTACCATAGTGGTACCAATTTACATTTCCACCAATATTGCACAAAGGTTCCCTTTCCATATCCTCACCAATACTTATTTCTTATATTTTTGCTAATACATTCTAACAGGTATGAGGTTGTACCTTATGGTGGTTTTGATTTGCATTTCTTTGAAGATTAATGATGAGCATCTTTTCATATACCTATTGGCTGTGTGTCTTTGGAAAAATGCTTGTTCAGATCTTTCGCCCATTTACAAAATCAGATTTTTTTTTTTTTTTTTTTTTTGGTAGTGAGCTGTATGAATTAGTTCTTTATATCTTGGATATTAGTCCTTTACCAGATAATGATTTGCCGATATTTTCCCCATTTAGTAGGTTGCCTCCATTCATGTTTTATATAATATAAGGAGCATGGAATTAGATATAAATATGAATTATGCCTATTTTGCAGTTTTGTTCATGGACAATTAGAGTCAGAAGTAAAAATATATTTCTTCCTGTAAAAGCATTTAGTGGAGGTCAGTGATACTGCCATTTATTTATTAATAGGCTAATCTATGTAACTACTTACATTTGAAAATTTTTTCTTTTCTAATACCATTTAAAAGAATTTTGAATTGGTGCCCTTTTTTGAGATTCTGTATTTGTTTCCTTAGGTGTGAGTGTGACCTTGGACAATTTAATTTCTGTGCCATGGTTTCCTCATCTGTAAAATGGGTATAAAATGATACCTGGTTCATAGTAATCACTCTATAACAGTGATGGTGGTTCTTTATTACTCCTCTACACTGATTTGCTCCCCTCAGTGTGGAAAGAACTCTTTGGCACTACTAATTAATGTTAGCTCAACAAATATTAGTGAGTAAAACTGAAATTTATTTTATGAGATGCAAATATTGCAGTTCATTTTGATTATAAGAAACAGCCCATTAGTAGTATATGCCTCTGGAAGCACAGATTTATTTTGAAATGGATTAGATTATGATATAAACCAAGAATGGAGCATTTGTCTTTCTCTTTTAGGTTGTAGAAAGATTTTACTCCTTTTGTTTGGAAATAAAAGTCTAATTTGTGACGCTCTCAAACATGTTTTAGAAGTTTAGATAAGTTGGGAATATTACTTTTAAAAGAAAAATCTTGCCTTATTTATTTATTTATTTTATTCAGAGAGAGAGAGAGAGAGGCAGAGACACAGACAGAGGGAGAAGCAGGCTCCTTGCAGGGAGCCCGATGTGGGACTTGATCCCGGGTCTCCAGGATCACACCCCGGGCTGCAGGCGGCGCCAAACCGCTGCGCCACCAGGGCTGCCCGCCTTATTTTTTGTACTAGAAAAAAAATACCTCAACTTTTTGTCGTCATTGGACAAACTGTATTAAAGTCAGCTTCAGGCCTTATTTCCTTTTGTATTTTCCTATTGTTCCTGCCTCAGTCCTTTCCTAGAATAACATCTCTTGTTGGCCTACCATGCAGTTACTCAGTCTACTTTTAGATCTTGTCTAAAACCTATTCTCTCCTTGTCTGATGGGCTGGAAGAGTGTTATTTAGATATCTGTAGTGTTGTAAGGTGTTGTAAGAAAAGCGTAAATGCTAGATTTTTAAAAAAAGATTTACTTATTCATGAGTGACAGCGAGAGAGCGAGAGCGAGAGAGGGGCAGAGACACAGGCAGAGCTGGAGAAGCTGGCTCCATGCAGGAGTCGATCCTGGGACTGGGTCATACCCCGAGCTGAAGGCAGGCACTAAACTGCTGAGCCACCCAGGGATCCCCAGTGCTAGATATTTTGAACAGTGACTTGTGGGTTGCTGGGTTGAAAACTCCCAACCAGAGACACAGTGTTGTTGAAAATACCTAAAATTAAAGTTTGATCATTTAAAATCTTATTCTTGGAATTTGTATTAGAATGAGGTGAGGGAGACAGTTTATAGGCCCAATTTGTTTTGGAAGAAAAAGTATTATCTTTGCTTTCACAAAAATAGTTAAGAATTTTGTGACAGTGTCAAACACAAGATATTTAATATGGTACATAGCATGTGAGGTACTGCAGCTTTTCATAGTCCTATATGTTCACTGGCTTATGCTTTCCTGTTGCTTCTTTGTAAGAAAGACAATTCGCTTTTTCTAAAAATCGTGTAGTGCCTACAGAGTGTATAAGCTTGCCTAGACTCCCCATCTGGAGGAATCCACATGTCTAAGGCTGAATGCCAGTAAAAATTTTATTTCCAACTTAAAACAAGAAGTGGATGTTTATTTCAGTGATAGCTGACAGATGTTCTTATTGAAATGCTTCATAGGTGCAGGAATCATCCATGCATTTCCTACTTGTGAATACTGCTTTAAATTACAGCATCTTTTAGCTAAGTTCTGGTACTGTTGCCTTTGATTTTATTTTGGTGTTTTAGTGACCTAATAAGTCTTCTGTCTGATAGTGTTTTTCATGGCAGGATGGGGAGGATTTTTTATAAACTATTAGTGACATGCTTTTTTTGATAGTTTTTTTTTTTTTTTTTGGTACAGAGTGCTTTTTTTCCAGTAAGTACTTTTAGGAAGTATTAACGGAGAACTGCATTATATCAGGGTGTATGAGGGTACTGAGAATACAAAGATGACAATTATAAGCCCTGGTCTTACAAAGCTTCCCATTTATTTTGTTCTGAATGGGTTCTAGTTGTGCTGAGAAAGTAATCCTTGTGGCCTCTAGGCAGCCAGGAGGTATTTGGATTTGACCAAGTCACATCCAGGTGAGAGCAGTTTTCCCTGTATAGTTTTGTGGACTCTACAGTTACTGTCTAGGTGTGCCCTCATGAGGAAAAGGTTTGGAAGGACAGTAGGCATACAGAACAACTGAGCTCAAGGAGATAGTTTTTCTATAAGTATTGATATATGTTAAAGAGGAAGTGGTTCTCTTTCTCTGAGAGAGAAGAAGACTTCAGGGAAAAAGCTTCACAGAAGAGGTTTGAACTTTGTGAAATGAAGTCATTTATCCTGTAGACAAAGGGTGGGATTCTAGATGCGAGCAAAGGTCTAGAGTCATGGGATAAAGTGCTACTTTTACAATCTGTAGCTAGTTTGGCATGGAAGGAGTCCTGGGAGAAGTAAGGCTGGAGGGGAGGAAGGGACAGATACAGTACTAAGAGAGTGTGCCAACTATTGACTCTCATTAAGATATCATTAATATATGTATTTAGCCTGGGTGAATGTAAATTCAGAGGAAAGTTGTGGGGATAATCAAATAGTGGAATTGGTAAAAAATGCCAGTAAAGGGAAGCCCGGGTCGCCCAGCGGTTTAGCGCCTGCCTTTGGCCCAGGGTGTGATCCTGGAGACCCGGGATCGAGTCCCACGTCGGGCTCCCTGCATGGAGCCTGCTTCTCCCTCTGCCTGTGTCTCTGCCTCTCTCTCTCTGGGTCTCTCATGAATAAATAAAATCTTAAAAAAGAAGAATGCCAGTAAATCTAATTACATTGATTGATAAAAGTTGCTTGTATGTGTGTGTGTGTGTGTTAAGATGACAGTAACAAGATGGGGTAGAGAGAAGGCAGTTCATTGGGTAGTGAAAACTTGATAAAGGTTTGGTCCCCCAAAAGCCCCCATATTAGAAATGTTAAAGTTATATATACATGTTAAAAATGAAGGATATATACGCACCCAGAAACCAGCTGAAAATTAAGCTATCACTCAGACTCTCAGGGTAGGAAAATGGAAAAGCAAGATGCAAAATTTGGAAGAAAAAAAATCAACAGAAAACCAAAATAAAGTGGAATAAGCTTTATTACATACACTTAATCCATTTAGATTTATTAATCTGTATTCTAATGAAGGAACTACCAAATAGGATAAAAACCAAAGTACTGTTAAGAAACCTGCCTAAAACACAAAGCATATATACCAATACAATACTGTTGTTATACATAAGAAAACCAATTGTGTAGATTGATTTTTGAGATACTTCAAAATCATTTCAAAGTTACCTAGTCCTTTTTCTGTTAGCTTCATACTTTCCCATAACTGGTGTCTTGAAGATCCATTAAGGACTAGGAAAGCTCAAGTAATACCACTTTTTCACAGATAAGAGAAATAGGCTTCAGGTCATCCCCACATCCACTGGGGATGAGGTCTAGGTTTCTTGACTCCCAAATCTGTAACAGTATCTACAAGCCAGTATGTTAGAGCTTTAATGGTTGGGACAAAATTATTTTTCCTTCCTTTTTAAACAAGAGTTTGGGAAGTCCCTAACTTCTAGGCTTTGTGTGTGTGTGTGTGTGTGTGTGTGTGTGTGTGTGTGTGTAGCTTTGAGTCCCACTTCATTAATTATTTGTACTTGGATTTCAACTGTAAAGTGGAATATAATTCCCATTAGGTCACGTGAGACGATGCATGTGAGATGAGATGATTCATGTGGAAGTCCTTTGTGCTATAAATAGAACCTAAAATCATATGACCATTATTGATAGGACTCCTTGTTCTCCTAAGGAAAGGATGGAAGGCACATTAAGGTGCCATATACACGGAGTTACAACGGGGCTTACAAATTGGCTTTGCCAAAGTATAGTTATGTTAAAGTTTGAATATTTTTGAGGATCCTAGTGTTAGGAGGCTCAGATGATTAATGAAGCAAAGTTTTAGGTTCTTTTTTTTTTCTTTAAAGATATTTTTAATGGTTCATAGAGTGGTCCCCCCCTCCCCATAAGCTATCAAGTGGGTTTGGCTCTCCTATTAAATAATACAGTTGTTTGCCAAATTGTGTTGGGATGGAGCAGTTACCTTATGTCAGCGAACGTTCTATAATTACCTTCAAGTAACATTTTAAAATTAATTATTTATTTTAAAGATTTATTTATTCATGAGAGACCCAGAGAGAGAGTCAGAGACATAGGCAGAGGGAGATGCAGGTTCCTCGCTGGGAGCCCAATGTGGAACTCGATCCCAGGACCCCAGGATCACGCCCTGAGCCAAAAGGCAGGTGCTAAACTGCTGAGCTACCCAGGCGTCCCCAAGGAACATTTTTTTAAAGGTCTAAAATTATGGAGAGTAAATTTTGGTAATTTCTCCAGTTTTGGTCTATCTGGGTTTTTCAGGGATAATTGACAAGTGAACTTATGTAATTCTTTTATTTTTATTTTTATTTTTTTGAAGATTTTATTTATTAATGAGAGACACAGAGAGAGAGAGGCAGACGAAGGCAGAGGGAGAAGCAGGCTCCCTGTGGAAAGCCTGATGTAGGAGTGGGACTCAATCCCGGGAACCCCGGGATCACACCCTGAGCCAAAGGCAGATGCTCAACCACTGAGCCACCCAGGCATCCCTGTAATTCTTTTAAATTAGGATCTTATAAAGAGCCCATCTTGGCACAAATAAAGTAAGCAGTAAAGGAAGTACTAGGGGCAAGGAGAGAATAAAATAAAAGCCTTCTGTTCTTTGGAATGGTAAATATGTTTGTAATAGGAGATTCTGTAGACAGAAACATTATAACCGAAGAAGTTACTATCTTTTTTTCTAGAATTTTCTGCAGTTGTTTTGTTTTTGTTTTGTTTTCGCTGATGTTGGAAAGATTCCCTGGTGTTTAATTTACTTTATGAAGATACTCACATGCAGGCTGATTACAGTGGTACCTTGGGGGTAGCAGTTGGTACTTTGAAGTTTGCATGAGGAAAATGTTTTGAAATAGTGGAGAAGAAGGATGTTCTTATTTCTTCAAAATAAAAAAAAAATATTTAGAAGGTTTCTAACTTCCAGCCTTGAATGATGCTTTGGTTAATCTGGGAACAGGTGAGGAATAGAAATGAAGTATTTCCTCATTCATCATTTGATGGACTTAGGGGAGAACATTAATGATATTCTCAGACTGATGGTTGGTAGGGTTATTTCTTTAAAGGTGAACAAATGGAACAATTTTGAAAGTTCAGAGGCTCAAAACTAGATATAATTGATCAAAAACAAAACCAGAAATGCTGTGCTTTGATTCTGCTAGGCAAATTTATTATTTTTGTTTTCGTTATTTGCATATGTATCTTTAAAAGACTGTTCACTCTTTTTTTTTTTAACTAGTTTCTTTAGCTTACTAATTAGTTTCATTTGTTTTTACCACATTTTTAATATTTGAGGAGGTTTACATATCCTTTACAGAGAATCCATTTCAGCAAAGATCTGACGTGTTCCCATGCTGGGTAAAGCAGATGCCTTGACTTTGTCAACTTTTCAAAGGCAAAAGTTGAATGAAAAAAATCCCCATCCCCCCCACCCCAACCCCTCCAGTGAATATCAAGCCTTATCCTAGTAACCACACTTGGGTATTGGCAACATTGTGGTCTTGTTTGAAGACCACTGGATTGCCCTTTTAAACTAACAGGTAGGGGCGCCTGGGTGGCTCAGCAGTTGAATGTCTGCCTTTGGCTCAGGGCGTCATCCCAGAGTCCCAGGATCAGGTCCCACATCGGGCTCCCTGCATGGAGCCTGCTTCTCCCTCTGCCTATGTCTCTGCCTCTGTGTGTCTCTCATGAATAAATAAATAAAATATTAAAAAAATAAATAAACTAACAAGTAAAATCTCACCTGTTCTCTATAATTTTATTGTTTTTGTCCCTTGAAGACCACATGGCCAACTTTGCTGAGGTCAGTGGCTCTCCGGGCACCCTGTGGCCCTGCTGTGCCAGCCTGCTTGCTTTAATTCCCCCTGTCTTCTCACTTCTGCAACTAGCCCATTTCAGCCCTGACAACGTGGCTTTGTTGTGATGTTCTTGCTGTTTTCTGTTAGATCACCTTAGACTTTGGGAAGTTGAATGTGATTTGTAATTTTCAGCCTTCCCAAGGAACTTTGATATAGATTTCTAACACTTATTGAGTGGCCACTTTGTGGTAATGTTGCTAGGTACCTCACCAATTGAGATCTTATACATAAAGGTGAAAAAAGGGTTTGGATTTAGGCAAACTTACAGATGATAGACCTAGAATGGATTATTCAAGAAAGGATATTTAGGTATGTTTTTTATTTGACAACAAAGTTAACAGGCCCCCCCCCCCTCTTTATTTATTTAAGATTTTATTTATTCATAGACACACACACGACACACAGAGGCAGAGACACAGGCAGAGGGAGAAGCGGGCTCCATGCAGGGAGCCCAACATGGGACTCGATCCCGGGTCTCCAGGATCACACCCCGGGCTGCAGGCAGCGCTAAACCGCTGTGCCACTGGGGCTGCCCAACAAGGCTCTCTTTAAATGTTGCTTGGAACTGTAACAGGCAGGGCAAAGGCTGGACTGGGTAGGTCCCAGTTGAGAAGTGAAATTTAATGATAGAACATTTGTAAAACCTCCAGGATTATATGCTGGTAGACATGGAGCGGTTGGTAAATGTTGCCTTATTTCCCTTCTGTTATTTTTGCAAACAAACTATATTTAATACTGACTCTGAAATATGACGATGAGGTCACTGTTAGAAATGGAGTGGTAAATATGCCTTGTAGCTTAGTAACTAATGCATTCTTTTGAACTATCAAAATAAGGAATTTAAAAGTTAAATAAATCAGGTTTAACTGTGTGTATTGTTAAATAATATACATCTGATTACCGTGGAAACAATAGTTTAATTCTATGTATCTAAAATGTTAAAAAAATGTATCATTCACTATTTTAAAGAGTAAGAAACTGTGTGAAGTAAAAAAAAAAAAAAAAAAAAAAAATTCATGTCCTGCAAAGAGGAGAGAAGCAGTCCTTCCCAAAAGTTAATTGCTTGTTAAGAGTCTGTGTGTTTGTGTAGTTAGATGTTACCTATGCATGTACAAACGTGTGTATGTGTGCCACCCCCACCCCCAACAAAATCTGTGGGTTGATTTGTAGCTTGCTGTCTTTACTTAATGTATCATGGCTATTTTTCTTTGTCATTTGATTGCTTCCTTCTAGGTCAAAACTGTGCTCATTTTATTCTCCATTATTATCAGTGTCCATCATATTAGAAAGGTTTGGTTATGCAGTGCTGTTGCACATGTTCATTTTCTTGAACCTCAATTATGTTAGTTTCTTAGAGCTGCCCATACAAAGCGCCAAAACCTGTGTGGCTTAAAATAACAAAAGTGTATTGTCCCACAGTTCTGGAGGCCAAAGTCTAAAATCAAGAGTCAGCAGGGTTGGTTCTTTTGGAGGGCTGACAAGAAAGTCCTCTATGCCTTTCATGAAGCCTCTGGTGTTTGCTGGTAGTCTTTGGTATGTAGACGCATCCCTCCAATCTCTGCCTTCATCTTCACTTGGCACTGTTCCTGGTGTCTCTGTCTCTCCTATCACTGTCCTCTGCGCATGTCTGTTTCTTTGTCCAGGCTTCCCCTTTTCTTTTTTTAAAAAATTATTTATTTGTTCAGGAGAGACAGCGAGAGAGAGGCGCAAAGACACAGGCAGAGGGAGAAGCAGGCTCCATGCAGGGAGCCTGACGTGGGACTCGATCCCAGGACTCCACAAAATCGGGCCCTGGGCTGAAGGCAGTGCTAAACTGCTGAGCCACCCGGCTGCCCCAGGCTTCCCTTTACATAAAGACACCAGCCATTGGATTAGGGCCCATTCTAATGACCTCTAATTTGGTGACCTCTGTAAAGACCCCTCTATTCAGATAAGGTCACATTCTCAGGTCCTGGGGGTTAGTACTTCAGGTGCCTTAATCGGGGATCGCATTCACCCTATAAGAGCAGTGGAGCAGTCAGGCCTATTTCTGCAGTTGGCATCTGTGAATGGTCATGAAGTTGGGGTGTGTCATAGACACCCAGGATGCAGAGCTCTTGACCTCTTTACCAGTCTTTGTCCTCAAAGGACTTGCAGTTGGTTGGGAAGACTGGACTCACACGTGGCAATCTAAGTGGTGATACAGACTTCAGATTTGTTGTTTGAATGGAAGACAGGCTGGTGTTTGAAGCAAATGAAACCTGGACCAGCTCGGGGCTTTGGGGAGTGGTGGAGGGGAGCTTGCTGGGATTCAAAAGGTAATAGGAAGGGCGATGAGGGTGGGACAAGGGCTTTGGATAGGAGGTAAGAATGTATGAGTGAATGAAACAGCTAACAAGAGTTTGGGGATTAGAAATGTATAAGTAATTTAATACTTTAGTAATTTTTTGTCCTCAGATTTGTTAAATTGATTCTGTTTTATTGGTTTAGGCAAAAGCCTTCTGTGAAGATTGATAGTTTAACAAAAGCTGTGTGTATGTGGTTAATAATCACATTTGTAGCCTACGGTACTCATTTTTGCTAAAGTGAGTTAAGGACAAGTACTTTTGATCCGGTGGGTAAAGGATTAGAGTGGAAGACATCATAAATAGAACACTCACTCCTTTCCTCCCTGAAAGTGGTGACAGAGAAAGAGAAGTCTAAAAACCTTTGGTCCTTTTCAACTAATGGCACTCTGCCTGCTTTTTTAGCTTCTTATATGTAAAACTAAAGTAAAAAAGGGACCAGAGGAAGTGGTTTCATAGAAATATTCTCTTAAAGTGACAGACCTGGTTATTGTGGGTCAGTCATTAGTAAAAGTATGCAGAATATACTTTCATGGCAAATACCTGCTGTGAAGAGGCCTCACCATGATCATTTTTTAAAATAATTTTTTAAACCAAGATTATTATTTTCATTTTTAGACCCCTTTATTATTAACCTCTTTTTTCTGAACAGCAACCATAAATCTGTGAACTGGCCCAATAAGTAATAGTATTCTGTTTCACAAATGACGGTATGGATGACTAGCTTACTTCAGACTGTGGTTTGGGAAGGATTCTGTCTGGGATCTCTCCAAATTACATCTAGTGCTTTTGCCACCAGAAATTACTGCTAGTAATTTAAGTGTGGAGTTCCCCTCTTTCTCAGTACAACCACAGTATAATTTACTGTCCAGCCCCCCATCTCCCAATTTCTTAATACCCTTAATCCAGTTGTTGAAACTGCCTGATTATCTCAAATGGTTTTACATAGCTGCATCCATACATTGCATTTGGATGTTCTCTCTCTTAAGTTTGGATCTTTCATCTCTTTTATAAATAAGCTTATCTGTTGAAGAAATTTGATTGTCCCATAGCTTTTCTCATACTCTGCATTTTGCTGATTGTATCCTTTTAGTGGTGTTTAGAATATCCCTCTGTCATGTGCATTTCTGTAAACTGGTAGATCTAGAGACTTGATCCAGAATCCTCTATGTCACTGGAATAGAGGAATTACATCGTGGTGGTCCTGTTTTCTTTCTCCCTTTTTTGTGGCATTATTTTTGCACATATTACATCTGTTAATGTTAGAAACTCATCAGTACGTGGTTATAATTCGTATCTTACCATTTTTTCCTAAGCCCATTGCCTATTATAGCTTTGTTTCTACCCAGCTCTCGTGTTGTTATTGATACATATATTACAGGTATATTATATTTACGTATATATATTATAGTTCCAGCAATACTTTATATACATGTTATTTTGTATAATTGCTTTTTAAATCAGTTAAAAGAGGAAAGGAAGAAAACAATGTGTTTATAGTGGTCTTTGTAGTGAAACAGTTACCATTACAGGTCCTTTTTAGTTCCCTCCTGTGGGCTTGAAATACTCTTTTAGGTCACTTACTTTCAGCCTGAATAACCTCCTTTAGTATTTCTTGTAAGATGTGGCTGCTAGCAAAAAATTGTCAAGTTTTCTCCCTCCCTCGCTCTGGTGAGAAAGTTTTTATTTCATAGTTTGTGAGATTTAATATTCCTGGTTGATAGTTTTTTTTTCTTTGAGCACTTTAAATATGTTATCCCATTGCCTTCTCCTTGCCATTGTTTCTGCTGAGAAGTCAGCTGTTAATCCTATTGACATTCCATTGTAAGTGAGGACTCCTTTTTCTCTTGCTGCTTTCAAGATTTTCTCCTTTGACTCTCTGCTTCTGTTTGTGGGTTTCTTTGTGTTTATGACCAATACATCTTAAATTGTGGTTTATGTTAAATGTCTCTGCCTTTTATTTTATTTTATTTTATTTTATTTTATTTTATTTTATATTTTATTTTATTTTATTTATTTATTTATTTATTTTATTTTATTTTATTTATTTTATTTTATTTTATTTTATTTTTTATTTTATTTTATTTTTTTATTTTATTTTATTTTATTTTAATTTTTTTAAAGATTTTATTTATCTATTCATGAGACACAGAGAGAGAGGCAGAGACACAGGCAGAGGTAGAAGCAGGCTCCATGCAGGGAGCCTGACATGGGACTCAATCTCGGTCTCCAGGATCAGGCCCTGGGCTGAAGGTGGCGCTAAACCACTGAGCCACCAGGGCTACCCTGTCTCTACCTCTTAATTGGCAGTATTGCTTTTTTTTTTTTTTTTTTTTGACATCTCAGTTATGGTATATCAACTTTGTAACTCAGAATGATTAGATTAATTCAGAATTGTTTTGTCTCAGCTGCGAGTATATTATTATAGTTAAATATTACAAACATTCTCACAGAAGGCATTTATAAGAAAATTCAGTGGAAACTAAAATAATAATATGAATTATTATTATGAGTAGTTACATATTGTCATGCTTGTAGGTTAGTTTCACTGTATCCTGCAAATAAATTTGTTCCATGCTAGCTCTTTAAAAAGGCAGTGGATATGAGGGTGTCTAGCTGCATGGAATTTGTAAGATGGGGTATTAGTGTTGTAGGGCTTTGTGACAGGTACCACGGACAGTGCTTAGAACAAGGAAAATGTATTGTTTTATAGCTTTGGGGGCCAGAAGTGGGATCAGGGTGTCAGCAGGGTTATTCCCCCTCTGAAGGTGCTAGAGAAGCATCTGTTACAGGTCTCTCTCCTAGCTTCTGACAGCTTCAGGTGTTCCTTAGATGGTTCTCCTCACTGTGTCTCTTCAAATTGTTTTCCCTCTATGTGTGTCTATGTCCAAATTTCCCCCTTTTGAAAGGACACCAGTCAAACTGTATTAGAGCTTACCTTAATAACCTCATTTTAACTTGATTACTTCTATAAAGACTCTCTAAATTAGGTCACAGCCTGAGCTATTGGGAGGTCAGACTTTAATGCCTTGTTGGGGAACACAGTTCCACCCATAACAGATGGGCTGAAGGAGGTATTGCCATTTGAAGTCCTTTCAGAAACCAGGTAGGGACTGAAAGAACTGTACTTTTTGAAGGGGAATAGCATTGCTTAGTTTAGGTATCCTTTAAACTGAATCGTTTAAGTGCCTCTAACTTTACTTACAAGCCATTGTTGGAACTCTACAGTGGTGGAACACTTACCTGTTTTTGCATTAATCCCATTAGGGCTGACATCTTCTGGAAGTGGTTAACCAGTTGCTTGATTTCCCCCCTCCCCCTTTGTAACTGCTCAGTCCACTACTTTCCATCCCTGAGCCTTTCATAGCTATGCAATAGCTTCATTAATTACATGGGCACTTAGTAAATTCTGTTGTTTTACTTATTACAAAAGGAATATATGTTTATGATGAACAGGAATGTGTAAAGAAGACACTAAAAGTACCTATAACCCTTTTAGGTGCTAACCCAATTAGTTACCCAATTCTGGTAATTAATAATGTGTTTTTGTATGTTCTCCTGGTCTTTTCCATACATAGCAAATATGATTTTTAAAAAAAATTTGTATGATTGCATAGCCTCTTAATTGGGCTATGGATAATTGGATTAATTATTAATGCTAGTGTTCTCAAATTAGACATTTTAAAATTTATTGCTTCTGTCTTTTCCTCTGTAACATCTTGGAGCCCAGGACATATACTGATTTTCATTGTTTCTCATTTTCTCTACTGACCACAACAATTTGGTTTTATAAAGTTTTAGAGTTAAAAGGGACCTTAGGACAACTGGCCGTTTATGTTGAGAGGTACTACAGGAGAACTAAATTTGGGATCATTATATTCACAGTGATGACCAGATTCTAAATGAACTCCTTCAACATCGTAATTTAGATTGAAGCTATGTGTGAGCTAGTTTACATTACTATTAATTTGCCCTTCCTTCTGAAAAGCTACCAAACCGGAATAACAAACACTGGGGAAAAAGCAGGAAGTCTTGAACTAATAGATTGGTTTCCAAAGTCAGTTGATTGGAGCTGATTATTCATTTTCTCATAGAAACAGTGTTTCAATTCAGCTCCTTAGCCAGATGGACAAGGTGTGTGTGAGTACCAGTTATTCCTGGAGTTCACAACATTATGGCCTAGAGTTCATTCATAGGGGCTAGCTAGCTACTGTTTCACACAGAAAAGTATGGCTCAGAGTTTCGTGTCTTTTGCTGCCTGTGATTCTGCAAGAAGGATAGTCATGGAAAAACACCTTTCACTTTTATAGTTATTTGAAGAGAACCTGATAATTGGGAAGGAAGGGAAGTAGATATAATGAATGGGCTCTCTGCATTTGACACAGACTTGTGTTCAGGCTTCCCCTCTCCCATTGGTTAGTTACAGCCATGGGCACCTGACCTTAAACTCCTGAGTTCATCTGGAAATGGGTAAAAAATAATATGTGTGACAATTAGTTACCTTACTGGAAGCTTGACATTATTATTCTAAGACTTCTATGCATATTGGCTCATTCAGTCCCCACAGCAAGTTTGAGGTTGGTGCATGGCTTTTATGGATAAGAAAACTGAGGCACAAAATAGCTTAAGGAATTTCCCTGATGTAATTGAGCTGGTGGAGCTGGGACTCCTATCCCCGAAGTCTGGATCCAGGGTCTTTGTTTGTAATGATCATATTCAACTGCTTGTTCCACAACTCTGCTATTGGGAGGAGTAAATAAGATCGTGTATGTTAGGTGTCCAGTAAGTGTTAGTTCGCCTCAACCCTTGAGATATGTGCTGGGAACCCTGCATTTTCATGGCAGTTCTGCTTATAATTGCAAATTATGAATTCCCTATATTAGCAAAAGCAAGTTTTAATAATGTACCTCTCTTGACTTGTCTACACATCATCCTCTTATTGCGGGTGAAAATCCCCAGTCACAGTTGAGGGCAGTTTCAGGGTGAGGGGAAAGGGAAAGGGAAAACACTGGGGAAAGTCCTGTCAGCACAGTAGTGGTGTGACTTGATGTCAGGGCTAATCAGTGACTTGGAGTCCTTGAACAGCAGAGCACCTCTCTTCCCTGGGGATTGAGAGAGCCTAATTCTTAGTAGTTTTGAATTAAACTTCTCTTTTCCTCGTATAGGCTCTGATGAATAAAATTAACCTTCAGATTAAAAATTATAGACCTTTTTGATGAAGGGATTGAACTCTGAGAGATGGTTAAGTAGGTAGACCCTAATGGATCATCTAAAAATAATGGCATGTTTCTACCTAATCAGTCCCCATTTTCTCACCCAAGAAAAGTAATGGCTATTTTCCAATATTGTCTAATACTTAGACCATATTCTCATCACCTCAGTTGTTTTAAAAATGTCTTCTGTGGTCTTCTGTGGGTTTTTTTTTGAACAACAGTCCAATCAAGGTTGATGCTCTGCTTTTGTCTCTGTAGTTCTTTTAAATCTAGAACAGTTCCTTAATTTCTTTTTTTCTCAATGACGCTGACTTTTTGAACAGACAGGACAGATTGTCTCATCGAATGACCCTGTCCAAATATGTCTGAACACTTCTTTTATCTCTTGTTTCTCTATCTCTTATATCTCCTATAAAGTAGAAACTCGGTCACAAGGCTTGATTAGACCGAGGTTAAACATTCTTTGATAAAGATACTTCACGAGTAATGTTATGTATTTCATATTGCAGCATGTAATGTGGAACATGATGGTAGTTGTATCTATTAGTGATGCTGAATTTGATTCTGTGATTAAAGTAGAAACCATCAGATCTCTTCATTGAAATCTGAGTGAAATATTTTACTTTGCAGTTGCCAAGTAATCTGAGGTATTTGGCACTTTGCTGATATCCTAATTCCCCTGTGCACCCACTGATGATTAGGGCAGTTTCAAAGATCTCTTTGGGTTGCAAAATGATGTTTTTCTGTCATTCCTTCCATGCTTATTAGCAGGCATTCATCTGCAGAGAATTTGTTTTCGTTTTTTTTTTTTTAATTTTTATTTATTTATGATAGTCACAGAGAGAGAGAGAGAGAGGCAGAGACATAGGCAGAGGGAGAAGCAGGCTCCTTGCACCGGGAGCCCGATGTGGGATTCGATCCCAGGTCTCCAGGATCGCGCCCTGGGCCAAAGGCAGGTGCCAAACCGCTGCGCCACCCAGGGATCCCTTGTTTTCGTTTTTTATAGGAAGAAGTATACCTCTTCTATAAAGGCAGAATAAGTGTTTCAGCATGTATTTATTTATTTATTTATTTATTTATTTATTTATTTATTTATTTATTTATATTTTAAAATTTTTTCAGCTTTTATTTTATTTTATTTTTTCAGCTTTTAGAATAAGGAATCAGTATGACATTCCCCACCAGTGCTATGAATGAGTTTTCCCCTCTTTCTCATTCTTTTACTCTCTTTTGAGTATCAGAATGGGTTTTTGAATGCTTTATAATCAGTTATAGTTGGTTTAATATTTAGTTACTCTTTTTGATGCTTAAATTATTCTGGTTTTTGCCAGTCATGGATGCTGCCATGACTTGTTGATACATAGAAGAGTTGCAAGAGTAGTACAAGGAATTCTCAAATAGCCTTTACTCAGATTCATCAGTTATTTATATTTTGCTAAATTTCCTTGGCATACATACACTCATGATTTTACCTGGAGTTTTTAAGGATAAATTGGAGAATTGTGTCACTTTATTCTTAAATTCTTCAGTATGCATTTCCCAAGAACAAGGATGTTCTCTTTCATAAAATGTAATTTAGAAAATCAATAGTTACCAAATCTGCATTTTTAAATTTAGCCAATTGTCCCAGGAATGGTCGAATCAAATTAAAGACTATCATAGGTATTTACTTAGCTTTTAAAAAAATGTCCTTTAATAACTGTTTCTCAGCCCCCCCCCCCTTTTTTTGTCTTTATTGACCTTGACATTTTGGGGGAATATCAGCCAGATAGTTTGTATACTGTTACTCACTTTGGGTTTGGCTGGTAAATCTTTATGATTAGATTCAGGTTATGCTGTTGTGTTTTTTTGTTTTTTGTTTTTTAAGATTTTGTTTATTTGACACAGAGAGCACACAAGCAGGGGGAGAGGCAGGCAGAGCAACAGGGAGAAGCAGGCTCCCTACAGAGCAAGGAGCCTGATGTGGAACTCAGGATGGGGACCATGACCTGAGCCACCCAGGTTATGCATTTTTAACAGGAATACCACAGAAGATGTGTCCTATTCAGGAAACATGATGCTGATTGTGCGAATATTGGTGATAGTAGCTTTAATCTTTTGGTTGTGGTTTTCCTGCAGGTTTCTTCATTTTCAAATTACTGCATTTACTTTGTATTTAATTTTGGGGGAGATACTTTATTAAGTAAATATGCCGCTCCTCATCACATTTCACTTACTGGTTTTAGGATAGTCATTTTTTTCTATAGCTATGAGTTGGCATTCTGCCACAAAGAGGTTCCCTCCCTTTTATGTATTCATGTGTTTATTTATAGCAGTCTGGACTTCTCTTTTGTTCAATACATTATAATCTTTTATTAATTTGGATGCATAAATTAACCCCAACCTGGCCTGGATGTTAAGCTGTCTCCCCTTCCCCTTGTCATATCTTTATCATTCTTTGAACACTTACTAATTTCCTGGCATAAAATATTCTAAGGCCATCTCATACTTTCCCTAGCCCTGCAAACAACCATTTCTCTAAAGTATCTTGGTTCCTTTTATGGAGAATGGCATTTAGAAACCAAGATATGGATTTTAGGTGTGCTCATTGCTCTGGGATGTCATGGTTTTGAGATTGTTTTTTTTTTTAATTTTATTTATTCATGAGAGAGGCAGAGTTACAGGTAGAGGGAGAAGCAGGCTCCATGCAAGGAGCCCGATGCGGGTCTTGATTGCAGAACCCCGGGATCACGCCCTGAGCCAAAGGTAGATGCTCAACCACTGTGCTACTCAGGCTTCCCTTGAGGTTCTTTTAGTGGACCTTATAGTAAGGAAAGTTTTCTCAAATTAGTTCACATTGGTATTTTCAAGTCAAATTTAACATTAGAGTGCTTTTTTCTTTGAATTTTAATTCTACAGTTTTATTATTATTCTTTAAGATTTTATTTATTTGTTCATTAGAGACACAGAGAGGTGGAGACGTAGAGGGAGATCCCTCCCCTGCAGGGAGCCTGATGTGGGATTCAGTTCCAGGACCCCAGGATCACGACCTGAGCTGAAGGCAGATGCTCCACTACGGAGCCACCCAGGGGTCCCAATTTCTGCAGTTTTAATTGGAATAGCTACAGAAAACTGTAGAGAACCCTCAATTTGTTCTCTATCGTTTAAGTCTCTTATGATTTGTTTCCCTCTCTCCTTTATTTCCCTTCCCTATATGTTTGTTTTGTTTCTTAAATTCCACTTATGAGTGGAATCATATAGTATTTGTCTTTCTCTGGTTTATTTCACTTAGCATAATATACTCTAGCTCCAGTCACATTGCTGCAAATGACAAGACTTCATTCTTTTAGATGACTGAGTAATATTCTAGTGTATGTGTCTGTGTGTGTGTGTGTGTGTATTTTGGACACTTGGGCTCTCCATAATTTGGCCATTATAAATAATGCTGCAGTAAAAAAGAGGTGCATATATCCTTTCAAATTAGTGTTTTTGTATTCTTTGTATAAATAGTAGTGTGGTTACTAAATCATAGAGTTGTATTTCTGACTTTTTGAGGAATCTTCATATTGTTTTCCAGAGTGGCTGCACCAGTTTGCATTCCCACCAGTAGCCCTTTTTCCACATCCTTGCAAACACCTGTTGTTCCTACGTTGTTAATTTTAGCTATCCTGACAGGTGTGAGGTGGTTTTGATTTGCATTTCTCTGATGATGAGTGATGTTGAGCATCTTTTCATGTGTCTTTTAAGCCATCTGGATGTCTTTGGAAAAGTGTCTCTTGATGTCTTCTGTCCATTTCTTAACTGGATGATTGTTTTTTTGGGTGTTGAGTTGGATAAGTTCTTTATAAATTTTGGATAGTAACCCTGTATTATATATATCATTGCAAATATCTTGTCCTATTCTGTAGGCTGCCTTTTAATTTTCTTGTTTTCTTCACTGCATAGAAGCTTTTTCTCTTGATGAAGTCCCAGTAGTTCATTTTTAATTTTGTTCCCTTGTCTGGGGCGATGTGACCCCAACTCTGCCACCCTCAGCAGTGTGACAGAAAATCAGGTTCTGCTTAAAGTCACCCTTTTATCTCAGCAGAAATCATCTGAGAGTCTTGCAAGCCATGGGGACTGGGAACAGGACCCCTCTTCTTGACTGCTTTCTCACTGTTCGCCTGTTCTGGGGAAACAGTCATAGCTCAGGAACAGCCGAGGCCTCCAGTGAAAAGGATGGCAGTGAAGGGCACTGCTGCTTCCTGAAGTCTAGATGGACTGAGCCCTATGAAAACAGTTTATATGTTTCAGGGTGGGCTATTTTACCCAGTCTGGCTAGTGAAGAAGAGCAAATTTTCCTTTGCACTCCCCTCTTCCACCAGCTTGCTTCTGGCAGTAGATGTTTCTATATAGTTACTTGCCTATATATAAAGCAGCAGATATCATAACATTTAACATTTAAGTGAGTAGAATATAAATGTTTAGAAATTCAGATAGTGTAGGAAACGATTACTTATATTTATAAATTTTGTTACACAGAGATTTGAGATGGTGTTTTTATTTTATATTTTTATTTACATTCAAATTGCTCATAAGTATCTTTAACATTAATGTTGAGTTCACCTCTAGTTATTTTTGTGATCTGAGCATAGTTTGTCAGAGCATGTTGTCTTTACTTGCATTTAGGTATATCCTTACGTACAGCACTTTTAAATTTATTTTTGATGGCATTAGTGGATACCGTGGCTTAGGATGATAGCATTTCTATTTTCATAATATTCACAATTGATTTTTTGTTTGTGTATTTGCTAATATTCCCATGATAATATATCACTGATAGCTGACTTATTCTCTCCTTTATAAAAGTAATTTTTCGAGTCTTATTTATTCCAGTATCCATCTTGTACAATGATGAGATCATATCTAGGCATAATTAATAAATGCGTTTAAGCTCTTCTCTAAAGTAAAGGCATTTAGAACTGTCATTTAGCAAGGTTGTGTCAGGTCCACAATCCTTTGTTATTCAAAAGGACATAATTGTGAGAGGTTTTGTTTTGTTTTTTGGACATGATAGACACCTAGGGGACCTGGATAATAAAAGTAACTCCCTCTGTTCTGAGAGGTTTGGGAGAAAGTACCTTGTATATTTGGGCATGTGGATACATTGGATACATTTAATCTCACCTCTGAATCATTGACCACTTATTCCTCAGCTCACCTGATTGAGTAGGGGACACCTATTCCCTCCTTCTGTGCCAGTTTTCAGAATATAGGAGGAGGCAAGCCTAGATGGCAAACCAAATGTGACAGAAATTGTAGAAATTGAATGGCTTTTGATGGAAATGCTTCAGCTGTGTGTTACCTCTCTCCAAGTTTTAGCTTGTGGATCTTCAGTGACCCTGTTAAAAGAGCTGCTTGAGTCCTTTTCATGTATAGTGTGGGGACACATGTCATAAGGTATGACTAATAACATCATTTTTAAATAAATCAGAATAAAAATAAATTTTTTTCTGAAATTGATCATTGATCTATAAATTTCTTTGATATTTCTATTATGTGATGTTTAGGAAAACATTGGAGATTTGTGCTTGGAATAATGGTCTGAACGAAACGGCTTCAATATGGGCTGAGAGTTTCTAATGAGGTTGATTTAGCATCACATATATCCCTTCTATTAAAATGTTTATTAGCAAAGAAAAATGTTTATTTTTATATGATTTGCACAGTATTTGTATTCTGGGGAGAGTTGACTACTTTGGAGTACTATTATACTTGTTAAACTAAAAACTCTTACTTTCTAAGTAATATCTTGGAAGGAACCAGAGGCCAGTCTGACCTCCTACCCTTTCACTTGTCAAATTTCTGTGGAAATGATGGAAGGATGTGAGTGTGGTGTGTTGTTCAGTTTATTAAACTGTAACAGAGCTAGAGCATAAATGGTGCTACCAGTGGACCAGACGTTTTTGAGTTCTCAGTGGAGTGAAAAATAGGAAGAATGCAGGAGACAGCAGCAAGTGGGAAGAGTTAGAGCAGGAAAGACAATAACCAATAGAGAAAACAACGGACTGTAGCCTTCTTAGGAGAGCCTTGTGGAAGGTGGCAATGGGAATCTGTAGCTTCTGTTGGAGTGTGGCTGTGATGCGGTCGCCATGGTAATCCATAAAAGAAGTTGGTTTGCAGGAACTGGCTCAGCCGAGCCTTCTGTCTTCTGTTCAGAGTAGCTGGCATGCTGGGTTTTCACCTTTAAGATAAAGCCAGAGACATGGTCTTTGTGGGAGGTGAATGACCTCTTATCTGAGGAGAGCTGATAGGTCCTAGGCCTCGAGACTAGAGAGCACTGAGAGGGCCTATGGTAGTTTGGTTTTACCTCCGGAGCCGGAACGGTGCAGTCCCTCCCTCCGCCCTCCGCCCTCCGAGTGTCTCCCCGCTTTGTTTGCTTGCCGGCCTGCTGCTCACACAGAGCTGCCTCTCTAGAGCTTGCAGCGGGTGCTCTCTGGACAAGCGCAGGGGAACCCCGGGCCAGGTACTTCTGCTAATCATCTTTCATTCACAAATCTGAACAACTACCCAGGGATTTCCAGATTCTTGAGGAAACCTGGGAGCTTGAAAGAGAACAAGTAGCTTGAAAGATTCTCATTTGGGTGACAGTAGTGTAAAGAGTAGGGCTTCTCTTCTCCCATTTCCTTCGTTCCCTCCTTGCCTCCCTGCCTCCCTCCCTTTCTTCCTACCTACTACCCACCTTTATCTTTTCTTTTCTTTTCTTTTCTTTTCTTTTCTTTTCTTTTCTTTTCTTTTCTCTTTTCTTTCTTTTCTTTTCTTTTCTCTTTTCTTTTCTTTTCCTTTCTTGTTCTTTTTCTTTTTTTTTTTTTTTTTTTTGCTTTCTTGTACTGCTTTTGTTGGAGTGATGGCATCTCTTTTTTTTTTTTTTTTTTTTTGCCAGTTTCCTATAAAATGTCTGGCATATGTAAGTAAAACTTTATGTCTTAAGTTATTCAGTGTCTCTATCTTCCCCTCTATACTTTCCAAAGCAAGCTGCTTAGCATGCCTTAGCTACTCTTTGAGTAATCTCTTTCTAGTTAGTGTTTTTTGAATAAATCATGGCAGATCTAGTTATAGAAATGAATGCAAGTGTTACAATCCCTGAGTACATAACGAATTAATTAGGAGGTGGAAGAAATGAAAGGTAGGAAGGAAAGGTAAATGTGCTAATTTTCTTTTGCTTCATGGCAGGAATTTCTTAAGTACTAATGAAATTGGTAAATCCAGCTAGAGATTTAAATGGAGAATTACTAGAAGCCCTAGAGCAATATTATATCCAATAATACACAATAAAAATTAAGAGGTGACCTGGGGAATGGAAGTTTGGAGGGTGTGTGTGCGTGTGTGCACAAGTTTCTCATCTTGCATATTAGATTTATTTTTAAAAAAGATTTTGTTAATTTATTCATGAGACACAGAGAGAGGCGGAGACACAGGCAGAGGGAGAAGCAGGACCCCAGGATCACAACCTGAGCCAAAGAAAGCAGACGAAGAAGGCAGACGCTCAACCCCTGAGCCACCCACGTGCCCTTTGCGTATTAGATTTAAAAGCTTTTGACTGATGCATATATTAAGTGCTAATAATCATCATAAAAACTAAAACCCAACTGTTACCAGTGGTTGTCCCTGGGGAAAGGAATGTAAAGGAAGGAATGGTAAATAATACTTATATATGTTTTTATTTTATGCCCCCTTTATCATTTGCATTGCTTTCAGATTGTGAACATGCAATATTTATTAAAGCCTTAAATAAGGCATACAGAAGGGATTTGATACTTATTCTAATATTTTTAACAACTGCCCATAGGGAGCTAAATCCAGATTTTTGAGTAGATTGAAGATTGGCATATTTGCCTTCCACCTACATAGTAACTATCTGAAACAGTGCACTTACAGAAAGTTCTGTCCTGTACTGGAATTTTCCATCATGTTGCTCAGTTTGGTAAAACGACCACTTAGAGAAACCCCAGTGACTAATGTTTTAATCATACCTTTACATAGTGCTTTAATGCTACAGAGAAGTTTCACATTTGTTGATTTCTACCACAGCCCCACGAGGGACGGAGAGTAGATGTTTTCCTGTATCATTGAAGCGAGGAAACTAAGATGGACAAAGTGACTTGCTAAGGTCATAGGGTTTGTAAAATGATGACAGAACCTGCTCTCAGACTCTTGATTCACTGTTCATTTCACTACTTCTGTAACAGTTTTACTCTTGCTTGGCTCATGTCCTGTGACACCTGAAGTGTCTCCTACCAGTTCCCATCTTTCTTCTTTATGACATGACCCAATCTCAAGTTCTGACATTAATGATGTTGATTTCTTACTGCATTCTGGAATCTGTATTCTAGTTGTGTTTATTTATTTATTTATTTATTAAAATTTTTATTTATTTATGATAGTCACACACAGAGAGAGAGAGAGGCAGAGACACAGGCAGAGGGAGAAGCAGGCTCCATGCACCGGGAGCCCGACGTGGGATTCGATCCCGGGTCTCCAGGATCGTGCCCTGGGCCAAAGGCAGGCGCCAAACCACTGCGCCACCCAGGGATCCCTCTAGTTGTGTTTAAAATATATAAATCTGTGTTTATTTTAAAAGATGAATTTTACTGCAGTTTTTGAGAAGCACCACATGTAAACATTGGGTATCATTCAACCTTTTATTATTTCAGCAGCTGGACAACTCTTATTTCATACCCTGCCAACCTGATCTTTTCTCAGAGACATAGATCCCTTCCAGATTTTTCTCATATCCTTGTTTGGCACTGTTGTGGTTTGACAAATCAAAGCAGTGGAATTTAAGTATTGTTTACTTCAAGAATTAACTTACCTTTTTGGGCTTGCAATATTAAATAAGCAACACTTGGCCTTGTCTGAACCCTATAATTGTGTTTTTCACCTAAGAAATTTTGATTTCAATGAATGGTGTACTCTCCAGAAAAAAAACAATGGGGAAATGTATTTAGCTCTTGTCACGGGAGCCCAGTGTTATACTCTTGTGACTAAGTCATATGTTTTGTTTGTTTTTAAAATTTTATTTAATTCATGAGAGACACACACACAGAGAGTGGAGACATAGGCAGAGGGAAAATCAGACTCCCTGAGGGAGGGAGCCTGGGGGGAGTCCTGATGCACGGGACTCAATCCCAGGACCCTGGGGTCACGACCTGAGCCAAAGACAGACGCTCAACCACTGAGCCACCCAGGTGTTCTCAATCACGTATTTTAAAAAATTGTGGTAAAATATATATAATGTAAAATTTGTCATTTTACCTAATTTTAAGGGTACATTTCAGTGACATTAGTTACATTTACCACATTGTGTAATCATTATCATTGTCTAATTCCAATACTTTTTCATTACCCCAAACAGAAACCCCATTCCTCCCTCTCTCTCCAAATCTTGCTATCCTGTACTCCACTTTCTGTATTCTATGAATTTACCTACTGTAGGTATTTCATATAAGTGGAAACATACAATATTTATCCTTTTGTGTCTGGCTTCTTTCACTTAGCATGTTTTTATGATTCATTATTTTTTGCATGAATCAGTACTAAATGTTTTTAAATGGCTGAATAATATTCATATTATTCTATGTATTATTTATTTATTTATCCCTTGATGGGCATTTGGAGTTGTTTCCACCTTCTGGCTATTATGAATAGTGCTGCTGTGAACATTGACATATATGTCTGTTTGACTTCCTGGTTTCAGATTTTTTGGATATATACCTAGGACTGAAACTATTGAGCCGTATGGTTATACCATATTTAACTTTTGGAGGAACCACTATATCTCTACATTCTCATCATGAGGATGTTATTTTTTAATTTTTTAATTTTTATTTTTACTGTCTTGATTCTAGCCATCCTAATGGGCGTTGAAGTGGTACCTCGTGATTCTGATTTGGGTTTGCCTAAAGAGTAGTGATATTAAGCATCTTTTCATGTACTTACCTGCTAGCTGGGTGTCTTTCTGTTTTTTGCTTTTATTTTTTTAAGAGAGAGGGAGAGGGGGCAGCCCCCGTGGCTCAGCGGTTTAAGCGCCACCTTCAGTCTAGGGCCTGATCCTAGAGACCCAGGATCAAGTCCCACATCATGCTCCCTGCATGGAGCCTGCTTCTCCCTCTGCCTGTGTCTCTGCCTGCCTCTCTCTCTCTCTCTCTCTCTCTCTCTCTCTTTCTCTCTGTCTCTCATGAATAAATAAAATCTTTAAAAAAAAGAAGGGGGGGAGGGACAAAAGGAGAGAGAAAATCTTTTTTTTTTTTTTTTAAAGATTTATACATTTTAGAGAAAGAGAGTGCATGTGTGAACACGAGCAAGAGGCAGGGGCAGGGGGGAGAGAAAGAGAATCTTAAGCAGACTCCATACCTGGTGCAAGCCCAATGCGGAGCTCCATATCATGACCCCGAGATCATGACTTGAGCTGAAATCAAGAGTTGGATGCTTAACCAACTGAGCCACCTAGGCACCACTGGTTGTCTTTTTTTTTCTTGAGCTGTGGAAGTTCTTTATATATTCTGGGCATTAATCCCACTTGGTCATGGTCAAGAAACCTTTTAATATGTTGCTGAATTTGGTTTGCTAGCATTTTGTGGGGAGTATTTTTGTATCTCTATTCATAAGGAATATTGGTCTGTAGTTTTCTTATAGTGACTTAGTCTGGCTTCAGTGGTAAGGTAATGCTGGCCTCATAAAATGAGTTAGGATGTGTTTTCTCCTCTTCAGTTTTTTGGAAGAGTTTAAGAAAGATTTGTGTCAGTTCTACTTTAAGTGTTTGGTAAGAATTCATCAGTAGAGACATCTGGAACTGGACTTTCCTTTGTTGAGAGGTTTTCAGTTCCTGACTCAATCTCCTTACTTGTTTTCAATCTTCAGATTTTCAACTTTTTTCTTAAGTCAGTTGGCAATTTGTTTTTAGTAATTTATTTCATCTAGATTTTCCAATTTGTTGGCATATAGGTGTTTATAATATTCTTTTATAATCTTTTGTATTTCTGTCAAATCGGTAGTAATCTCTTCTAATTTTATTAAATTAAATCTTTTCTCTTTTTTCTTCATTAGTCTAGCTAAAGGTTTGTCAAATGTGATCCTAACAAACAATCAGCTTTTGGTTTTGTTGATTAATAAGTCCTGTTTCCTTGTTGAACTTCTGTCTGGTTGTTTTACCTATTATTGAAAGATGGTATTTAATTATCCAACTTTTGTACAATTGATTGCTTTCCCTTCAATTTTGTCAGTTTTTAAGATTTCTTTTTTTAATTGAAGTATGATTGGCCTATAACATATAGGTGTATAGTATAATGATATTCATTGTGAAGCTGTCATCACAATAAGTCTAGTTACTATCTGCTTTAATAAAGAATTGCAAAAAAAATTTTGAGTGTGGTAAGAACTTTCAAGTTCTGTTCTCAGCAGCTTTTAAATATGCAGTGGAATATTTTAAATTATAGTCATCATGATTTATACACCCTCATGACTTCCTTTATAATTGGAAATTTGTACCTTTTGATCCTCTTCACCCATTTTACTCATTCCCCCTCTTCCCTCTAGCAGTCACCAGTCTGTTATCTGTGTCTATGAGTTTTGTTTCTTTGTTTTGTTTTTTGGGGGGTTCTGCACAAAAGTGAAATCATATGGTATTGCCTTTCTCTGTTTGATTTATTTTGCATGGCATAATAATCCCAAGGTCCATTTTTGGTGTTGCAAATGACAAGATTTCATTCTTTTTTTATGGCTGAGTAGTATTTGTGTGTGTGTATGTGTGTCACATCTTTATCCATTTATCCATCAGTGGACATTTAGATTGTTTCTATATCTGTGCTATTATAAATAATGCCACCATGAACATTGAGGTACACACATCTTTTCAAATTATGAAAAGATGTTTCCATTTTCTTTGGATATATACCCAGAAGTAGAATTACTGAATCATATGGCAGTTCTATTTTTAATTTTTTAAAAAATCCTCTGTACTATATATGATGATGTTGAGGTACATTCCATCTATACCCACTTTGATGAGAGTTTCTATCATACATGGATGTTGAATTTTGTCAGATGCCTTTTCTGCATCTGTGGAGATACGATGTTTATTCTTCATTTTGTTAATGTGGAGTATTATGTTGGTTGATTTCTGGATATTGAGCCATTCTTGCGCCTCTGGAATGAATGTCACTTGATCACAGTGTACGATCAGTTCAGTTTGTTTTGAATTCCATTCACGAATTCTTTGCTGAGGATTTTTGCATCCATGTTCACCAGAGATGTTGACCTGTAATGTTATCTTTTTGTGTTGTTCTTACTTGGTTTTGATACCATGGTAATGCTGGCTTTGTGAAGTGGGTTTGGAAGTTTGGGAAGAGTTTGAAAAGGATTGATGTTTTCTTGTTTGGTAGAATTCACCAGTGAAGTCCATCTGATCCTGGACTTTTGCTTGTTGGGAGGATTTTGATTATTCAATCTCCTTACCAGTAATCATTTCTTCAGACTTTCTATTTCTTCAGGTTCTATCTTAGAAGATTGCATGTTTCTGGGAATTTATCCATTTCTTCTAGATTATCCAATTTGTTGGCATGTAATTGTTCATAACAGTCACTTAGATCTTTTGTATTTGGTATCATTTGTAACTTCTCTTTCATTTCGAATTTTATTCATTTGAGCCCTGTCTCTGTTGTTCTTAATGAGTCTAGCTAAAGCATTGTCAATTTCTCTTATCTTTTCAAGGAGAAAAGACTCTTCGTTTCATTGATCTGTTTTTTGTCTCTATTTTATTTCTGCTGTGATCTGTATTTTCTTCTTTCTACTAACTTTGGCCTTAGTCCTTCCTTTTATAGTTACTTTAGGAGTAAAGTTAGATTGCTTATTTGAGGTTTTTATTTTTGAACTAGACCTGTATTGTTGTAATCTTCCCTCTTAGAAATGCTTTTGCTCCATCCCATATATTTTGGTGTGATGTATTTCCATTTTAATTTGTTTCAAGATATTTTTTTATTTCTCCTTTGATTTCTTCATTAACCCGTTGGTTGTTCAGGAACGTATTGTTGGTCTCCACGTATTTGTGATATTTAGTTTTGTGTTTTCTTAAAATTGCTTTCTAGACATAACTGTTTTGGTTGGTAAAAAAGATGATATGTTTTCCGTTTTCTTATATTAATTATTAAGACTGTGGGCTAACATCTGTTTTGGAGAGTGTTCCATGAATACTTGAGAAAAATGTCTATTGTGCTTTTGAATGGAATATTCTGTATATGTTTACTGAGTTCATCTAATCTAAAGTGTTGTTTAAGGCTATTATTTCTTTATTGATCTTTTTTTTTTGGTCTAGGTTATCTCTCTATTGATGTAAGTGGGATATTAAAGTCCTTTACTATTGTATTACTGTCATTTTCTCCCTTTAGATCTGTTAATATTTGCTTTATATATTTAGATACTCCTGTGTGGGGTGCATAAATATTTACAAATGTATCTTCTTGTTGAATTAATTTATTATTATCTAATGTCCATCTTTGTCTTTTATTACAGTCTTCGTATTAAAGTCTATTTTCGTCTGTACTCCACGTATCTTTTGGTTTTCATTTGTACGGTATATCTGTTTTCATCCCTTCACTTTCATTGTATGTGTCTTACATCTAAAGTGACTTTCTTTGGGCTGCGTATACATAGGTCTGTTTTTTGTTTTTTTATTAGTTCTTTCAGTCACTATCTTGATTGAGAATTTAGGTCACCTACATTTAAAGTAATTACTGATAGGTATGGACTTACTGCCATTTTGTAAATTTTTTGGGGTGCTTTGTACTTCCTCTCTTTCCTTCTACTTTTCTTGTTGTCTTCCCTTGTTTTGATGACCTTCTATAGTGTTATGCTTAGATTATTTTCCTATTACCTTTTATGTATCTAATGTAGGTTTTTATTTTACTTTTTTACCTGAGGCTCACTTGTAATGGCCCATATATAAAATAGTCTGTTTTAAAGGTAATGGGAAGTTAATTCTAAAACTCTGCAGTTTTACTCCTTCTCTCCTATGTTTTATATTTTTAATGTCACATTTTACATCTTTTTATTTTGTGTATCATTTAATTATTGAAATTTTACTTAATTTTACTACTTTTGTCTTTTAACCTTATACTGTCTTTGTGATTATTGTATTACTTTTACTATGTATTTACTTTTAACAGTAAGGTTTTTACTTTCCTATGTTTTCTTGTTACTCATTAGTGCCTTCCTCCTCACCCCCCCATCTTGAAGAAGTCCCTTTAATATTTCTTGTAAGGTTAATTTAGTAGTGATAAATTCCCTTAGCTATTGCTTGTTTGAAAAACTCTTTTCTCTTCTTGAGTTCTGAATGATGATAACCTTACTGGATAGAGTTCTTAGCTGGAAGTTTTTTCCTTTTAACACTTTGAGTATATAATGCCACTCCCTTCTGGCCTACAAATAAATCTCCCTTATATGGTTTAGGTGTTTTTCAGTCTGATTCTTTTGCCCTGCGTCCTAGAGTGAATGAGTCTGCACACAAGTCCTGTCTCTAAGAGCAGAATCTTTGTTTCCTACAGCCCTTTGTGTCTCCTGGATGTAAGCCCTATTGGTTTTCCAAGCCAGATGTCCTGAGGTTTGTCTCTCTGGTGCAAGTTCCAAGGGTTCAAGTGCTTGAAGGATCTCTCCGTATTTGTGAGATCCCTCTCAACTTCTGATTGTTGGTCATTGCACCAGGAGTAGGGGTTTTGGTAAGATAGTGTCTCTGCCTTTTTTTCCTTGTTGATGTGGCCTTTCTATCCTTTGTTATGGAGGAAATGTTCAGCTAGTTTTCAGCACTCTCCCACACCCCTTGGAATTGTTGGATATTTTAGCTGTAGAGTTGTTTTGTCCATGGAAGGAGGTGAGTTCGGGATTCTCCTGTGCAGTCATCTTCAACTGCCTCAATTTTGTCAATTGTTGATTGGTGCATGTTATGTTTGTAATTGTTACATTGTCCTGATGGATTAAATCTTGTATTAGTATATAATGTTCTTTGTCTCATATCTTCCCCTCCTCCAGCTTTACTGAGATTGATATATGACATATGCAAGTTTAAGGTGGTGATTTGATACATGTGTATATTGCAAAATGATTATCACCTGAAGGTTAACACCTCCATCTCCTCACATAATTTCTGTGTTTGTGTGTTTGTGGTGATAACATTTAAGCTCTACTTAATTAGATCTTTCAAGTATATAATATAGTACTTTTAAAAGTTTTTTTTGGGTATATTTCACAATGTTACATTAGTTTTAGATGTACATATAACTTATTTTTAAATTTTTTAAAACATTTTGCCTATTTGAGAGACAGTGCAGGTACAAGCAGGAGGGGGGGCACAGGGAAAGGGAGAAGCAGACTCCCCGACAAGCAGGGAACCCAGAGCGGCACTTGACCCCAGGACCCCAGGTTCATGACCTGAGCCGAAGACAGACACCCAAACAACTGAACCTTCCAGATGCCCCCCCCCATAACTTTTTTTGACTTAAAAATCTATCTTGTTTGATAATGATAGTTTCCTTCCCTCTAGCCCTCTTTTAGTTACTATTTGCTTAGAATATATTTTTACATTCTTTTACTTTCAGTCTCTTTGTGTCTGCTTATCTAAAATGAATCTGTTGTAGACATCCTATAGTTAGATCATATTTTTATCTGTTCTGCCATCTCTACTAGATAAGAGAGCTAAAGCCATTTACATTGAAAAGTAATTATTGATAAGGAAGGACTTCTGCATTTAGGTATTTGTTTTCTGTGTGTTTGTTTTGTTTTGTTGTTTAATTCCTCCATTAGTGCCTTTTTGGTATTTACTTCTAATGTACCATTTTGATTCCCTTATTTTCTTTAAATTTTCTTGAATATTACAATTAGCATCTTAAATTTATAAAAACCTAGTTTGAATACGAACTCAGTTTCCATAGCACACAAACATTCTGTGCCTGTACCTTCCTATCCCTCCACCTTTATTTTTGTTTATTTTTTTAAAAGATTATATTTATTTATTCATGAGAGACAAAGAAAGGCAGAGACATAGGCAGAGGGAGAAGCTGGCTCCCTGTGGGGAGCCTATTGCGGGACTTGATCTCAGGACCCCTGGATCACAACCCAAGCTGAAAGAAGACATTCAACCACTGAGCCACCCAGGCGTCCCTCCCTCCACCTATACGTTGTGTACCTATTAACACAGATCTATATTTATTTAATGTGTTTGTGTTTTTAGAAGAAAAAGGGAGTTAAAAGCAAAAGTACAGTAATACTGGCTATTGTATTTACCTGTTCTTTATTTCTTTACATGGCTTGGAGTGATTGCCTAGTATTTTTTTCATCTTAGCCTGAAGGATTCCTTTTAGTATTAGAGGTCAGGCTACTAGTAATGAATGAATCCCCCAAGGCCTGTCATGGAATGTCCTAATTCTTCATTCCTGAAAGACAGTCTGCAGTTACAGAATTGTTCAACACTTTTTCTTTTTCAGCACTTTATACCTATCGTCCCTTTCTCTTCTGGCATCTATAATTTCTGATGGAAAAGAAGCTCTTAATCTTTACTGTGGATTCCTATGATGAGTTATTTCTGTCTTGCTGATTTCAAGATTTTTCTGTCTTTGTCCCTTGCCAGTTTGATTATATTGTGTGGATCTTTTTGAGATTTTCCAGCTTGAAATTTGTTGAATTCCTTGGATATGTAGATTCAAGTCTTTCATCAAATTTGGGAAGTTTGAGGCCATTATTTCTTAAGATTTTGTTCCCCTGCTTGCTCCTTTTATCCTTCTTTGGGAATTCTCCTGATACATATTTTGTATGTTTGATGGTGTTCCATTGGTCCCTCAGTTCATTTTTCTATGTTTTTTCATTGTGCTCTTCAGCCTGGATAATTTTAGTTTCCTTATATTCAAGTTTGCTGATTACTTGTCCTGCCTGCTCAAATCTGCCATTGGATCCCTCTAGTGAATTTCTTTCATCAGTTGTTATTCTTAACTAATTCCAGATGTTCTATTCGGTTTCATTTTTATTATAATCTCTTTATTGGCATTGCCTATTTATTCATACAGCATTCTCTTGGTATCCTTTAGTTCTTTGAACATATTTAAGACTATTGATTTAACGCCTTAGTAATTCTGACATCTAGCATTCTTCAAGGATAGTTTTTGTCAAATTCTTTTTCTCCCCCCAAAATGCTGTGGTTTCCTGTTTCTTTGTATGTTTTGTAACTTACTGTTGAGAACTGGACCATTTGAATATTACAGTGTGGTGACTCTGGGAATCAGATTTTCCCTTTCTCAGTGATTGCTGTTGAGGATTGCAGTCATCTGTTTGTGTGGTGACTTTTCCAAAATAACTTTGCAAACTGTGTATTCTTTGTTGTGTGTGGTTACTGCTGTTTCTTTTACATTATCTGTGGTCAGCTTGTGAGCTGACAGAGATTTACTTAAAAGTCTAGGTCTCCCCTGCTACCACCCAAAAAACCCAGAAAGGGAAGTTCATGCACCCCTAGAGGGTGGAAACAAATGCAGGTGTCTGTGTTGTTTCCTCAGGCTACCCCCAGTGTGACAACACATATAACCCCAGTGTTAGGAGGGCAAGGTCTCCATGGCCCACCCTGACACCAGCCAGTGCTCCAGGCACATGAGCCCTGTGCCTGCCTGTGCTGCGGGGTAAAGGGACAGGAGCTGGTACCTGGATTGGGCACTTTGCTCTCTTACCTGGGTTGGGCAGCCTCTGTCTTCGTCAGCCACTCCCCTGGTTGGTCTAAGTTTTCTGAAATAGTTGATTCAATGGGTTTTCCAGCTTAATGGTTTCATTGGAGGCACTGACCCCTAGCTCAGTTTTCTGCGGCATCACCCCACCCATGGTTATGTTTTGGACATGACTGCACATGGTGCCAGCTGCAGTCAGTTCCTTTTTGTGTTTGACAAAACTATTTCAGTTTCATATTCTTACTTTTTATTAGGGTGAACAGGAATACAGTTTGCCTCTGGAATCTGGAGAGTATGAACTCTGTTGTTGTAGTAATAGAGTAACTCAGAAAGTACTTTTGATTTCACTTCAACTTAATACCTTGTATCTATATAGTGATTTTCTTCACAGGAATGGGAGAGACTCTATAGTATATAGTAGAAGGAGCTTAAGACAATGATACATTTCTTGTTATTTGTTCACGAGAGTAGGTGAATCTCTGCAGAGATGCTGCAAAAACCAAATCTGAAGCTTTTTTTGTTGTAGGTAAGGTGCTAGTAAGGGAGTTCCAAAATAGTTATGTTTTAAATGTGTAACTGTCCATGAGAGTGTTTTATAAATTTCTTAGTAAAGTTTTTTGGTATTGATATGGGTGGGATTTGTCAAATTCCGTGGACTCACTCAAATTAAGTATGTCATCATGCTACGTTTGGTTATATTTCAGAATTTTCTTTTTGATGTTATTGTTAAACTAAATGTGAAGGCTTGGCAGAGTAATTCTTTCTAAGCCCAGTATCAACACTATTACTTTTTGACAGAGTTGAATTAATGAGAGTTTTCAGTAACTCATTGTCTCGTGAACATTTACAGATTAAAAACGTGGGGTTTTTTTGTTGTTGTTGGCACCAAGTTAATGTTCTTACTTTCTCGTTCCTTGACTGATTAAAAGATTTGAAAGTGAATCTGAATCTTTTATTCTCTGCATGTAAATATTCCTACAAATAACACATTTGGCTGTGAATTATATAACTAAACTTTTCACTGAAGGTATTAGATCAAATCATACAAAGATCATACCTTTTAACATGTCTAACGGGAACATTGAGGTTTTAACAGGTATGTAAACTGGAGGTTAAAATTATATGTGTAATGTTTTTGGTTTGGTCATTTATCATTGAATTGTAATAATAATTGAGATATGTAACTTGGTTAGTTTCTGTTTCTTACATGATATGTTTGTGTATGTAATACTGTTAGATGAAAAGGATTAATTAAGTGTAGTTCTGAGTAAATTTAAATTTGCAATTATTTGGCCAGTGATTAATCGTAGAATTGAATTTTCCCTAATTGCTTACATGGGGAATTTTATGTGTGTAACATTTTACATATGTGCTTCTATGGTAGTAGCTGAAGAAGAAAGTAAGCTACTTTAATTTCTTCTGAAAAGAATTATGTTCTCGAAAACTTTGAAAACTTGCCAGAAGCCTTCCCTATTGGGTTGAAGATTTTTGCAGTGGTATGGAGGATGGAGGGGAGATGGGATGTACATATGAACATGTACACATACACCATTGGAAAATAAGTTTATATGGTTTCTCTATCTCCATGGAACTTACACAAATGGCTTTCAGAAGCCCTGTGATGGTAACAGAGGCCAGGGCCTTTCAGGAATGTGATTGATTTCCAGAGGTTGATAATTGGTTATATAGTAGTTCAGAGATAGGAAGGTGTTTTGAGTTCTCCATTTGTGTTGGAGACCGTACCTCCTTCTTTATATTATTTGTACCATATGCTGTCTTACCAAGGGTGGCTTTGCTTTGTGCTGATCTCGGATTCTTAGACAGCACTTGCAGCCCTTTGTAATATGCTTTGATGATGCTGTGCCACTATTAAGTCTGGTTCAACGATAAGAATCCTTTGTACTTTATGTGGAGCACATTTTAACTTTGGCCAAATTAAAACCAGAGGTTACTTAGCAGTCCTAGACCAAGATTCTTAGAATGACTGTATATCAGGGTGGAACCTCTAAATACTTTCTCAGTTACTTTGACAATTTCAGTCTTCTGGGGGTGTTGATCTGAAGGTGGGAGTAAGAAGGGGTAAAAGAACTATTTGTTTAGTGCCTACTCTGCTAGACATTGTTCTAAATCTTCTATACAGTTTTTAGAAACAGGCCATAAGGATATTGCCTGCCTTATTTTGGAGATTTGGAAATTGGAGCATGAAGGGGTGAAATATTTTGTTCTAAGTTCACACTTTGATTGTGACTCTGTGTTGTTGCTATCTTAGAATTACAGTGTTTAAAATTTGGGATAAACCAGATAAGTCTGCTCTCTCTTACAGTGCTGATGAGAAAAGCAAGGTGGAGTGATTTTGGAAGATGACACTGTGGTTAACTCCTATTAGAACCAGAGCAGGAGGGATCCCTGGGTGGCGCAGCGGTTGGGCGCCTGCCTTTGGCCCAGGGCGCGATCCTGGAGACCCGGGATCGAATCCCACATCGGGCTCCCGGTGCACGGAGCCTGCTTCTCCCTCTGCCTGTGTCTCTGCCTCTCTCTCTCTCTCTCTGTGACTATCATAAAAAAAAAAAAAAAAAAAAAAAAAAAGAACCAGAGCAGGAACACAGGCTTCCTAATTTACAGTCCATTACTCTGTCCACTGTGTAGCCCACAGTTGGAGTGGTTAAGTGCCTACTCATGTTCTTCTGTGCTCTCATTTTACCAGCATGTAAAGCTATAATGAAATACCTCTGAAGAAAAATTCAAGACTGCTTTTTTAGTTGCATCTGTTTATGAAGGCTTTCCCAAATTCCTCAGCTCTCATAGTTATTCCTGTCCTAATATCCTATAGTATTTGCAATATACTAGCATAGTTTGACATTTACTTTCTCCTCTGTAACTTTCAATTTATTTATAATAGTTTTCTATGTGTATGTCATCATGAAAAACCAATTTTTATTCACTATTTACTTCCCAATTGGATTATGACTTTGCAATTTTCTCTTACCCCTTTAAATCTTTGGTAGCACTGTATATATCAAAACTTTTTTGATTTAAACTTACAATGAAAATAGATTTTGCAGTTAGACCTAATACACACATACTTAATTATTGGAATGAAAGTTTTGCAAACTGTTGTTTACTTGTAAGGAGACATACCACGATCTTTTCTGTTTTACTTAAAAAGCAGATGGTTAAATCCACCACATTAATCTCACCATCCACTAAGTGGGTATTACAATTTGGCAATCATGTTGTATAACTTTTTGTGCAGGGCTAGGTAGAAGGTAAGTATTCAGAATGTTGGTGAATTTCACCTTTTATGAAGGACTGCTTTGAGATGATTTTTATGATGCCTGTAGGAATGATTTTTTATACACATTTTTGTTGTCTCTGATGCAGTTTCAGGGACATGCTGTCTTCCAGGAGAGCAGGTGTGGGCTTCCAGCCTTCCTGTTCTTCTTCATTCTCTTGTTTAAGATTCTTGCTTCTTGTATTTTCTGTACTTTGAATTTATCCTTTCACTGCTCAGATACCCTTCGTCTCTTTTGTGTTCATATCCTCACATGGGCTCTTCCTGTTCCTCCAGAACTTTCTTAGTTTCCCAAGGTCACTTGATTGTCTCCTTTTCGGGAAGCCTTTCCTGCCTGTTTTGGCAGTTCTCCTTTGGGTACTGACCTGGTGTGACCCTTCAGTGTTACACTTGGAATGGTAAACACTGGATTGTAGATATGATTTGAAATATGAGAGTGGGGAAAAATGTATTTTATCATATTTGTTTTAAACAAGTCGTCTGGGAACTAATAGTTCACTACAGTTGTCTAGTATAAAAAGACATATTCTTGATAAGTATATTTTCTAGGTAGTAGATATTCATCCTTTTACAATTTACCATATTTTATTCTTGCTCAAATTTATTGCGTTGTCTGTCTTCCTCATAAAGGCAGAATGGAGGGCTGTCAGGCATGGCTTCCATGATTGACCATATAAAATGATTTAATTAGAAGCAGCCTTCCCCTGGGTTATTTTCTTTTTTTCCTGTTTGCAGATGGTATCTTCAAAATAATAGATCAAAGGCATCCTTATAGTTTCAGCTTACTCTTCTTTCACTTGGATGGTTATTTTTTTGTCATAAAAAAAAAGTTGCTGTACTTTCTAAGAATTCATAGTAGGTAGGTTTAAGGAGGCACTTCATGATTTGCAAATTCTTAGATTGGATGAGTGTTTCTGAGGATGTGATAATATGTCCTATTATTCAGAATTTAATGTTTGACCTTTAATAGATTATCCACCTGTTTTTCCTTAATGTCTTAATGAGATCACAAGAACCAATAGATTCACACATTGCTAGACATGTGGGGATGGGAAGTACTATAGATTTTGAGGTCTTACATCTGAGATAACCGAGGTCCAGAGAGAGATGCATTTTGCCTCAAGTTGTTACACCTAGTTAGTGGCAAGGCCAGGACCAGACTTAGGTCTATAGCTTTGCTAGGTCAGTGCCATAATAGTGTACCGTGGTCTCACTACAGCAGCTCCACAACTGACCCATTCTTCCATGAAATATTTTCCATAAAACATTTCCTATTTTTAATAAAATGTCAGTTTGAATTACTAGCATTATATTGACTAAAATATACTACCTAGGGGTGCCTGGGTGGCTCAGTCAGTTAAGCGTCCAACTCTTGATCTGAGCTCAGGTCTTGATCTCAGGGTTGTATATACTTATTAAGTATTACCCACTATGAATCTTGTTTCTTAGGCATAGCCATTGAGTTTTTTCTTTTTTCTGACTCAATTAATTTATCTTACTAAGACTCTTTTTTTTGAGAGGTAGTGCAGCGGTTTCCTGTATAGCCCTGCCCCTACGTGTGCATAAATAGCCTCCCTTATTATCAGCATCCCCCACCAGACTGGTATATTTGTCATAACCGATGAACTACCTTGAAACATCATGATCACCTAAAGTCCATAGTTTGTGTTACTGTTTACTGTCAGTATACATTCTGAATAATCATTTTAGTATTTTAGAGAATATTGTCACTGCCCTAAAAATCCTCTGTCTCTGCCCTTTCATCCCTACTTCTTCCCAGCTTCTAATTTTTGTTACTGCCTTCCATAGTTATCATTGAGTTTTTAGTTTCAATTATTATAATGTTTATATTTAGAAGTTTGATTTGGTTCTTTTTTAAAATCTGCTTAGGCTTTAGAGTCTTCTCTTTGTTCTTATGATCAAACAATTGTTGTTTCTCTTGGCACATTTGTTTTTTGTTGTTGTTGTTTTTTTTTTTTTTAATTTTTATTTATGATAGTCATACAGAGAGAGAGAGTGAGGCAGGGACACAGGCAGAGGGAGAAGCAGGCTCCATGCACCGGGAGCCCGACGTGGGATTTGATCCTGGGTCTCAGGCAGGCGGTAAACCGCTGCGCCACCCAGGGATCCCTGTTGTTGTTGTTAAAAGATTTTATTTATTTATTCATGAGAGACACAGAGAGAGAGAGGCAAAGACACAGGCAGAGGGAAAAGCAGGCTCCATGTAGGGAGCCCGATGTGGGACTCGATCCCGGGACTCCAGGATCACAACCTGGGCCGAAGGCAGGTGCTAAACCGCTGAGCCATCCAGGGATTCCGGCACATTTGTTTTATATCGTGTCTTAAATAGTTCTGATATTTAATATCTTGAGAGTCTAATTCTATTGTCATCTTCTGCTGGCTTTTATTCATAGTGCTTTATTTGCCTATTGTTTTGTGTGTGTGTGTGTGTGTGTGTGTGTATATGAGTTTTGATTGTGAACTCAAATCTGTTGGAGTTTTATTTGTGGGAATTTTTGGTGGGGTGGATTAATTTCACCTTCCAGAGCTAGTTTGTAATTCTGCTAGTTGTGGGGTAAAGAGGGCACCATCAACTCAGGGTCTCTTTGAATTACATTATCTGCTTGGGCAGTTTTGTTTAGGATCATACAGCTTGCGTGGATTTGGGTTATAGTTTTTCATGAGGGTCAGCTTGGGGTTATGAATTTTTGGAAGCTATCCTGTATCCTCAGTGCCAAGGACATGTCAGGCATGTTTCCTTGCTGCCTCCTCTGTGGTACAGGATTATTTGTTGCTCACCCTGACATGAAGATCCAGGTCTTTTTTCAAGCTTAGGTCTTCTGTTGGCCTTCCTTTCGTCTTGTTTTCGTTCCCTGCACTCCGTTTCATTCAGCTGCCAGAAAAGAGTGTAAAGGTCACTCATGTTGACAAATACCCTCAGTGTGAAATGAAATCTCTTTGGCATTGCCATATCTCCCAGTGTGCTCCCATCATTTTGGTTTTTGTTTTCTGAAGATTCCTCATTTTCTCACTAGCTCCATCAATTACTATTTTTTTAATATTAAAATTCATCCATCTTGTTTTCATCAAGAGAGTCATGAATACCTAATTGCTTCTTTAAGATGAATTCTCTAGTAATAGATACTGAGTCTAAATAATCTTTTGTGTAAGTTATAAAAATAGAGACAGAACAATTAAGAAAGAGTGTCTTCTTCCTTCTCCCTGTGTCACATACTCATACAACACAGTTGAATTTGATACCTATCAAAGCTTTGGAGCAGAAATTCTTACCTGAGCATGCCACCATTTCTTTCCTTTATCTTGGTAAAAAAAAAATCACTGATTTAATAACCCCTGTTAATTGTAGTAGGATCATATTTCTCAAGTGTAGAGATGGAGAATTGTTCAGAGCCATTACTATCGGATATTGGGGTCAATTTAAATTTGGAGAGTGCTTGGTTGTCCATTATTTGACATGATAGAGTTTGTCAGCCTTCAACCAAATCTTCAAGGGATGACATTGAGAACTCTTGTAAAGATACTAAAAATTATACAGCCAACTTTTGGCTTGATGGCTGTTTTTCCCCAGCTATATCTAACTCTAGTGTTGAAAACCAGTCATCAGAAACTGAATTCCGTAGTTGCTCTTTGCCTTTGTAGTTAGCATTCAGCCAGAAGTAGAGATGCACTTCTGTTGTTTCTGCCGAAAATCTTGAATTCATGCCATAGGAAATATCCTCCTGCACATTCAGAGAGTCTGCTATACAGCATCATTATCATGGTAAGATATATGTTACTATGCTGTACTTGAATTTAGAACGGTCCTAAAGTAAATTCCATTCTCTCTTTGTACTTTCTGTTTGGAGCTGCTATCCTTACTCCATCTATTGCTATAATCTCTCCCTGTTGAGTTGTGTTTTGGGCATTAATTGTTTGATTTGGACTTCCATGGAGTTTTGTGTTATATAGTAAATGTCCTCAGAAATATTGGTGAAAGTGATTGGTAATGTTAAAATGTTGAATTAGAAGAGACTTCAAAAATTACCGAGTCTTAATTTTCTAAACATACGTAACTGTGAAAACCTTAATTTAGGCAAAGGATTACTTGAAAACCCAACACATAAACTTGGAGCTTGGGTTTTTGAAAATCAGTGAGGAGATTGACCCTTTTATTTTGCAAATGAAGCTTCTTAAATCAGAAGGGTTAAATGAATAGGGTTTGTGGCAGTTTCCATTTTATCACACTTCAGAGTGAAGTCTTCCCACACCTCTGATTGGATTGTGGTTTTGCTTTATTGTTAGCCTTTTGGGGAGTACAGTGACTTGACTGTACTGGGCCGCTTGGTGGAATTGCCCAGAGTGAGGAGATCAGTTTTTTTTGGTAATGGCTATCTCATTTCTCCTTCTGACTTTTGAGAAGGGAACCAACATTCATGGGACACCTGTTTAGCTTATGTAACAGGCAGTGCCAGATGCTTTTACAGAGGTTTAAATTCCATTCATTCCATTCATTTGTACTTATCCTATAGAGTATTTGGTGATATTTTCCTTTTACAGTTAGGAAACTGAGGCGCAGAGAAGCTAATAATTTGATCCATAGTCAAATTTACCTTGAGGATGCAGGGCAGCTAGAGGATCTAAGCAGTGCATGAAAGTATATGATGTATAGGGAGCTAATTGGGTCCTCTGGCATGGACAGAATACATGGTCTGTGGTATGTTTGGGATTATACTAGAGAGAGAATATTCACATGTTATTCTGTTCATCCTAAAAGCCAGAAATACTTTCCTGAGTTATGTGTATTGGAATCTTACTGTTCCACATAAATAGATGTAATAAGGTTGTATTTTCTTTCTCTTCCTCCTCCCCCATTCCCTCCCTCATCCTCTTCCCTGTTGTGGGGAAGGGGTAATACTTATTTGAATAAACGAATATCTGTTTGAATCCTTATAGTAGGTGGTAAACATTGGGGTTCATTGATACCTTTTAATGTATGGGAGAAAATTTTGTGACATGATAACTTGAGGTGGCAGGGATGGGAAGTGGGGCTTGCCATGTTCCCACCAAGACAGATTTCTCCAGTAGATCTTGAAGTCACTGTAACAATTGAATTTGATGTTGGTATAAAACGGTGGAAGGCCAAATTAGGTATAAATATATAGCAGTTATATCAAGGTTTTGTAAAAAGCCTAAAATAAGTCTGAAATTAAAAATAAAGGCAGTATCATGTTTATATACACATGCTGGATGGCTGCAGGACATTAAGAGGAAATATCTTGTTTTGGTAGAATTGGGCCACCAATCCACCAGGTCCCTTTAATCAGTACTTATAATCAGGAAATTGAGGATATGTTGTCTAACAAAGGTTGGGCTTCCCAAGTCCAGGAGTGGAGCTCAGTCAGGAAACAACAGGAGTGGGCTGAGCATGGAGGTGGTGTGAACCTCATGTCGGTGACTTGGAGAGGCATAGTGTGCGTGTTGTCTTGTGTATAATTCTGCAGAGTGGTTTTGAGGTATGTTGTGAGTAATACCATATCAGTTTTATGTATCTGGTGATATGTTTTCTTGGGAATTTTCAAGTAAACACATCTAGAATTCTTATGTTTTCAGAGTTGTGTCATTTTCCTTTCTAGCTGTGTTTAGAGACCATTTAGTGTCATGTGCCAGTGTGTGGGGGCACCCCACCCTCACGCCTGCCCCCAGCCTTCACTTTATTTTCAAACCTCAGTGCAGAGAGTTGAGTCAGTTGTATTCCAGAGACCAGGACACACGATTTGTTTTCTGGGCAAGGCCCTTCTTTCGTTCGGCTTCATTTTAGTTTTTTCCTTTTTTGTCCTTCACTCGCAGTTTCATGTCCCAGGCCTCTTTCAGCATGCACTCAATCAAGTACGCTTAATGTACATTCTTCAGCCCATTTGCCATGTGCTTTTTTTTTTATATGTGTGTTAATCTCATTTTTTTCTTTTTTTTAACATGTTTTTGAGAAGTAGTCATGCTTTTGTATGTAAATCTAATTCCATTATGCTGACTCTGCATAGTATGTTGTCATGTATAAAACACAGGCTATCTAGATGGTTGTCAGCCATGCAATTGTCAGTGCTACCTCACACAACATTCTTGGCACGTTGGATTCCGTATGGGGATTTTTCAGGCATATACCTCCAGAGAATTGTTAGGTCACTGAATATCTACATTCTTGGTTTCAGCTCTCCTGTTAGAGTACATGATGCAGCAGCAGTTTTAATCCATTACCTAGGAAAAAAGTAACACATTATAGATACAATTTCTTCATCCAAGCTTTGGTTTCCTGAGGAAATTCTTGTGAACTAGTTTTTAGTCATATTATTAAAATCCTTTGTTCTTGGGCAGCCACAGTGGCCCAGTGGTTTAGCCCTGCCTTCAGCCCCGGGGTGTGATCCTGGAGACCTGGATCAGGATCGAGTCCCCTGTCAGGCTCCCTGCATGGAGCCTGCTTCTCCCTCTGCCTGTGTGTCTGTCTGTCTGTCTGTCTATCTCTCTCTCTCTCTCATGAATAAATAAAATCTTAAAAAAAAATCCTTTGTTCTTCACTGTCATCCTTTTTTTTTTTTTCTTTCAGTAATGTTAGGGAGTTAGAGGAAACATAGTTTTTTAAAGGATGTCTCTATAATGCCTATGTAACTGAACATTTTATGAAAACACTACAAATACTAAAATTTGTTTTGTTTTGTTTTTTATTTTATAGGGCGCCAATGCCTCGGCATTAGAGAAAGAGATTGGTCCAGAACAGTTTCCAGTCAATGAGCACTATTTTGGATTAGTCAATGTAAGTATCAATTGGTATTTAGCCTTCACCAGTATCACTGGAAAGAGTTTTTAAAATGATAAATGCATTTCATAATTTATTAAAGGAGTATTGTGTATTTGTATCAGTAGACTTAATGTCAAGAAACTTGTTTTGAAATTCTCTTTTCAATGGAAGGGAAACAAAGTTGCCTGAGGTCTTAAGAGCTTTAGAACAGTTTCTGACCTGACAGCCTGATTTTTCCTATTTTGTGTTAGAATTTTTCATAACCAAAATTTTGTATGGCTTGTACCAAATGATCTCCTAAATCTTTGAGAATTCTGTAAATGTCTAAATGTAAGTGATCCAAATGTACAAGTATAATAAATAAACTTTTATAAATGCCTTTATGTGTGTCTGTATTTATCCACTTACTTCTGGCATTGTTCGACTAGTATAGATATATGAGTGCAAAATTTAGGAAAAAGATACATCCCCAGTCCTTGTGGAGGTAGTTCTAGTAATTATACATCATTTAAACTTTGAAAGAACTTTCTTTAGAATTTTTAACTCTTTTCTGAATCATCGGTGCACACCATAGATCTACGTTGTACTGTGCTGTTAGGTAGATCCATGGTGAGGGTTTTAAACCATATACAGAGAGGTGATAATACAGGTGACAAAGTAAGTTCTATTCAACACACCAGTGTGTTACTTGCGACGTATGAGATTATGACGTATGAGATGGATTTCTTGTGCGATTTGAGGAAAGTGGTTTAAGTGATATGGGTGTTTCCCCTTGCCCTGGAAGTCAGCTTGGGAGTATGAAGCTTGTAACAGAATCCACAGTGCCCCTCCTCAGAGGAGGCTGCATTCCTCTGCTGGCTATTTTTCCTGGAATCTACCCCTACATTCTAAATAAAGTGCCTATGCTGCTATTAAAAACAGTCTCCTAACTTCCTGTTATGGTAGGTAAGAAATTCTCTCCTACCACCATCCCTGCCCATTCTCCCGGTATGGAATTAACCATTGCTTTATTTTTCCATGTCCTTGGCAGCAGGCTTTAGCAATAGTTGCACCTCCTCCCCCACCACCCCCAAAAGCAGTGGCGGGAGCATCTCCTCTGGGGCTGTTACTTGGTGCCAGAAGTGGGGGAAGAGGGTAGGCTTCTTCAGTTTCAGTCTTGGGGTGGCTCGGTTCAGAGTTTTGTTGAGCCCTCTGTTCTCTGTTCCGTGCCTTGATGCTGTCCTCAAGGGCTCTTGAACCACACTCTCCCTTGCAGGTGCAGCTTCTGGGAAACTAAACCTGCGGTTGAAAGAAAGGTTACATATCTAGGTGTCTAAATGACCCTTTTAAAGGCTTAACAGCCAGACCTGTGTTTTTAGGTGTACCCCTCTACCCCTACCCCCCATTTTTTTTGCCTTTTAATTTTTGCTTAATTTATTCTTTCACTATCATTGGTGTTTTGTGGGGAGGAGGGGAGTTCATTGAATATCTTTAATTTCCCTTGCTTAACACGATCTGACCTCTATCTCAGATATTTAAAATGTTTATACTTACGTACCCAGTTGTCTAGTGATCAGAAGCCTTGTGTAACTTCTGGCAGTGGCCAAACCCCAGCTGCTTCACTCTCATAAACTACTTCCCTGTGACTCCCACCCTTACTTTGGTTCATGCTCTAAAGCTAATGTGTGTCTTGAATTGTAGGAAGGGTGTGCTCATTGATAGTGTCTCAGAAGAGTCCATTTTCTTCAGCACTGGAGTATTTTATATATTGAAGGTTGTTGTTTGACCTTCAGAACAACTAAAACAACATGCTAGAGAAAATCTTATTATAAAATGAGTTCTAAAAGTATTTTTTCCTGCAGTTACGTTATTTTTTTTCCTCTGATATATCACTTTCAGGATACCACTGCCAATTGTGTTAAGAAAAAAAAAAAAGATTTCTAAGAAGGTTTTATTTTTATTACTCCCCATGGATCAATCCAAATTAATAGGGTAGTATTTGTGCTTCTCCCTGAAGCTGACTGAGATTCAGTAAAACCCAAGAGAAGCGGGAGGGAGTGAAGTTAATAAGAGACCATTAGAGGAAGCTTTGTCTTTATCCCTTCCAGAGACTCATTTGGTACGTAGAAATGTAGTTTCTGATCTCTGTGCCTAGTTATTATGATGAAGAATTGAGATCTCTAAGGTAGCCAGGGCTCCAGATATGATAGATTGATGAACAACTGAATTATATTGAGAAATTAACTGGTGGTCAGAGTGTACATGCAGCTGAGCATAGTATAGTGATTAACTTTTTCTGTGATTTAAACTTTCAGGCTACCTTGTAGCTGGTTTCTGTACTGTTAACCTTTTTCTATAGGTCTTATTTTTCAGCTCTTAAAATATCATCACTCTCTCTCTTTGTTTCCCTTCACCTTTCTTCCTTTTTAAAAAAATTTATGGAGTTATCACACTATTTATAGGAGTCTCTTAAAAAGTGAAGGGTGGAGCTTTGAGGGTACTAAGTACCCTCAATTCAGAGATGAACATTTTAACATTTTCCCCCCTCTCTGTACCTGTCAGGTAATGATTATTGAAACAACACTGGAATGTAACTGCTTAAGAAACTCTATGGTTTATCTTTTCCAGCATTGGATTTTGTTAAGTGAGGCACAGGTGTATTTTCTTCTTATCAGTCTGTTCTTAGCTAAGTGTGCATTTCCAAAGTTCATTTTAATTGCTTTTAATAAAAAGCTTACACTTAGGAGAGTTCCTATTAGACCTGCCTGTCTGGACCCTTTTTGTGACTAGAATGTGGCATAGTCATTCACTATCACTTGCCTTTGGGAAATAATACATGTATTTGGGCAGTTAGAAAATCAGCCTTTTTTTTTTTTTTTTTTTAATGGACAGAAGAAGACCACAGTTTGATTAACAAGCAGAAAATTCAGCATAGAGGTTACTCTCAACATTGTTAATACAAGCTATTTTCCATTATTTTTAGTTGTAGCTATCTTTTTCTTAGAATATTTTCACAAATGATAGTTTTTATGGCCGTTCACTCTAAATGGTTCTCATGTCTGTCACTGTACTTTGAGTAATACAGAATGCAAATTTTCTATTGGTTTAACTCTTGTGAATGCTTTAATATTTCTAATGTTATTGAAAAGCAAAGAGGAGAAATACTAGTGTGGTTTGGAGTTCAACAGCTGTCTCAAGTAGGTAAGGGAGCCTTTTGGAAGCTTTCTCTTGCAGCAGAATATCCTACTTAAATGTCAGCTCTTTATAGGGTCAGCTAAATTCTTTGAAAATGAATTGGTTTAATCTGATGAACCAGATTGCCCTTTTCCCCTTATATCTTGTAGCTAGTGAGTACTTATTTTAGTAAAGTTGAGAGAAAAGGAGTGATTTCAGTTAGTATCTCTTTCCTACCTTTTGTGCAGCCTGCATTTTTTTAATGGCCTTTCCCCTTTGTTTTATTATATGGTTCTGTATAGTTTTCTAATATAGTAGGTGCCAGCAGATATGTGGCCTCAATAAATCTATTTTTGAGGCTACACTGTGGAATGTGCTTTTTCCTAAAATCTGTTATAAAATAACAGTTGTGTTTCTAGACCATCTTTCAAAAGGCTTTTAAACCTGAATTGCTAGTAGTCTCATTGGGTAGAATTCTGGATTCAGGGAATAGGAGCTATTATAAAGGAGAGAGAGACAAATAAAAACAAAACTTTCTCTCCATTTGTGGGTTATAAAGTTGATTATATGTCTTGGTTATGTTTTCATTTGTGTTGATTCATTCTCATTTAGTTTCTCTCCACCTGATAGCCATAGGCTGCTTGAGGATTGTATTATCAGCGATCCCAGAGAATGTTCATATTAGACCTTACAAAAGAAGTCTGTCCCAAGTACTCTGCTGAGGTTGGATCAAGTGCTCCGACCTTGTGGCAGGGTCTATAAAAGGTTTTGTGATTGACAAGCCTATAGAATTTATGTAGAGAAGTCACTTTCTATAAGGAATGATGGGACAGTGGAGTATATGAAGTATATGGAAGGGCACTTTTCGATTAGGTCCACTTGGTTGTAGTGAGAATGGTGGGTAGGGGAATGTGGGGTATAGTGTTAAAAATAGGGCCACTAAACATACTGTGGTAGGGGAAGAAGAGGGTCTTCCCTTAGAAGGGAATGTCCACAGGACAGGCATCATCATTATCAGCATGGCAGACAGTGGAGCGTTTAAACATTTTACAACATCTTTTGAAGGCAATACTGTTAACATAATGTTGGTAAACACTTGTAGTCTCCAAATGATGTATGTAGGATGAACAAATTAGGGTATGGGGAGAAATACAGAGTTGTTAATGTTTATTTTTAACTCAAAATGAGAGAGAAGCCTTAGAAATTCTTTTTTTAAGAGATTTATATACTCATTTTATAGAGAGAAAGCACGAGCAGTGGGTTGAGGAGACAGAGGGAGAGGGAGGGAATCTCAAGCAGACTCCCTGCTGAGTGTACGGCCCTATGTGGGACTCCATCCCCTGAGATCTCCATCCTGAGATTATGATCAGAGTCAAAATCAAGAGTCAGACGCTCAACCCACTGAGCCATCCAGATGCCCCAGCCTTCCTAATTCTTAATAAATGTGTGATACTGGTATCCATACTCTGTGTGAAGTGGTCTTATGGTACTTCAAGTTCTGTAGCACCAGAGAGTTGATAGTATAACCAGCTCTTACTCATTTATGCGGTTGCAAACTATTATCATTTCAATGTAGATTTAGAAATTATATGATTTAATTTTAGTTCATCTAATATTTCTAAATGGACAGATGACTTAAAAAGATGGTTTCAAAAATAATAATGCAGTGATAAAGTCCTGGGAACTGTTTTTAGTGCTTCATATGGATTATTTAATTCTTTACAAAATTTTAGAAGGTGGGCACTGTATTATAAACCCCATTTACAGATGAGGAAGCAGATGAACGAACAGAGTGGTTTAGTAATTTCTCAAGCCGGGATAGCAGAACCAGACTTGAACCTAGACAGTCGGTTTCAGAGCCTGTGCACTTAGTTTCTCTGGTACTCTAGTTTGCTTTCAAGGCAGATAATTACTCAAATGAATTCAAGCAAATTTGATAGATAGGATTGAAAATTTAATTTAGAAAGAAAAGGCCATAAAGGAAACTTCCCCCCTTGGACCTATCTATGTATCTGTGTATCTTTGATAGCCATTAAAACCACAAATAGCTGAACATAAAACTCAGACTATCAGAGTATTAAAAATCTATAACCCCAGTTTACCAGAAGGCCTACTCATCTTCGTTGCTCTCAAATATGAATAATTTTTAGTAAAAATAAAATCAATCTAAGTAAGATAAAAATCTTAAGTATTTACTTTGTCTTCATGACATTTTACAGTTGACTGTTGAACAACATGGGTTTGAGCTGCCCAGGTCTATCTATATGCATTTTGGGTAGGGTTATAAATACAGTATAGTATTATATATATTTTTTCTCATGATTTAATAGCATTTTCTTTAGCCTACTTTATTATAAGAACACAGTATATAATACATATAAGATACAAAATATGTGTTGATTGTTATTAATAAGGCTTCTGGTTAACAGTAGTCTTAGTAAAGTTTTTGGGAAATTGAAAGTTACATGCTGACTTTTGACTTTGTGAGGAGTCAGCTCCCCCAACTCCCACATTGTTTAAAGGCTAACTGGATGTAGTGTATATTTTTATTTATATAAAATTTTACATTTTATAAAAGTATACTTTAATGTATGTAATGTAGCACATTAGGGATGTGTGCTCAAAAATGATCTTAGTGATGAGGATATAATAAATATTTGTGGAGGAGGCATTTATTTTAAAACTAGGAAAAGTGTTACAGAAAGCAACACAGGTCATTGTGTTCAATAAGCAACTGAAAAATCAATGGTCAGACCTTGAGGGTAGCAGCTTTTTAAAATTTATTTCTCCTGATTTTAAATCTGGTTATACCTTTGATCTTCAGAACAAGCTGAGAAGATACAGGGTAGACTTCAACCCTAAAGCAATGTCTTTTTTAGAAATTAAACATTTGTAAACAAGAATGTGGGGAAATCATTCCAGATAATCTTTTGCATGAAAGTGACACACTAGAAAGATATATTTTTAGGTTTTAGGAACTTGAAAGTAAATTACTATCAGAGAAGCTGAAGGGAAAAGTTTCAGTTATGAATAAGATTGAAAGTGATTGCTTATTCTGGAGAAGTTGTAGTAGTTTCAAGCTTTAATTTTTCTTTAATGGGATTGATGAAGATAAGTGCAAGATCAGAGAAGACCTCAAAAGAATTAATTACAATGTTACCTGTTGTTTTATATTCAGAAGATGAGCGAGAGGCTACCTTCCAGCATTCTGTACAATGTAATAGACTCCCTGTTTCCTTAGCTTATCCCACTTGTTTCTTTTTTTATAAGTTGGTCAAGCTTTATTATAAATTTTTCTAATGTCCTGTGAGATGCTATCTTTTGTTTTTACCTACTCTGTGTAAGTCATTAGAGTCCCTATTGCTTATTCTTCAAAAAAAAAAATGTCCAAATTATGGAGATTGAGTCTTCTCCTCAATTGACAGAGGCATAGTTGGTCATTAGCGTCATTAGACTGTGATACAAATACTAGTATTTTTTAGACTAATATTGAGTAATTGATAGATTAATTTTTGTAATATTGTAGGTTCTATTGCAGGTGTTACTTAGCCCCTGGATAGGCTTTATTAAAGTATCCATAGTTATATTTATCTATAGTATCAATGGATCATCTGCTTATCATCTGCTTTTTTTTAGCATTTCTCTGGAAAGTCTTTAAAGCATCTGTTTTTATGAACCACTTCTTGGCTCTGGCCAGCAATATGAATGTAAAAATCAGGTATCCTCACTGGGCCTCATGTTCTATTCCTTTTTGTGGTATTGTTTAACTCATTTCTCTGTTCCTTGAATATCTTGTAAATTGGTAGATTTGTCCAGACACTTGATTAAAATTTAGTAGTTTTGTTTTTTAAAACAAGAATACTTCATAAGAATTGCTACATATTTCTACAAGAGACATACAGTGTGGTGGTTTATTTTTAATGATGGAATGCACCTGGTGTTCAGGTCGTTTTAAAAGTTCCCGATCAGCCTTTAATGCTTTGGTGTCCATTGATAATTAATTATTGCCTAATCCATTGTTTACAATCATTTCTTCTGAATTTATTAGCTGGAATTATGCTATAAGCTAGTACTTCTTCATCAACTATTTAGCTCCCCCTGAAATACTATTCTTATAAGAAAGACAAGATAAGGGAGGTCTGGGTAGCTCAGTTGGTTAAGCATTCGACTCTTGATTTTGGCTCAGATCATGGTCTCAGGATCATGGGATTGAGCCCCAAGTCTGGCTCCATGCTCGATATGGGCCTGCTTGGGATTCTCTCACTCTGCCCCTACCCATCCCACCCCATGCTCATGCTCTCTCTCACTCTCCAAAAAAAAAGGAAGAGAAAACTTTGATGCTTTCCCTTTATATATTAGTTTATAATTTCCGTGAAGACTAATGAAGGGTTTTTAAAAAGTCATTATTCATAAATTTTTATGTAGTTGATGTGCTTTTTATCAATCACTATTTCTTTTTGATGAAAGTTGGCTCTTGAATCCACATAAAGAGGTATTTTCGGCTAATCTGCATTTGTATATTTCCTGTCCCAGACCTAGTGTAGCCATATCTGCAAGGCATCCTAGTTCCTTTTTGTGGGAAAAAGGTTTTTTGAGATTACAGTCAGTGTGCCAGGAAATTTGGGGCTGCTTGCTAGGTCTTTTCCGTGGATAGAGGTTGAAAACACACACACACACTTATAAAAAGACATGAGCTTATACTGATACTTCAGATTCCAATTTAAGTTTATAGGGCTTTTACTCTTACCTTTATTATTGTGTCTTTTTTCTTTTGCATTAACAGTTTGGGTTCTTAAGGATATTAACGTAATTCTTTGCTTGCTTTGACCTACAGAAATATATAGTAATTTCAAAATAACAGTGTCAATTAATTAGTTCTAACAGTGTGATTACTGAATGCATTTAAGATTTCTTTTTTTATTCTCAGACTGTTTCAGTAGGCATGTATAGTAAAAATTCTGTGTTTTTAAGTTGCTCAAACTAATTTTTTGTGTAATTCTCCAATGGACTAGATAAACATTTAGGTTTCACTTTCAGCTTTAAGAATTTCTTTTTTTCCTGAGATCTTTTCGATTTAGCTTACTTTTTTTAAAAAACCAGTGCAAAGCAAGTGCTTTTAAAAATGTACCTTGATTCCTCTCCTCTTTCTCCATAAATAACCATTTTTATTAGTTTTTAAATATAAGCAAACACATACATGTCTGTGGATATGTGTTTGACATTGCCCCCTTTTAAAAAGATTTATTTATTCATTTTTAGAGAGTGTGTGTATGAGTGGGAAGGTGGTAGTGGAGAGACAGAGGGAGAGAGAGAGAATCTCTAGCAGACTCTGTGCTGAGTGCAGAGCCTGAGTTGGGGCTTGATCCATGGCCCAAGATGACGATGAGATCACCACCCAAGCGGAAACTAAAAATCTGGCGCATAACCAGCAGGGCCACCCAGGTGCCCCTATATTGCCCATTCTTAAAACAGTCTTTTCTGCCTAGACTTTTTAGGTAGTATGTGACATCATTGCAGGTAGTGCTGTGAAAATTGTCCTCTTTCCTTTTTTTACACTTTCAAAGTCTCCCCAAGTCTTCATTGATCAACTTTTGGATGTTTTATCAGCTGGCTTTGGGAGCCAGTATCTATTAATGGGAAGGGAAAAGGAAGACAATAAATGTTGCCAAAATGTGTGTCATTTTCTCATAAGGCGAGATTATTTTTCCCCATTATTAAAGAGGAGGAAGTTGAAGTTCAGGAAGCTGTAGTTACACACTCCAGATCACATGACCAGTAGGAAGTTGGTTAGTAGTTGAGGATTGAATGCACCTGAAGTCTGTAATAGATCACAAGTGATGTGACTGGGCATCACAGCATTTCAGTGGTGGTCATGCTGGCACATTGAATATTTTTAACAGTTCAGAGGATCTCATTTTACTTCCCTTTTTAATTTTTGGTGTTTGTTACTGTTATTAAAGGTTTTTTATTCTAAGAGAGCTCGAGAGCATGAGCAGGGGAGAGGATCAGAGGGAGAGGGAAGAGCAAATTCTGTTGAGCAGGAAAGTCACATTCGGGGCTCCATCCCAGGACCCTGGGATCTTGACCTGAGCTGAAGGCAGACCCTCAACTGACTGAGTCACCCAGGGGTCTCTTGTTTTTATTTTTGAATGGCACTTAATCTGATAGAATACCTCACTTTTGTGGGGGTTTTTAAATAATTTTTGAGAGTTATATTTTAAAATGTATAATATATGAAATGTTTAGGGTCCAAAATGCAGTAAATGGAAATTGAAGAAGAAATTATACAGAATTCTGAGCCTTAACTATTCTCACTGTTTAAACTGTATAGTTTAAGTCAGTTTTCATAACAACCAAATTTATTACATATTTTTTCCTTCAGTTTTAACCTGAAGCCAATGCCTAGAGCATCCATTTAATGTTAAGATGGCAAATTTGCAGTCAGAGTAATTATTTCTACTCTCAGATGCCTTTTAATTTATGAGGATCATAAATTCACTGTCTTCCTTCTGTTTTTTAAACTATACACATGGAAATTCTTTCTCTTGAAAATGTGTTGCCCCAAATTTAACAAGATTTTTTTTTTTTCTATTCTAGTTTGGGAATACCTGCTACTGTAATTCAGTTCTTCAAGCACTTTATTTTTGTCGTCCATTTCGGGAAAAAGTTCTAGCATACAAGAGCCAACCTAGGAAGAAGGAGAACCTTCTTACCTGCCTAGCAGACCTCTTCCATAGTATAGCGACTCAGAAGAAGAAGGTTGGGGTCATTCCTCCTAAGAAGTTCATAACAAGATTACGGAAGGAAAATGGTAATTCTCCTACTTCTGAATGTATTTTCACATAACAGGAAGGGTAAATACAGCATATTAGAGTTCATCAAGCACTGACCAAGCGTCTTCCAAGCCTGAAGGATGTTAGCCATTGGAAAACCAAAGTTGATGTTCTTGTCTTTAAGGAAGTACTACCAGTTTAGTGAGGAGATAGTCACACAGTAATTTAATAAGGAGGTGTGATTAATGTTGGAAGTATGTTCTGCAAAGACCAAATTCTGTATGCCAGGAAATGAGAAATGATAACTTGTTTCTTTTCTTTTTCTTTTTCTTTTTCTTTTTCTTTTTCTTTTTCTTTTTCTTTTTCTTTTTCTTTTTCTTTTATTTTTCTTTTTCTCTTTCTTCTTCTTTTCTTTTTTCTTCTTTCTTTCTTTCTTTCTTTCTTTCTTTCTTTCTTTCTTTCTTTCTTTCTTTCTTTTTTTGTTGGTGCCTGCTTGGCTTTTCTATCAAGAGTGAAGTTGGTCCCCCCCCCCCCCCCCATCATGTCCTGAATTAGGGAGCAGGTTATTTCCCCCATTTTAGCCATACAAGGAGTGGAAGCCAAAAAGCTTGCCAGGGGTCGTACTTCAGGAGAGAAGCCAGAATAATAAAACTTTTTGGCTTAGGGTAGGTGGTTTTAACTCCACTCACCTCCTTTTTAAAATAGTTACTGATTAAGCCTCACTTGTTTTTTCTCCCCTAAATGTTTTTCGTCTAATGCGCATAGCAAACCCTGAAGTCAGATGTTATTACCTCACTTTACATGAGATCGTGAATGCTCAGAGTAGTTAAAATGGCTTGTCCATCTTCCTGACATCCAGATCCTATATTCTGTCTAGTGTGGTATGTTACCTCAAGAAATTTAAGTGGGATTTAAGGACCATGTAGAATGCTCGGTTTTGTTTGATTTAGGCATTTTTATCATTATAGAAATAAAATTGAGTGGTGTTTTTAGTTTGATTTGTTATCAAAAGATGCCCCCAGAAATAAGATTTGAGAGGTCTTTGAGATTGGTTATTAAACACACCATTAAATAATCCTTACCTTAACTCAGTTGGCATTGTTCATTATCCCATGAATTGAGATAAACCTGGATCATATCTAGTTTTCCAAAATGTAAGAAGACACTGAGAAAATACGGCGATAAGCTGTTGTTGAATCTGATTCACGTGTTAGAGATTTTGTTCGTTTCCACCATATTCAGATAAAAAGCAGTTAATCATTCGCTCACAAAAATACATCTTTTTGTGTTTTCCCTATAAAGGCTAAACATCTTTACTTTCTTAAATTATTGATCTGTGTAGTATCTTCTACTTTTAAGAATGCCAAATACAGCTCTGCTAGAATGTAGCTGAGTGATCCAAGTCCTCTCAGTCTTTTTGTGTGTATTGGTATGAAACTTCAAGAAGTTTGTCCTAGAAGAAAATTCACGTATGTGGTAATTGAACATGCCATCCTTTCTTGGTGATTTTTTTTTTATTTTAGCAATGTTCAGCATCAAAAACATGAAACACAAAATACATATTCTTTTTTAAAAATATTTATTCATAAGAGACACACAGAGAGAGGCAGAGACACAGGCAGAGGGAGAAGCAGGCTCCACGCAGGGAGCCTGATGTGGGACTCTATCCTGGGACTCCAGGATCAGGCCCTGAGCCAAAGGCAGATGCTCAACCATTGAGCCACCAAGGCATCTGCCACATTATTTTCTTTCAGTTAATAGTACATTTTTCTTGACCCTTATTCTTTTTTTTTTTTTTAGGATTTCTTTATTTTAGAGCACGCATAAGCATGCATGGGGGGAGGGGCACAGGGAGAGAAAGAAGGAGAGAATTTCAAGTAGACTCCCTGCTGAGTGTGGAGCTGGGTGCAGGGCCCAAATGCAGTGCCTGGTCTCACGACTCTGCCATCATGACCTGAGCCAGAAGAGTTGAACGCTTAACCAGTTGAGCCACCCAGGCACCCCTTGACCTTATTCTTCAATATATGGTATACGCTCTTAGTTTGGGCTGCTGTAACAAAACTACCATAGATTGGGAGGCCTAAACAATAGACTTGTGTTTCTTACAGTTCTGGAGGCTGAGAAATTCAAGAGTAGAGTGCTGGCAGCTTCAGTGTCTGATACAGGCTCTTTTCCTGGTTTGCAGATGGCTGCCTTCTTGCTGTGTCCCCACATGGGAAAGAGAAAGGAGCAAGCTCTCTCCTATCTCTTCTTATAAGTGTGCAGTGATTTTTTAAATTTAGATTAAGTTATGCTGAACACTGAGCTCAAGTTACTGTGTTTTGAAAGCTATGTATATGTGGCTTTATATGTTTGCTTGTCAAACCTGGGATGTCTTTACACTGTTTATTATTTTTTAATCAATATTTTCTGAAAATTTTTATGTTTAGACAGTAAATTGATGCACAATGGACTTCTTAAAACTTTTGTTCAATGAAACTGATTCCAGGATAAATACTCCAAATTATCTTCTCATAGTTTTATTTCATTTTTCTGTATCTCGGAAACAGTATTTAATGGAAAAGCATGATTATTATTTGATGTTGCTGACTTTTGTATGTTTTGAAATATAGTTTTACCTTTTGATTTTTTACTTGTCATTTTGTAGACGAGAGCATACAAATTAAAGAGGATTTAATGGGCTATCCATTGCTTTAAACTCTCCTGAGATTATGTTTGCTGGTTGTTGTTTTTTTTTTTTAAATTTCTGGAACAAATGGATGTTGCCCATTTCAGAATTTCCACCAACTTTCACTGTTGGACTATTGTTCTTAAATCAGTTTTCATCCATGGTATGCTGTAAAATTCATGTTTTATATTTTCAGTAGATATTAGCTCCAAATTGTGTTAACCACTATTACTTTATATAACTAATCATTTTGATATTACTTGGGAAGAATCTATTTTCATTTTATTAATGGATTTTTGTTTTCAAAATTTTAATTCATGTTACCTAATCATAGCATATCAGAACTGTAGCATAGTATACTTTTACAGTGTGATAACACTTGCTCCATAAGTGTGTTATCTTTGATGATGGGAAACCAGCTGAATGTTTGAATTTATTAACTATAATATATTTAGCTTCTGCTGAGTGCCAGAAACTAGTGGGTAAGATGAACAGTCATGTAATACAATGTATTATCGCCATGAAAAAAGTTAAGGCATGGAAAGGGAGTTGATATGTTAGAGAGTTGAAGTGAGAAGCCATTGGAATGTCTGAGGCAAAATCATTCTAGGGTAGAATTAAAATTGCAGCTGCCCTGAGTGCTTGAAGGACAACAAGGAAATTAATGTGGCTGGAATGGAGTTCGATGAAGATAGAAAAGGCAAGGCCTGGAGCTTGGGTGTTATTTTGAAAGCCATGGCAAGCCATGGGAGGGTGCTGAGCCAGGTGGGAGATAGGTTTCGATCTGCTTTAGGAGGGGATCACTCTGGCTGCTGAGTGGCATGGCAGTGGGAATGAGTGGGCATGGGGAGCATGATACAAGCAGGTAGACCAGCCAGGAAGCTATTGTACTAATCTAGGTAAGAAATGAAGCCCTCTCTTTTCACACTAACTTCCAATAGGCACTCTGTTATTTTAGAATAATGAAAACATAGATCGATGATCTAATTCTCTGCTAGCATTGACTCAACTTGGGGACATTTAAGGTGGGCTTCAAAGATGCATTAGCTGGCACTTGGAGGTGTGCACTCTGACTCACTGAATCTTAGCAGCATACTTGGTTCATGCTGTTGTTTTGGGACAGATTTATTCTTCTCATATCATCTAGCTATTTCAGCCCCTATCATTCATTTGGTAGGTTGTTTGTTCATTCATTCATTCATTACCTTGTTCATTCATTCATAACATGTCAAGCACATATAAATATGTGGCAGGCACTGTTCTCAGTGCTGGGGATACAGCAGTGAATGAGATAGAAAAGATCTTTATTCTCAAGAAACCTGTATGTACACAGTGATGTTTCAGGTGATGTCAAGAGATAGTAATATAAATATATAAGTATATATTTAAGTATTAGTCTTCCTTAAGTGAGGAAATAATCACAAATAACCCCTATTAGGTAGATTTGAGTAAATAATTCCCCATATTCATTACTCCTTTTTCTCCAAAAGAGCATGAAAGATTTTTTTGTGTAATAAAACCTAGGCTATTTCTGAGTTGTGAAGAACACATAACATTTTTAAGCATTGATCTAGGGTTTTTTTTTTCATTAATGTTACAGCTATATTAGGAGTTTAATAATTTATACCTTTGATATATACATTTATTAATGAAATTATCTGTCTCTCCCACTAGACTGTCAGTTCCATGATGGAGGGAACCCATTTGTTTTTGCTCACCATTGTATTCCCAGCACATAATCCAGTTCCTGGCACATAGTAGGTGCTTCCTAAATACTTGATGAATGAGTGAATGAATGAGTGATTTTGTTTAATTTACCAAAGCAACTTTGAAGAACACCTTTTCCCATTGTGCTACTTAGCAAAGAAGAAAGCAAACCAGAAGGAAACCAAGATTTTAGAAATTAAATGTAATAGTTTACAGAGATTGTCTGCAGCCACTCAGTTGATGTTGTTTTGATGTTTATGTGGTCCTGGTTGAATTTTTTAAATCTATATTGGCTAGTCATAGGCACAGCAAGATTCTGGCACATTCAGCATTTATGCAAAATGGACTATAAATTGTTTTAAATTTTTGAACAAAATGCTTAAAGAGTATTTTCTGGTTTATTTTAAATCTCATTTCCAGAGCATTCAAGTCATTTGAGGTATATCTGTGAATGTGAAGTCTTTGTTCTGTGTTAGAAGAATATCCCAAAAAAAGTTTCAAGTTTGAAAAAAAAATTTTTTTTGCACACTTTTGCTTACAAAAAAGGTAATTATTTTGAAAGACACGCATAGATGCTAAAATAATTCAACAGGAAAAATGGGACTTTTTATTAACCAGAAAATTTTTTATTTAGGTATTTTAATTTTGTAGTATATTTTCAATATTTATGGCAAAAATATATTCTTTGAAAACTTCGGTTATAAAACACTTCAGTGGAAAAGAGCCTACTTAGTTTGTGGCATTGAACCAGCATATAGAGATCCATCGCAGTGAATTGTTTGCATCTCACTTTAAGCTAGGCTGTTAGAGTGTTTATAAATTGTTTTTACCAGTCCTTTCCCATTATCTTTCCTTTTAGATTTCTCCCTGACTTTCCAATTTGTTTGTACTTTCCTTGAGCCCCCTGAACAACTCTAGCATAATTTCTTTCTAGTTCTTAGTGGACCTGGGTGGTTGTAGATTTGTGGCCTGGGGATGGATGAATACATGAGAGATGAAAAAGGGACTTCTAAGGATGTCATGTGCACTTACAGAGCTGCCCAGACACTTTTATTATTTTTTTTTTTTAAATTTTTTTTAATTTTTTATTTATTTATGATAGTCACAGAGAGAGAGAGAGAGGCAGAGACACAGGCGGAGGGAGAAGCAGGCTCCATGCACCGGGAGCCCGACGTGGGATTCGATCCCGGGTCTCCAGGATCGCGCCCTGGGTCAAAGGCAGGCGCCAAACCGCTGCGCCACCCAGGGATCCCTGCCCAGACACTTTTAAAGTGTGGTTAGTGAGGGAGTCAGAATGGACAAAAAGACCATGAATCAGCAGGTGAGGGGAAGTTGGCAGATGACCACAGAAAGAAGGAGGTTCACGGTAGCTTTTTTGACTGAGGGTGGATTTTCATATGCAAATGAAAGTATAATTGATTTAGAAGTGGCAGAAGCGAGCTAGAAAATGCCAAAGGTTGAAGAGATGGGGAGTTTAGAAAAGAAAGTGGTTTCTGGAGGAAACAACAGAAAGGGTTGAGAAAGAAGAAAAACCCAAGGATAAGGAAGGAAATGAGAAACAAGAAACGGATGAGAATAGTAGAGGATGGGAGAGTGGGTTTGGGAAGTGGATCAGTATTTTCAGGGATGAAGGATTATTGCATTGAGAGGCAAGGTGAGAGGGAATTGACTTAAATTATCCCAGCATTGGCCTAGACCAGTCCTGTGTGGGGTGGAACCATCTAACAGCTATGAGCATGACTTGGCTTGGTCTCAGGGAGATGGAGTAGACTGCCAGGAAGGGTGGGCTGTGTCACAGTGTTGGGAGTGACACATGTACTTCTGCTGGGTGTGGGGTATGGGGAATGGTGTTACAATGCTTGGATCTATCCCTTATGGGCAAAAAGCACTGGACACATAGAAGACCAAATTACAGATCAGATATGTTAAGTCCACATAGGCTAATGCAGTATCTCTTAGGACTCAGGGCTTTTATTGTTCTAAAAAGTAACATAAGGAGTTTGTTGAAGGCTAATCACATCCCTCAGGACAAGCTTACAGCAGAGAAATGAAGTGTGGCTCTAACTGCATTAATATTACTGGATTTGACTTCAAATCCAAGAAAGAGGTTAAGTAAATTGCCTGCGACATATAGGTAATTAAAAATAGAACCATCATAGGTATCCAGACAGCCTTACTCTAGTAGCTGCACCTTAAATCTGATGCTTTTTAAAGGTGTTTTTGTCACCAAGATTAAAATCATTTCTTTATTTTCTATGAATACACCGCCCAAATCCACATCTTCACTTGTTCCCATTCTGTTTGTAGAATAAGTTTGCAAAGAAAGATGGTATTCCATTTTACAGGCTGGAAAATCAAGGCCTTTTTGATTACCATGAGGTTGAACATTTTCCCATGTTTCTTAACCTTTTGAATTTTGTTTCTATAAATTGTTGATTTCACATCCCTTCCATACTTTGTATTTTCTTTTTATATAAGCTCTTTATGTATTAACAATGTTAATAGTTTTTTTTTTTAAGATTTTATTTATTTACTCATGAGATACACACACAGAGAGAGAGAGAGAGAGAGAGAGAGAGAGAGAGAGAGAGAGGCAGAGGCAGAGACAGGCAGAGGGAGGAGCAGGCTCCATGCAGAGAGCCCGACGTGGGACTCGATCCCAGGTCTCCAGGATCATGCCCTGTGCTGAAGGTGGCAGTAAACCGCTGGGCCACCGGGGCTGCCCTTAATAGTTTTTTAAAAAACTTTTTCATTGATTTCTAATGCACAGAACTTAATTTTATGCAGTAATAACTGTAACTCTTTTAAAATGTAATTTTTTTAAACATTAGTCTTTCTATAAGTTTTATTCCTAGTTGTATTATTTTACTTAAAAAAAATGTCAACTGGGAATCCCTGGGTGGCGCAGCGGTTTGGTGCCTGCCTTTGGCCCAGGGCGCGATCCTGAAGACCCGGGATTGAATCCCACGTCGGGCTCCCAGTGCATGGAGCCTGCTTCTCCCTCTGCCGGTGTCTCTGCCTCTCTCTCTCTCTCTCTCTCTGTGACTATCATAAATAAATAAAAATTAAAAAAAAAATGTTAACTGTAATCTTTCTGGAATTTATTAAATGTGCATCAAGGATCTAAAGATAAACATTTTCTGACTAGGTAATTTTCTCCATGGGTTTGATGACTAAGCCACAGGTGCCCTTGTGTGGGTGGGTCACCCTGGGATGCTGTTCTGTATGCAGTTTGTGGAGTCAGACTGCCGGGTTTGTGTCCTGGGCCTGCCACTTTCTGGCAATAGGACTTTCCCTCTCTGATCCTGTTCCCTCATTTGGAAGATAATAACAGTGTCGCAGAGTGTTAAAAAGATCAAAGAGGATACTGCCTATGAAGTCTTTACCTTTCAGTTTTAGGTTGTGTCATGTCAGGTGCAGGGTATAAAGCCCTTCATGTTAGTGACTGTTTTTCCATTATATTCATTGATTTTATATAGTTAACAGGGGAACATTTCATAGAGTTGTAAAATCTCACATTTTAGAGATTATTTGGCTTGAATAGATAATTTGTGATACCTTTTTGATTCCTACTGCAGATCAAGGTCACCTGGAGACACTTTGAAAAGTCCCAGCTTATAGGCCTCACCTTTGACTGAATCCCTAGAAGGCATGACCCAGTCATTATCATTTCAACAGACTTTCTATGTAGCTCTTACAAAATTGGCTTTGCATTTGCAAAAGGTTGTCTAGCTTCTGTTTTAAAACTTGCTGTGTCAAATAAATATATACATAAAAAAATAAACTTGCCATATTATAATCTTTGTGGAATAATAAGATGAGCTAATAAAAAGCAATTGTTTCTGATCTCTTCCATAATATCCTCATTCCATTATATGTATGAGGATAGGATTTGTTTTGCCCTTTTCTTGTGGATTACTTAGTATTGTTGCTTTAAAATGAGGATTCACATTCATCTTATCTGTATTTTCTCCCAGTTTAGTCATACTTTTATGTGAAAGGTAATCTATTTCTTGTATATGACTAACAATACCAATCGGTTGAACTTAGTTCTGATAGAATACTAGATATTTAAGTTTAGTTTTAATGAAGTTACTAATTCTAAGGTAAATCTCTAATATATTTTTATTTTTAGAACTTTTTGACAACTACATGCAACAAGATGCCCATGAATTCTTAAATTACCTTCTAAATACAATTGCCGATATTTTACAAGAAGAGAGAAAGCAAGAAAAACAAAATGGCCGTTTACCTAACGGTAATATTGACAGTGAGAACAACAACAGCACACCAGACCCAACGTGGGTTCATGAGATTTTTCAGGGAACATTGACAAATGAAACCCGATGTCTTACTTGTGAAACTGTAAGTATGTCATAAAATTTTGTGTAGAGCAGACTTAACTCATTTTTATTAAAAGCTTTTTGAGGATGAGTATGAGAGAAGGTTGTAATTTCTTAGGTGTAGTATAAATGGATTATTAAAGATGAACTTGTCAGTTGAAAGGACTCTCTGTATATCTTTTTTAATGCCACTTATTAGTAGTGAATACCTGAGGTGACAGAAAAATACTGCAGTTTGGACCACAAGTTGGCCTTTGAACAACAGGGGTTCGAACTGTGTGGGTCCACTTATTTGTAGATTTATATATAGTGTATATATATATATAGTATATATATGTATAGTATATATACTATATAGTATATATATGTATAGTATATATATATATAGTATATATATAGTATATATAGTATATATAGTAATACATATTACTATAAATGTATTTTCTTTATGATTTTCTCAATATTTTCTCTAGCTGACTTTATTGTGATACATACTATGATACATATACAGAATGTGTGTTAATTGAGTATGTTATTGGTAAGGCTTCTGGCCAACAGAGGCTATTAGTAGTTAGCTTTTTGAAGAGTCAGTCTTAATATACGATTTCTGACTGCAGGGAAGAGGGTAGGAGGTTTTGGCACCCCTAACCCCTGCATTGTTCAAGAGTCAATTGTATTTTATTTTGTTTCAGTATAAAAGCCCATGGAGCCATGTTCTGGAAATTATATGTCTTTGTCTTTTTAAGCTCATAAGAAATTTACAGGTCAGGGAGGTACATGAATTTATTTTCCCTTTCTCTACAATTATGTTTATTGCTGGAATAAAAACTAAAGCATGCTGTGTACACTCAACTAAGGGAAACCGCATACTTGTTGGGTACTTTGTAAGGATGAGCAGTAGGGAAGAAGCTTGAAAATGGATTTTATGTGGGATCAGATAACCCGATCCTTTTGTTTTATCATTACCTGGTTACCTCATTTCTCATTTGAGGAATGAAAGATCAGGCATCTGTTTTTCAATTTTGCCAATGGAACCAACAGTGCCCTTTATAGTGTTTCTTACCCTTCATACAGAATCCACTTTAGAGTTTAGTAGTTTGCATTGCATCTAGTTGTTTTCTTTAGCCTCCTTTAATCTGGAACATAGTTTTTTGGTTTTTGTTTTTGTCTTCTGTGATACCTACATTTTTAAGAATATGTCCTTTTTAAAAAAAATTAACATTTCACATACTGAGTTTGTCTAATGTTTCCTTCTGCTTACATCCAGGTATGCATTCTTGGCTGCAGTGATTCAGTTACTGTTGTATCTTTCTCAGGGTTTCACACCTGGCACACTATCCATCTGCCTCTCATTGGTGAAATTAATTTTGATCTCCCATTCAAGGTGTTGTTCGGTGTCTCTAGTTGATAATGACTGGTTCTTTTGTCCTGGTAACTAGTAGCCAGTCAGTGGGGAGACACAAATACCTTGTTCATCAGAATCTCCCCTAGGATTTAGCATCCACTGAGGATTTTTGCCTAATCCAGTCATTACTATGATGATGGTTTTATGACTAGTTCTTAATAGCATAGGTGAATAGCATTGCCCATTGGGAAAGAGAGTCCACAAGCAAGAAAAGTAAGACATATTTTGTGGATGTTTGGAAGAATAATATAATTACTTGTTTGACATAATTACTTGTTTGACTGAATCAGATAAATATTCACTAGTGGAGACTAATAAACTATTCTTTTTTTAAGTAATAGATGTAAGAAAAATTGAGTGGGAAGTACAGAAAGTTCCCAAATATCTCCTGTCTTCCACTTTCCCTTATAATTTCTTGATTAATGAGGTACATTAATTGCAGTTGATGGGCCAATCATGATACATTATTAACTAAAATCTGTAATTCATATATTTTTTTAAGATTTTATGAGAGAGAGAGAAGCAGGCTCTATGCAGGGAGCCCAATGTGGGACTTGATCCCTGGTTTGCAGGGTCATGCCCTGGGCCGAAGGCAGGAGCTCAACCACTGAACCACCCAGTTGTCCCTGTAATTCATATTGAAGTCACTCTTGGGGTTGTCTGTTCTGTGGTTCCGTTTGTTGTGACAAATGTATAATGACATGTATCTATGGTTATAGTATCTTAATTTGATTTACCTAAAAATCCTCTCTGTTTCACAAAGTCATCCCTCCTTCCTCCCCAAATTCCTGGCAACCACTAATGCCTTGATAGCTTTGACTTTTCCAGAATGTCATATAGTTAGAATCATAGAATATGAGGCCTTTTCAGATGGTCTTCTTTCACATGTGTATTTAAAGTACTTCCATGTCTTTTTGTAGCTTTGTAGCTCATTTCTTTTTATCACTTAATTATATTTCATTTAGTTTTGTTTAGGTATTTACGTACCAATTATGCCAGGTAGAAGATGAATAGAGGTTGGCAGAAGATGAACAGGACGTAGATTCTGATCTCAGGATGCTCATAGGGTAGTGCAGGCTGGTCAACAAGATAGGCAATTCCAGTACAATATGTTATGGTTCAGGTAAGCACAAGAGTCCGTGGGAGTCAGAGGATAGTAGAGCTGACCTATCCAGGTGGGAGTGGGAAGGATTTTTGAAGGTTCAGAGTGGGCTTCTTGGAGAAAACAGTGTTTATATGGCAGATTTTAGTATTGTAGTTGTTAATATCCCAGTTGGTAGGAGGGCTGGGTTGCTGTAATAGCACCCTTTTCTTGTGTTCTTCTGTTGTATAATGCTTTCTTCTGGTCTCACTTCACCGAATCTTTTGAGACCCAGATCACTTACCTTGTGGTATCACTAGACCTTGTGCACATGGTACTCCTAGCTACTCTTATTTACGGAAGTACATAATACATTCAGCCATGTAATCTGTCACAAATTAATGATACTGAGCTTATAAAACTGATGCACTATTGAAGTAGGAACACATTTGCTATGCTAGGTGTATAGCCATTATGGGTGAGAGGCACAGTCAGAGATCTGTTGCATGCTCACCTTAAGCATTGAAGGAAATTTGATGCCTGAAGTTCTGTCCTAATCCAATTCCAATGAATAAGTAATGACATGAAATTTTTTTTATCAGATGATTAACCCATAATTCAAACAGAACTTTATGTTAGATTTTTTTTTTTGAGAAAGATTAAAGAAGGCCACCAATGAGGAATATAATTTGGCATTATAGGCTAAATTATTTCCTTGAATGATAACACAGGTGTCATGCCCTTTGCCAGGCATCCCCATTCAGTCTTAGCCTATTTTTTTTTTAAAGAATTAGTATATATGGGCAGTTTGTTTCATGCTTTACAATAATACCAAGGTTTTGGAAAGTAGTGGGATTTCACATCATAGCTTTTGCCAGTAAGGGAAATAAGTCACAGATGTACTTTGCTGTTTAACCTGTACATATGACGAGAGTCATTCATTCAGTGTCCTTTTGGATAATCCCAACCAAGTAGATTTCTTTGGAACTTGGGGAAAAAGAATTCTAATGTACTTACAACTAATAATAGAATGCATTTAATTCTGTCATTTCAGAGCAGTGATTTACTGATATTTAAAGAAATCAAAGGTAATTCCCTATTTTTACAGATAAGCAGCAAAGATGAAGATTTTTTAGACCTTTCTGTTGACGTGGAACAAAACACATCGATCACTCACTGCTTAAGGTAATGGTAGAGTTACTTATTTTGAAATTTAATAAATATCTTTGGCTTAAAGTATTTTTAAATGGATACATGGTTTTCTGATACAGTTTATTTTGAATTTTACACAGGGGTTTTAGCAACACAGAAACTCTGTGCAGTGAATACAAATATTACTGTGAAGAATGTCGCAGCAAACAGGAAGCACACAAACGGTAATTTAGTATTTTTAAATTTTTTAGTGATTCTCTGACAGTAGGTGTTGTAGATGGGCCTTTCTAGCTAAAAGTGATATGTGAAAATTTACATTGAGTAAAAATTCTTAATTTTATCATTAAATAATTAAGACCCACTAAGTTATTATTGCTAGACAAACAATATTCAACTCTGCATCCTCAGGTGATTTTCTACACTTAATAAAAGTTGCTTAAGAATCATAAACCAATACAGTTAAAATACTTAACTTTGAAGCTTGCCTGCTTATGTAAACTTTTTTCTTGGTAAGGTGAGATAAGGGGAAAAATACTTTCCTCACCCCCTACCCTAACTTCTGCTGTTCCTACAAAGGATCTTGTATCTTCTCTTCTTTGGTATCACAGAATGGAATCATCACCATTGTTCTTGTTATTTTACTTTTTGTTTTGAAACAATCTCAAGATCAAAGAAAAATTGTATGTATAGTACCAAGAATGCTTTTTTACCCAGAAGCATTTGAAAGTACGGTCCTGATATGATGTCCTGTGATCCTGGACAGTTGAGTGGCTATTTCCTACCAACAAGCTATTTCCTCTTGCCATATTCACCCACATGGGGAAAGTAACATCAATATGTTACTGTTCTTATAGTGCTTATTTATTAGCACAGATGCCCCAGTAATGTCTTTCATAGAAAAAATGTATCCAGTCCAGAAACACACATTACATTTAGTTTTCATGTCTCTTTAGTGTTTTTACATTTGAAACAGTCTTTTCTTGACTTTAAAAATTTGCACATCCTATTACTGGTGTTTTTATCCTTTGAACATTTGATTAAGGTGATGTCTCCCAGAGTTCTTCACTGTTAAGCTAGTTTGCCCATTTATAGAATTCATAAGTATTTTGTGTGGAGCTGTTTTGAGATTGTAAATATACCCATTCCTCATCAGACTTATATATATATATAATTTTTTTTTTTATTTTGTAACTCTCAGCATGGAGTCAAGGATTTTTTTTCTTCAGTGGATTATGATCCATTTCCATTCTTATTTTCATGTGCGAATTATCCCAGCTTTGGCAGTGGGAGCCCCTTCAAGCTGGCACCTGTCTTTTTGACACGCCCCATCATTCTCAAGTGCTTCTTTACTTTCTGGCACAAACAAGACCAGGCTCATTTGGTACTTCCTTGCCCCCACTCTGGTACCAGCCATTTATCCAAGGAGGCCTGGTTTCTTTTAGGAGGAGAATGAGGTTTAGAAAGCAGGACTTTGGTATAGATGTACTCACTGATACTGAGATATCTATGCTCCTGAGCCCCCTTAGTGGACAGAGCTGGATGGTGTGTGTACATATATATGTACTATACATATGCTTACATCCATACCTGTTTATCTTGCCTACTGATCTATCTATCCATATTGAAAAACCATGAAGTCAAAATTAAATCCCCAGTTTCAGCGACAGCATAGGTATCATTTCTAGTTTTCTTTTCTTTTTTTTTTTTTTTTTAAGATTTTATTTATTCATGAGAGAGAGAGAGGGAGGCAGAGACATAGGCAGAGGGAGAAGCAGGCTCCATGCAGGGAGTCTCATGTGGGACTCGATCCGGGGACTCCAGAATCACGCCCTGGGCAGAAGGCAGGCAGTAAACCACTGAGCCACCCAGGGATCCCTAGTTTTTCCTTTTTAGTGTTGGTAATTTCCTTCTACATTTTCACACAGGTTTTAGAGTATTTCTGTAGGATAAGTTGTTTGGAAAGACAGCAATAGAGAAAATTATCTATTTTCTACTAGGATCTAGTGTTAGCCTTTCTGGTAACTTCCGTTGAGATATTGGGCAAGCCATTTAATCTTTCTGGGTCTCACTTGGATTAGTTGACATCTAAGATCCCTACCAGCTGTAAAAGTCTATAGTTTCTAGTCTCAGAATAACAGAATAAGATTGTGTTGGATATGCAGATTGTAGTTCTTATTAAAGAAACAAAAATCAGTTTGACTTTAAAAGTTTTTAGTTTGGGGGCCCCTGAGTGGCTCATTCAGTTAAGTGTCCGACTCTTGATTTGGACTCAGGTCATGATCTTAGGGTCATAAGACCAGCCCTGCCTTGTGGAGCCCGCTTAGAATTCTTCTCTCCCTCTCCCTTCGCCCCTATCCCCCTCTCCTGTTCTGGCATGGTCTCTCTCTATTTAGGATGGAGGGATGGATGGATGGTTTTGGTCTGAAGGACAGAAGCCACACGATCATCTCAGTGGATAGAGAAAAAACATTTGACAACATTCAGCACCTGTCCATGATAAAAAAACACTCAACAAACTAGGACTAGAAGGAACATACCTTAACATAAAGAGGGCCATCTGTGACAAGCCCATAGCTAACATTATCCCCAGTGGTGAAAAACTGAAGAGCTTTTTTTCCCTCAGGATCAGAAACAAGACAAGGATGTACCTAGTGTTGCCACTTTTATTCAGCATAGTATTGGAGGTCCTGAGCAGAGCAGTTAGGCAAGAATAAGAAATAAAAGTCATCCAGATGAGAAAGGAAGAAGTCAGATTATCTCTGTTCACAGATGATACAGTCTTATATACAGAAAACCTTATATACAGATTAAACAACAGCAACAAAAAATTAGAATAAGTTCAGCAGAGGTGCAGATACAGTGGACATGTGAAAGTCTGTTGCGTTTCTGTACACTAACAGTGAACAATCTAAAAAAGAAAGTTAAACAAAATAATCCCACTTACAATAGCACCAAAAAAGATTAAAATACTTAGAAGTTGATTTAATTCAGGAGGCTAAAGACTTGTACACAGAAAACTATAAAATATTGCTGAAAGAAATTAAAAAAGATACATACAAATAATGGAAAAGGGATCCTATGTTTATGGATTGGAAGACTTAATATTGTTTAAATGGTCATACTTCCCAAAGCAGACCATAGATTCAGTTTAATCTCTACCAAAATCTCAATGGCATTTTTTGATGAAATAGGGAAAAAAAAACATCCAAATTCACATGGGAAATCTTAGAAAGGATTTTTAAAGCCAAAACAATACCGAAAGAAAAACAAAGCTGGAGGCCTCCTACTTTCTAACTTGAAAACATATTACAGAGCTACAGTAGTTAAAACGGTGTGGTACTATAGATAAAGACAAACATGTAGACCAACGGAACAGAATAGAGAACCCAGAAATAAACCCTCACTTACATGGTCAGGTGATCTACAAGTATGCCAAGGAAAAGTATAGTTTCTTCAACAAATGTTTTGGAAACACTGATATCCATATGCAAAAGAATGAAATTGGACTCTTACACCATACACAAAACTTAATTCAAAATGGATTAAAGATCTAAACATAAGACCTGAACTATAAAACTCCTAGAAAAAAACATGGGGGAAAATCTTCCTGCCATTGAATTAGACAGTCATTTTTAAAATATGACACCAAAAGCACAAGCAACAAAGGCAAAAATAGACAGATGGGACTATATCAAACTTAAAAATTTATGCATGACAAAAAAAATTAACAGTGAAAAGGCATGAATGGGAGAAAATATTTGAGAACCAATATGTGATAAGAGATTAATATCCAAAATATAGAAAGAACTCTTACAACTCAACACCATAAACCAACCACCCAATTTAAAAATGGGCGAAAAACTCGAATAAACATTTCTCCAAAGAAGATAAACAAATGGCCAACAAGCATATGAAAAGATATTTAATGCCACTAATCATCAGGGAACTGCCAGTTAGAATTACAGTGAGGTATCACGTCACACTATTAGGATGACCACGTCAGAAAAAGAGAAAATAATGTGTTGGTAAAGATGTGGAGAAATTGGAACCTTGTACCCTGTTGGTGGGAATGTAAAGTGGTGTAGCTGCTTTGGAAAACAATATGGAGGTTCCTCAAAATATTAAAAACAATTTACCACATGACCCAGCATTCCTACTTCTACATATATATCCAAAAGAATTAGAAATAGAGTATTAAAGAGATTATATGCAGTCTTGTGTTTATTGCTACATTGTTTACAATAACCAAGAGGTGGAAACAACTTAAATGTCCATCAACAGATGAAAGGATAAAATGTAGGATGAACATCTAGTGGGGTATTATTCAGCCTTCAAGGAGAAGGAAAGTTTGTCATATGCAACATGGATGGGTCTTGAGCATATTATGATAAGTGAAATAAGCTAATCACAAAAAGGCAAATTCTGTGTGATTCCAGTTACATGGGGAATCTTTAGTGACATTTTTAGTAACCAAGTGAAATGATGGTTGCCAGGATCTAAGGGGAAGGGGAAAAGGGGAGTTGTTCAGTGGGTGTAGAGTTTCATTTTGCAAGATGAAAAATTTCTAGAGATCTGTTGTGCAACAGTGTGCTTTGTCGGGAACACTAGTATACATCTAGAAAGGGTTAAGATGGTAAAGTTTATGTTATGTGTGTTTTAACCACAGAAAAATGCATATGGTTTGGTCTTCATTCAGAATATATCTGTTTGTATTAAGGTAAAGACAATGTCTTCAAAACCAAAGGTTTCAGTCTTGGAATACCAAAGAACGATTTCTGGAAATGTTACCATAAAATAAATATTCCATGATCAATTGAATTTGCTATATAATAAAGTTTCCTCTTCATTATTTATTCATGCTTCATATTATAGACTCTGAGGAGACCCTCAGAATAGATAAATAAATAATAGATAAATAGATAATAGATAAATAAATTTATCTTTTTATCTAGCTATATACAGAATTTACCTGCACATAGCCTAGACTCCTTTTTATATAGCACACCTTTTGAACTATATATAGCACAGTGCAGGAAAAATACCAGCTTAGTAAATGTAGGTAAAACAACCATAAGCTGTCCAATGGGTGGATAAAGCATATGGGTAAAGCTTGGTAAATGTAGGTGAAACAACCATAAGCTGTCCAATGGGTGGATAAAGCATATGGGTAAAAGCGAAGTGATGTCCCTGGGGAACTGAAATGAGAGGATTTGATGGCTTTGTTTCAGGTGGTGTTTTCCTGTCATCTGGGCATTGGGGTGGGATTGGTGCTGGAGTGGTGCTCCTCTGTCCCTCCTCTCTGTCTTAGATGGGGATCTGATCATGAGTGGCTGGACTGGGAGTTGAGCCAACCTGACTGATTTTCTGCTACACATCCTTCCTCTCTTCACTCCTTGCTCCCTTGATGCCATCTTTAGCCTAACCCACTTCCAGGCCCAGTGCTTTCTGTATGAGGCATTGGGGAAGACTTCTGCAGTGCCCAGGCCACTCAGCATCAAGTTATCGTGGCCACTGTCTCTGCTGCCCTGATGTAGTAATTGAGATTCTTATTTCTGAGGGCAAGTTCTTCCCATTTGCTCCATTTTCATAACTAGATCCATATCTTACTCTTCCATGTGCAGGTCCTACTCATGGTTAGTGTCATGTCAGCAGTGAGTATTTTGTCGCCACATTGTAGTCAACATCCCCAACCACCCCTGGCACACATACCCTGCCTCAGTCCTTTGAGACTGCTGGAACACAACACTGTAGACTGGGGGGATTATAAACAGCAGAAATGTATTAGGATTCTGGAGGCTAGCAGTCCAAAATCTTCAGGAGAAATATGCTATGCTAATATTTTAAGATGCTTGTTACATATTTATTATTACTTTGCTAAAATATAAAGGAATCTTCCCATTTTTACAGTTATTAGTCTTTAGAAAAAACATGAGGAAAAAAATCATCATTCTATCTAGTAGAACTGTTATATCATCACCAGGTGAGGTTTGTATGTTGGAAAACGGGCATCAATAGACTTGCTTGACTCAGGGATGCCATAAACCTTCAACTTGTAAAAAACAGGCAGTAATCTGTGAAGTGCAATAAAGCAAAGCACAATAAATCTTATACAAACTCCTTCATACAAGAGGGAATGATCACCAATGCATTTTTAAGACCAGCATAAACCTGATACCAAAACCTGACAAAGGTATTACAAGAAAATTACAGACCAGTAATACCCCTCTTGTGATATTTCAAAGATGTGAAAATCAACACATTAGCAAACTGAATCCAGCTACATATCTCTTGCTGTTTGGGGGTACCACAAACAGTGCCTGTATATGATGATGAGCTTCCTTGACAAATGTGTGATTTGACTGCTCCATCCACCGGCCATCCTTCCACATCTTTTCCTTTCCTCTGGCCTCTGTTCTCCAAGACACAACAATATGGAAATTAGGCCAGTTGGTAACCCTACAGTGGCCTCTAAGTGCTGAAGTGAAAGGAAAAGTCACGTCTCTTACATTTGAATCAAAAGCTAGAAATGATTAAGCTTAGGAAGACCTGTTGATAGCTGAGACAGAGTAAAAGCTGGGTCTTTTGTGCCAAACGTCAGCCAAGTTGTGAGTGCAAAGGCAAAAGTTCTTGAAGGGCATTATAAGTGCTATTCCAGTGAACACATGAATGATAGATAAGAAGGCGAAATAGTTTTATTTGCTGATACAGAGAAAGTTCGAGTGGTCTGAACAGAAGAGGAAACCAGCCATAGTGTTCCTTTAAGCCAATGCCCAATCTAGAGTAAGGCCTTAATTCTGTCATTCTATGAGAGCTGAGAGAAGTGAGGATGCTGTAGAAGAAAAGTTTGAAGCTGGCAGAGGTTGGTTCCTGAGGTTTAAGGAAAGAAACCAGCTCCAGAACAAAGTACAGGGTGAAGTAGCAAAATGGTGGTGTAGAAGCTGCAGTGAGGTACCCAAAAGGTCTAGCTAAGGTAATTCATGAAGGTGGCTAATCTGAAAAATAGATTTTCAATGTAGACAAAACAACTCTCTGTTGGAAGATGATGCCATCAAGACTTTCATAGCTAGAGAAGCCTTCAAAGGACAGGCTGACTCTCTGGTTAGGAGCTAATGCAGCTGATGACTTCAGTTGAAGCCAGTGTACATTGACCATTCTGAAAATCCTAGGGCCTTTCAGAATGATGCAAAATCTATTCTGTCCTCTATGAGTGGGACCACAAAGCCTGGATGACAGCACATCTGTTTACAACATGGTTTACTGAATATTTGAAGCCCACTGTAAAGACCTGCTGCTCAGGGAAAAAAAAAAAGATTCAAATATTGTTTCTTCATTGATAATGCACCTGGTCACCCAAGAGCTCTGATGAAGATGAACAAGATGAATGTTTTCCTGCCTGTGACACAGCATCTATTCCACAGCCTAGGAATCAAGGAGTTATTTTGATTTTCCAGTCTTTCAAGAAATATATTTCATAAGTCTAGCTGCCATAGAAAGTGATCCCTCTGATGGATCTGGGCAGTCAATGGAAAACTTTCTGGAAATGGAATGCCATTAAGAAAAATGGGAAGAGGTCAAAATAACATTCTGTTTGGAGTTTGGAAGAAGTTGGTTCCCACCCTCACAGAGGACTTGGAGGGGAGGTGTTCAGGACGTCAGTGGAGGCAGTAACTACATGTGCTAGATACAGCAAGAAAACTGGAATTAGAAGTGGGGCCTGAAGATGGGACCACATTGCTGCCATCTCATGATCAAACTCAAACGGATGAGGAGCTGCTGCTTATGGATGAACAAAGAGTGGTTTCTTGAAATGGAATCTACTCTTGGTGAGGATGCTGTGAAGATTGTTGCAGTGACAACAAAGGATTTAGGATATTACATCAACCTAGCTGATAAAACAGCGGCAGGGTTTGAAAGATGGACTCTCAGGTTGAAAGAAGTTCTGTGGATGAAATGCTCTCGAACAGCATCCCATGCTACAAAGAAATTGTTCATGAAAGGAAGAGAGGGTCAAGATGGCAAGCTTGATTGTTGTCTTTTAAGAAATTGCTGCAGCCACCCCAGCCTTTAGCAGCCACCACCCTGATGAGTCAACAGTCATCAACAGTGAGCCAAGATCCTCTTCTTCAGCAAAAAGATTATGACTTGTTAAAGGATTAGATGGTGGTTTACTTTTTCTTTAGCAGTGAGATAGCTTTAAATTAAGGTATCTGCATTGTTTTTCTGGACATAATGCTTTTGCACATTTATTAGTTACAGTATAGCGTAAATCTAACTTTTGTATGTCCTGGAAAACCAAAAATTTCATTTCACTGGCCTTATTGTGATGTTTACTGTAGTGGTCTGGAACTGAACCCACAATATCTTTGATATGCCTATATCTAGGATTTTCCCAGTTTTTCACAATATAAAATAACTCTAGATGTGATTTTTTTTTCCAGAAATCTTGCATTTGAGATGATACATTTCAGTTCTGAAAGTGGAATTACTGAGGCAAAGGCCATAAAGAATCCTTACTGCTAGATTTCTTTATAGGAATGATTATCTGCTTATGCTTATTCTTGCTAATGTTTTTCAAAGGCCAGGGTAGAATAGTAAATGTTTCTCAAAAATAAGGTGCCCACCACATTTAAGATTTGTGGGATGCAGATTTAATGTAGTGCTATAGAATGGTTCTTGTTTTCACTTCATTAGAGGCAATGGCTTAGTAAATTTCATCTTTTAATTATGAAAAGTGTTTTGCTTCATTGAACACATAGAGAATTCAGTTCCACAACATTTGTCAAGTATCTGTCATGTGCCAGGCATGTTGCTTGATAGAGAAATAAAGTGAAAAAAAAAAAAAAAAAAAAAAAGGTTTCTACCTGCCAAGATCTCAGATCCTAGAAGAGAAAGACTCATAATCTAAATATTTTATAGTGTCATAAACTGTGTATATACACACACACACACACACAGTGATTCTGTGAAGTGCTTATGGGGGAGTTATTTATGCCAGGGGTTACAACATTTGAGCTGAACCTTCAGAAGAATAAACTCTTTAGGAAAGTAGGAGCAGAGAAGTCATGTCAGGAAGAAATGGCATTTAAGGGTACAATAAAGATTATTTAGAATGTGGAGGATAACCAGTTGTTTTATAGTTAAAGACTTATCTCCTAAATTTGCAGATTATTTAACTCTCTTTCTAGAATACATGTAGTCATTATTCTGAATATGGAGTTCTTTCTTATCTCTGCCAAACACCGTTCGTGGAATAGTCTTTAATGCTTTTTCTCATTATGCCCCATTCTACAGCCATTATGAATTATATAGACTGATAGAACAAATGGCTTTCAGTCTTACATCCAAAGAAGTTAAGCAGCTGCAAGGAATTGGTTTTCCTCCACCCATCATTGGTATCGTATGCAGTTAGCCTTATCCTTAGGGATCTGTATTTCAGAATAAGGATTTCTTAACAAAAAACTGATGCCAGTCTGTCTATTTTGAAGCCATATGGAGTGCAAAATCAGATTATGTCGTTTGGTGGTGATGGGCAGAGTGAGTAGTCTTAAGATGTTTAGAATGTCGCTTTGCCAATAGAAAAATAATTGGTAGAACTATGCAAAAGTGGGCAGTGCTGGGCTATTAAAAGCGAATGTTAAAACTGTTTGTTACTGGAGTCATAAAGTTCGATAGTTCTTTTAAGGACGTGGTATGAATGCCTTTCATGAAATTTTGTTTCCATGTTTATTTGAATAGGATGAAAGTTAAAAAACTGCCCATGATTCTAGCTCTGCACCTGAAGAGGTTTAAATACATGGATCAACTTCATCGATACACAAAACTGTCTTACCGGGTAGTTTTTCCTTTAGAACTTCGTCTGTTTAACACCTCTGGCGATGCAACCAATCCTGACAGAATGTACGACCTTGTTGCCGTGGTGGTTCACTGTGGAAGGTAACTGCATCCATGGGATGAGCCTGCGAGGCTCTCTGGCCATTGGGGCAGGTGTTCAGGATCGTTCCAGGTGCTTCCAGGGCGGACCTTCCGGGCCTCCTTATCCTTCAGGGCTTCAGTATCAGGGTAACTTGATTGCAAAATGGGGTGTTTCAGATACAGTATACTTATTTCCTCCTTAAGCTTTTATATATTGAAACATTATTGCCCAAATTTTATTTTTATTGTTCTATAAATAGTACTATAAAGGAACTTGAAGACCTCTTTGTTATTCTTTTTCTTTTCTTTTTTTCTTCTTTCTTTCCCTCTTGTTGGTAAAAATGATGCTGCCTAAATAGATTTTGCGAAATAAATTATTTCTGAGATTAATTGTTCATGGTTATGAAAACATTTAAGATGGCTTTGGAAATCATCTTTAAAGACACGTTTTTTTATTTTATCAGTCAGTATATTTATTTCCTGATAGTTTAGTATGATATGTCATTCTGTGTATGTGGATTTATAAAATAGCTCAAAAAATTCTCAAAACTACAGGAGCATCACACAATCAAAATTTATATTTGGAAAATGCAGTCTTCATTGGTTGTTTAGAATTTCCTGTAATAATTTTTTTTTTAAAGATTTTATTCATGAGAGACAGAGAGAGAGGCAGAGACAGGCAGAGGGAGAAGCAGGCTCCATGCAGGGAGCCCAACATGGGACTCGATCCCAGGTCTCCAGGATCACACCCTGGGCTGAAGGTGGCGCTAAACCGCTGAGCCACCCAGGCTGCCCTCCTGTAATAATTTTAAAAGAGACACTCATTCTTTTCCCCATGGCTTGGGGAAGCTGTACCAACAGGATGTTACAGCCAATGAAAAAAAAAGTCCCTGACTTTCTCACCTTGAGCTGTCCCTCCCAGCTTTCTGTTCAGAACCTGTAAGGACACAGGAGGGTGGTCACCTTGCTGTAATTCCACTGTCCCTGTCAGGCCTACCTCCCAGTCTCCCATCCTCAGCAGTAATCTTCCTTTTCCATGTTTGGAACATTCTTTCTAAAGGAAGGGTAGAGACATCTGAATGGAGGAAACAGCCTTGGTGCAGTGATTGAACCCAGAGGTTTTAGAGTCCAAGAAACCTGGCTTTCAGTTCTGATCCTGCCATTTATGGCTGGTATGACTTCATACAGAATTCCCTGAGTGCCGGCTTTCACTTGTTTAAAAAGGAAACAATATTAATTAACGACCTTGCTGTGGTGTAGGTTTAAAGGGGGAATGCACATCACTTAGTTGCTGCTACGTTTGCATAACAATAACATCATCATGTTGCCCTTTCAGTTCTTTAAGGGTTCTTTAATGTTCAAATTCGGGAACAGTGAGTAGTTTCAGTCTGCTTAGATAATGATAGAGTTTTGGAATTGCTCTACTCAGGAGGCCAGAACTCTGAGATTCCTGATCACAACCAGAGCCCCCTGCCGCACTCCTTCTCTCACTGTTATTCCCCCTGCCTTTTCCCCTTCCCCAGCCCTTTAAACCTCTCTGGAGGATGTCCTGGGTGCTCTTCTGTCCTGTCCAGCCCGGCTCCATTTTGTGCCAAGCCTCTGTGTTCACAGAACTGCTGGCTGCGCACTGCTAGCCATTACTTACTGCTTTAAGACTCTATTATATTTATCATTCTGTAGGTCTTTTTCCGTTATGAGAACAGACACTTCTTAAGACAGGAAATAATTTGTCCATTAACAAAAGATAAATAACATTTTCAGATCTTTCTTATTTTTTATTTATAAGATTTATTCATAGTTATATTTCATTTGCAAGGATAAAGGGTGTGCTTTGGCCACATCCTTCAACTCTGGAGGATGCTCATCATTAATAAGTCTGTGCCAATCCAGCTTACACGTTCTCTCTCCTTAATGTCTAGGGCATAGTAGATTTCTAGCAGGTGCTTGCAGAATCATTAAGTATGATCCTTGCAGCCCATCTCAGGTCCCCGTGACTCCTCAGCCCTCTCCCTCCCACCTCCTCTCTTGCTGGATGAGATATGTCGGTTGCACGACCCTTGCAGCTCTACTCTTATATCCTATTTGGCCCTATATTGTGTTTTTGGAGGGTTCTCTGCTGTAGTCACAGTGTTTTCAGGGCCGGGCATTGTTGGTGTCTTTCTAATCCCCACAGCAACCAATACAGGAGGCATTCATATGTACTGAACCGAGCATGTTTTCTGTTCAGGATGCAAATCCCTAATTCACAGCTTTCTTAGGTATAAATTTATTAGCTTCAGCCCTCCCTCATCTTATTATAGTTTCTGTAATTAACTTTTGTCTGTTGTTCAAACTACCTCTTTGCCAAAGGAGAATGCTTCCTCCCCTTTGCAGTCTCATACCTGCCAGCCCTCAGCCCACTTGTCTCCCTCTCTCTCAGGTGCCGTTCCTCAGCCTTTCTGGGATTTTTCTTCATGTTCACCACCTTACAAATTAAAAAAAAAAAAAAAAAAAATTCTTAGAGGAACCCTATAGAAACAGGGAAAATATACATACATATTTATAGCTTATTTTTTTAAGATTTGTTTTAGCATTAAAAGCCTTAAAGCATTAAAAGAAAGTTTTGAGGCATTTTCCTCTATATTCTTGTTTTTGTCATTTTGTCACCTAAGGTACTCGTCTCACCTAGCAGGATCAGAGGAGCCAAGACAGACACAGGATGCTGCTTATTCTATTATCTAATGTTGCTACTTTTAAGATAATATTCACCATAAACCACAATTTGTATCAAAAATTACCTCAAATTCTATAATAATTACAACAGAAATATAACTTAATAAAGAATTATATAGAAGCTTTTATAATAAGTCATACATAAACTGGGAGAGATTAAAATCTTTGCCATGTCCTTTATAAAGCAAAGTATTTTTTAGAAATAATCCCACTTGCATTTTTATGCATTTCTAGATTTATTGCAGAATTGTTTAAAATGAAATGCAGAGACAATTCAAATAATGTTGCTAAGATCGAGGTACTTAAAAATAGCACTGATAATCCTTATACAATGTCATTTATTTTTAAAGAAGTTTATGAAGGTCAAGCTTGATTTTAGAACTATAGATTTGATATCTGCTTTTTAAGGCATCGCATGTTCTTTCCTCAAGAGAAAAACTATGGCCAAGGTAATAAGACAGAAAAAAGAATTCTACATGCGTTGTTCTATAGTTTGGCTCGGGGGCTCTGGCCCCCTGTCATTCCCTCAAAATGCTAAAAAAATAGATATATTTAAATTTTTCATAGAAACAAATTTGAAAACTATTTTAAAAATAATTATTACAGATACAACAAATAATTTGAATAGCATAGCTTTATATAAATAGAATGCTAGTTATATCTCAAAGTAGAGTAATAATTACTTGATTTTAAAATTGAATGCCAGTTCACATCAATGTAGCTTGATATTTTGGGGAAGAATAGATAAAGGGGTATTTTTTGTCAGTTTCAGTTATTATCCTACTTTATAGAACATGAAGTTGAGGGCATAGAAGAATGGTATTAATAAACATTGTATAAAATTAACTTTCCTTTCTCTTTGTTTTAGTGGTCCCAATCGAGGTCATTATATTGCAATAGTTAAGAGTCATGAGTTTTGGTTGTTGTTTGATGACGACATTGTAGAAGTAAGTAGTTTCTGAATTTCTTATCTTTCTTCAAAGTTATGTGTGTATTTTACTCTTCTTTCTCCCAGCTTCTCATTCATATGACAGGTGACGATTATGGGACAAATATCAAGGTCTTCAGATTGCAGTCAGATTCCTACTTCTTACTCCCCAACAACCAAACCTCATGCTTGAATGGTCAGGTGACCTTAAAAATGCTTAGAATAAAACAAAAGCCCTCAACAAGATAGCTAGTTTAAAACAATCTTTCATTGTTTAAAAAAAAATTATTGAGCCATAATATACAGAAAGTACACAAATCTTAAGCAACACTTGAATTTTTTGTATGTGAATGCATGCTTACCCCTGTGTACCTGCACGAACACACCCACACAAACACACACACACACAGTAATCTCTCTCCAGATGAAGACTGAGTATATTTTCAACACTCTTTATTGAGCCCCACCACCCCCATCCTCTTCCTGGTCAATTCTCATGGCTTTCCTCCCCTCTATCCACCATTCCCTGAACCCAGTATTTTGTTTTTGATCATTATGATTAATTTTACCTCTGTTTGAATATAAACGGACTTCTCCAGTATGACTTCTTTTGTATCTAGCTGTCCATTTTGGTTGCCTTGTAAGGATATAACAAGGTAGAAATGTGCCTTTTTGTCCCTTGCTATTACCGATAAATTGCCTCGATCACTCAGATCTAAGTCTTTTGTTGGACACACACACTCATTTTTATTGGGTGTACGTTAGGTAGGACCATACGAAATTGCCATCTAGCCATTTTTGTAGGTCACAAATGGTTGGGAATTGAAGGTTTCATGTAGTTCAGGTAATTCTATTACTGAGGAATAGAATTGTTAGATCAAAGGGTAGCTTTATGTTCAGCTTTAAAAGATAATGCTAAACATTTCCCCAGAGTCTCTGTCCCATTCTCCGTTTCTGCCAGCAGTATATGAGAGCCCTGTTTGCTTCAACATTGGTGAGAATGTGTATGGGCATGACCATTCTTTTTAATTTAAGCCTTTCTTATTGTGCAGAGCTGTTTTATAAACAAATGAAGGGTCGCAGAAGGGGAGATGGATAAGGGGATTGGGTAATTGGGTGACGGGCACTAAGGAGGACACATGATGAGATGAGCACTGGGTGTTATACTGTATGTTGGCAAACGTGTGTGTGTGTGTGTGTGTGTGTGTGTGTATAATTACCAAGAAAAAAAATAAACAAGGAAAAAGCACAATTCTAAGAAATGTGGAAGATTTTACTGAACTAAAGCAGTTCCAGGAGCTCATTTCTGTACTAACGTTTCCATTTTACCTCACAGAAAATAGATGCACAAGCTATTGAAGAATTCTACGGGTTGACATCAGATATCTCAAAGAACTCTGAGTCTGGTTACATCCTTTTCTATCAGTCTCGGGACTGAGAGGGACCGTGATGAAGAGATACTTTCTGCCTCATTTCTTCTCTGGTTATTTTGGAAAGGATCAAGCACTGATTTTTCAAGAAAAGAGAAATGCAGGAAGCTCAGGGGGCAGTAGCACACTTTGCACACAATAAAGCAAAGACTGTGGATTAACACGCTCTTCCTATCATGGTAGTTGATTTATTTGCTCAGGTATCATGCTGTCTGCAGTTCCACACAACAAGGAAGTGAGATCAGAGATAGCAGCTCCTCTTGTAAAACAGCCTTCCAGTAATTGACATGCATTTCTCTTTGTTAATTGCACCAATAATGATTTGAACTCCTTGGGGGTGCAGTAGAAAGACTAGGAATCCGTGCTAAGTTGTATTAATCACTTAAGGAGAGGATTGAACACGCTGTGTAACTTTGCCCGTGTTGCAGATACACAGAAGGAGTATTTGGTGGTCTTTTCAAGCGTAAACCAGAACTACATTTGGGCCCAACACTTGGAGTTGCCTTCCTGATGTAAAAATTAATAGATAACTAGAATCCAGTGTCAGGAAGACAAATATGTTTTGCTTCTCTGAAGAAGCTTATAATAATATACAGTATATGTATATGTAGGGAACAATTGGTCAGAAGTGGCTTTTTGTTTCCCCAAGGGGAAAGACTGGCTTTGTAATTATAATTTTTTTCTTATTTATTTTACTTAAAACTGGTAGAGTCTAAGTATTGTGTGAAGTGCCCACGATTCTGTCAGTAAATTTGAGCATATTTTTATTAGTTTTTGTCAGTTTAACTAGTCCTTCTGTTTGTTTCTATTTTTAAGGTGAATTTTAAACTCTATTTTAAATCGTAGGATACCTTAAGAAAAATTGCAACAAGAGGAGGTAAATATTCTTTTTCAGGAGGAACTGATATCTCTGGCTAAACATTTGTCCTTTTGTTATAGTTTATAAATCAATATTCAGCTTTAATTTCAGTACAGTAAAAAGCTATCAAAAATTCCCTGTCACAGTTGGAACAATAAAAGAAGTTCTGGCTCAGTGGTGCACCAGTCTTTAGAATTCTTAAGTACTCTAACGTTTCAGGTTGAGGCCATGTTTGGAAACCTCGTGTCATAGCAGTTACGTTCTTTTCAAATGTCATTCTCTACCCTGGAAAGAAGTGATCTGTCAGAACCCGAGCAGCCTGTGTGGCTGCCACGAACCCGCCCAGGATCAAGTGTTGGTGACGCAGACCAGGAGCACACAGAGCAAGTCCTTTTCTCTCCCCCCCACCCCTTCATCTTTACAGATCTTACTGGAAGAGTGTTCAGAAATTAAACCTGGCATTTGTTAAGACTTCCTTCTGTTGGGAGTTTTAAGAAGTAATATGTGTGATGTAAAATGTACGTGAACCATTGCGGTTGACACTTTCCCATGCATCATCAGTAAGTTGTCAGATGGTGGCCCATTGTACCGTGCAGGAAATAGTTGAATATACATATTCAGAAGAGTGATCAGGCCTTGGATGTCCTTTAAGTCCTTTTAGGCAGTAACTTTTTTTTAATTGCTGTAATTTTCTAAACTTATTTTACTAACACTGTTGAATATGAAAAAAAAAAACGAAAAACTTTTTTGTCTGCTGCTATTTATTAACATTTATTATCTGTATCTTTTAGCTCAGGAAATGACTTCACCTATTCGTTCCATGAACTGATCTTTTAACAGGGTCACTTGGCTAATTGGGCTGTTGAAACAAGATGTGCTGGGAGAAAATTATGATGTATTTTGACAAGTTACTTTTTAAGATTAGAGTTGCTTAAAGCCTTATGCTGGCTGGAGGGGGTTTATACAAATTATGGAGCCTGCCTGATGGCAACATTGCACAGAGAATCACGACGGAGAATGTGGGGAAGGTCACAGACGTGGAAGTGGATACATTTTTTATTTTGAGGGCTTAAACCAAATTGTCTTGGCACTCCAGGCTGTGTTTCCACAGCCTTTGGCACAGAGAAAGACGTAAAGTGAGGCTGAGTCCGTTTGTGCTTGAGCCAGGCCACAGCATGGATAAGAAAGATAGATGAAGTCATTTGCATAGAGGTCCAGCATTGGAATACGGCACCATGTTTCTACATTTTGCATTTTAAAAAACACAGTAAAAGGCAAGGTTACATTTCATATTAAAGCAAGCTGTAGCATTTTTATTGAGTTCCTTGGTAGTCACACACTGTTCACATCCACACCGTGTTTGATAGTATGATTTGTCAGGGGAGGGACTGTGGGGTGATAGTTCTCAATTTCCTTTTTACTGTTCGTTCAGCTGCATCTACATAAAATGTTTTGAAGCTTATCAGAAACTCAGTATACTTTAAAAACATAGGGTTAGGGTTGGGGGAAAAAAGTGCAGGTATTTAGTAAGAAAAGTGACCCATCTAGAAAGCATTGTGAGGTTGTGTGTTGGTTGACTGTGACAGAAATGAAGGGCGGGGTTAAGTTGTAAATGGTGGCTGATTGCTCTCTAACTATGTACATGTTTGTTGGGATGGCTGTCCCATATTTTGTATATTGGAATAAAAATTTCTATAAATTATCGTAACTGAAAGTAAATATTCTAAATTAAGTCTCACTGCTAAGTCGTATGGTTTCTGTCTTGGAAACTTTACCTTTAGAAGATTGCTTAAGACAGGGGCCATGAGACTTCAGGAGAAGGGGAGAAAGGAAATGTGTAATATATGGGTCTTGTTGCCTCTTAACCATCAGTATCGGGTTTTTTCTTTTTCCGTGATGGCAGTAGAAAGGCCTCACTTTCATAACATACTACTCTTGATACTTTCTTTAAGGATACTTTTCATTAAAGATTCTCTCATGAGGTATTTAACTGGGAGCTGGGAGGCTAAGGCGTTCCGGTCCTGGCTCTTCAGTGAATTTAACTGTGTGACCTTGGGCAAGTCACTTAACCTCTCTGTGCTTCAGTCTCCCTATCTTGTAAAATGGGAGTAATACCTACCTCACAGGGTTGTTGTGGGGATTAATTAGATATAATGTCTGTAAAGCATCTAAGGTTCTTGAAGAAGGCGCTATATAAATATAAAATAATATCTATTAAAGTTGGTTTATTTGTGCTTGTGGGTTTTTAAGTGTGTTTTTTCCCTTTTGCCTCAAATGTCTTTGAATTAGAAGAAGAGTTGACCCATGAACAACACGGGTTTGAGCTGTGTGGGTCCACTTGTAAGCGGATTTTTTTTTTTTTTTTTGATAAATATAGTATAGTACTGTGAGCATATTTTCTCCTAGGATTTTCTTAACATTTTCTTTTCTGTAGCTTTATTGTAAGAACATCAGCTATAAAACATACACAAAATGTGTGTTAATGACCTGTTTACATTATCAGTAGGGCTTCTGGACAACAGGGGGCTATTCATATTTCCTTTTTGGGGGAGTCAGAAGTAAGATGAGGTTTCTTCCACTGCAAAGACACGGTGCCCGTCACCCCGGGGTTGTTAAAGTTCAACTGGATACACTTGGGGACCTGCCCTACTGCTCTTGCTGTGAACTATTTCTGTTACCCAAAGAGATTTTCCCAGAACAGCATTCCGCGTGTGTAAAACAGCACATGGAATCATCGTGTACCTGGCATTTGTTTTTATGTGTTTTATAGTGTTGTCTTTCCAAAAATCCCAAGTTTAAAAATGTAAATTTAGGATCACAGAGTCTTAAAGGGGCAAATACAGTAAAAGGCAGTCTTTTTAGTGCTCCTCATCCCTTACAGTGTAGTGATTGCTCTTGTAAAATCTGTAACTTTTGAGTATTCACCCTGTACTTGAAACTCTGCTCCACTGTTGAGTGAGTGACTCAGTTACTAACATTGCCTTTATTATGTCATCTGCCTTCCTCACTCTCAGGAGACTGTCCTGGAAACACTTGTTTACTCCTCTCTCTGGAGTGGTCTTACAAAAAGCGCAGTAACAGGTGATCTAGACTGCCAGTGGGGACCTGAGACTGCAGTCTCTCAAACATCTGTATCACACACTTCATATTGAAATTTTAATAAGTGAAATACTCAGTATTCAACAGTGCTTTTCACAAACTGTTGCAAAGCCAAGACTGCCCCTCCCTTTCTTCAAGTTGCCTTATTCCCCAAGACCTGTTTGTGTTCTTTTGAAGCTTTTTTTTTTAAACTTTGTTCATTTATGTTTTCTATGATAATATACTACCTTTCTTTCTGGAGCTGCTAAAATCAGCCATCATTTGTTAGCTGATGGCATGATAAGGCCCTATACTTGGCATTTTACGTTTTCCTTCCTAATGCTCATCTTGACAATGACCTCTGAGTGCATTCATGATACCTCATTTTACAAAAGAAGAAACTAAAACTCCAGAGATTGAGTCATTTTCCCAGAGTCACTCAGCTGGAACGTAGCAGATGCAGGTTTCAAGTAGGTAGAACTTCATTGCCAAGCCCTTCACTGTGACTGTTGTTACCAAGGTGTTTTCTTCTGTTGTGGAAAACACAGCATACAGTTTGCCATTTTAACCATTTTTAAGTGGGCCACTAAGTAACATTAAGCACACTGACAGTGTTGCACTACTCTGAACACCATCCATTTCTAGGATTTTTAATCTCCCCAAACAGTAAATCCATACCCATTAAATAATAACTTCCCCTCCCCCTCAGCCCTAGTAACTTTTTTCCTGCTTTCTGTCTATGAATTTGATGGCCCTAGGTGGTTCATGTAAGTGGACTCCTACAGTGTTTGTACTCTTGCATCTGGCTTACCGTGCTTACATAATGTCTTCAAGCTTTGTTCTTGTTGGGGCAAGTGTCAGCATCTCTTTTGTTACGACTTGGTAATATTCCACATTTTTATCCATCTCTTGATGGACATTTGGGTGGTTTCCAGTTTTGAGCTCTTGTGAGTAATGCCACTACGAATGTGGATGCACAAATATCTGTTTGAGTCCCTGACTTCAGTTCTTTTAGGTATATACAGGAAATCGCTGGATCATGTGGTAATTGTTTTTTTAATTTTTTATTTTAAGATTTTATTTGAGAGAGCATGAGCAGGGGGAGCAGCAGAGGTTGTTAGAAGGAGAAGCAGGCTCCCGGCTGAGCAGGGAGCCCGATGCGGGGCTCTATTTCAGGACCCCAGGACAATGGCCTGAGCTGAAGGCAGATAATTAACCAACCTAGCCACCCAGGCGCCTCTGTTTTAACTTTTTAAGGAACTTCCCTGCTGCTCTCTGCACCCCTTGACTTTCCTCAACAGTGATGCACCAACACTCCAGTTTCTGTTGTATCCCTGCTAACACTTATTTTTCCTGAGTGTTTTTGGTAGTGGCCACCCTAACTGGTGGGAGTTGATGTCACTGTGGTTTTGATTTGCATTTCCCCAATGATGAGTGGCTGTTAAGCATCATTTCATGTGCTTATTAGCCATTTGTATAACTTCTTTGGAGAAATGTCTATTCAAGTTCTTTGTCTATTTTTTTAAGTGGGTTATTTTAAAAATTGGGTTATTTGTAGGGGTTCTTTATAAGTTCTGAATATTTTCTCCCATTTCTTTTCACTCTTATGGATAGTATCCTTTGATGCACAGAAGTCTTTAATTTTGATGTAGTTCAACTTAGCGATTTTTTTCTTTTGTTGCCTATGCCTTGGCGTCCTAAGAAATCACTACTACTATATCCAATGTCAGGAATTTTTTTCTCTGTTTTCTAGTAAAAGTTTCAGGGTCTTTTAGTTCTTATGTTTAGGTCTTTGATCTATTTTGAGTTAATTTTTAAATATGTTGTTAGGTAAGGGTCCAACTGCATTGTCTTGCATGTGGAGACCCAGTTTTCCCAGCACCATTTCTTGAAAAGACTGTTCTTTCTGCCCTTGAATGATCTTGGCACTTTGGTCAAAAATCCATTGGCCATATATGTGAGGGTTTGTCTCTGGGCTCCGTTTTATTCCACTGGTCAGTATGTCTGTTCTTATGCCACTCGCTACTGTTTTTATTACCATAGCAAGTTTTGAATCGAGAGACCTGAGGCTTCCAACTTTGTTCTTTTTCAAGACTGTTTTGGCTGTTCAGGGTCCTAGAAATTTTATATGAATTTTTGGATTTTTTAAAAAATGTATGTAAAAGTTGCTGCTGAGATTTTGATAGGAATTGCATTGAATCTGTCTTCCACAAACGCACAATGCCCTTTATTTGTGTTGCCTTTAATTTCTTTCAGCGACATTCGTGGGTTTTTTTTTTTTTTTAATAGTTTTCAATGTAACCATCCTTTACCTTCTTGGTTAAGTTTATTCCTAAGTATCTTACTGTTCTGATGGTACTGTAAATGGATTTGTTCTCTTAACTTTCCTCTTTGGATTATTCATTGTTAGTGTATAAAAATGCAACTGATTTTTGTATATTGATTTTATATCGTGCAAGTTTGCTGAATTTGTTTATTCTAACTGTTTTGGGGTAAATCTTGATTTTCTACTTATAAGATCATGTCATCTGCAAACAGATAATTATAATTCATCTTTTTCAAATTTGCATGCCTTTTACTTCTGTTTGTTGCCTTATTCCTCTGGCCACAACTTTCAATACTGCATTGAATTAAAGTGCTGAACACAGGCATCCTTGCCTTGTTTCTCATCTTTGAGAAGCAGCTTTCAACCTTCTACCACTGAGTGTGATGTTAGCTGTGCGTTTTTCATATATGGCCTCCACATTGAGGAAGTTTCATCTCTAGTCTGAGTGTTTGTGTCAAGAAATGGGTATTGAATTTTGTGAAATGCTTTTTCTGTATCATTGAGATGATTTTGTGCGGGTTTTTTTGCTTTGTTTTGTTAATGCGTTATAGTGATTTTCGTATGTCGAACAACTCTTGCGTTTGGGGAGTAAATCCCATCTGGTTTTGGTAGTACAGTCTCTTTAATATGCTGCTGAATTTAATTTGTCAGTACTTTGTACATGATTTTTGCATGAGTATTTAATAAGGGGTACTGGTCTGTAATTTTTTAAATTGTCTTTGACTTGGCTATGAAGGTAATGCTGGACTCACAGAATTAAGTTTGGAAGTATTCCCTGCTTTTCAGCTCTTTGGAAGAGTAGGAGAGCATCAAAAGATTTTTACAAATAACCAATACTTCCATGCTCACTGTAGGTCACTATTAAGAAAGTTGAAGGTATAGTCTTTGCCCTTGAGGAATCTACCACCTAAGAAGGAGTCCAAGGAAACAGCTTGCTAGGAAAGTCAACTGAATGCTTGAACTTCTACACAGCTGTACAAAACAGGTGGAGAAAAATGGAATAGAAAGGCATCATTGCTGGGCAGCCCGGGTGGCTCAGCGGTTTAGTGCCACCTTCTGCCCAGGGTGTGATCCTGGAGACCCGGGATCAAGTCCCATGTCGGGCTCTCTGCATGGAGCCTGCTTCCTGCTTCTCCCTCTGCCTGTGTCTCTGCCTCCCTCTCTCTCTCTCTCTGGTCTCTCCTATATAAATAAATAAAATCTTAAAAAAAAAAAAGTATCATTGCTTTCACAGAGATGCAGTCAGATTGCTAGAGCCACAGAGAAATCTGGAAGTCAAAAACCGTCAAAGGGCTTGGAGATACTAACTATAATGAGAATTTAAGAATATTAACTCATAATACTCTTCAGTAATAGAATGTCTAAGCCTGCTTCAAATACTATTTTCCCCCCCCTTGTTCCTTTAAGCCAAGGCTCTAACTTACTCTCAGGAATTCACCCTGGTGGCCACTATGGACCTGATTTCTGAGGAAACCAGCTTTATGCTATTCTGCATCGTATGTTGCTTACTATAGTTCACTTTATTTTTTTTTTATTTTATTTTTTATTTATTCGTGAGAGACACAGAGCGAGAGAGAGAGGCAGAGACTCAGGCAGAGGGAGAAGCAGGCCCCATGCAGGGAGCCCGATGTGGGACTCGATCCCAGGACTCCAGGATCACACCCCGGGCTGCAGGCGGCACTAAACCGCTGCGCCACTGGGGCTGCCCTATAGTTCACTTTAATAATTGGTTCCTTTCTTGAAGTTCCTCACCTGTTGTCAATGATCTGACCTATAATTAAATGCTGACAGTAAGACTTACTAATTAAAACTTCCTTCCTCTCAATTGTTTTCAAATAAGCAAAATTCTGTTTTAAGATGAAGGAAAACAGTCCCACTTTGCGGGTTTGATGAGTCATTCCTAAATCTGAGTGATGAGCAGAATCACCGGAGAGTTGTACAGATGTTCAGATGCCTGCTGCCCATCCCCAGCAATGTTGAATTCATTTTGCCTTCAGTTTGAGGAGGCAGGATGGCCTTGGGTGACTTCCCACCACCGTCTCTGCAAATGCTTTCTTTTGAAGAACCATTGGGTCCTTTGGATTTAGGGACTTTTGAATTGTGACTGACTTAAGACATACTCAAAATGACCTGCTTACCTTAAATGAAGGACACCTCGCTCAACAAGTCTGGGAAATCACATGTTGAGTCCTTTCTAAGTAAAATTGCAGAAGGATAAAGTAGAATCTTGATTTTACTATACTCAACCATGTCATTACAGTCTTTCTCTGACTACTGCAAGGCCCAGAAACAAGAGAGTGAAATCATGCTATCTGCTCACAGTTTGGGATGATAAATGCAATGATTGGATGTGTTGTTTTGTTTTGTTCTTAAAGATTTTATTTATTTATGCATGAGACACACACAGAGAGGCAGAGACACAGGCAGAGGGAGAAGCAGGCTCCACGCAGGAAGCCCAGTGTGGGACTCAATCCTGGGTCTCCAGGATCACACCCTGGGCTAACGGCGGCGCTAAACTGCTGAGCCACCCGGGCTACCCAGTTGTGTTGTTTTTAACTGAAACTTTGGTTTGCTGGTACCTTTTCCCTTCGGTTGAAACCATTTTCCAAATGGTATTTATTTTAGGCTGCGGAAATGACATTTTCTTGGCTGGACTTCTACTGTCTAGTTTTGTTTAACCTGCCAGTTTTGCATGGATTTTCAGGAAAAAAGCAAGGATGATAGAATGATGAGGAAGGTAAATTGCAAAATTGCATGTCAGTGGATTAGATTATTAGATGTAATGATGGAAGCCTCAGAAAATACAACTACAGGTAAGCCCCCCTTTTACCCCAGTGTTCCATATATTTAATATTCTAAAACTCTTAGCAGTTGTTGCACTCTGTTCAAAAGATCAGATATATTTTTAAATCCCTGTCATGAACACAGCAGGGGCATTGTAGTGTCTGATTTCTGTACATCATATATGCTGTATACACTCCATATACAGCTATGGATTGGAACTGCTTTGAAATTACATTAATTTACTGAAAGCAAAGTTACAAACTGGGATAAGGTTTATGATCTTACACCAAAGCAGGAAGGGGTGGGGAGATTTGTACTCTGAGAAGATAACTCCTGGCTGTGGTGTGAAGAGGGGTGTGGAAGGAGCCAGAGTGGATGTGATGAGGCCTCAGGTGGGACAGGACTGGTCATTAGGCTAGCTGGAGGGGGGCGAGGGAAGAGGCATATCTGGGAGGACTTCTAGCTCACACAACTGGGAGGAGAGAAGCCTTTTGCTAGGAGCCCACAGAGAGGACCAGGCTTGGGGGTCAGATCATGGGGGTGCCGCATGGTACAGAGTACCACAATTTGTTTCTAAGCACTTGATTTTAATACCGACAATTGCCTGGCAGTTTGGGCAGGCCTGGCCATGGTGGCATGTACACCACTAGGAGTTCATATGCTCAGGATGTACCCCTGTGTGCCACATGTACAAAGCTTTGACTTTAGAATTTAAGATTTGGTAAAAAGCTGAAATGACTATTGCACTTCTGAGGTAATTACTGAACTCCTTGAATGTCTCAATAAAGTCTGCAGTGATTTTGAGACATTTAATAACAGGACAGACATAAAATTTGCAGCCTCATGTTGAGTGCCTTTTTTTAAAAAATTTTTTATTTATTTATGATAGTCACACACACAGGGAGAGAGAGAGAGGGGCAGACTCCATGCACCAGGAGCCCGACGTGGGATTCGATTCCGGGTCTCCAGGATCGCACCCTGGGCCAAAGGCAGGCGCTAAACCGCTGCGCCACCCAGGGATCCCCTGTTGGGTGCCTTTTAAAAGCTTTTATTGGAAGTAATTATGTCTGTATCATTTGCTCTGGCATTAAAAAAACAAAAACTCCCTTTTATGGAAAGCTGATAAATTTTAAGGACCCTGAGACGCCTCAGGATAAGGAAAAAAAAATGCAGTTGACAGGCAACTTGGAAACTTGTGGAAAGAAGTTTTGCAAAACGAATATAATGCTGGATAGATGAAAGCCCAGTCTAGAGAGATCTGAAGAACCTGCCCGCAATTGCTGCCTTCTGTGGGGTACAGGTGAGGCAGTCCCATCAGAGATGGGAGGCTCCAAACCCTCTTCAATCTCACCTAGTGTGTCTCTCCAGGAGAATCTCTGCCAAGTGGCTCTGGCAAAGGTCTCCTGGCTGGACCTGAACTGTTGACCACTTGGTGGGTGACCATAACATTTACTGCCTTCCTTGCGTGTCACATCCTCATATGCACTGGAATAGACAGCGAGCTGACCCTTCCAGACTCTGGACCTCGAGCAAGTTACGTAACCCCCTGAGCCCATATCCCTCATTCATAAAATGGCAGAAGTACTACTGTCATGTAGGAATGTTGTGAAACGGAGTTGAGATACTTAGTACACTTCAGGGCAGTATTTGCTCAGATAGTGTTGTCTAGAAACTTGGGCTGAAACCCCACACTAATTTCTTAGATACTTAATGAATTATGGGAAGGAGTCCTTATGGGAAAAGCATCGTATGTGTTGCTGCAAAGGACATAAAGATGACTAAGACACAATTTCTGTTCTCATGGAGCTTACAGTGTAGAGCATAAGTTCATTTAGAAAAAAGGGGATTCCAAAAAAAAAAAAAGAAAGAAAGAAAAAAAGGGGATTCCCTGGGTGGCTCAGCGGTTTAGCACCGCCTTCGGCCTAGGGCATGATCCTGGAGTCCCACATCAGGCTCCCCGCAGGGAGCCTGCTTCTCCCACTGCCTGTGTCTCTGTATCTCTCAGGAATAAATAGTATTTTTTAAAAAATGTTCTGAAGGAGTTATTTAGAGATAGTGTAGTGTGGTTAAGAGCACATGTTCTAGAGGCAGACCACCTTCACAGCCCAACCCCACCAGTCCTTGTGTTCGTTTGAGTAAACTCCTGTGCGTCAGCCCTCGTCTGTAAAATAGAGAAATTTGGTGGTGTCTACTTCACGCATAGTGTGGATGAGGATTCAGGAAGTGAGGATAGGGATCCCTGGGTGGCGCAGCGGTTTGGCGCCTGCCTTTGGCCCAGGGCGCGATCCTGGAGATCCGGGATCGAATCCCACGTCGGGCTCCCGGTGCATGGAGCCTGCTTCTCCCTCTGCCTGTGTCTCTGCCTCTCTCTCTCACTGTGTTCCTATCATAAATAAATAAAAATTAAAAAAAAAAAAAAAAGGAAGTGAGGATAACTTTGAAAGTGCCCAATGAATGTTAGCAATGGTGTGTTTATTCAGTACATGTTTACTGTCTACTGTATGCCAGTTGCTGAGGACACAAAGTTCAACGAGACTTTGTATATTCAGTTCAGTGAAAGAACCAGAAATCAATAATTAATTGCAATGATACAGAGTGTTGAGAGCCATAATGGGAACATAAATAAGATAATGTGGGAACACAGAGGAAGAGCATCTAAATCAGATTGCTGGGCAGAGAAGGCCTCCCAGAGGAAATGCTACTTGAACTGAGCTTTCAAGAAGTGGATCCTTATGTGGATCCAGGAAGGGGGAGAGGGAGAGGCAGCCCACGTATAAAGAAACAGGAATCGAAAAAAAAAAAAAAAAAAAAAAGGAATCGGGAAGGCACCTGGCACAGAAGAGCATTGCATATTTGGGTAGAGTGCATTTGGCAATATGAAGAAAGAGTTCTAAATCCAAGAGGTCTGATTTATTAAGCTAGTAAGTTTGGGTTTTATGAAAATGGACGTAGGGCACTTGTGAAGGATTTCAAGTGATGACTATCAGAATGACATTTGGGGAAGATCAGTTTAGTTGCAGTGTGAACGTCGATCCCTCCCAACTGGAGGGGGAAGACCAATGAGAATCCTGTAGTAATCCGATTGAGAAGGCACGAGAATCTGGACAGGGTGACAGCAGCAGGAATGGAAGGTGGGGTGGGGGTGGGGGACACAAAATACTGAGGTAGAATCTAAAGGATGTGATGGAAGGATTAGCTGTGGAAGTTGGGGCGGGGGGATGGCTTCTGCTTGGCCCTCGGGGGTTTGTGTTCTCCAGGGTTCTTTTCTAGGCCATTTACTCCCTTCTCTTCACACTTCTGGGCAGCCTCCTCATCTACTCCCACAGCTTCAAATACCACCTGGTGCCAGTGATGAACAGGTGGGAGGGAGGTCCAGGGCCTGTCTTCGGGAAATACGGCCTGCCACAGTTAACCTCCTGTTTCTTCTCTGTTTGACTTTGTTGAAGAGATCTGCCATCTAGAGAGCGTATTTATTGGGTAAAAGCATTTTGGCCCCTCATTAGAAGTGCAGAGGAAAGATGGAAAGAACAGGAAGGAATTCAGGGCCTGGAGATGCCAATAGGGAAAGATGTTGGGAGCAGGTCACATTGTGCAAGGGGAGGTCACAGCCACTGGGATTAGTCTTCCCACGGCTAAGTCTCTGGGTCTGCTATGAGCACATGAGCTAGAAGCAGGGAGAGTGCGTGTTGTCTTGTACGGAGAGAGCAGCCCACACAGGTGCTCCCCTTCTGCAGTCTGTGTAGACAGAACACTGACTGCTGGAGCCCCTATGCCCTTTGACAGTCCACCATAAACTCCTGAGCGTGGGACCGGTAGGTTAAGTGTGCATCAGAAAGTCAACAAAGAAGCTGTGGTTTGGAGGCAATATCTGTCATTTTTTGGTGTCAAAGTATTAAATAAGTAGAAGGTCTCAAACTCAAGATATACAAGATACAGACCAAGCACAGGTGGGTAGGCATTTAAGAATAAAACAAGATGGGGGATGGCTCAGCGGTTAAGCATCTGCCTTCAGCCCAGGGTATGATCCTGGAGCTCCAGGATTGAGTCCTGCATCGGGCTCCCTGCATGGAGCCTGCTTCTCTCTCTGCCTGTGTCTCTGCCTCTCTCTCTCTGTGTGTCCCTTGGGAATAAATAAAAAATAAATAAAATCTTTAAAAAAAAAAAAAGAATAAAACAAGATGGGACGTCTTGGTGGCTCAGTTGGTTGAGCTTCTACCTTCGGCTCAGGTCACGATCCCAGGGTCCTAGGATCCAGCCCTGGATCAGTGGGGAGCCTGCTTCTCCCTTGGCCTCTGCTCTCTAACAAATAAAATCTTTAAAAAATTAAAATAATAAAACAGAAGGTTGAAAACAAGGTTCTATTATGGTTAAGAGAAAAAAACAAGTCAGCTTCCTTGAAAATGAGTGTTAATCAGACACTCTAGACCGATACTTAAACTGAAGGGGTCATTCATTCATTGTTCCATTCAAGAAATATGCGTTAAGCAGGTAATTTGTGCTCAGCACTATTCCAGGCAATGAAGAAGCAAATGAGATTGGCTGCCTCCAAGGAATGTATCCCCTAACGGGGGCAAACAACACAGCATGAGATACCGTGACACGTAGGAAGGGAATGAGCAGGGCATGTGCTGTGGTGACTGAACCGGAGAGGCCTGCCATCCATATGGGGTAACAAGAGGGCCTCTCTGAAGAGGTGACATTTGAGCTGAACTGGAAGGGGGAGAGCCAGCTGTGGGAAGTGCTGGGTGGAGAGCATTCCGGCCCCTAGGATGAATAGCAAACACATAAGCCCTGCAATAGGAACAAGCTCTCAGTGCAGAATGAGGTCTTGTGGCTGATTCATGGGGAGTCCTGAACACAAATGGCTTTACTGCTGTGTTTAAACAGCAAGTTTTTGCGGAGTGTGAAAGTTTGAAGAGTCATTAGGTAGGGGTTTTAAAAATGACTTAAAAATTATTAACATCTGGGGCAGCCCGGGTGGCTCAGCGGTTTAGCACTGCCTTCAGCCCAGGGCCTGATCCTGGAGACCTGGGATCGAGTTCTGCGTCAAGCTCCCTGCATGGAGCCTGCTTCTCCCTTTGCCTGTGTTTCTGCCTCTCTCTCTCTCTCTCTCTCTCTCTCTCTCTGTCTCTCTCATGAATAAATAAATAAAATCTTTAAAAAAATTAACATCCCTTTTCTGTGCACATCATAGAATTTTTTAAAGATTTTTATTCATTTATTTGGCAGAGAGAGTGCATGGCAGGAGGCAGAGGGAGTGGGAGAAGCAGGCTCCCCACTGAGCAGAGGCCTGATGAGGGGCTCAATCACAGAACCCCAGGATCATGACCTGAGCCAAAGGACTGAGCCATCCAGGTGCCCCCATATCATAGAATCTGAAAGTATGGAATGAAGGAGGAAATCCAACAGCTAGCTAGTTTTTTCAGTGCCATTCACCAAGTAAAATGTCTTTTCCCCATTGAGTTGATAAAACGCCATCTGTGTTGTGTACTGAAAGAGCTTGTAGCTCTTTGGGTTTCCTCAGTTTCCTCGAGCTGCCTGTCTGTTCCTGAGCCCAGGACTGTACTGATGGAATTGCCGTGCTCCTCTGTCTCCGCTGCACCTTATTGAAAACTAGCATAGACAGCTCTATAGCAGTGCTTAACGTTTTTCTTGTATGGCTGTTACAATACATTTCAGGAAAGATTTTTTGATATGTTGTCATCAGACACTATCAGCATCCCACGGAACGCATGTATTCTCTAGACTTCGGTTTGAGAACTACCCAACTTGTACCATCTTGCTTCCGAAAGGACTAGAAGGCCTGGAGTGGACTCTGGAAGCGGCCAGGCTCCCATAACGTTTACACGTGTCAGGCGTTGTACAGCATGCTTTTGGGCATATCACCTTTACCCTTACCTCTACCCTTTGGAGTAGCCGTTACCTCCTCTGTTTCACTGGGAAGGGCCCGCGAGGCTGAGGGACCGTGTTATCACGGACATCTCACAGGTACCAAAGGGTGCGCCAGGTCTCTGGATGAAGACACTTCGGCCTGTACCCTACCTGCGTCCAATCGGACTGCTTGATGGACCCCAGACACCAAGACCCAGAGCCGCTGTTCGTGGAGCACTTCCGTGTGCGAGAATCTGGGTGGTTCTCCCTGGGGGCAGGCAGCTTGTTCCTAGTGGTGCGAGGACAGCGTGGCAGCCACGGAGGGGGTTGCTTCTCCCCTCGCAGCCGAGGAGATGAGGATGTGGGAGGTGAGCACGCTCGTGGGCAGAGTCCCTGCTGATGAAGTGAGGCTGAGGGGAGGACCTGCGGGAATCAGGCTTGGAATCCATAGATGGCTCGGCGGCCTCCCCGGAGTCCTAAGCTCTCCGCGGGGGGGCTTTGGGCTGGCCACGGCCTCTGCCCCTGCCTCCGTTTCTCTCGGAGGCCCCTCTGGAACAGCAGCCGCTCCAGGAAGCCTCACCGATTGCTCAGCTGGACGTGGTTGCTTTCTTCCATCTCCGCTGACCGGCTGCTCTCGGCCGCTTGGCCGTTGGGCCGCCCCGGCTACCAGATCTCCAGCCCCCAGGTGCCCGGGCCGCACGTGCCGCGGTGCCCTGCAGACGGACGGATTCGAGCTGACTCTCTCAAGGGGCCACTCCCAGGACCTCATATGGGGAGGACAGCTGGGCACATGTCGGAGCCCATCATCCCCGACAGACGCCAAGTCCTCTCTTGCGATACTCTTAGTAGGTGGTGCAGAGAGGAGCGTGAGGCCCAGAGGCAGACAGAACTGGTTTGGAAATTGGTTCCACCGCCTATTAGCTATGTGCTCCCTGGAGCTCCATTTCCTCACTTGGGAATCGTTGTGAGATTTATATAATGCAATAATGCAATAAATACAAAAAGTCCTGAGGGATATGCCATCTCTGTCCCCAGCTTGCTCACTTCCTCCACAAATATTTATGGACCTCCCATGAAACCTGAGGCACTGTGCTCACCATTGTATTTATCAGTTGGTTCCATGGAGTAGTATCTCAGAGTTCAGGCTGGGAGTACCCCAACAGCGCCCCAACTGAGAGATCATTACAAACTTACAAAGCTGAGTAAAATGTCCGTGTTGCTATGAGAATTCCTCTTGCACCCACACCGTAGATTATACCCTCCACACTGCACTCCTCGTTGGCCTTGACTGTGGAAGCCTCCTTGCCCAGTTTACAGGGGGATGTTACCTTCATAAGCAACGTGTGCTTTTATCAAAGTTCCATGTGTGCTCATGTTTGGATAGCTCAGCTCAGCTCCTTCGTTTTGTCACGGTTGTGATAGAACCCAGAGCTGGTGCAGCCAACCCTGTGATGACGCCAAACACAGCTGTCAATCTGGGGGTGTGGAGAGTGGAGGGGGAGGCCTCGTCCCCATAAGTTCATTTCGGGTAATGTCAGGGATGCTCTATCCCTCAGGAGTAACTTGTGCAATTAGAAGGGCTCTCCTCCGTTTCAACATTTTATGCACCTAATTCCACTGTCCCGTGCATAAAGTGGTCAGATCCAGGCATTGCAATAAGTCTCCAAAATCAGGGCCAGAGTGAGTTAGTCGGGAAGGTAACTGTTTCCTCAAGGATTAAAATAAGCAAAGAGGATGGGTTGTTACATAAACAATAACATTGGCCCCTTGAGTCAAAAAACACAAATGTAATTTATCTCAAAATTATCCTCTAGTTTGTTGTTCAAAATTAGATTACGATAACAAATGTGTTAAGCCTCTTGAACAGACAGTTATTCTCATGTCAATAGCCTCCGGAGGAACAATCTTCCTGGCCCAGATTTTCTATGGATGGAACTTGGGGTTTGGAAAAAAAGCACTTTGAATCTGAACATTCGAACCATAGTTCTTATAGTCACTAAAGCTAAGAGACAACATGTCCCTAATAGGGAAAGTTTGGATTTCAGAATCAGATAAATCTGGATGGAGATACTGGCTTTTTACCGAGCCAGCTGTGCGAGTTTTGTTCAATTTACCCATTCTGAGTCTGTCTTCTTAGCTAAAAAAAAAAAAAAAAAACACTTAAAAATGGGAATAACAATATCTACTTTACAGGATTGTTTTTAGGTTTCGGATACTGTATATGAAAGTACATGACATAGTACTTGGCACATATTGGGGCTTCGGTATATGGTAGCTAATAATACTACAAATGCTTAGTAGAATACAGATCAAAGGATTACATTGGTTCCAGAACCTGAGGGCTCATCTTAGATACACTTAGCCAGTGGTTCTCAACTCTGGCAGCTCAGAATCTCCTGGGGAGCTTCTAAAACAGGCCACTGTTCTGGTCTTGCCTCCAAAGGTTCTGCTTTTAACTGATTTGAGCTGAGGCTGTGTGTCTGGATACACTGCTGTGCCAGGGCTGAGGACCCTACCCTCATTCTCATCAACTAGGACTGGCTGACCGCATGCCAGGAAGCCTTGCAGAGATGTTTATCTGGGGTCTGGCCTTAAGCCTTACAAGTTCAGAAACCATCTTGTTAGACCTTCAAGGTGATTGGTCTCAGACCACAGGCTGAACAGGAAATGGAGAGGCTATTAATTTATAATTAAAAATATACCCGCCAAAGAGACCAAGTGCGTGCATTGGCCTGAAGAGCGTATTCTCCCTTTAAGCAAACTCCAAAGGCAGCCAAGTGATGAAGAAATGACTCAGAGCAGAGGAAGTGGTCACACCGTTTAATGTTGCCTGGCATCTGGTTTGACGGCCCATCGAAGGCATGTGCCCTTCAGGCACACTGGAAGCGCTATCTTCCCACCTGGCCCCTTCTCATCTGAGAATGGGCTTAAGGGGCACGTCCAGGGTTTGCAGCTGAAACAGCCCTTTCTGTGTGCTTTGGGGTCTCCTCTGCATGCCACCACCATCAGGTCATTCTGAAGTGGGCCCCATAATGTGAGTCAGAGCAGCAGAACTAGCTCACATCTGCATATAACAAACCGACTTTCCAATGCACCAGAAAGGGCAGGGTGTGAAGTTCAGCTATGGGCTGATGAAAGCAAGGGTCATAAATATATGTGGAAGCACCCCAAAGGAAAATATTTTGGCTTTGACCTTCATCCTTCTCATTCCACAGGAGGGTTTGAAAGCTGCGGCTAAAATGCCTGCAGGGTCATAAACATCTGACACTGTTTTTATTTTTTTAATTTTTTAAATTTATTCATGAGAGACAGAGAGAGGCAGAGACATAGGCAGAGGGAAAAGTAGGCTACCTGCAGGGAGCCTCATGCAGGACTTGACCCTGGATCCTGGGACCATGACCTGAGCCAAAGGCAGATCCTAACTGCTGAGCCACCCAGGCGTCCCTGACACTGGTTTCAGAGCCCATTACTGAGCTCATAGTTCCCTCGCCACTAGGCAGAGGGCCCCGGTGAATGACAGGATGGTGAATGTGGTTGGGATGAGGTCCATAGCCAAGGCCTACATCCCCAAGAGCACATGGTCACAAATGGGCACAGCAACAAGGTGGTTGAGACGTCTGGGTTTGGCATAAAATGTTACCAGGTGAAGAAAGCAAGAGTCAGAAGTTAGTGTCACTTTGGGTTCAGAACTCAAAATACCTGAAGGGAATAATTTACTCAGGATGGAGAATCACTGTTCAGTCATTCTTACCAGAGAGTGAGAACTATGTTCAGTTTATTAATTGATGATATGGGATAATTACATTTATCAAAACCCAGCTTTCATCGTGGCTGTGGACTAACTTTGCATGTGGGCTATTTCCTTAGCTGGGAGGGGCCGAAGGAAATTTCTTGCCTGGGTTCTGTTTGGATCCTTGTTGCATCTGGCTGACCTAATTTTGCTTTGCCCATTCTCTTGGGTGGGGTCCATGCTGGTTTCCATCACAGTGGCCATGTGCTTTTGCCAGGATTTTTATATTGCAGAATAGGTTCTATTTTCCACCCTCCTCATAGCGGCCTCTCCAGGCCCAGTGAACATCACGGCCCTCCAGCCCACCCACACCCCCTTTGAATTGAGTGGTGTCTATTCCTAAACCAGTTATACTCACAATACGTGTTATAGTAATTAAGTGATTCAATTACCTACTATGTCATCCCAACTTAATATTATGTAAGCCAATACGATGAGTATGAAAAGAAAGCGTTATTTCCTTGAGAACTAAGTGAAATTATTTGGAAAGACTCAGTGAAAGCAAATTGACTTAAAGATTTGCTTTAAGTGTGTAGAGATTGGGGTAAATAAGAATATAGAAGAATTCTATAGCAAAAGTCCTTTTCAAGACTAAGATTTCATGCCACTTTAAAGAAGTTGAGATTTAAAATTGTGGATAACACAGTATAGGTGTGAGTTATGCAAAACCGAGACAGCAAGGATCCCCAGTGAGGGCACCAGGCTCAAAGAAAGGGTTTTGGCCCTATGTCCAAATATTGGCAAATAGGGGTACCTAGCTGGCAGTCAGTAGAACCTGTGACTCTTGATCTTGGGGTTGAGTTGAAGCCGCATGTGGGCGTAGAGTTTACTTTAAAGAAATATATGTATATATTTTAAAATATTGATAAATAAATGATATATGTTTTTTAAGTTAAATGTTTAAAGTATATAATATGTATTTTTATCCTTGGTTCATCATGTAACATAGATTTATTGAGCGCCTACTGTGTGTCAGAATTCTCGATTCTGGGAATGCAGAAATGAATAAGGCCAACAACATCCCTGCCCTCAGATGAACATTCTGGTGAAGGTGACAGAACGGTGGAGAACGGCATATAATACGCTGTACGTAATGTATGCCACCATGCACGTGTATGAACTCAGCGTAAGCAGACTCGCGATGGGGGGTGGGGCGGGGGACAGGCAGTCAGTCATAGGACAGGCCTTGCCAGTGAGGAAGCAGAGTGGAGATGCACCTCCGGGGGCAGCCATGGGGAGATCTAGGGGAGACTCTTTGGGACAGAGGGGCTGATGAGGCTGACACCCCGAGCTGTGCCTGAGCTGGTACTTAAGGAAGAGAAAGGCCAACCTGCCTGGAGACAAAGGCTAAGGTGAACCCTGGGGTCATCCAGGGCATGGGGGCCCCGGGAAAGACTTTGGATCTGATCCTGCAAACGAGAAGCAGCCACTGGGTTATTTCTGAGAAAGAGAAGGAGACTGGCCAGGTCTGATTCCTATGTTTAAAAGGTCACCCCGCTGCTGTATAAAGAGAATGGAGTGAGAATGAGGGGCAAGAGAGGAAGCTAAAAGCCACACAGGGGACAGGCAAGGAAGCGTCAGCCATCTGGGAGGGGCCCAGTGGAGAGGTGCTCCCAGAAAGCCAAGTGCAAGCCTGAGAGGGGCTGGAAGGTGCTCTGGAGGCCTGGGGGGCCGGTGGGGAGAAGCCTGGGAGGAAGGGAGACCAGAAGACGCACAGGAAGTAGCGCTGGGAGCCTGAGCCCTTTGGAGTGGCTTGAAGGGGAAGGGCAGGAGAGACAAGAGCTGGGGAAGGAAGACCTGTGCGAGCAGAGGTGCAGGTAGTAGGCTGGCGGGAAGGGGCCGGGAGGTGGCCCCGCAGGCCTCCCAGAGTCCTCCACGCCGGATGTGGAGCTTCCTGTGAGTTAGCAGAGAGACAGCTTGGTTTCTGGCTGTGAGATGACCGGGCAGAACTTGACTGCCTTCACCGTCTGAAGCAGTTGGCCTGCCTTTAGGAGCTGTTTCCTCATTGTCTTCTGCTCTTCCGGTTTTCTTCTCCCTCTAGTGGGGAGGGCCCAGTCAGGAAGCCCAGAGTCTGCTTTTTGTTTGTCTTTGCAGCAGACTTGATGGGCGGGTGTGTGTGTGGGGGTGGCTCTAGGGGCCTGTGGTAGGGCCTGCAGAGTATCAGGGAGATGGCCCGGTGCCCGTGGGGGCTGATCTTGCCCATTTTTGGCAGTCGCTGTTGGGGAATGCTACTCGGCAGGGTTCCCATGTCAGAGGAAAAATAAGCGCAAGGCTTACATTTCTCAGGCTTTAGGTAGACTGTCTGTGGTTTTAAAGCTTTTGAAAAATGTCTGTTTATGGGAATCTATTTTATATATAGGTGTCAGCAATCTGATGGGAGAGAAAGAGGTTCCTGGCAGCCTTGGGACCTGGCTGGGACCCCAGTATGGACTGGAAATGTCCAGGCATCAGGTCACTGTTGAGGATTAGCTCTCTCTGGCAGAGGAATGGAAAGAGCCTGGTTCAGAGATTTTACCCTACAGGCCTGGCCTTAATTTTTTGCCATTTTTGCCTCCACCCCTAGGTACTGGCCTTTGGAAACAGATGAGGCAAGGGACTGAAGATCTTGCACCTAGGAATTCCACACTAACACCCCAATTCCTCCTTTTGACGGGCCCAACACGGGGAGGTGAAGACAAATATGGGTTCTTTGTGACAGTGAGCCTAATGTGGCCCCTAATAAGCCAGTGTTGGCCCTGTGGAGGGCTGGAGGCAGCCTAGGGCCCAGAATCAAAACAGGCCGAGTGGACACTCCCTCCAGGCCCACACCTGAATCTTCCTGGGAGGCATCCCAGCAAAGGCCAGCATGCTGGGAAGAAGCCAGAGCCAGAGGCCTTCCCAGCCAGACCTGTAGCCTGCTGTACCTAGGCCCCCTGGGGGAAGGGAGGAGGACTCATGTGGGAGGAGGCTGAAGGTGGGAGGAAGAGCAAAGAGTGAAGGGGGCAGAGAAAGAGAGCAGAACTTTTCTCTGGCCAGGAGAGATCCGAGGGGGTGCCTTTCTTAAGTTTTTGAAACATTACTTTTATTGGTGAATGAATACAACCAACATACATATACTTGCATAAAGGCATAGGTATGGTTTAATGAAGAATCCTAAAGAGAACACCTGGGTAATCACTGCTTAGTCAAGAAGTAGGACAGATCCTGCACCTGAGATCCCCCTGGGTAACCCCTACCACTCTACCCAGAGGAACGATAGTCCTACCTTGTGGTAACATCTCTTTACTTTCCTCTATAGTGTGATCACTGATGTGTGTATCTTAAAGAATAAATTCTAGCTTCAGTTGTTTTTAAATGGCATGGGAATAAAATCATACTTGATGTGTTCTTTTATCTTGCCCCTTTTCCCTCAACATTGTTCTTTGAGCCTCATCTATACCGTTATGTTTGTTCATTGATTTTCACTGAGGTATATGATTCTCTCATATGACTATGCCATGATTATTTATCCATTTGACTGTAGATGGGAAATTGGCTGTTGTACAGGGCTGTTGGCAATGGACCACGCTGTGATGAATATCTTTGGCTGTGAGTCATGGTGCACATGTGCCCGGCTTTCTCTGCATGTGTACCTAGAGTTGGAAATTCTGGGTTCACATATCCAGAATCTTAAAGTTAATACCAAACTGTTTTCCAGAAAGATGAATTGGGTTGTTCCAAGTCTATAGCCTTGTTAAGTTTTATCTGTTTGTTAATTCCTGAGAGAAGCATGTCAAAACCTCCCACTATGTTTGTGGATTTGTCTATTTATCATTTGAGTTCTGTTGGGGTTCTTTTGCTTTCTATTTTGAAGCTATATGTTATTAGGTATGTAAAATTGTTATATCTTCTCAGGAATTGATCATATTCAAAACAATTTGGAGGTTCAAGAACATTTATAAGAACATTATGCATTGCCAACTACACTGAACAATAGCCGCAAATGGGAAATTGTCCAAATGTTCTTTTATCACTAGGAAATGACCCTAATTACCTCTGCTAATGCTTTTTTGCATTAAAGTCTATTTTGTGCTTCTAACCTTGTTGCCTCCAGGACCTTGGGAAGAAGAGAGCCCAAGACAAAGTGAAGTTGCTAAAAGAAAACTGAAGAGGGCTGGAGAGAGAAAAATAAGGCTGCTCCCCAGTGAACCACCCAGCCCCTCTGTGCTCAGGGACATTGGGGGATCTTCAGTTCACTGCCTCGGGAGGACTGGAATGAGGCAGAGGAGAAGATGCAGAGCTTTAAGGACAGCCACTTCCCATCAGAACACCTGCTAGACTGCAGATCAGAGCATGGGAAACTCAGCTGTGTGCATATGTGGCGTCTCCACATGCTCACCCCACAGCTCCAGGGGGATTTGTGGCCAGTGGGTGAGATAATACTCTCAGGTATTATCATATCTCAGGTATGTGTGAGGATGGACTTCCTGCCAGCTCAGGATAGAACTCCAGATATTTGTGAATTTGTCATTCTCTTCATCATGTATGTACTTATCCAGTCAATAAATACTCTTTTTTAAGGATAAAAGAAGTTTTTATTTATAGTCTTAGAGTGAAGGGGAAAACCTCAACTTGCAAGACAAATCCTGTGCAGTGTGGACAACATACTTTTTATTTCCATGGAATGGAATCAAACACAGACTGAGACTAGAGAGTACACACTAGAATCAGCAGAGGCCAGGAATGGAGTAGGAAAAAGACAAAGAAATATGGCCTAAACACAAAAAGCCCTTCCCTGTGACCTGCTGACTGTAGCCAGCACCAGGGCTGGATCACACAATGGGAATGAGGTCCAAGGCAGTTGGAACAGGAGTGGGGCGAGGGTGGGGAAGGGTCTACACTGGGGTGTGGGTTTAGTGCTGGGTAAATTGCTCTTAGTATTTATATACGAAATTAGTTGGCTCTATCTCTTAGAAATGTACACGGAAAAGAAAGGAAGATTTGATCATTACTTTCTGAATCTGTTGCTCTGCAATACTGGTATCATCAGAAATGAGGACAATTCACTCAGGTTCAAATTTCAGTAGCAGGAAATAGTATCAAAACATCGTCATCACTGGCCCCCAGTACAAAACCTCTCCCAGACCCGATCCTCCCTCCTTGTCCCACCCCTACCACCCCTGGGCAGCTACCACTTCACTGCTGCACGGTCTCCCACAAGTACCGCACGAGTGTCACACAGCCCTTCCTAACGCTGGCTGAGACAGGCAGGCATGAAACAGGCCAAAGACTCTGTGCTGCAAATCTGTCCCCTCTTGTTTTTATACCACAGACTTCTTAAAGGATCTGGTTTTTCGAATGGAATGGCAAATAGCCTTTTAGAAAAAAAAATTCCTCAAAAAGAAGGGGGATTAATTCTGACTCCAAACCAGTCATCTTCTTAACGTGGAGCAATCCATAGATTCATAAAGTCAATGTAACAGAGGTGAGGGTGGCCCTGGGGGCAGGGCCTGGGAAGCGGGAGTCCTCCGGGCCTGTGTCCAGCAGGGCTGGAGACGCTGGTGGCTGGTCAGTACAGCATGTGCTCAGAGGGCCGGTGGGCGGTCTGCCCTCTGCAGAAAAAGCTGCCAAGTTGAGGTGTTTTGTTTTAAACATTGCTGGTGGGGACAGGGAATCCCTGAAGGGAACTGGCTTAAAAAATTGTGGAAATGGGGAAGGAGAATGTGAGCTGTTGTCCAAGAGATTCTCCGTAAAAATAAAATTAAAAAAAAGAAAAAGGGATCCCTGTGTGGTGCAGCGGTTTGGCGCCTGCCTTTGGCCCAGGGCATGATCCTGGGGACCCGGGATCCAATCCCACGTCCCGCTCCCGGTGCATGGGGCCTGCTTCTCCCTCTGCCTGTGTCTCTGCCTCTGTCTCTCTCTCTCTCTCAATCTCTGTGTGTGTGTGTGTGTGTGTGTGTGTGTGAGACTATCATAAATAAAAAAAAGAAAAAAGAAAAAAAAGAAAATAAAAAAAGAAAAAAGGGGAAAGGAAAAATAGTCTCTTAAATGTTTGCGAGGGCTCTAGGGATGAACTGAAAGGCAGATGAGACGATGGAGGAGATGCACAGTTGGTGCTGCTGAGTGGCCCCACGGAGCTTAGCTGGTCTCCACCCTGAGCTTCTTCCTGCATTGGGGCTCTTCGGGCTCCCAGCCTCCGCCAACGAAGGAGATGGTGCTGCCATTGGCATGGGGGCTGCTGTCTGAGGAGGGGCAGTTGGCCTGCCCCTCTGCCTCACCTTCTCCAGGGCCCGGGCTTGCTGCTCCAGAGGCGCCGTCTGCTGCTTGAGGTCATCAATGTCTTGCTGGTGTGTGTGGTTTTTCCTTCGCATACACTGGATGCGCTCGGTGGCCTTGTCTAGGATTCAGGCCGGGATGCCTCCTTTGCTTGGGATGCTGGGACCGAGGCCGGCACACTGTGAAGGCTGCCTTTGTGGTCCCTAGGCTTTCATTCTGGTGCATTCTGGTGAGCCCGTTCGTCAGCTGTGGGTTGAAAGCTCAGCTCCACTGCTCTCCCCCTGGGTGTCCTGTCACCCTTATCGTTCGTTCCCTATGGCTTCCTCCCGAGAAGCAGAGAAGTGGAGTGGCCACTGCAGCAGCAGCTAGGGGTGGGGTTGGGGTGGGGAGGGAGTGGAAAGTCCAACAACAAGCCCAGTCACCCTAAACACACACACACACACACACACACACACACACACACACACCATGGGTAAGAGCCACCTCCTCACTCCAGTCAACAAATACTTATTAAGTACCTACTGTAGGCAGGCACTGGGCCCACTCTGGCTCTCCTCTTTGAGTTTCCTGGTCACTGCTCAATGGACCCAAGACAAAATCTCTCATCCTTCGAAAGGCCTGAGCTGCTCTCTGGGGTCCTGTGGTGGCCAGGAAGCCTTTGGCCAGTTAGCCAGAGAGAGCAGGAGACTAAGGCTTCCATTCCCTCTGACCCTTCTCTCTCTCCTCAAAATCTGGAAACCCCTGACATGGACATTTCTTGCTCTGGGGCAGTTCTCTGCTCCTAAGAACCAAGAAGGCTGATGACCAGGAGATACTGCTCGAAACTAGCTGGGGGCTCTCAGGGTGACATGAGGTGAGGAGTGTGCTGCCAAATGTTTCTTATTCTTTCTCCTCAAACTGACAAGATCTTCATTAGGCTTCAACCAGAGAGGAAAACTAAGAATAAACCAACTGCCAATTGCTCTGGGGGCTCGAGAAGCCCAAAGGTGTCACAGCCATCACCTGGCCTGAGGATAACTCTCTAAAGTTGTTGCCAGAGCAGGACACTTTTGAGAATGATAAGGAGTTCTGGTAATACGCGCACCGGAACAACAGCCGTAAACTTGGGACTGTCTTGGATCAGCTGAGAGGCATGGTCACTCTCTCTAGAATGGAGTCTCTCAGAAACGATCTGCAATGAAGAAATTTTGTTCCCCCTCTGCCTCCTCAGAATGTGACTCAGAACTCATGCTAACCAAGAGAAATCCTTCCTAGACAGGCCTGCTTCCCTTTTGCCAGAGCATAACGGCAGGAGAACATCCCCAAATGCTGCTGGGTTGGGCCATTTTAGAAAGCCACCCTGACGGGCATCTGGGTGGCTCAGCGATTGAACATCTGCCTTCAGCTCAGGGCATGATCCCGGGGTCCTGGGATCGAGTCCCACATCGGGCTCCCTGCAGGGAGCCAGCTTCTCCCTCTGTCCGTGTTTCTCTCTCTGTGTGTGTCTCTCATGAATAAATAAATAAAATCTTTAAAAGAAAAAAGAAAGAAAGCCACCCTGAGGGACCTCAAAGGCAATGAAGGATACTGAAAAGATGCCTGCAGGGCTCCTGTGCGGAAACTGCATCAAAGCTGGAATCTTAGGGAATCTTTGAAGATACGCTGGCCAGAGGGAGGAAGTTCTTGTCACTGGGTTGGGAACATAGGCCTCCACTCCACACTGACACTTTCCTAGAAGGTCAAAACTGTTTGGGCTTTGTAGATGTTCGGCTGAGATATGATTTAGGGGAAGTGCCAGGCTTTGGGATTCAACTTCCTAGGCTCCCATCTCTTGTCTCCACGCTGTGATGCAGTTATTGGCCGTATTGTTAGAAGAGGATATTTGACGATGAGAAGGCCCTTATGACAGTGCAGTGACTCAGGCCTCATTGTCTGTGCCTCTGTTCTGGACGGCTTGGGACGGGATGGCATTTGGGATGTGAGCGGGCCTCGGAGGGGCCCAGCCTGTGGGCGGGAACGGAGCCCTCTCAGGCTCCCAGGCAGAGGAGGTGGGGATGGCCTCTAGAATCTGGATTTACCCGCGGGGCTGGGATGGGGCCCATCTGGCGTGTCTCAGCTCCCTTCTGTGTGCGAGTGTCGGCAGACCACATGGGTGTGTGCGCTTCATGAGTGAAAACCTTCCAGATGTGCTCAGCTGTCCACATAGCCAGCAAGTGTCCTGTCTTCTGTGAGTACTGCACACGTGCGATTCAGCGTGCTGCTCCCGGCGCGAGAGGGTAGCGCTGCCCACCGATCCTCTAGGCTCAGGGATGGCACCACAGAAAGATTTGACCTGCGTTTTTTGTTTCTAAAAACTAAAAAAGAAAACTCAGGGAGACCAAGAGAATAGACTTGATAATTGATTCTTGCAACTAAAGATAGCTATGCTAATAATAGTGCTAATGGTAATAATTGCTAGGCACAGTAGCAAACATTTACTGAACGTGCTTAAATGCAGGGTTTTAATGAAACCTCACGGCAACCCTCTGAGGTTGGTATCATTATCCCGTGGTTCAGATGGGGAATCAGGCAGAGAGAGGCTATGTCGCTGGCCTGATGGAAGTGGCACCGGTTAGACCACAGCCTCCATGGCACACAGAACATGAGGGCAATGGCAGTGGGTCACGTGGGAGGGTCCTTGGGCTCCCACCATCAAACCTCACAACTTCTCCTCTGCTTCTCCCTAGCCTTCCCCCTTTCTGACTAGTGAGAAAGGAAGAGGCAGCTCTGCCTGTGTAGGGCTTACCTGTCCAAGAGACTGTCCTCCTGCCGCTGTCTTCAGCCTCTCCCTCCCCAAAGGTCCTTCCCATCACAAGGAAATATGCACAAGTCTCTCATGAAAAAGAACCAGAAACTAAATCCTCTTCTAGAGCCCACTCCCCTCCACCTCCTCTTTTTTCTTCTCTTACCACCAAGCTTCTAGAAGACTTCGTCTGGGTTCTCTGTGTCCACTTCCTTTCTTTTTCCTCCTCAACCTGCTGTAATCTGCATTCCACCCCATCCCCTATCGCCTCTCCGCCAATAACCTTACACCAACCCAGTGTCCATCTCTGTCCCTACGTCTTGCCTTCTTTAAGACTCCATCCCTGTTGACCACTCCTTCCTTGTTGAAGTGCTCGCTCCCTGTAGCTTCCCCCCTACCTCCTTCTATTCATTTCTTCCTGTTCCTCTAGCTGCCCCTCTGTTAGCTTTATAGGCTCTAGGCTATAGATGCAAGATGGTTAATTTGCAAGATGGTTAATTTGATTTGTCAACTTGACTGGGCCATGGGATGCCCAGATATTAGGTTAAGCATCATTCTGAGCATTACTGAGGGACTTTGAGGATGAGATTAACATGCGAATCAGAGGGTTGAATAAAGTGCATTGCCCTCTCAGTGTGGTAGTCCTCATCCAATCCATCAAAGGCCTAAATAGACAAAGAGGCTGAGAGAGGGAGAATTTGGTCTCTCTGCCTGTCTTAGAGATGGGTCATTGGTCTTCTGCCTTTGGACTCAGACTCAGACGGGAAACTATACTGTCCGCTCTCCACCTTGTCCACTGTAGATCCGGGTACCTCTCAGCCTCCATAATCACACATGAGCCGATGTCTTATAACCAACCTATCTATCTCTATCTACATCTCTATCTACCCATTGCTACCATGATATATAGAATCTCTTATTGGTCCCATCTCTCTGGAGCACTGTGACCGAAGGGCTGGAGCCCCTGAACACTTCACTCCTTGCCCGCATAACATTACATCTGTAATAATAGAATTGGTTTCACATTATCATAGCCTTATAAGCTCTTTAAGGACACTGACTGCGTTATTCATCTACCTAATCCATATTAAGTGCTCAGAAATGTTTGTTGAATGAATGAACAAGCTATAAACTTGGATGCACAAAGAACTAACCACAATGTGTATAAGCATGGGTGAGGCTCATTTAAAGTTCATGTGATCCTCATGTTGACAGTGGGGATCACAGTCTAGGGTAAGTAATTGTTATACACCTTAAATCTAATTTAGAGCCAAAACCCCCCCAAATGCACTACTTCAGTCAGGTCTTATGTACTTTGGTCTTCATGGTCAGGAGTTCATAACAGTTCAGTAAATGATCTTTGGGAAACAAAAGAGTAAATGTATATTATCTTTCTGATTCCTCAGACACGATTTCAAGATCTCACCTCTACCCAAGGCCCTAGATTCCCTTTCACTATGTCACTTTCTCTCTCCACCTCTCCTCTTGCTGTCAATCATATTTCCAGGGTGGAGTTACTAGAGAAGAGAAAGTCTACATTCCTCTTTTCTATAGTTAGAAATTATTTGGCAGGTTAACAGCTAGCCCTAGGCTTTATTCTCTGTCTTGAATTCATAGATGAAGTACCTAAACTCCTCAGGCTGACATAGAACAACAAGAACCTGTTTTGGCTTTTGTTTTGGATGAGCCAAGACCAGTGTGCCAGGACCTGTACAAACAGGGTGGTGTAAATGTTAGAAGGCATGTCTGGGCCTGAGGGCTGTGGGTGGTGACAGCAGGAGAGAGTTTTGACAGAAGCCTATAAAACAGAAAAGGGCAGAAAAACAGGTTGTGAGGGTTCATAGGCCAATTAAGTAGAACATTCCATCGTGTTCCTTCTGTGTTTTTCCCAGCACACAGAACTAGTTTCTTCTCCACAGGTCATGTGTCACACCTGGGACCCAAGGTGGGGCATGAAATGACAGATAGGAGGTTCCAGCACTTGCTTCCAGGATGGTCAGCCTGTGGTATAATCTTAGATGGGGCTGCGACAACTCCTTCTTTGAATAGATGTTAGGAGCACTACCTCCAACATCCATCAGCTTCCTAAATATAGTGTGTGAAGTTATGCTCCTCTCCCCCAACATGTTTATGACACATCATTAAGGGCACTGCCTACAGTTAAATGTTCATATTGAAAGTGGCTGGTGCGTACTGATGTTGATCAGACTGACTCAACTCCCTGGAGTTTGTATAAAGCTGAAATTCTTCCTTAATTTTGAAAGGAACTCTCAGGATAAAGGCAAAAATGCCGGGATGCCTGGGTGGCTCAGTGGTTGAGCATCTGCATTTGGCTCAGGTTGTGATCCCAGGGTCCTGGGATTGGGTCCTGCATCGGGCTTCCCGCAGGGAGCCTGCTTCTCTCTCTGCCTATGCCTCTGTTTTCATTCTGTTCTTTTTCCTGCTTTCCAGAGAAGCTATGGAGAAGAGGCTCTTGCTTGCCGAGAGGGACACTTCTGGCAGTCCCGGAAAGCCCAAACACCTGTCAAATGCCTTTGTCCTTAGAGATCCCTATTAGGCACCTGTGATCCCTCCCTGTTTGCTTCCACGCACAGGGATCGTGCCCCAGGCTGTGGGGGTGCTGGTCAGCATGCCTGGGTCTTGTTCATGTTTGCACTCCAGGGCTGGACCCCAACTGGACCCCAACTGGGGTGCTGGTCAGCATGCCTGGGTCTTGTTCATGTTTGCACTCCAGGGCTGGACCCCAATATGGTACATGCTCAGTGCAGACAGAGCCTCCCTCCTTCCTCACATCCCACGTGTCCTGCTGGCCCTTGCCCCCATGTCCCAGTGTCCTGATTTCCTACTCCAGCCGCGTACCTGGCCTTCTCCAGCACCCTGCACTCTGGCTGTTGGGGCAAATTACCACAAACGGGAGGCTTTAAAACCACAAAAAAGTGTATTCTCTCCCAGGTCTGGAAGCTAGAAGTCTGAATCAAGATGTTGGTGGGGCCATGCTCCCTCTGAAGGCTCTAGAGGAGAATCTGGTTTTTGTCTCTTCTAGTTCCTGGAAACTCCAGGTGTCCCTTGGCTTGGGGTCAGGTATCTCCAAACTCCACCACCCCGGTCACATGGCCTCCTCTTCTGTGAACTCCTGTTGGCCTGTCTCTTAAGGACACATGATGACATTTACTGTTCACCAGGTACTCCAGAGTAATCTCCTCCTCTCAGAATCCTTAACCGTAATCACTTCTGCAAAGATCTTCTTCCAGCTAGGTCATGTTTACAATTTCCAGGGATCAGGACTTGCTATCTTCGGGGGCCATTATTCAGCCACCCCAGCATTTTAAGAATGAGCGGGGAGGGATCAGAAGTGCAAGTGGGGGTATTGAGGTGGGCGGCAGCAGGGATTCTACCATGTTGGAGGAGGAAGAGTTGGGGTGCTGGGATCCAGGCAAGTGCAGAAAAGGAATCAGAGGTGAAGAGTGGGGGCAGGTGGTGGGAAGGTGCTCACAGGGAGATTAGAGAAGGTGAGAAATAACTTTTGCGAGAATTCAAAAAGTGGTTGGTGACCCAGAGAAGAACTGCCAGCAGCGCTTGAGATTGTTTGGGGCTGTGGGCCATAGATTTGTAGTGGCACCAAACTCTTGCCTGGAGAACATTCTCTGATAGTTTAAGCAGCCTCTGTGTGTGTGTGTGTGTGTGTCTGTGTGTGTGTGTGTGTGTGTGTGTGTGTGTGAGAGAGAGAGAGAGAGAGAGAGAGAGAGAGAGATTAGGAGAATATGGCACAGAGAGCCCACCATGTCTTTCTTTGGCTGGGGAGGTTTGCAAGGATGGGGAGCATGGCGTTGGCAGTACTGGTGTAAGTCTGGCTCACCCAGGAAGGAAGGGTCACTGGGAAGAGCACAGAAAGACTGGCTAGCTTGATGCTGTCAAAGAGCAAGTGTGGTGCCTTTTGCTGGAAGAAGTGTTTAAAGCTTCCAAAAATTGCTAACTAAGCAGAGTTCAAAGTTTGGAATGATGCAGGTACAAGCTCCTAGGTATATGGAGAGAAGCCAGTGGCTGAGATGCAGGGGAGCAGGGGAGGGAGGGAGCTCTGGGACCAGCCTGCTGGATGCACCAGCTGGGGGTGGATGAGACTTGCCCAGTCACAGCGGGACTTAGAGGGGAAGAACAATGGGCTCAGGGGCCAGGAAGTAAATGTAGCTTTCCTTGATGAGATTGAGGATGTAGGGGACTTTACAATGAAAGGAGAGTTCTAGCTATGCCTGGGTGGCTCAGTGGTTTAGCATCTGCCTTCGGTTCAGGGCGTGATCCCAGGGTCCTGGGATCGAGTCCCACATTGGGCTTCCTGCATGGAGCCTGCTTCTCTCTCTGTCTGTGTCTCTGCCTCTCCCTCTGTGTTTCTCATGAATAAATAAATAAAATCCTAAAAAAAAAAAAAACAAGAAAGAAAGGACAGTTCAGAGGCACGATAAATAGATAAATACACAGGCTTGAGATGAGCAGGAGCTGGGGGAGCTTAGGTCAGGGGACATAAGCCCAGGCACTATGGGTAGGGTCAAGTGAGATCTAGGGGGCCGGGTGGGACTGATCCACCTCAAGGCTGCAAACAGGACTCTGGTCTCTTCAAAGCAGAGCTGTGCCAAGGCCCCGGGTGGTGTGAGGAGTTAGCACCCCGTAGCTTCTGTTACATCTTAGTTGACTCTTCTGTGTTCAAGAGAAGAAGCTAAAGTTACCATGAGTTGGTGAAAGGCAGTTTCAGAACAAAGGAATTTCTTCCTTTGTTGGTCTGCTCACTCATTAGTCGGCCCCCATGGCTGGTTTCCTTGCATAGGGCAGTCATTTATTTGCCAAGGCAAAGGCCTCGGCATGAGAAGCCTGTCAGTCTGGGGACCTGATGCAAGCTCTTGCAATCAAGGTGAGGAGTCAAGCTAAAGGGCTGCCCATGGCCGTTTGGGGTCCGCCCACAGGGGATGGAGCACCCTCCTGGCTGGACAGACCCGGCTCTGTGGGCTCTGCGCCCCTGCAGCAAACCCCCTCCCCTGAGTGGAGAAGTGAGGCTCTGAGTAACTCTAGGTGGAGAGCTGCAGACAAGGCAAGACTTAGGACCTTGTAGTAAGGGGTGGCCACGGGTCAAGCAGAAAGTGACTTTTGACTCGAATAATTTAAGATCTGTGTGGCCACAGAAATACATACAAAGCAGGAAACCAGCGACTTCTTAAAGCACATGTTTTTAACTATTATCGTTTATTTATTTATTTTTTTTGGCTGAGAGTTGCTTTAAATCTTCTCAATTGTTGGCTTTTTAATATTTTTGCAATGTTCTCTCTCCTAAATTAACAGGATGGGGAATTGACGGTGCAGTTTGGACTTATCTACAGCATGTTTTGTCACATTTAACTTCTGCTCCGAAGTTAATGAATTTCAGGCAAATTTTTCACCACCTGCACATAGTGAATACTTGGATGACATTTTTATAGGCACCAAAAATACTTTAAATTATAATGTTAGCAAATGATAAAATAAGAGCACTCTAGTCATCAAAATCACTCACAGGATTTGCAGTGTTTATGATCAGCCTGGCTCAGGAGATACCAAACCCAAACCCAGTTTACAGCTAAAATGGTGCCACTGTTGTGACACTGTACATTATAAAAAATGTATATTGGATCTTTGTCCCTGTCCCTGGCACAGAGCTCCTAACAGAATACAATAAATGAATATAATTTTTCCTCTCAGGTTCTTGGCACAGAGTTTCTTAGGCCCTTGGAATTTCCCGAAAGATAGGAGCAAGAGGAGCTTCTTTTGTTATTTATAACCAAGCCCCTCACAACCACACCTGGGTTTCTGTTCCTGTCAAGACTCCAGGAGGAGGGGGGCTGGTTGCAAAGAACCAACTATGAATGATTAAAGGGTTGGAAATTTCAGCCTCACCCTTCGATTTCTGGAGAGAGAAGAGAGGCTGGAGATTGACTTCAATCACCAGTGGCTGCAATGCGATCTGTGTAATGAAGCCTTCACAAAGACTAACTGAACAGGTTGGAGAGCTTCCAGGTAGGTGACAGGGGGGTGGTGCCGGGAGGGTGGCACACCTGGAGAGCATGTGGAAGCTCGGCGCCCACTCCCACACACCTTGCCTGATGCATCTCTTCCATCTGGCCACTCCCAAGCTGAATCCTTTATAATAAATTAGTAATAGCAATTAAACTGTTTGTCTGGGTTCTGTGAGCTGTTCTAACAAATGAGTGAACCTGAGGGGGCCGCAGGGGGTTGTTATGGGAGCTTTTGATTTGCAGCCAAGTTGGACAGAAGTTGTGGAATCTGGGGACACCTTACTTGTGATGGGTGGCTGAAGTTGGGAGGCAGTCTTGTAGGATCGAGCCCTCAGCCTGTGGGGTCTGGGCTCACTGGGCAGTTAGAGCCAGAATTGAGTTAGATTGTAAGACACCCGGTCAGTATCCTCTAATAATTGGAAAATTACTTGGTGTGGAAAAACACATACATTTAGTGTCAGAGTGTTAGGAGTACAGAAACAGAGGTTTTTCTTTTAACCAAAGTTAACAGCAGAAACAGGGCTTATCATGTCCCTGCCCTGCCAGCTTTGAAGTCCAGTGACTCTTGATGAATTCTTAAAATTTGGAAACATTTGAATCACTTCAAATTTTGCCAACAAAGTGAGTCTTTTTTTTTTTTTAAAGATTTTACTTATTTATTTGAGAAAGAGAGAGAGAGAAGCAGAGGGAGAAGCAGACTCTCCACTGAGCAGGGAGCCAGACTTGGGGTTCAATCCCAGGATCCCAGGATGCTGAGATTATGTCCTGAGCTGAAGGAGATGCTTAACGAACTGAGCCATCCAGGCCCCCCCCAACAAGGTGAGTATTTATTAATATGTTACATGGTACCCTTTCAATTTTGCATAATCTTAATTAGCATGAAATCTATTCAATCATTCAACAAATCTTTTTGGAATATCTTCTTTGGACCAGACTTTCTTCTAGGTGTCAGAGATTCAGCAGTAAACAAAACAAAGTCCCCACCCCTGAGGACTTCTTAGTCTAATGGGGAGATTGATAATACACAAATAAGAGACATATGATATGATGTCAGGAAAGGTAAGTTCTTTGGACAAAAATAAAGCAGAAATGTGTGAAGGTGGTCAAAAGGCACAAACTTTTAGTTATAAAATAGAGAAGTCGTGGGGAATGTTCAGCCTGGTGACTATAGTTCTCAAAACATTGGATATTGGAAAGTTGCTAAGAGAGTAGATCTTAAATTTTCTCATCACAAGAAAAAGAATTTGTAACTATGTCTGGTGACGGATGTTAACCAGACTTTCTGCTCTGACCATTTTGCAATATATACGGGTATCGCACCATTATGTGTACACCTGAAACTAACACAGTGTTATATGTCAGTCATATCTCAATAAAAGAATGCTCCAAAATCAAGCAAGCAAACAAGCAAGCAAGCAGAGGAAGGGATAAGGAAAGATGGAGGAAGAGATGCCACTCCAGACAGAAAGCTGGAGGGAGTTCTGTGGATACCGGCAGAGGGCAGAGGGAACAGCAAGGAGTGGAGGTGTCCTTGGTGACTATTTAACTCATAAAGGACTTAGTCTGGCATTGACATAGAAGGTGAGTTAAACCCACTAGTTATGGCATCAGACTCAAGTTCAAAACCCAGCTCTACCACCTATTAACTCTGTGTCTTCGGGCAAGTGAATTAATCTGAGTTTGCTCATCTGTTGAATTGGGATAATGGTATCCTTGGCTCTTGGGATTGTGATTTAAATAAAACGTGATCCTGAGCAGAAAACCTGTATCTCTGACCCTAACACATAGGGTGTGCTCCAAACTCGATGGCTGTCACTATTATTAGCATAATTACCAGGAATAATAAGCCCTTTGAAAACAACATTTGTATAGTTAGTCCTGTCAACGCAGGGGGTTGGGCAAAACACAGAGGCTGTCCCTACGGGAGGAGGAACAGGAACGTGTCTGTGGGTGGCCCTGCCCCTGGACTGTCCTGCCCCGCGCAGCTGAGCTCAGTTCGGCACAACGTAAGGGGGACAATGAGTGGGAACAGGACCCGACTTTGGAGCATCTGCTCGTCACTCTGCACCTGTGGGCTCCTCAGCAGCCGGGTCTCTGGCTGCCGCTCGCCGCTTGTGTGCACGGCCCCGCGGCCCACGCAGCGCTCTGGGAAGAAGGCTCTGGATTCGCCGCCACGTGTGCTGTTTGCATGGATGATGGGGCCTTCCTCTTAGCCCAAGGATGGATGCCCAAACCTTCGGCCCATCCGGCCCAAGGTGACCGCAGTCAGATGGCAGAACTGGGAGGAGCACCCTCAAGTGCAAAGTAGGAAATGGAGTTTGGCAAAAGGAAGCACCTGGGTTTTTTTATAAATCTAAAAGAACGCATCCTCCTCTTACACCTGTCAGTGGCGGACCAACTTTATTATAATCACCTGTCATCTTTCCTATCTTTCCCAGAAAGATGGGAGCTCCTTGAGGGCCTGGGAGGGGGGGTTCTTTTGTCCCCAGAACCTCGTACCTAATAGATACACAATAATGAATGAATGAATGAATGAATGAATGGCTCAAATGTAAAGAAAAGAAGATAATTCACAGTAATAAGTAGCCTTAATATAACTGTTTATGTGTAAACTTGTGTGACTATAATACAATTTTTATTTCTTGACCTAAGTCTTAATATCATATCATAAAGTTTTTCCCCACTATAAAAACTCTCAGAGCATCTTTTTTTAAACCATTGCACAATATGGAAACATGGGGCTTGCCACGTGGGACTGTTAGCCATCCTTCACTGTTGAGAGGCTCCCATCTGCCCCCACCCCAAGACTCTTCACCTGCCGGGCTCTCCCTGGTTCTCCCCAGCCCATCCTGGTGGATCTCAGGCTGTCTCACCATCCAGAAGTTCTGTGGTGACCGACAGGATGCTCCCCAGTGACCTGACAAGAGGCAGACAGTCTGTGAATTCTGGGAATTGAAAGGCAGAGTTGCACAGATGGTGAAGGAAGGCCCACCCTCACTTCTCCATGGCAGGCCTTTTCTGGGCAGTCTTGCTGGGCAGGTGGCCTCAACCAAGAGGGGGATTCTCACTCAATTCCCACTTAGCCCCCTTGACCTGATTCCTATGGGAATCTGCCTCGCCGCACCCAGTGCCTCCTCACCTGTGTTTTCCCAGGGCCAGCCTTGGCCAGTGCTGCGTGTCCTGACAGGGATTGAGTCTAGGCGGCTCTCGATTGGATCCCCACTGCTTGACATTATGCGTGGACATGCTGTCTGCTCTCCTTCTCTGTGGCTCTCCACCACATGTCTACCTCCTACACCGTCTCTGATTCTCTCATTATGCCAGTGCTACCCTTTCTCCTTCATGCCCAGTCCCTCTCTCTGTCCCTTGCTGTTGGGACTGCTATGGGGTTTCTGAAAACCAATTCATCTGAGCTGCATTTTTCTTTTTAAGATTTTATTTTTAAATAATCTCTACACCCAATGTGGTGCCCGAACTCACTACCTTGAGATCAAGAGTCGCAAACTCCACCAACTGAGCCTGCTGCATTTCTTTCCCTCCATCCTCAATGAGCGGGCTGAGTGTTGAACTGGCCTACTTAGAATGACAACATGGAAGCAGTTTATGAGAGGAGCTGGTTCTGAAAACTGAGACAGCAGAGGGAAGGCATCTAATGGAAATGCGCATCTAGACATACACAGCCTGGCACCCTCTTCCACTCTGAGAGCAGCTGGTGTTGTTCTTTGAGATAGAAAGTACCCCAAGAAGAGAGTCCCTGAGCGCGGCCACATCTGTGTGCTTGGCAACTAGAAGGCGGGCGTGTGGGTGGGTCATGTGGTTCTGGGCCATGGGTTCCCATGTGTGCCCTCCATATGAGTAAGCCAGTGTTTCCGAAGTGCTATAGTCTGTTCTGGGTACGTGGTTTTTATCTGGAGCCATTTAGATTCTGTCTTGACTCCCTACATCATTGAGTTGGTAAACTGAAGGCTGAAATCAAATATGACTTTAAAAGAATTCTTAGAGTGATATAAAAGAATGTGATCCAGACACCACTAATGCAGCCTTTAATACATTTTCTGTGTGTCCTATCGATATGAAGACTATTTTTCAAGTTCCTATCAACTCCCTGGAAATATGCCTACATATGTTAAGAAAAGTACATAAGTGTAAACGCACATATCCTCAAACATGTACCAGCTTCCAGAAGGAGACGCAGCCCCTCCTCTTGCTGTTTCTCCTCCTTTTCCTCCTCCTCCTCCTCTTCTTGTGCTCTTTTCAATTTTTTTTTAAAAAGGATTTTATTTATTTATTCATGAGAGACACACAGAGAGAGGCAGAGACACAGGCAGAGGGGGAAACAGGCTCCTTGTGGGGAGCCCGAGGCAGAGCTCAATCCCAGGATCTCAGGATCGTGACCCGAGCCAAAGGTAGACGCTCAACCACCGAGCCACCAAGGTGCCCCTATTTTCTATTTTATAAAGTTTTTTTTTTCAGTAAGATCTGTGCTAGACATGGGGCTTCAACTCATGACCCCAAGATCAAGAATTGCATGCTCTATGGAGCATGTCAGTGGCTCAGTGGGTTAAGCATCCAACTCTAGATTTTTGTCTCAGGTCATGATCTCAGGGTCCTGGGATCAAGCCTTACATTGGGCTCCATGCTCAGCGGGTAGTCAGCTTGAGGATTCTCTCTCCTTCCCCCTCTGCCCCTCACCTGCCAGTGTTCTCTCTCTCTCAAAACAAACAAACAAACAAACAAACCCACCCAAAAAACAAGAAACAAAAAAAGAATCTCATGCTCTACCAACTGAGCCAGCCAGGTGCCCCTATTTTTTAAAGTTTTTTTAATGTCTATTTTTTCTAGTTGATGAAATTTGGTATTCAGGAGTATTATATGTGCTTATGAAATAAAGTAGACGAAAATCAATAAATACCCTAGTGCAGAGAGACACAGTGGTGTTCAGTAGAACGCCTACCTCTGTGGAAACAGTCGTTTTCACTTAACAGTTACTTCTGCTATTAACTCTTGTGATTTCGTTCCAAAGCAATTGATAGATTAGGGAACAATTGGAACATAACGTGCATTCTGCGTTTGCCTATGAACACTGAACTACACTCAACTGAGCTGGGTATGAAAAAACAAAACGCATGCACACATGCATGCACACCCTCACACACAGCTCATCTATGAGCTACTTCAGTTCACTGCATGCATTATCATCCCAAAAGGTTGTGCTTTGCTATGTTCTTGCACATGTGAGCTGCTCTATATTGAAACAAACAAACATTCATCCAACATCCCAAACATGTCTAAGCTCACTGGCTCCAAACCCCAAAGAGTATGTGGGATGAGGAAAGCATTATTTATATACGAAGCTCTTAATGGAAATTGCTAAGTCCTGCAGAAGTGACTCCATCTAATGCCAGTAATGCCTGGTTTCGTGGTTTCAAGCATTGCTACAATTTCCGAAGTGCTGAGTGCAGATGAGAAAAATTAGAAAGTTGAAAACAAATTTCCAGCAGTGATACAGAATTGCAAAAGAAGTCTATAATGTTGGATTAGATTTTCAATTTTCATGAAACAGGTATTTATAATAAACACATGCCACAAAGGATCTATATCTCAAAGGCAGAAAAACCTGCCTCAGGATTTAAGGTCCTAAGAGATTGCTTACACTCTGATACTTGGTGCCAAGGGAAAACTAGGACAATGAACCCCACCCACCAACATGGGTGCTACCACCTTCTGTTCAATTTCAGATAATGCTCTTTCCACCGTTCAGGATCACACACATGAGCCCCACCCCTCCCCAGCCCCCTCCACAAGCACCCCTCAGGTCATTTTCAAGAAAATGTGCCATATTTGCTCTAATATTTTTGTATTTATTAACCACTTCACATGTTCAAACTGCTCCTGTTTTTATTCGGGTCCTATCTTCTTTCTTGGAACAGGTCACTGATGACATTTAAAGCTGTTCCGCAACCACATTTACTCTTGTTAGTCCTGTGCTGTTTACTGAGTGATTTTGAGTCGTCTGGTGATTTTTAGGAACATATACGTCACACGAAAGCACAACGGACTGTATTTGGAAGTGGTTTGTCAGCTGCATTACTTAATTAGACTTAGTGATCTTGCCACATGGCCGTGAGTGACTCATGGGGGGGTGGGGAGTCGGAGCCAGTGTTAGTATTCTGAGGACTTCACATTTATTTACTTTTTATTATATGGTTATCTAAACATACACAAAGGTACCTCTTTTTTAAATGTCGAAAAATATCGATCTGGAGCTTTTACTATAAAAGATCCTGGAACTGGCAGAGTTAGAAAAAGACACCAGAGCAAGCACTACCAAAGCAGCACAGCTAGGGATGTGGGATGTACCCCCTATGACACCTACCGAAGATAGAGAAAACACCTGAGAGTGGTCTGTGATCTGGGCAGACTCTCCATAAGCACAGCGGGGTCAGAACTGTGAGCTCAAAGTGTGGGCTGGTGGGGACGGTGTTCTGGAGACACGGGGGTGGGGGCTGCAGGGGTGTGGGGGGAGCAGAGGGAGGTGGGGATTCTAAGCTAGAGAAACAACACATTTGAAGTCCCGGGTGCGAGAAGGAGGTGACCAGGTACCACATCTGTACAAGACCAGTGATTCCTCTGGGCTCCCGCCACCCAGTGTTTGGCTCAGTGGATGATGCCCTCATGGCTTCAAGGTCTCAGTCAATAAGCAGTTTGGAACCATACAGCTGCTCTCCTTGGTCTATGCAGCCAGAGGGAATGCATCAGCATTTGTGAGAACGGCCCAAGGAAAGGCCACCCAATCCATCCCTGAAGGGAGCAGAGGGAGCATCACTCACCTCATGGTCCTCCTTGCTTCACTAGATACCCAATTTTAAGAATAAGAGAGACCGTGTGCAAGGCAGGAAGGGCAGAAGGTGGGTGGGAGTGGGGTGGGATGTTGATGACCGACCTCCCCGCCTAGGCTTATCCCACAGTAGTGACTGGAGGAGCCAGGAAGGGATCCGAGCCAGGAAAGCTCTGCTCAGGTCTCTCACATTGCTCATTCCATTGTTCAGCCGCTGGGGATTGTGTAGAAGCAGATGGAGCAATTACTTCTCAGCTACTCTGTCAAATCTTCCTCACTTTCCTCAGGGGCCCACTTCAACCTCTGGCATTGCTTCCTGCTGTGGGCTTGAGGCTGGAGTCCCTTCACTTGTCTGGAAGTATAAGGGGGATGCACCACCTCTCTTCTTCCATGAGGGTGAGGGGCAACAGCACTACCCCGACAACTCTCTCGGCCAGGAAATCCTTCCTTTCCACTAACCATCTTCATCCATTCTCCTTTCAACACCTTCCTACCCCAACTGCTCTCTCAGATGGACAGTGTGTCTGGGGGCATAACTGAGCAACACCAACATAGATGGTCCAACATCTCTAGAATATATAAGTACTTGTCATCTGTTATTCTCAGCTATGGGGCCTCCAGTGAAACACCAAGACAATGAAAGATGTCTTTGGTTACAAACTTACATACGTGGACCTTCTGTGAAGTTACTGTGTGTCTCATGTCATGACTACCATGTTTTTACTATTAAGACCTTGTGACATGTTTGATTCTCTAGAAATGTGGCATATCTGTGACTGTGAGATATATTCTTGGGTCAAAAGGAATAGCAGAGAAATTTTAAATTGCATTCAGTTTTATTGTCTGTAGAAATGTTGGCATGGTAATTTTGAAACTCATGTATATTGTAGGATAAAACAGGTAAATATGTTGATGAAATGAGTCCAGATTTCCATGGCCAGAAGAAAGACATACAAATACAAAATTAAAGTTACAAAAGAACATTTTTGTGTTAATTTTGAACTGATAATACTGGTGTGAATTAACAATTAAAACTAAAAAGTATTTCCTACCTTTGTCCACTGAAAGGCATTGAAACTATGACACATAGCAGCAATGAGCACATTTGGGGCCAGACTCCAGTTTCTTAGTATTAGGCTGAAAGCTGGGAAATTGCCTGTATGGAATAGGATAGTATTAGTTAAGTGTAACACTGACCTTCACTAAAGGAATGAGGGGTTCTGGAGAAATGGCTGATTCCAGATCTAGGCAGAGGAAGGATAAGATGACCTTGATGTATCATGTGCCAAAAAGTAAGGAAGTGTCAAAGTTTAATGGAATTGTACCGAAAATATATGGACCCTATAGTCCATTAGGGGTCTCCTAATACCCAAGTTTGGAACAATTTGACAATCTGAGCATCAGAAGGAAAAAGGACCAAGACTATTATAAATAATTAAATATTTTATTAATGGTTGAATAATAAAAATCCATGGCACCATAGTTTTATAGACAAAGAAAGAGAGAGAAATCATTTACCACCACGGGTTATGACAGTTACACTAATTTCTTTCTCTGAATATTTGTAATTAAAGGGAAGAATTAAACACTTACCCTGCCTTTTGAGGAAAAAGTGCGTTGCATTCCTCATTGATGAAAAGCAGTTCTTTACAGAAGAGTGAGTTGATATAGGTAGAAAAATAATTGAATTAGAAAATTATCATTTTGTGAATGCTAATGAAATAATTGGCTTGGGCAATAAATGCATTCTATAAACCAAGGGTCAGGGAACTACCATCCACCAGCCAAATCCAGTCTACCATCTCACTGATGTATATCCTGTGAGTTGAGAATGTTTTTTCATAATTTAGATAGTTGACAAAATCCAAAGGAGAACAGTATTTCTAGACATATGAAATTTATATCAGTTGAAATTTCAGTGTTCATAAGAAAGGTTTTATTGGACACAGCCATGCTCATTCATCTACATGTTGCCTACACCTGCATTTGCACTACAGTGGTAGATTCGTGTAATTGAGAGAGAGACAATGTGGTCCACAAAGCCTTAATTATTTAGTATCTGGAACTTGACAGAAACACTTGGCTGACTCATGCCGCAAATATTTGTAGGAAGGGAATTGAGGAGGAAGGTGTTTGCATGGTCCTAACATATCATTCTATAAATCATTCATTAATTGCAAAAGGTAAGATGCACTTTATAATGGAAAGATCTGGCAGTCACCACCTTACCAAGTCATCAACACTTAGCATCGGTAATAGAGGAACAACTTGACCATCTGTACCTGCTGCCATGAAGCAATATGAAGTCCTTGTGTCACCTCAGAAGTATTCTTGTTAAACATGTTTATTTTTCATTTTTATTTTTTAAAAAAGATTTCATTTATTTATTCATGAGAGAGGCAGAGACATGGGCAGATGGAGAAGCAGGTTCCCTGCGGGAGCCCAATGTAGGACTTGATCCCAGGACCTCGGGATCACGACCTGAGCCGAAGCAGATGCTCAACCGCTAAGCCACCCAGGTGCCCCAGGGTCAAGATCTTTGTAAAAAATCAGTTGTCAAAAAAAAAAAAAAATCAGTTGTCCATGTATATGTGTGTGACTGTTTCTTGAATCTCTATTCTGTTTCACTGACCTGTGCATTCGCTTGTACAGCCTTATGGTAAGTCTTGAAATTGAGCAGTATTAATACTCTGACTTTGATCATCTTTTTATTTATTTATTTATTTTAAGATTTTATTTATTCATGAGAGACACAGAGAGAGAGACAGAGGCAGAGACACAGGCAGAGGGAGAAGCAGGCTCCATTCAGGGAGCCCGACATGAGACTCAATCCCTGTTTCCCAGGATCAGGCCCTGGGCTGAAGACAGCGCTAAACCAATGAGCTACCCAGGCTGCCCTGATCTTCTTTTTAAAAGTAGTTTTGGCTAGTCCAGTTTCTTTGGCTATTCTTCACATGCCTGTATAGTTTTTAGAAACAGTTGGTCAGTATCTACAAAAAAGCCTGTTGGGATTTTAATTTTGATTGCACTGAATCTATAAATCAATTTGGAAAGAATTCATATCTCACAAATATTGAGTCTTCCAACTCATGAACATGGTATACCTCTTCATTCACTTGGGTCTTCTATAAGTCCTCCCAGCCATGTTTTGTAGTCTTCAGAGTGCAGGTTGTGATTGGTGGAGTTCAAAGATGCCCCCAAGATTCCTGCCTCCTCGGTTAGGCACCCTGTGTAATCTCTTCGCCTTGAGTGTGGGCCCAACCCAGGAGTATTGTGCATAATGAGATTTCACGCCTGTAATGAGGTTACAAATGGTTGGTTTTTGAGTTAATAAAAAAGGCTATAATCTTACATGGGTCTGACTTTATTAGGGGAATTCTTAAAAGAGGATGAAGGACATGAAGCCCTGGAGAGACTCTCCTGTTGGCCTCAAGAAAAAAAGCTTCCATGAGATCTGTAGCCACAGTGCACTGAATTCTGCCTGCAAGCTGATTGAGTTCTAAGAGGTCCCCAAAGCATCAGAGTAGACCACAACCCCAGCTGACCTGAGACATGGCTTGATCGACCTGAGCAGAGGATTCAGATATGCTGTGCGCAGATTTCTGACCCACAAAAACTGAGTGTATTTCTAAGCTGCTAAAGTTATGATTGTTCACAGCACAGCACTAGCAAAACTAGTCCACAGGCCTTGAACATCTTTTGTCAGATTTATCCCTAGTTCATATTTCGTAACAGCTAAAGATGTCTATGAACTTGTTTTCTTAATTTCATTAGCTAGAATATGGAAATAAATGGATTTTTATATGTTGATCTTGGATTCTGCAGCCCTGCTATATTTATTTGTTCTAGTAGTTTTTTATAGATTTCTTAGGATTCTCTACATATAGGATAATAGAAAAAAATTTCCTGTATAGGATCTACGTATAGAATAATGTGAAAAATAAAAATGTTATTTTGTCCCTTCAAATCAGCATGCCTTTAATTTATTTCTCTTGCCTTAATGCTCTGGCTAGACCTTTCAGTTCAGTGTTGGACAGAAGTGGTAAAAGAGGACATCTTTTGTCTTGCTCCTGATCTTAAGGAAAGGTATCTCACTTTTCACTTTTAATTATGATAGTAGTTTAGAGATTTTTGTAGATGCCTATTATCAGGTTGAGGAAGTTCCCTTCTGTTCCTGATTGGTTTTTCTTTTTTTTCCTTTTTTTTCAATGAGAAATGGGTGTTGAACTTTGTTGAAAAATTTGCTGCATCTGTTGGGATGATCATGTGGTTTTGTCCTCTATTTCACCAATATGGTGAATTACACTGCTTGATTTTCTCATGGTAAACCAACTTTGCACCCCTGGCACACTCTCACTAGGCTATGATGCATTACCCATTTGCTATATTGTTGGATTCTATTTGTTAATATTTTGCTTAAAATTCCATATACTGGTTTGGACCTTTCTTCTCTTATAATTTTTTTGGTTTTAGTATTAGATAATGCTGGCCTCATAGAATGAGATAGGAAATGTTCTCTTTGTTTCGATTTTCTGGGAGAGTTTGTATAAACATGTATTACTTTTTCCTTAAATATTTTATAGAAATTATCAAATTTACTACCAGAATTGACCACCTTTGGACTGTGGTTTTCTTTGTGGCGATATTTTAAGTTATTAATTCAATTTCTTTACTTTTTATAGGTCTTTCAGGAATTTCTATTTGTTCTTGAGTCAGTGGTGGTAATTTGTGTCTTCCTAGGCATTTTTCCATTTTATCTCAGTTGCATCATATGTTGGTGTCATATTTTGGTGTATAATAAGAAATCTCTATTTGGTCTTTGGCCTTGCACAGAACTCCTAAAACACTTGGGATTTTCTAAGTGATGAGAGTGATAAAGGTGTCTTTTGTTATGTTAATAGGGTGATTTGTGGAAAGCCCCTAGACAACCTAATGATGGGACTGGTTGCCAAGGGAACCAACCACATGATTAGAGGATTAGAAATTTTAGTCCCACCCCTCACCCACCTCAGTCAAGGGAAGAGGAGCTGGAGATTGATTTCAACCAAAGGCCAATCAACAGTGTTTATGTGCATGAAGCCTCCGTAAAACCCAAAGGAATGAACAATTGGAGAGTGGCTTGGGAGAGTGGAGTTCAGAGAGGCCAAGGAAGCTCTGCATCTTACACATACCTTACTGTAGAGAGCAAAATGGAGTCTCTCATGTCAAGCAGGAGCCTTTGTCAAGCAAGGACCTGTGTCAAGCAATGAGCCAAGCAGTTAAGGTACTGCAGCTAGGAGATATTACTGGACCAATGTCAACTGATACCTCAGAACTGATAATGAGCAGAAACAGAGGAGGTCTACAGAAACCTGAAACTGATTAAATCCCTTTAAAAAGGGGAATTTTGGCAGCAAACTCTCAGACTTCAGACATGACCCCTCTATGTCTGACCACTTAAAAAAGGCAACTGCTGTTGAAGACTGCCCAGTTGATCTCCGAACAGAACTGAGATCCTTCACTGCTTGAACATAAGAAGCAGTAAGTGCCGAGAGCGGACCTGTATCAGACTGAGGCCTTATCTCAACTGTGTGCCCACAGACTGACCTTGTGTTTGGTTCACTAACTTCCTACACCCTTCTATTATCTTTGTTTGCTGTGTGATTTGTCTTCTGTCCTGCTTTGTGTGCTGTGTAAGAAGCAAACTTTAATCATGTGAAATGTCATTGAGTTTAGCATCCTGAACCTACTTTTTATTTGTGATTTAACTTTGCTTTATGATTGAATAAAGCTGACATTGTAGAAAGACACAATTCATGTGTGTGCCTTCATAGAGTGCTCATGACACTTAACCCTCTATATCTTTTACATCTGGCTGTTCCTGAATTATAGCATTTTATAATAAATCAGTGATCAAATAAGTAACATGTTTCTCTGAATTCTGGAAGCCACTCTTGCAAATTAATCAAACCTGAAATGGGACCTGGGAACCTCTGATTTATAGTCAGTCATTCTGAAGTGCAGATAACCACTTGGAGTTGGAATTGGTGCATGAAGTTCTGAAACTAAGCAAGTCCTAAAAGACTGAAGCCTTAACCTGTGGGATCTGATGCTATATTCAGGTGGGTAGTGTCAGAATTGAGTTGAATTTGTGAGTTCTTCAGCTGGTGGTAGAGAATTGCTTGGTGGCATGAGGGGAGAAAACGTATACTAGAGTTGGCATAAAGTTATTCACGATTTTCTCCTATCACCTTTTAATTTCTGTAGACTCTGTAGTAATGCTTCCTTTTTCATTTATGACTTGTAATTCTGTCTCCTTTCCTTTTTTCTTGGTTACTCTGACAAAAGGTTTATCAATTTTGTTGACATTTTTAAAGAACCAGCTTTGGTCTCTTGATTTACTCTCTTGTGTTTCTGTTTTCTATTTCACTGACTTGTTCTCTGATATTTATTATTTCTTTATACCTACTTTGGGCATGATTTGCTTTCCTTTTACTAGTTTCTTTAGGCAGAAACTTAAATTATTGGTTTTAGATATGTAATTTTTCTAATGTAAGTATTTAAAGCTATAATTTTTTTTCTCCAGGTATTGCTTTCTCTGCATTTCATAAATTTTACATTATGTTTTCACTTTCACCCAGTTCAAGATATTTTTAAGATTTAATTTTTATTTTAGAGAGTGAGAGAACAAGTGCATGAGTTGGGCAGGGGTAGAGGGAGAGGGAGGGAGAATCTTCAGGCAGACTCACAGCTGAGCAGAGAGCCCCACATGGAGCTTCATCCTAAGACCCTGAGATCATGACCTGAGTGGAAATCAAGAGTCAGCTGCTTAACTGACTGAGCCATCCAGGCATCTTCACCTCAAGATATTTTTAAATTTCTCTTGTGATTTCTGCTTTGACCCAGGGATTATTTAGAAGTGTATTGTTTAACTTCTAAATTGTTGGTCATTTCCCAATTTTCTTTCCATCTTTGACATCTGATTAATTCTGTGGTGATTAGAAAACATATGTAGTATTATTTAATTCTTCTTATATTCACTGAGACGTGTTTAAAAGTCTAGCATACTGCTTATTCTGGAGAACGTCTAATGTGTACTTGAATGTGTAATTCTGCTGTTTTGAGGAGGATATTGTTCAAGTCTTTATATCCTTATTAATTTTCTGTCTATTCTAACAATTTCTGAGAAAGGAGTATTGAATTATCTGGCTATAGTTGTTGAATTGCCTATATTTCCTTTCAGTCCTGTCAATTTTTACTTTTTGTATTTTGGGACTCAGTTGTCAGGTACAAACACTTTTCACTGTTACATCTCCCTGATGGCTTTTTCATCATAGTTGCAAAAACTTTGGCCATTACTTTTTCAAATAATTTCTCTAGTCTTTCTCTCCTGTTTTTCTTAGAGCCCCACTGCATTTATGTTGGCATACCCAATGTGTCTCTCAGTCTCTGTTCATTTTTCTTCAATCCTTTGTTTCTTTCTGTTCTTCAGATTAGATCATTTTTATTGATCAGTCTTCAATGTCACTGATTCTTCTGCCATCTCTAATCTTCCACTGAACCTATCTAGTGAATTTTGAATTTCAGTTATTGTATTTTTAACTATAAAATTTCCATTTGAATCTTTTTAACAGTTTCTACTTCTCTATTAGATTTTGTGAAGTCATTGTATTTATCTGTTCAGGCTGCCAGAACAGAATACCACAGAGTAGGTGGCTTAAACAACAAACATTTTTCTTCTCAGTTTGAAGTCTAGATGTTCCAGATCAAGGTTCTGAAAGATTGATTTCTGGTGAGGACTCTCTTCCTGGCTTGTAAAATGCTGCTTTCTTGCTGTGTCCTCACATTGGTGTAGAGAAAGAACAAGTATCTTTTTCTCTTCTTCTAAGGGCACCAGCCCAACCTTATGATCTCATTTAATTTTAATGACATGACTCCTCACTATCACTATGTCTAAATACAGTCATATTGGGGGTTAGAGCTTCAACATAGGCATTTTGGGGGAGACACAAACATTCAGCCCATAATAGTCATTGACATAATATTTTCTGTCAATTATTTGACATAGTTTATTTCTTTGAACATACTCATATTTGCCACTTTGAAATTTTTGTTTATTAAATCCAACATCTGATGCTGCTCAGAGTCAGCTTCTGTTGACTGTATTTTTTTCCTTGAGTACAGGCTGGGATTTCCTGGTTTTTGCATGTAATTAAAAAAATTTTTATTGAAAGCTAAGCATTGTAGATAATATGATGGTTGTTGATGTTGTTTTAGTAACTGTTCCCTGTTCATATGCTTCTGGTGATAAACCTCCTGGCTTACAATGGTAATGTGTGCCTTAGGACAGAGACCACATGGTACCATGCTTAGTTCCTGAGAATATTCATTTAGTGTCCCTCACAAGATGCTCTTTCTCAGAAGGATCTTCACTGTACTCTCTGTTGGCCTTCTGAGCAACTACCTTCCTTGATATAGTTACCCAGTCTTTGAAGTGTGGGTGTTCAGGGCCAAGGGGGGAGGGAAATCTCAGGGGCTAATCAGTTTTCCTTGATTGTTTTCTGTTCACCATTCATCCCACTGTCTGCTATTGTTGCCACAAATTTACTATGGTGTTTCCTCATCACAGGGGCTGTATGGCAGGCATCAAGCATCCAGGTCTTATGGAGGGGAAAGGAGCACAAATTAGCCACTTCGCCAGTGATGGTACTATGTCCACCTCTCCCCAGGCCATTCCATACCAGAAGAACATCCCCTCTCTCTTCATTAAGAACTAGTCACTGTCTTTACTTTATTCTTCAAATTTATACATTTTTCTTGTCGATCTTTGGCATCTCCAGAGTTGCACTTGGTGAAGGGATTAGCAGCCTACACTGGTTCACCATCTTGTCAGGACCCCTACTTTCTTGGTTCATGCCTGTCTTCTCTTGTAGACTGTTGGGTTCATGAAGGTTAGCCTTGTTCCTCACTTCTGGGCCCTAGAATAGTGCCTGTTACATAGGAGATATTCAATAAAAATGTCTCAAATGAGTTGCTACTTCCTTCTGGAAAGTCTCTGTTGTCTTGATTTTTTTACTCCTTCTCAGGGTCCTTCTCAGACTCCTTCCTCTCTACATGCCCTGAATTATTTCTGTTCTCAAACTACATCTGTTTTCTTTTTCTCATAATCTAACCCATATAAATAACATAAACTACATGATGATGATTCCTGATTCTGGAATTTGTGCAGACTAAATTTCTTTCTTGAATCTAAGACTGTAATCTAATAATAATGAGAGTGGCTAATGCCCCACCGATAATCCAAATTCAATGTGATCAAAACCAAAATAACAAATAGTTCCCTGAAACTGGTATCCATCCTGCCGTTTCTATTTGGAGGGGTCTCCATGGACTCTTCCCACTCTGTCACCACTCCCATCTCATGTCTTTTGTGAGCCATGAAATCCTGTAAACTCACCCTTCTTAATGTTATATTCCTTCTGTATCTCCTTCTCCCAAACCCTGTGACCACTGCTTTGGGTCAGACCTTGATCATTTTTCACCTAAGTTACTACATGGACCATGATCATCTTGCTTTTAGTTATAGTTTCCTCTAGTTCATCCTCCACATGGGTCCCAGAGGGAACCATTACAAATGCAAGTCTTATAATGCCATTAATTAATGATACCTTTATGTGATTAAATCCTATATCACTTGGCTTCCTGTGACTTTTTGGATGGCTTTGAATTCTTCAGTATGTATTTAGGATAACTCTATGATCTGTATTGTAAACTGCATAAGGATAGGCAACATGGTTGTCGCATTGTATTCAGTATCCAATAAAGCACCTGGCATATAGTTAGTGCTCAGTAAATGTTTGTTGAATTATTGCTATACTTATATATATAAATACACTATATCTAACCTCTGCATATCACTCCAACTTCATTTCTTAATGTAGCCCCCACTCCACTTTTAACTACACTAAAAATTACTACCTAGTCACATATAACTGAACACATAATCTTGAGACAGCTGAGATTTGGTATGTCTGGTGCACAGAATGAGTGATATCTCTCCCCACCCACCCCAAATATCTATGACTACTGATTTAAATGAGAACAGAGAAGATCCTTGTGGAAAACACTCAAAATATATCTGAAACAGAGCACCACACAATTCAGGAATACTGTCATGAGTCTGAGACCAGGGCATGGAGCACATGCTGGTGGAAGGGAGTCACAGTGCAAGGAAGGGCTCTGAGGCATTTGAGAAAATTCATCAGTAGATCTGTACAGGACAGATGGGGAGGGGGGCAGGTAGTGTGTTTAGGAACAGCCTGGATGCTGGCACATAGAACCAGCTCTAATGATGAGGTATGAACTCTGAGGAGGAAAAGACCATGGATACTAACCTGTAGAAGAACTCCTGAACCTCAGCACTTTCCAGCCAAGCAAACCTGATAGAAAGCCATTCTCATTCTCGATTCTCAGGGTCTGCATAGATGTTGAGTCACATGAAGTCCAAGGTCTATCAACAGAGATCTACGGTGTGGAACAGTGGAGGCTATCCAGCAAAGCTGGGCTCAAGGAGGGTATAGATTGTGAGCAGCACACTAGACTGCATAGGAGGAAGCAACAGACCCTACTTTGGGACTCCCAGAAATGAATGGGAGCATGGAAGGAGGAGCATGTCCTCCTTCCATGAAGAAGTTGGGTTCAACCCAGGAGATTAGTCATGATTGCTTGAGGCATCAAGGCACCCAATTTTCCTTTGGTTCATGGTTCATGAACTGGTTCATGAATGGCCACATGACCCTATTCTGGACAATGAAACCAAGAGAGGGACTGCCAGGGGGTGTGATGCTTAATTTTATGTGCCAACTTGCCTGGACCATGAGTGCCCGCAAATTGGGCCAAACATTATTCTGGGTGTTTCTAAAATGGTGGGTTTTTAAAATGTTTTTTTATGAGACTAACATTTAAATCAGTAGACTAAGTAAAGCAGATTGTATTCCCTAATGTGGGTGAACCTCATCCCATCAACTGAGGGCCAGAATAGAAACAAAAAGCTGACTGGCAGCCTTCAGACTGGAACATTGTCTTTTTCTTTCTTTCAGTCTTGAACCAGAACCTTGGCTCTTCCTGGATTTGAAAGCCTACTTGCCTTCAAACCAAAACTTGCACCATTGACTTTTCTGGTTCTCAGGCCTATGGACTTGAACTGAAACGACACCATTGGCTCTCTGGGGTCTCCAGCTTCTGACTCATCCTACAGATGTTGACACTTTCAGCCTCTGTGACTATCTGAGTCAATTCCTTATAATCTCTCTCTCTCTAGATAGATAGAGAGGTAAATATGTATATCTACCTATCTATACATACATATAAATACATATATTCTGAGAGAAGATAATATAATTAATAAAATAAATATTCTAGGAGCAATTTTTCTCACTGGTGAAAAGAAAGAGCACTGTGAGGAGAAATACCCTTGTTGTTGTCTTTGATTCAGTTGTGGGAGGATGGGATGTCTAGGGCTGTAACAGCCATCTTTTGATTATAAGAACATAAGATGAGGAGAGAGGACAACAGGAAAGAAAGAAAAGCCTGAGCCTTTGGTGACATTGTTGAGCAACCAAACCCATCATGGAACCACCTGATCCCGGTATCTTGCTGGATGTGATAAGATTTCCCCTTGAGGTTTAATTCTTGTTACCAAGTGTGATCCACAGCTCATATTGACAATGTTATCAATGACTTTCTGCGTTTCTAATGAGCTTGGCCTCACCCCAGATCTTCTCAATCAGTGTCTCCATTTTAACAAGATCCCTGGTGATTTGTGTGCACACTAAAGTCTGGAAAAGGAGTGACTTTTAGCTGGGTGTTATTTTTTTCACATCTGAGTCCTAACAAAATTGATGTGATCTCATTAGGATCTACAGACGAAATTTTGTGACTGGCTAATGTGGTTTTCTGGCCATGTGATGCCCCTTCTCTTTTGTTTGTTCCTTTGATCGGTCCCGTCTCTCTCTCTCTCCCTTCCACTTATTCATGTGCTAACATATGTCCTTCAAGACTCAGCCAAGGCATCACCTCCACCAGTAAACCCACTGACCCCTTGCAGGTTGAATCAGGAGCACTTCTGATCGCAGGTACAGTGTCATGTTTTCTTTGCATCGCTACTTATTTGACTCTTCAGTTAGGATCCAAGCACCTTGAGGAAAATCTTTCTTTACTCTTTGTAAATACCTTCCTATCTACTGTCTGGCACATCCTCACAGCTGGATGAGTGTTTCTGGAAGCCTGAATGAAGTGTGATTTGCTGACCTGCTGCTTGCTGCCATGTCCTGCTCCACAAGGGCTCCAGGCATCCGAGGCGCTGCCAGGGCAGGCAGCCCAGGCAGGATTAGAGAATTAGGGGGCCTGCTGGCCTCCCCCTCCTTCCCCTCCTGCCCCCTCGCCCTCCAGGGACCGCACACATCAGAGGCAGCTGCTCTCTTTCCCAGGAACAAATGTCACGAGGCAACCAAGTGACAGCTGAGCCAAAGGAAGCCCCCACAAATATGAGTTCCTGGAGCTGGACGTGCTTCTCCTGGCTGCTCCCTGGACCGGAGCCTGTGAATGCCACTGAGCTGCTCAGGCTCTGGCTGTCCTTCTAGAAGCTGAGAGGTCATAAAACTTAATGAGGACGGGGCCAGTGACAGCATTCTGCTAGTTACGCCGTGAGAGCCTAAGTGCGTTTAATGGCACTTTCTTATTAAGAAATGATTTAAAATGTGGTATTTCTCCCGTTGCTAGATGTAGCGCATCCATTTTTCTGTGCCGAGGCTTTGAGTAAAAGCCGGGATGAGCACGGGGCCTTGGCTGGGGGCAGGCTGGGGGCGGGCGGGGGGGCGAAGTTCGGGCTGGAGTCCAGGGCCCCTCCTGGCAAGGCAGAGGGCAGGTGTGCAGCTCCTTTCCCTGCGGGCCGCGGCACTGGCGCCCCTTCCTCACCGGCGGGGTGTGCGTGGGAAACCAGCTCCGGAGCTGAGCTGCGCCCCTCCAGCTGCTGCCTGCCTGGCCTGACGTGCCGACGTGCTAATGGCCTGGCCTGACCTCCCCAGCGGAAAGCAGAGAGGCCTCGGGAGGAGGAAGCATGAGCGTCTGACCCCAGAGGGACATTCCTTGAGGGGGCAGGGGACGTGGCAAAGCCGTGATGAATTCACTGACTTTTTAAATGTTTGTTGAGCAAGCCCTTGTGACCAGGAGCCAGGGTGTCTGGTGGGTCACCGGGATTCAGATCTGGAAGACATGTTCCTGCCCTGAAAGTGTAATCCATCCAGCGGGGGAGACAGACAGACTGACCGACAGACACATCCAATCTGGTGGGATAAGTGCCGAGATACAGGTGACCAGAGGGCTTGAGGGGAGCCAGTAACCCAGGCCGAGGGGTCAGAGAATGTCCTGAGGAAGGAACATGGAGCTGTTTCTTGAAAAGACAAGGCTGGACAGGAGGAAACTGATGTCCACTCGGAGCCGATTATGTAGCCGGCACAATCCTGGCCACATCACTCATGTCACCCACATCTTGTCCTATGACTCTCCACAGATGGGGAACCATGACTCCGAGAGGCTCCGTGGCCTGCTTGAGGCCACAAGGGAACCTGGGGAGCCTTATGCTGTGACACGCATCAGCGATGCCAGGGATGAAAGGAAGGGCCTTCTGGGCTGTATTTACCACATTTTCTAGTTTCTGTACTGGATGTTTTGACATCCAGAGCCTTGCTGACCAGAGAGGGACCCACCCTCCCAGGGTTAGCTGATTCCCAGAGAAAGCAGAAGACTGGCCTGGGAGCTTGTCATTCATATGCAAACCAGCAATCCAGAACCCACATGCCACTACCTCTTTTATTGGCTCCCACACTCCAGGCCCCCATCCACCTGCTCTGATCAGTGAATGGAGGCCGGTAGCCATGCTGAGAAGTCAGACTTGAACCCAGAGGTGCGGAGGGTGCCATTGAGGTTGGGAGACAGACCGTGCTATGTCACAATCCCTACCTCAGCAGTCATGAGAATGATCAGGGAAGAAAGAGAGAGAGAGAAATGAGGACACTGTGTAGTAATCCCAAGAAGGGCGTTTTAACTGGGGCCATGTTGGTAGAATGGAGTGGAGAGGACAGATGTGAGAGCCACAATGTGAGAACACAATGGCCAAAGCTTGGTGACTGGTTTGATGAGGAGGTGGAAAGAAAGGGAGGACGTGAGTGTTGACAGAGAAATTCATCAGTGGTGGCTTCTTACCAGGATTGGAACTGCTGAGTCCACCACCTTGAACATCCATTTGGTGGGAGCCATAGACTACTGGGCTTCTGGATTCAGAACTCGGGGGAGCAGATTAAACCAGAAGATTCAAATTACATCTGAGGCTTTCCTTTTCAAATAAAGTGTTAAAATCCTCTATCTTTTGTAATTGGTTGTTGTTAAACATTTCTCACAAAAATTTAACAGAAAATCTAATCGAAGGGGCTTTATATATGATCACATACTGATCCTCAGAACTGCTAATAACCACGTGACAAAGAACAAATATTCTTGATCTGTTTTTATTAGGGAACTACTACAGTTCTACGTAAAGAACTCAAAGATGCTCTTTATCTGCCATCCCTTAAAAAACTGCTACCACCATGTCAAAGGACCTGGGAAAGCTTATGTGTAGCAGTGGAACAACTGCAATGAGGCAGAGAATTCTGATTTGTAATCTGAGGTTGATTGGGCAGGCATCCAACGTTCTGGAATCACAAACACTCAAAGGTCTGGTAGGGCAAAAATGACTGATGAAGAGGAGAAACATCTGTGTGCTGGTTGGGGATGAAGGAGCAGCGACGGACACTCACAGCTGGGTTCCGTTCTACACCAGCTCCCAAAGGAATGTAGGAATCTTCCAGCCCTGGCATTGGGACCAGGTGTGATGTGGGAACCTGGGGCCTTACCTCTAGGCCCTGATACCTTGGAGGGAGCTTCACATAGACTTGACAGATTGAAAGATGTGTGTGTTAGCATGTGTTGTGGGGGGAAGGAAGTGCTAACGTAATTTTATCGCAATAACAAAAGGTGTCACAGTGGAAAAGCCTCTGAAACATTCGGTGAGGCTAGTGGATATAACCAGCCCTATGTGAAGAACCTTCAGACATTTCCAAGGTATAATAAATACGAGTGTGAAGGATCTGTTCTGTAGCTGTAAAGGCCAAATCAATCCCAAGTGAGGGCAGATTCCCACAGATGGTCCAGAGGAGGCTATGGAAAATGATGGAATTCAAAGCAGAGCACAACATCTTTATTACTCTCATGTCCTTTTCAGAGGCTAACTGAGCCATTTTCAACCTGCTGGTTAGGTCTCTTGCCTCGGATAGGCCTGGGTCCCTGAGAGCCTGAGCAGTCATTACGGTTACTATAAGCGCATGCACCCGCAGAGCACAGTAGAGTACCATGCGGTACCGCGCAGTACATCACAGGCACCTGCGCCTTGGTTAGTTGAAATGGATTTTGCTTGCGAGAGGAGAAGGGAGAAGGGAGGCACACTAACTCTGTTCATTCCCCTAAGAAATCACTGAGTTCGCTTAGTACCTGAAAAACGGAAAGACAGAAGTTACCATAAACAAAATGAAAGGCAAACAAAGTATGGAACAATACTGGCCACACGATGACAGATGAAGGGTTAACGTCCTTGCTCTATAAAGCTCATGCAAATACTAAGAAAAATAACAAGACTGCAACAGGGCTATGTGCACAGGATGCGTGGGGACGCCTTCATCCTGCTAGGGAAGCCCACTCCTGAGGCAGAGACAGAGAAATGCCAAGAAGCCACATGTCCAGCTTGCCTTGCAGGTGTGATACGGGTGCATGTCCAGCTCTGACTAATAAGACATGACATGGACTCAGGCTTTGGGGAAAGTACAGGAGAGAGTGGTACAAGGGGAAATCCCTACCTGTCTCCTTTCTGCCTGTGAAGAGGGCTGTATCGGGGGTTCGTCTGCTGCTTGGAGGGTCATGGCAGGTCTTGACCACGAGGGTATCCCAAAGAAAACCACAGAAAATTTGACCACAGCCCTGAAATCACTGGTGTTCTGAACCAAGGCTCTGACAAATGTGAGATTTTTAAATAACTATATGTTCTTCAGCCGCTTTTAGGTTAAGTGTTCTGTTACTTGGATGAAGTCATCCTAAATAATCAAAGATGAAATAGATCATTTTCAGAGGAGGAAATTACAATCAGCTAATAAAGATATGAATAATGTTTTGCCTCACTAACAGTTAAAGGAAATGCAAACCAGAATGACGTTATTATTAGTTGATTATCAAAGTTGAGAACATAACGATGTACGTTTGGTGGGATGGCTCCCTTGTCCATACCTGATGAGGGAGCTAATTGGCACAATGTGTCTGTAAAGGAGTTTAATGATATATATGAGGATATAAAAGTTCTTCCTCAAAAAAATAAAAATAAAAAAATAAAAAAAATAAAAGTTCTTCCTCTTTGATTCACTAGTCTACTGTTGAAAATCATCAAAGATTGAAACAAAGATTTGTTAGCTGTCTACCTGACAGCTCCATGTAGAAGGTTTTATGGGCTATTTTAATTTTCTATTGCTGCTGTAACAAATTATCACAAACTTAGTGGCTTAAAATAATACAAATTTATTATCTTAGTTCTGGAGGTCAGAAGTCTAAAATCAAGGTGTTGGCAGAGCTGTATTTCTTCCGGTGGCTCCCGGGGAGGATCTGTTTCCTTGCCTTTCCAGCTTCTAGAGGCTGCCTGTGTTCCTTGGCTCCTCCCACTTCCACTTGCTACTCTGACTTCTGCCTCTATGGCCACATTCCCTTCTTTATCTCTGAGTGTCCTCCCTCTTTCTTATAAGAACCCTTGGGTTACAGTGAGCCCAGCCCACCTGGGTGATGTCCTCATCTCTAGACCGTTAATTTAATCACACTTGCAAAGTCTCTTTGCCATATAAGGTCACAGGTACAGATTGGTGACTATGGTGTGGACACCACTGAGAAGGCATTGTTCTGTCTACCACACAGGCATTTCAACTTAAAATGTCAGATACTTCAATTCTGTGTTCCTCTTTTTCTCCCAAAACACTGACTGTTTTGCCTGAAATCTGTGTGCCATCATCATCTCACAGTTGTCCAGCCCAGCAACCTGAGTGTCAACCCTGGCTCTTCCCTCTCTCATCTCCCACATGCTGTTGCCATCTGTGAATGTTACCTGTGAATAAGGCACTGTTGTGGGCACAAAACACAGAGAAGAGGGGACATATGGGACCTCTGCTCAGAGGATGAACACATAAGAAAATATTACTTAGCTATCAATGCTCTTAAAAACCGAAACAAAACACCCAGGAAATGTGATGTGTAGACTGGCTGGGGAATGGGTGGTCAGAGGAGGCCCCTCTGAAGGTATAGGATTTAATCTGTATTTGATAAGAAGGAGTAATCACCTTGAAAGTCTCAAGGTGATGCAACCCAACTGGGGGAAATAGCTTGAACAAAGGCCTTACAGTAGGGATGAGCTTATGCTGCTCAGGGAACTTAAAGAGCAGAGAGATCAAGGGCAAGAGAGAGATGAGGCCAGAGAAGGTAGGACCTAGCAGACCAGAGTAAGGACTGTGGATGTTATCATCAGGAAGCTTAAACCTCTTGCCTCCATTCCACCTCTGCCCTTGTAACCTGACCAGCCATCACCTCTCACCTGACTGCTGAGTTTGCCTTCTTCTTGGTCTCCCTCCTCCACCTTTGCCTCCACCGATCTGTTTTCCACCTAAGAGCCAAAGTGCTATTTTAAAGAGGATGCAGTACTTTGGCATTTCTGTCTGTCCCAACCTCCTTCCACTGTACCTTTCTGTCCTGCAGAATCTGAACAACTGAAGACCCTATTTCCCAGACTTCATGCATCTTGGCTTCCAGAAGTAGCTTAGATTCAGCTTAAGTCTGATGTGGTGGACCATGGGAGTTAGTGCGGAGACAGGCAGGGAGAGAGATGCATGCCAAAGGCATCATTTTTGCAGGTGTGGGTCTCCCAGGTGTGGCTTTCATAGGTGGATCTCGCAGGTGTGGCAGTAGCAGGTGCAGTGTGGCTCTGAAGCCACAGCTGAAGTTGTGGCTTGTGAACAAAGAATTGCTACTTCCATGGTGTGGAGGCAGCAGGTTCAGCCTCACTTTCCTAATTTCTCTGCTTCCTGACTGCAATAGAGGTAATAGCTTCTCTGGCAGATAAGGTCTGTGGTGATGTTCTAGAACCCCTCCTCAACACCTAGTCCACAGTCTGCCCCTCCAGCCCTTCCAATAATCTGCAAGCAAGTAACTCCCTGTGTTAGATTCGCTTCTTCTCAAAACAGTGAGACTGTTTCTGTGATCTCCTGTGGACCTCAGAATATAAAAGGACCACCCTGATCATATCATTTCCCTGCTCACTGACCAGAAAACAAACCCCAACATTTGATGCCTTTAGGGCTCCTCATCTTAATTTCAGTACATTCTCTTTTCCTCTATCTCCATCTGCCAGGTCCCAGCTTCACGTCACTTTTTCAGAGAAACCTCCCTCTAGGGCTGCCATAACCGAATGCCACAGACAGGGTGGCTTAAACAGCCTGTAAAACTTAAGAAATGTGTTGTCTTAAGTTTTAGAGGCCAGAAGTCTGCAGTCAAGGTACCAGCAGAATTGGTTCCATCTGAAGACTATGAGGGAGAATCTGCTTTGGTTCTCTCTTTGGTTAATAAATGATTGTCTTCATGTTCACATGGTGTTCTCCCTGTGTATGTCTCGGTGTTCAAATTTCCCCTTTTATTAAGCACACCAGTCATATTGTTATAGGGCCCAACCCAAATGACCTCATCTTAACTACATCTGCAATGACCTTATTTCCAAATTCTTGCAAATGATCTTGCGACCAGACCATAAACTCTATGGCTGGGGAGACCGTGTCTACTTTGTTGGCTGCTGCATCCTCCAGTGCTTTGCACAGTAACTGGTGCCTAGCAAGTGACCAAAAAGAATTCATTATATTAGGAAACTAATGAATTGATAAATAATGATTATCTCTAATAGCTAATGAAAGACCTAAAAGGCCAATAAAAGGTAAATGGCCAAATCAACCAAGACATAGCAGTTTATTACATAGCTTTTATAGTTATTTATTGCATGGCTATTAAAGTGTGTTACTGAAGGCTTTTTTCTACCCCCCCCCACCCCAGTAACCATCAGTTTGTCCTCTATATTTAAGGTTATTTTGTCTCTTTTTTCTTTGTTTGTTTTGTTTCTTAAGTTGCATGTAGGAGTGAAATCATGTGGTATTTGTCTTTTTCTGACTGGCTTATTTTGCCTAGCATAATACTCTATAGGTCCATCCATGTTGTTGCAGATGGCAAGATTTCATTCTTTTCTGTGGCTGAATAACATTCCATTGTATATTCATACCACATCTTTATCCATTCATCCATAGATGGACACTTGGATTGCTTCCCTATCTTGGTTATTGTAAATGATGCTGCAATTAACATAGCGATGCATGTTTTCAAAGCAGTATCATCATATTCTTTGGATAAATACCCAGTAGTAGAGTCACTGGATCATATGGTAGTTCTATTTTTAACTTTTTGGGGAACCTCCACACTGTTTGCCACAGTGCCTGCACCAGTTTGCATTCCCGGAAACAGTACACGAGGGTTTTTTTTTCCTCCACATCCTCACCAATACCTGTTGTTGCTGAAGGATTTTTAATAATGTAGGGAAATGCTTATATTTGTCATTGAATGACATAATAGTATATAACTGTTTATGCAATATTATTTGAAAAAAGAAGAGGAAAATGAGGTAGAGTCCAGCATTGACCCTCACAGTAACTGGAAACCCTGATAAAAACTTGGGGTCAAGTTTGTGATTTTCCACACTGAATTTTTTCAACAAATCTGATTCATTTGCTCAGTGTCTTCCTGTCAAAGTAAAAAAAATGATTTGGATCCTATTAACTATCCTGTATTCTTTGGGGCATAAAAAACGGGGACATGAAGAAATAAAAAGGGCCTTGATGGTACTTCTCTGGGCTAAGATAATCTTATTTTTAGTCTCTCATTCTACCATTAATAAAACAATATCTGATTGTATGTAGAAATGATAGACTTGAACTTATTTTACACATTTGTCCTTTAAAATTAAGAAAAACAATTTTTTTCTGATTTCAGAACTAATACCTGCTTATTATTAAACATTAAATATCAAAGTAACAGAATTTAAAGTATTCTAAAATTTTGCTTCAAAGCAATAATCCTTGTATTGTAATCATGATAATATTCTTCCAGAGTTTACTCTAAATATGCACATATGCATACATACATTAACAGCACACAAGCAACATGCAGAAAGGACCCCCCACTGTATGATGGTCTGCAAATTGCTTTTTCATTTTTAAAACATTTCTTGGCCACCATTTTACATCAGTTTCCACGTTCCTCTCTGGTTCTTTTTATACAGGAGAGTCTCAGACTTAGACACTTAGGGCCTGAGAAAAAGAACCAAGGTACAGGAAGTCTTGTCTTGTACAGAAAGGTGACTGGTCATCTTTCCAAGGGCTGAATGGTCAGTGTAGAGGTGCCCAGATTGGTTCATAGTCTGCTGCTTGTTGCTTTTCCTGGCTATGGAGACCATGTTCACTATCCACATGCGCTGGTGTGATGGTGAATCATATGTGGAGTTCTTTGGGTGGAAGCTGCTACATAAGTAGCAGCAGAACAGAACCAGGGCTGTCTGCCTGTTGGAGTTAAAAATCCTACCACTTTGCAGAATTCCCTAGAGCTTCCAAAGATTAGAGGAGTTATTTCACCTCGGTTATTCAGAACCATGACCAGTATGTGAAACTGTAGTATAGCTAAGAATACAGATTAAATATCTTTTAAGTGGTGTCGTGGTATGGCGTGGGGGCTGTGTATGTGTGTGTGTGTGTGTGTGCACGTGCGCACCTGTATCTATGTGTCTGTGTGTTTTCCTAACAATTTAGTAAATTTTAGCCTCCACATTTTGTGGTAAACCCACAGTCCTCACATGTCCTCAAAATTTCTGGATGAGTTATAAACATTGTTTTTTTTCTGTTTGGTAAATAAGAAATTATAACTTTAAGCATATTGATTTATAAATATATCTGAAACATTAGAATTATATTTGGAGATATCTAATGGAAAGTATAGAGGGCACCTGGGTGGCTCAGTTGGTTAATCATTGGACTCTTGATTTTGGCTCAGGTCATGGTCTTGGGGTTGTGAGATGGGCGCCTCACTAAGCATGAAAGGGAAGTCTGCTTAAGATTCTCTTTCCTTCTTTTCTGCCCCTTCCCACTTTCTCTCTCTAAACTAAATTTTCTTCTAAAATAAAAAAATAAAATAAAATAAATTTTCTTTAAAAATAGAGGTTACTGTAGTCTGTAAATAGCTTTTTCCTCACAAATTTGGAATAACATGAAGCTCCAGTTTCAAGACTGATTTTCTGAATGAACTCTACCCTGCTCTGTTTTCCAGCATTTTCTCTGAGTAAGGGCTTTGCTGGGAAGAAGACCCAGTGTTACATTCCCAGGGAATGATGAATCCTACCACATTCAAGGTAAACAAGTACATCAGCTTCCATCAGCTGGAATCTTTGTGGAGAGTAAACCTGCAATTTGAAGTTTTTTTTTTTTAATGATTTAATTACCTTGTATTAAAATATTATATAATCTATCAATTACCTCATACTTAGTTTTTCATCAATTTAACAGAGAAATTCTGTTCACCTTTTTTCAGACTATAGTACAAAGTTTAAGAGCCAGCAATTAGGACAAAGAGGCTTTGGGGAGCATTATTTCTGTACATGATGCATGCATCATCCATGTTTATTGGCTTCACCTCTGAAACTAAGCAAGGCACCAGACATGTCCTTTTATGTCAGAATCAGAAGATGCATTTCCCAGAGGAGGAACTGCACATTATTTCACACAGATAAAGACTTAAGTAGAGGGGGATCCCTGGGTGGCTTGGCGGTTTGGCGCCTGCCTTTAGTCCAGGGCGTGATCCTGGGGTCCTGGGATTGAGTCCCACGTCAGGCTCCCGGCATGGAGCCTGCTTCTCCCTCCTCCTATGTCTCTGCCTCTCTCTCTCTCTCTCTCTCTCTCTCTCTCTATCATGAATAAATAAATAAATAAATCTTAAAAAAAAAGAAAAAGACTTAAGTAGAGCAGGTGACAAGGACACACAAGGACTTTGAGCCTGACCCTGATTTTGAGTTCTTACTAAAACATTATAATGGTATTTTCCTTGTCTAGTGACTAAGCAGCAGATGGGAGAAACTTGTCTGCTGGCCCATGTCCTGGATCACTCTGCAGTCCTCCTTGTGCCCAGCCCTGTGGCAGGGAGGTGAGCACATTCCCAGTCAATTTGCACCTGGAGTGAGGTCCTGAACACAGTTGGAGCATGCTTGGCAAACATTGCTCTGTCACTTAGGCTTAATTCACTTGGAATTTCTTTCTGTTCCTAGCACTCTTTCTGAAAGGAGTTCAAGAAACAGAAGCAAATCAAGGCTGATTTTAAACTGGGCTCCATCTTCACTGTACGTATTGCTCTGTATGTACTTTAAAAAAAAGTCTATTTATTTATTTATTTATTTATTTATTTATTTTGAGGAGGACAAGAAGGTGCAGAGGCAGAGGAAGAGAGAGAATCTCAAGCAGACACTTTGTTGATCACAGAGCTCCATGCAGGGCTTGACCTCACAACCTGGAGATTAGGACCTGAGCCGAAATCAAGAGTCGGGTGCTTAACCAACTGAGCCGCCCCAGTTCTGTATGTATTTTTGTATTTATCCTTCTTCCATGAGGCAGGGAGCTCTGGTGGGCACAAGCCTGGGTGGTAGACCTTTCATTGATACTTCCTGGTGAAGAAGTAAATGCAAAGCATAGAAATGACTTCCTGAGTTATGGCTGTAGAGCACTGCCGTCTTCCATGACTGGCGGAATCACTGGGCATGGTGATCCTTAGACATGACAAGTCAACGTCTCTGGCTCCGTGGACTCCAGGCTTTCCTGAGAGTGGGATCTGCATTGGTTCTCCCCATTCAGGGCAAACAAATGTTTCTTTAAGGGGTAGTTAATTCCCTTGTGTCAGAGGCCAGGGCGTGTACCATTTTCATAGGAAAAGCAGGGGAACAAGCTGTCTAGAGCAGGATGGAAATGGAAGAGAAGAAATGGGGAGGTAGGAAAATAATTTATTTAGTGCTTACTATGCACTATGTATGGAGCAGAGGTTTCATATGTAGTATTTAAATTTAATATCCTCCTTCAAAAGATTCTTAGATGTCATTCTGTCAATTTCAAATATAAAAAGCCGGAAGCATAGCGAGGTTGAGTGTCTCCCCTAGGCCAGACAGCTGTTATGCAGCAGAGCTGTGTTTTGAACACTGGCTTGATTACTCCAGCCTAAACTTGTTTATCCTGAGACAGGACCAATAAAAGCTGAGGGATAGGCCTCGTCTTCCTGAAGATGCAGGCTATGCATGCAAGTATATCATAGTTGTTACTTTGGAAGAGGCAATAACTCATTATAGGCATTTTTCTATCATTTTATATTAATGGAAAATTTTAATATATAACTTACTCTAGTCCATGCTAGGTGCTAAGTGCTTTCCACATCTTACCTCATCTACCACACACACACAGACACACACACACACACACACACACAGGATCTGGTTAGGCAGATGCAAGTGTCATCCTCATTTTACAAGTGGCAAAATTAAGACATTAAATACTGTCTTACGGCCAAAACAATCTGGAAAAAGAACAAAGTTGGAGGACTCCCACTCCCTGATTTCAGAACTTACTACAAAGCTGCAGTAATGAAAACAATGTACTGGCCAAAAGACAGAATATTGAACAATGGAATAGAATAGAGAGCCCAGAAATAAACTCTTGCATTTTTGGTCACATGAATTTTCGACAAGGGATCCAAGAGACGTACAGCGGGAGAATAAAACCATCTTATAGACAAACAGTGCTAGGGAAATCAGACATCCGCCTGTAAAAGAATGAAGCTGGACCCTTACCTGACGCCACATACAAAAACCAACTCAAAATGGATCAAGGACCTCCATGCAAGAGCCAACACAATAAAACTTTAAGAAGAAAACAGGACAAAAGCTACATGATGTCAGGTTTGGCAGTTATTTCTTGGATGTAGCTCCAAAGGCACAGGTGACTAAAGAATCATGTACATTTGACTTCATGAAAATTAAAAAATTTTGGTGCATCCAAAGACACTGTCAACAGAGTAATAAGGCAACCCAGAAAATGGGAGAAAACATTAGCAAATCATAGTGATAAAGGATTAATATCCAGAATATATATTTATATTATACATATTTTTATATATATTTTATATATATAATTAAAGCACAACAACAACAAAACCCAAACAATTCAGGTCATTAAATGGACAAAGGACTTGAGTAGCCGTTTCTCCAAGGAAGATATGCAAATAGCTGTTCTGCACATGAAAAGATGCTTAGTGTTACTAATTAGTAGGGAAACACACATCAAAACCACAGTGAGATAGCACTTCACACCTGTTATAGGATAGCAATTATCAAAAAAGAAGCAAACAGAAAATAACAAGTATAGAGGCAAATGTGGGAAAGATCAGAGCCCTGTGTACCATTGGTGGGCATATGTTACAGTGACTGCACAAAATTACTCGGTAGTTCCTCAAAAAATTAAATATGAAATTATAATGAGATCTAGAAATTTCACTTCTGGAAATATATCAGAAGAATTGGGATGTACCTGAAAAGGTATTTGTGCATCCATGTTCAGAGCAGCATTCCTCACAATAGTTAAAAGGTGGAAGCACCCCAAGTGTCAGTGATGGGATGTGCAAAATGTGGCATGTGCATACGACGGAATATTATTCAGTCCTCAAAGAGAAGGACATTCCAACACATACTGCAATGTGCATAAACCTTGAAGACATTATGCTAAATAAACCAAACCAGTCACAAAAGGGCAAATGCTCTATAGTTCCCCGTATGTGACATCATGAAGATAGTCAAATTCATAGAGACAGACCAGAGAACCGTGGTTGCCAGGGGCTGGGAGGAAGGGAGAACGGGGATTTAATGTTCATGGTGTGATGCTTAATTTTATGGCCTCGAGGTACCCAGATATCTGCTTAAACATTATTTCTGAATGTGTCTTTGAGGCTGTGGTTCTGTTTCTCTGGAGAGCCCTGACTAATATAAATGGATATAAGGTTTCAGTTTTGCAAGACGAAAAGAGTTCTGGAGATGGATGGTGGTGATGTCTGGATGGTATAGGATGCCATTGAACTGTGCCCCTAAAAATAATTAAAATAGTAAATTTTATGTGATATGTATTTTCCCATGATAAAAAATTGGGGGGGGGGGGAAGGATCCTGCACGATATGCTGTCAGGCACACAACTTGTTAATGATGGAGTTTGGATTTAAAGTTGGATCTTTCAGATTCCAGAGTTCTGACTAAACACCAGGCAGTGGGTTTGTCTGTGTGGCTGAGCCTGGTCATATGTTGTTGCTTTATCGAATATTTTGCAGTTGAGTTGGCTGGCTTTGAGGTATGCTGCCCTGAGAACCCTGGGAAATAACCACCCACAAGCGGAGAGGGCGGGGGACCTCTGAGAAGTTTGCAGAACCCCAGACGGGAAGCCATGGGGATGGCAGACAAGAGTGGGGCATGGGCTCTGTCCTGGGGGTCACCATTCGCTCTGTATTCTCCTCACATATATGGAGTTTCGTGACCACATGACTTCATCTTTTGTGACCAGTGGGGGACATCCCCCCACCCCAGACTCCTCCGCAGCTCAGCTGTGGTGACTTCTGTCCCTGCAGCAGAGCAGATAAGAAAGAAATTAGGATCAGGGTGGAAAAATTACTCAAATGAGAAAGAAATGCCTTACTGCACCTGGAAAATTCTACTGTCTAAGTAAGAATATCAAGGATGCTAACAGAACAGACACCAAATCACGAAGGTGGGAAAATCTCTTTCTCTGTCCATCAGGGACAGACACTGGGATGGGGTGCAAGTAGCTTATTAGCAATAGCTGCTGACATTTAATGAACCTTTACTGTGTGCCAGGTATTGTCATAGCTTGTTGTTTGCACTCTCCCCAGTCTTTCTTCACCTTCGTGAATAGTTGTTGCAGATTACTGGTTGGTTCCATTCTTCCTTGGATTCCATGACACACCATAGAATCATAAACTACTTTTTTTTTTTTTTTTTTTGCTTAAGTCAGTCTAAATGGATTTCTATTACTTTCAGCCAAGGGTCTGTGACTGAAGTGGTTATACTCATTTTATGGATGATGAGCCTGACACGGGAGGAGTTTAATGATATGCCCCAAGCTAGCAAATGGTGATACCAGCTTTTGACCTGGTCTGTTTGGCACTAAAGTCAGCCCTTTCTGCATGCTTCCTCCCCAGGTGGCTGGCGGCATAGGACATGGTCCAGTAGGCAAATAGCGTCACTGGTCTACACAGAGGGGAGAGGAATGGCCTGGACAAGGGCCTGAGATTGACAACCAGATGGGTCTGTAGGGAGAGTTGGTTAGGGGGCGGGGGCTGTGAGGGGCACCCAGGGAAAGGGTCACATGGAGGATGAAGCTTCTGGGCCAGAGGCTCCTGGCATACTCAAAGCATTCAGTCCAGCCTCATCCCTTGAGCATCTAGGGGATGCTCCCCTTCTAGGCTATTAATATTACAAGTCCTGGTGCAGGTCTTTCTTGAATGCAGATTTTTGAAAGAAGTAGGATTAGCAAACAATATTTTATATTGAAAATCATTAGCTTGAAGGCAGTTTTGGCTGGAAGCTTGTAGGTGGATTTTGATTCCCACCTCCTTGTTTCTGCCCTGCCCCCAACCCTCCCCATCACCTGGGTGGCAGGTTGCAGAGTCCCCATCACAATGTCCCTGCTGAAGGACAGACAACCTATTTGAGGTGCTTTTCCCAAGCAAGATTCTACTTTGAAGCACATAAGTCTCAATTTGAAGACTCACAAATTGTTTAGTTTGAATTGGACCTGTATAGTAAGAGGTTTTAGTAGAGAAACCCTTGTAGATTTGTTGCTTAAATGGATATTTCAGTGATTTTGAATTATGATTCTTGTCACAGTGTAAGGCAATCCAGCTTCTGAAGGTTTTTATTTTTTTTTTAAAAAAGATGTTATTTATTTATTTGACAGAGAGAGAGAGAGAGAGAGAGAGAGAGAACAAGTAGGCAGAGTGGCAGGCGGAGGGAGAGGGAGAAGCATGTTCCCCGCTGAGCAGGGAGCCCGATGGGGAAGGCTCGATCCCAGGAGCCTGGGGCCATGACCCAAACCAAAGGCAGACAGACACTTAATTGACTGAACCACCCGGGGAACTCTTCTGAAGGTTTTTAAAACCTTTTCCATTTATTCATTCAAATAACAAACATTTGCTGAGCAGGTACTTAGTGTCAGGCGCTGTGCTAGGTCGTGTGGCTGCGCCTGTGGACTGGCAGGGACAGTCCACCTTCACAGAGGGGCACTGATTAGCCCAGAGAGCCAGGTAGGTGGGCCCTTGCAGAAGGGGCTGTGCTCTGCTGGGAAGCACAGGCTGTACGAGGCGTACCTAGAAGGACTCAGGACTCCCGGGAGGGTGCTGGAGGAAGGTGACGGGGAGTTAGCTAGCAGCAGGAGGACGGTGTTGCCCGCAGAGGCATGCCAGTTGCAAACGCCCCAGAGGTGAGAGAGAACAAGGTGCCCACTTCAGGGACTGAACTTCATTGTCATGGCTGAGGGGACGTGGAGGGTGGGAAGAGGGATAAAATGGGGAGAGGTTCTTCTGGAGAGATAAGCATGGGCTAGATGACAAAAGGCAAAAAGATCATAGTCAGAAATTTGGGCTTTTTAAAAAAAGATTTTATGTATTTATTCATGAGACACACACACACACACACAGAGGCAGAGAGAGAAGCAGACCCCATGCAGGGAGCCCGATGTGGGACTCGATCCTGGGACCCCGGGATCATGACTTATGCCAAAGGCAGATGCTCAACCGCTGAGCCATCCAGGTGTCCCAGAAATTTGGACTTTTATCCTGAGGCCAATGGCGTGCCACAGAAGAGCTCTTAGCAGGGAAGTTATATGATCAAAGCGGAATGTTAGGAAGCCTACTTTGGCTTTGGGATGGGAAATGGGGCTGGAGAGGGGAAGAGTGTGGGTGGGAACTTTGTTAGGAAGCCATTGGAGGAACGCAAGTAAAGATCTGGGAGTCTGAACCAGAAAGCTGGCGGAGGGAGAGAGAGCAGAGCGGACAGATGGAATATATTCAGCATCTAGAACCATCAATTAGATCTATGGTGGGAGGAAGGAGTGCTAGAGGGTGACCCCAAGACTTCTGTGTGAGCAGGTGGGCGGAAGTGATGTGGTTCTCCAAAATGTGGAACAGGAAGAGAATCAGACTGGGGGGTTAGGTGGGTTGCCATGGAGATATGCAGTCACATCTGAAAGGCGGAAGCTCCAAGTGATGATGTCTAGAAGGCAGGTAGCCCTGCTCAGGCCACAGGAGAGATGGGGGGTAGAGGAGGATTGTGGAGAGCCATCACCATGAACGTGGTACCTGAAGACATAGGGACAAAGATGCTGGCCTGGGAGAATGTGAGGACAGAGACGTGGGGGAGACAAAGGCCAGCACAGGATTTGTCAACACCAGCACCTCTGACACCTTGGGCTACATAATCCGGTGCTGGGAGGTGTCCTGTGCATTGTAAGGAGTTTAGCAGCATCTCTGGTCTGTACCAGTATCGCCCCCTAGTTAAGACAAACAGGATTTCTTCCAGACGTCATCAGATGCCTCATAGGGACAAAAATTGTCTTCTCTTGAGAATCACCGGCCTTGCACAAAATAATGAGAAGCATCAATTTTCAAGGAATGAAGAGAAAAGGAGGAAACTGTAAAGAAGGCTAGGAAGAAATGGCCAGAGAAGAGGAAAGAAAATCAGGAGCCCGAGAGTTTGAGGGGCCAGAAAGTATTTTAAGAGGGACAAGTGAGTCAAAGCTGTCAAATAGGGACACCTGGGTGGCTCAGTGGTTGAGTGTCTACCTTTGGCTCAGGTCATGATCCTGGGGTCCTGGGATCGAGTCCTGCAATGGGCTTCTTACAGGGAGCCTGCTTCTCCCTCTGCCTGTGTCTCTGCCTCTCTGTGTATGTCTCTCATGAATAAATAAATAAAATCTTAAAAAGAAAAAAAAGCTGTCAAATATGCTGAGAAGCTGGGGACAAAGACCAGGACCTCATCAGAGGCAGGGCCGGGAAGTGGCCCACCTGTGTGGCAGGAGCCCAAGGAGGTGGAGGGATGGGGGGGGGTGTGATTGGAGAGGGTGACTGTGGACAGACCTTTCAGGGGGCCTGGTTGGGGACAGGGAGAGGCAGTGCCGAAGAGGAGGAGGCATCCCAGGAGGTTTGGGTTAACATGAGAGAGATTTGTATGCAGCCCTGTGGTGCCAGGAGGGGCTCTGAGAGTGGGGAGAAGGGAGGGAGATAAGCCATTACAGGGCAGGAGAGATGGCCACAGAGGACGGGAGGAGACAGGAGGCGAGACTGGTAGAGGGAGGTGGCCTCACGGTGCTCCTGGGAGGGGGATATATGAAGCCCAGAGGCTGAGGATGTTCCTGCCTGGAGGCTTCTGTCTCCCTGAGAAGCAGATGAGCTCGTTTACTGGTGAGACAGCAGACGTTTGAGTGGGCGGGGGTCATCCCACTAAGGATTCAGGGCCCTGTGCACTGTCGATCCCGCTCCAGGAGAGCTGGGGGGGCCCCCATTAATCACTGGGTTGTTCCAGGTGGGAACAAAAAATTGTTCCCAATTTTTTATAAGATCAATTCTGCTTCATGATCCAACCAGTTCACCCCCACAGGTCACACGTGAAGACCTGGCCAGAGGCGGAAGGGACTCATTCAGTGATAACTTATCCATGACTGGAGAGCTGTAGCCAGAACCCAGCCAAGTCTCAACAGCCTGGCCGTATCCCAGGCTTTGTGCCCCAGTGCCTCTGATTGCAGCCAGAGGGATTTTTCCAAAAGTACTAACCAGATGGTGCCAGTTCACTGCTCAAACCCTCTTGAGGTTTCCCATCATACCAAGAATACAATGCAAACCCACTGTCTGGGTTTCCCTGGGCTTGGGCTCTGCCTATTTTGGAGCTTAACTGGCTTGCTCTCCACCTCGCAGCTCTACTGGCCTCCACTGCTCAGTCCTCCCACCACAGGGCCTTTGCATCTGCTGATTCCACAGACTAGGACTCCCTGATCTTCCCAGGACTGGCTCCTTCTCATCATTCAGACCTGGCCTCTATGCCATCTACTCAGAGAGGCTTCTCAACTGCATGTCACACCATGTGGAATCCTCTTCCACAACCAGGCAATCCTGATCATGTCTCTTGGCTTATTTTCTTTGTGGCATTCTCTATGGTTGAAATTACCTTGTTTTGTGTTTACTAATTTATTGATGTCTCTCTCTTCCAAGAGAATGTAAGATCCCCAAGAGCAAGATCTGGTTCCATTCTTTGTCCCCAGGAGGGAACCCAGCTAGGATCACTTGGATAGTTAATGATACTTTGTACAGCGTCTCGCACACAGTAGGCACTCAACATGTGTTTGTGAGATGCTGCATCACTAAACAGGATTTCCTAAGGTCCAATGCAGCTCCTTTGGAACAGACATATTTCCACTGTTGACACAAAGCTGTTTGAAGACCACCACAAGCATCTTGTCTCGTTTCCAAAGCTCTCCTGGAGGGCTGTGCGGAGGCAGGTTCACTCAGGTGTGAAGGGTCGGCCAGTCTCCTAGAGACCCAGCCCTGATAGGCAGGAGGGGCCTGCTCTCCTGCCAGGGTCCTGTCCCCCAGGCCTGTTGTCGTTGCCCTGGGAACACACTGGAGACAGAGGCAGTTTGCCAGGAACCTTAGCTCTAGCCTTGCGCTGTCTAATTCAATACATCTGAGGTTCAACGGAAATATCACCGAATCAGAAGTTGTCCTCAAATCCAAACCTCACAATCAGCGAAGGTGAAGCTTCCTGAGCTGAGCTGGCATGAGGTCTTGAAACAGCCCCTAATGAAGCAGCATGGCAGCTGACAAATGCAGTCATTTCTGCCTGAACGAAACTAGAAAGATCCACCAACGGGGGTTCTGTAGTTCTTTTCTGTCTGTACATTTATTTGGTGTTGAGATTCGAGTGTTCTTAAATCCCAACACAGCCCTAAATGCAATCTGCTTTGCTAACTAATGAGATGTGCTCAAGAGGCATAGATCACTTCCCTTAGTTGGAGAGCTCTCAGTGCTTGTGAGATTATCAAAGAAGTGATGAAGAGCTGTGCCATCCCCCCATCCTTGACCATGTGTTAGAAATGACAAATAATACCCAAGCACATTGAGAATCCTTTTGCTCTCCTAGATCATTTCTGTGAAAAGAATTTGAATACTGAGAAAGCAAACCTTGGTAGGGATTTTGATCCCTGAGGACCTGTGAGCACTAGCATCTTGGGATGAAGTCCAGGTGAGCCACCACCCAGGGCCATCAAGAGAGGGGCAGCATCCACACACACCCGCACATGCCGAGCACTGCTTTCTGAGGTCCCAGGCCAGTCATGGCTCTCTGTTTCTGGCCTGCCCACAGGATGAAGCTGTGAACCCAGAGGCTTGGCCTCCTGGCCAGGGCTCTCAGATGGCTGGGAGTATGCTTGTATGGAGAGAGGAGGAGAAGGGAGGGGAGGGGAACACATGCCTGTTGCAATGTGCACCTCTTTATCCTGACTCCTGAACCCTGCAAATGAACTAGGGTGGGAATTTCTTCCCTCGGGGGGAGGGAGCACAGTGTCCCCCTGGCTCAAAGCTACACTTGGGGATGGTATAAGGCATGAGGATGGGCATTTTAAAGTTACCTAGGTTTCATTGATTCTGGAGACTTTTCCAGGAGTCCTTTGTGACCCCAAATCCCCCTGAGGACCCCTGAGTTTCCGGGAGGTGACTCAGTCTCCCCAGGACTCAGCTTCAACACGTGGAGCCCTGTCACCACCAAAATCACCTCTTGCTGAATTAAAAAGGAGCTCTCCCCCAGAGATCCCTGGCCATGTTGTGTGGCCAGAAGGAGGAGCCTTTCTGAACTTCTGAAAGTTCAACTTATTCCCCCCACGATGACAATTTCAGAGCAAACAGATGGAGGCAGGATGGAGGAGAGTCAGCCCAGAGAAGGGCTCCCAGCAGCAGGGCTGTGGGGTGCCAGGTTAAGGCGCTCCAAGCAGGGTCTCAACTCTCCAGCCACAGATCCAACAGCCTGCTGATGCCCATGGACCCCTTCAGCAATAACGTATTTATGTGCATAAAATAAAGTGCAAGGAATGACAAAGCCAGCTGATTGCATTAAGATGCAGTTATAAAGATATTTTTAAATGAATTTATGAAATAGCAATGCACCTGCTTTTTTATCCGTGCATTAAATAGTACAGTGTGGCCATTGGTCTACAAGTGAGCATAGTTTCGAAGAAATGCTGAGTGTGAATGATATCTTGAGCTATCTGCAACAATTATAATGTGATGTGTAAATAACTGATTTCTATCGGTGACGGCACCGCAGCCACCTCTATTACTGCTGTGGTTTGTGTCTGTCACCTGTTACACTTATAACTTAAGGAAATACTAAGTTGTGGCTAGAGGTAAGTGAAAATAAAGATGCAGTTTTTCCCTGTGTTCAAGTTCCTTGACATCTCGATTCTGTCCACAGACTTCTGGGATCCACGGACCCCAGGTTCCTTCCCTCTGTCACCCAGTGGAATGACTCCAGAGGAATGCAGACACTTGACTAGCAACAAGGTTCAAGGTAATGGTTGCTCACATAAAGCCCACAATGTGAAAGAGGGATGGAGGCTCTTTTATTCTAGTTCCTTATTTTTGCTTCATCCACTCTAGCTCCAGCTACACTATTAGGAAAAGGGGGTGGCCTTCTCTTGTTTTTAACTGAATAGGTTACAAAGTTGAGGGCAGGGATACCATTTCTCCAGAAAGGGCTGGCACACAGTGGTGGGATGGGGTGCCAGGCGGCATGGGGCAGTGACTGGCCAGGCAGTCTGCGTTGCTGCCCTGGCTCTGGGCACTTTCTGAGCCACTGGCAGGTGCCTTACTCCACCTGCCAGCCTCAGTCCACTCATCTGCAAGATGGTGCTAACACCACCCGGGCTACCATCTCATAGGATGGCTGTGAAGATCAAGGACCTTCACAATTGTACGATTTACTCTCTGATGTCTTTCTTTATCTGGTCCCCAAAGTGACTGACAAATATATACAATGGAACAAAAAGTCAATAAACAAAGAAGACAGTTGGAGTAAAGGGAAGATATGGGCAGGAAAATGTGGCAAAATGTGTGGTTGCCCAAGATCCTGTGCAGAAGGTGGAGGCATTTGGGGGTGGGGAAGGGTGAAGAGGAGAGAGCTCAGGGACAGTGGGGAGGCAGGGTGGAGGGACTGATGCTGACTGGCCTCTGGGGAAGGCAGAGGCAGATGAGGCAGGTAGGACAGTTGGGTTTCTGGCTTGGGCAACAGGGAACAGTGGAGCAGAAGCCCCAGGCTTGGGGGGCAAAACCCATGAGTTCATTCAGGACATGCGGCATTTGAGGTGTCCCTAATATTCCCATGGAGCTTCATAGATGGGTCTGGACAGTTCTGCAAATTTTAGAGTTAATGATAATGGCAGTGATATGGCAATGTATGGGATCAGAGGAAGATGAGCAGAAGACAAGAGAAGACAGCCTAGGGTAGGCCCCAGCGTTTAATCCAAGAGAACCCCTTAATGTCATCCATGCACTCCCCATGCAGGGCTTCATACCAGTACTAACTGCCTTTGCAACTTCTGCTAAAATGCTCTTGCTTCAATTTCTGCCACTCTGTATTATAATCGCCCCTCAGATCTGCCTCTCTCCCCTCTGTCTTTTCTAAACAAACAAACAAACAAACAAACAAACAAACAAATAAATAACTGTATGTGGTGGCATACGGTGCCTGGAGAATGAATGAGCAAGTGAAGTGTATGACTTGAACCTGCAGATGCTGGGGAGGTCAGCAGGCAGGCCACCGGGCTGCCTCCAAAAGGCTCGATAGATGTCATTAATGAAATTTCTGAGAAATCCAGGGCCCATAAGAAAGTCTTATTTGCAAGCATTTGGTGGAGTTGGGGGGGGGGGGGAGGATGGAGGGATCATAAAAAAAAAATATCACTGGATGTGTCTCCCAGGAGAGTACCTGGAGTCTAATCACTTGTTTGCATGTCTGCTGCTCCAATAATATTTGTGAGTTTCTTCATGACAGAAAGTGTATTTAACACTTTCCGTTAAATAGTTTAACTGTTTGTTACAGTTTGTTCGACATGTAACAGCAATGACAACAACATAAGGAAGTCTTTACCCAACACTTACTATGCAGCAGGTGCTGTTCCAAGAGCACCCCAGTCTAGGAGTCTACAGTTTATGAGATAGATACTACTGTGCTCCCCTGTTTTACACCGGAGGAGCCTGAGGCCCAGAGGGGTTAAGTGGACCATCTCAGATCACTATTTAGTAGGTGACTGGGCAGGGATTCAAGCCCAAACCCTGGGATGTGGTAGATACTCGAAAAATGTTTGTTGAGCAGATGAATGAATGAATAAACACCTAGCACGTCTAAAGCTTGCAGCCTGCACCTCTGTTGGTCCACAAGCCTCTTGGGAGCTCTCCAAGTCAAATCTGAAGCTGGCTCTGTATTTGAGGAGGTCAGGGAGGGGTGGAAGAGAGAGGGGGCTACTCCAGATTGGTAGGTAGCAGTTTTAATAAACACGGAATTTACATGCGATGCTTGCCTTGAGCAGCCATAACCCGACCACCAAATGTTAAATGTCTACACAGAGAGATGTCTGTCTGTACGTCACTGTGCTTAGCCGAGTACCCTGCGCAGGTGTTCCCAGCAGCACATCACTCTCTGAAGGCCGTGTCCTTGGAATAGCCCTGGAAGCAGGAAAGGCAATGGGAGCGCATGTTCCGAGGTCAGGGGATGAGGTGAGGAGTCTCCGATTGCCTGGGTCCATGCCTGGGTCCAGCTCACCCGGCACCTGGCATTCACGTCTTCTTGATGACCTTCCCCAGCAGCCTCTCCTTATTATTTTTTTAAGATTTTATTTATTTATTCATGAGAGAGAGAGAGAGAGAGAGAGAGAGAGGCAGAGCCCGACCTGGGACTCGATCCCAGGTCTCCAGGATCAGGCCCTGGGCGGAATGCGGTGCTAAACCGCTGAGCCACCCGGGCTGCCTCTCCTTATTGAAATCTCACCACTTAAGGCCTGGCTCAGAGGTCGCCTTCTCTGTGAGGCACCTGCCATTCCACCCCGGGGCCTGTTTGCCCACAGCGCTTTGAGGGTCAGCCAGATTCGCTCCATTTCTGTGATCACTCAACGAGCCATGCGCGCAGGTGTCGCTGAAGAGCAACGATGGGAGTGTCTGCATCCCTCTTCGTGCTCTGGGCTAGTGGGTGCTTCATAAATGTTTATTGACTTGAACCAAACTGAAATTGTGATAGGAGCCAAGATGTTTCCCGGGAGAAACGACGAGCGGCCAGAAGATGGAAGATGATTAGAAATGGGGTCAAAGAGGCAAGTGACCTTGCTGGGTGATGAGCAGTAGAGACCTGAGAAGTGACAGGGATCCACGAGGACAAAAGAGGACTCCTTTCCTCGGGGTGAAGGAAGGAAAGCCTCCTCTGAGTTAGTGAAGGGCGTTCGGCTCAATATTCAACACCCGGTCTGTGCTCTGACATGTGTATTTCCATTAACAGTTGCTCTCCAGCGAGCCACGGGTCCTGAGCTCGGAGCAAAGGTCGAGAGGTTTGTATTGTGTTACTTTAATAAGGTTTGATGTTGATTGAAAATTCATGAGTGCAAAAAAAAAAAAAAAAGGAAAAGATAATTCATGAGTGCGAGAACTCTTCTAAGCTTTTTATAAATATTGACTCATTCTTTGGTCCTTTCTACAAGTGTAAAGGGGAGGGGCGCCCTTATCACCGTCATCATCATTTGCATTTTACAGTCAGAAAGCTGAAGCACGCAGAGAGGTTGGGTGATTCCTATCGGGCCACACAGCCTCAAGTGGCAGACTCCGGGAAGGCATCCAGACATTCTGGCTCCGGGGTCGCTGCTCTCAACTACAATACTTTGCGACTTCTTTCGATTCACCACAGAAAGATAGCCTATCCCTTCAATCTGCATTTTCCTTGCCCCAGTGACTGTTAATGAAATGTAAGAGCTGGCTGCCTCGGGGATCTCAGTGGCCCCCAGAGAGCTAGGCTTGTAACTGCAAGCTGATTCAAGGGGCAGGTGGGGCACACAGGAGAGGCCACCTAAGACAGTGTGCCCACGTGCCCTCCGGGGTTTTCAGACTCCGCGGCAGCATAGGCATTGAACAGGCGCTGTGGAAAGCTGTGCCCTTGTGGATCTGATTTCATGCCCCGGGCATCAGGCATCATGGATTCTAGGAAAGCAGAAGATGAGCGAGGTGTCACTGTTGCTGCCAGCGACATCCAGGGGTTTGCTAAGTACATTTGCTCAGAAAAGGTGAAGGAAGAGAAAACAATGGTTGAGAGTAAGAAACAGCTGAGCACGAGTATGTGAGATTTGGGAAGGAAAATGTGAGACAATGCCCATATTTCAAAGGATCTTCTTTACAAATACTTTAGCACTGAACTGAGATCTTAGGTGACACACCTAGGGTCTGGATATTTAAATTTATCAGAGCTTTGGTTGAATAGTGTCCTTTTTCTTAACCATCTCTGGGAATCCTTAAGGTTGTACCAGGGCGGAATCAATTCCTGTGTGTGGGCTCTGCTTCTCACTGCCATGGCAACCGTGAGCATCCCAGGAGGGCCTTTCCTCTAGGAGTCTGCACATCGGGCTCTTGGGCAAGAGTTATTCTTCTGGAGCATGCCCCTACAGGATGCAGCCTGTTCCTTGCAGCTGGCTGCACCTGCCAAATCAAGCAGGGATGTTCATCTAAAACAACGGTTGTGGTGTCGGGTGAGGAGTCGAAGCCATCAGCCACCACTGACCCCGTGCCTTACACAGCTTTAGGCATTCCCTGCTGCCATGGGCTTATTTAAAAGACAAACCAATGGTCTTGCAACTGTGGGCAAATTGAACCTCTTCAAGCCTCAGTTTTTCAGTCTGTAAAATGGGGGAGAATCCTAACAATGGTCTCATTGAGAGAGGGAATGCACACTGTACTTATCACAGGGCCAGGAGTGAGGACATGCCCTGGAAGTGGTACACACAACATGGGATCCCGGTTCTAGCGCACGAAGAGTCTGGGAAAACAGAACAAGAAAACATAATATGCTTTGGTGTCCGAACTGCACAATTTTGCAGCGAATCATGTCATCTTGGATTTGGGGCTGAATCCCGTCCTTACCAGCTGTTCTCACATATGCAAGATGACAGAAGCAATACGTATTTTTTGGTCATAATCCTGGGTGCAGGAGGCCCGATCATGAATTTCCTTGGTCCAGACACTGCAGGAAATTACAGATGAGTGAGGAATTCATAGCTAGCAGGCGGAGACCTGCTTTGGGGGGCCTTTTTGCTTTATGCTCTTCTGAACAGAGCATAGTCCCCAGGACACAGAAGGACTTCAGTAAATGTTTTCTGATGATACAGTGAAGGTGGTGTCTCATCAGGTCTGGAGACCTCTTATTGTAAAGATAATTTCCCACAATCTACTTTTCTTAGCTTTTTTTTTTTTTTAAGTCTCAAAAGCACCACATCTCAAACTATTCTGTTTTTCTAACTTAGCATCTTTTCTGATTTCCAGCATCTATTTAAACGTAGTTGGGGTTAAGAGAAGAAAAGTAAAAAGTTGAGAAAAGGAGCTGTAATCCCTAATCCCTACAGGACCATTGCACATGGCGTTGGAGTGATGACAGGTTTGCCTCATTGCCCAGGGGACTGCAGCTCCACCTCAGAGACAGAGTGGGTTTGGGATCAGAAGAGGGAATTCACCAGCCTGGTGGGGTTGCTTCTGGGAATAGATTGGCTTAGCCTGCCATCTACTGCTCAAACTTGTAGTTGCAGGTTTGCCACATTTTTGTGTCCTCACTTGCACACACATACATATATACAGTACCCATGATTGTCTTGAATTAAAAAAAAAAAAAATCAAGTTTCTCCCCGTTACCGACCAACTCTCATGTCTGATCACTTCCATCCTCTAGATCCTGAGAACCAGAAAGCCTTGCCCTCCCTTCCTTCCTTCTCCCGACTCACTGTTGATCTTTCTCTGCAGTCTGCCCAGGGAGCATCTCTCCTCCTTCCTCCCAAACCCCACTTCTTTCCTTTGCACTCTTTTACCTTCTGTTCACGTTCCAGCGTCACGCTGCGACATCTGTCTCTGCTGACCACAATGCTCCAGAACAGAGCCTAGCATTCTGATGATCTAAGACCTAAATATAACACTTCATTCAGACCCTACGCCCAACTTGGTTCCTCTCCAATTATTAAACTCCTTCAGGGAAGGCATTTCCAAAGACTTCCAGGAACTCATTGCAATGGCTTACATTCCTGGAGCTGTGGTGAAGCCCTCATATGAAATGATCCTCACCAGAGCCTTGAGGACAGGGTGAGCTGAGTGTATGTGTGTGGGGTATAAGTCTGTGGACGAGGGGGTGTGATCACATTTATTTTCTCTATAACAACAGACATATGTATCTGACATTCTCACCTACCAGATCATTTGGGGAGGACAAATTCACACACAGATTTGAATAAAGGAGGAGGAAGGGTGGTACAAGGACCAGCCCTCATTCATTAAAAAAAAAAAATTAGTCTTCCATGAAAAGAATCAATCACAGCTACACACATCAATATGGATGAATATCACAGACAAGGTTGAAAGACACGTAGAGGACCTGGGGTGAGATTCCATTGACGTGAAGTTCAAAACCAGACAGCACAAATCTAGGGATCAGGGTATTGCCTCCTTCTGGTCAGGGGCCACGGGTGGGATTGCCTGGGCGTAGGGAGGTGACCCGGGAGCTTTTAGCGGACTGGAAATACACTATATCTTCATCTAGCTGCTGGTTGCACAGAAGTGTACAGATGTGAAAGTTCTCTTACAGTCAATGCACTTTGTTATCTATAAATCATACCAAAAAAGAAGTGAAGAAAAAAATCCCCGCAGTCACGATTATCAATGAGAGGCATCTTTCGGGGCCATTTGCTGGTATTTTGGGAGGAAGTGCAGCCACAAGGTCAGTTCCTCTCTCCAGAAGCCTGTGCTCTACTGGACAGGTCATTTAGGCAGACTCCAGCATGAGGGCTGGGGCCTGAGTTGGGGTGTGTGAGCCACGAGGGGTGAGGGGAGGAGGGGAGAAGGCAGGAGTTTTCAAGACATCTCACTTGGGTCTTTTGGTTTTAAAATTAATTAGAAAAAATTAATTTTCCAAACATCACTTTTTTTTTTTTGGCGTGTCAAAAAGAGCCTTTATTTATAGTAGCCTCATAATATTCTGGGAGCAAACATCACTTTTTAAAAAGGCATCAAATCTGCATCAGGGAGACTAATCGAGCTCTGGCTGCCTTTTGGGTCCCCCATTGCTGTCCTTCTCTCTGGGGGGCTCTCACTTCCCAGGAAGGACTCACACCTTCATTCTCCACAGGAGCGGCTGGGTTGCGAGGCCCCACTCAGAACCTGAGATTCCCTGAGACACCAACAATTTAGCATCTGAGCCGGCATCTGCGGAGCTCGGCTTTGAGACAACGGGCTCCAGGCATGGTCAGCTCCTGAGTTCCATTTTCCAGGACGTGAAAGGCCTGGCAGCTGGTATGGAGCGCTCCTGAACCGGCCCGGCCCAAGGGCCAAGCAGCCTGAGTTGGGAAGACAGGATGCTGGTTACACAGTCATTTGTAACCCAAAGACGTGTAATGTAAACTTCCCTTCATCAGCATGCTGGCCACATAACTATGCCAGCGCAGAAGTTATGAGCTTTTTATTGGTGCTTCAGGGTGACATTCTGAACGGCTGTCGTGCTTACTCATTTCTGGTTATCAGCAAGCTGTAATGCTTCAAACCGCCAGTGGACGGTCAGAGATAAACTTGGGCCAGCCTCAGACAGAGTGGCGCCCAGGACATGTTTCATGTGTTATGGATTTCCTTTCTTTTTGTCTTCTTCTTTTTTTAAATTGTACAATATATATTATTTTTTTTTGACCTGGAAGCATTTATGGAAGGTATAGAAAGAAAAAAAAATCCCTTAATCTCAGGGCATGAGAACCCTACTGATGCATGGCTAGTTTTTTTTTTCTTCTCTGTCTTTGACGGCAGAAGTACCAGAAAACACAAGATGGACAGTCCAGGTTTGGGGAGCTACTGTGTCCCAGGAGAGCAGATCAAGGAGGGCCTTCTCGCTCATCCATTTCCCAAGCACGCAGGGTGGGGGGGGGGGGAGATCTGCATGTAGGTTAATTTCTGACATGAGTGAAAGATAGAGATCATGTCTAACCAAAATTCCCTTTGAAATTCCCTTAAGTCTCTCAGAAAGCACACTGAACTGGTCTTGGGGAAACAAGTCTGCAGAATAATTCTAATTTACGCAGAAGTTTGAGAACCGCTGAACTCCCCAGGATGAAATACATTTCGTGGAAATCAGCAGATAGAAAATGGACACAGTGCACTCCAAGCAGCTGGCACAGGGCCTAGAGCAGAGTCCCCCCAGCTAGGGAAGGGGCCGCCACCTGCTGGCCCCAGAGTCCCCTTGCCAGCCCCGAAGGGCTGAGGCTCCCCGAAGCACAGGTAACACAGCCATGCGACTCCCAGGTTGGTGTGGGGACAGATGGCCCAGCCGCGTTTCACCTCCGCAGCACTGGCTAAATTATGGAGGCTGAGATATGCAGAGAAACATCTTCAGGAAGTACACATAGGAGGTGCAATAAAACACTTCTGGGCTATGTGTGCTCTGTTTATTTAGCAGTTTGTAAAGTGAAAAACACATCAGAGTAAACCACTTTTCCTCCAGATTTTTATCTTGCTTGTTTTTATTACTATCTTTGGGCTTCAGAGCATGCAGCTCTTTTTCCTTGGGTATAATATGATATAAATTATAAGTTGGGTGGGAAGAGGTCTTGGTGGAAAACAACTGACTTGGTTGCCGACCACCTTGCTGCAGGGCTACGGGTCCTCCAAATGAGGCAACCTACACGGACCCCCTTCCTGGCAAGAGCTCTGCTGTCCCAAGTCAGCGTGACACTGGGACACTGGAAATGGCCGGCAGCAAGAGCTGGGGCAGGCCAGTGAAGCTGGCTGTAGAGAGGGTGCTGAGCACTTAGGGGGTGGCTGGGCCTGGCCCAGTCCTGATGCTTTCCCGCCCCTGGCCCACCTGATCATCCCTTCTGTGTTTGCCAGCTGCTCCGCTTCTCGTGTCTCCACAAGGAAGAATGCTGATAATGAATTCTGGGGAGAAAGTAAGAGGCCTCTTCTTGCCTTTGCTCTTCTTCCCCAGGTGCCCTGTGGTGAGGCATGGGTGGGTGGGGCTAAGGTGTGTGTGTGGTGGGGGGGGACGGAGAAAGGAATAGGAATAGAAGTGGGAAAGAGCGGGAGCTGAGTTGGAAAGTTCTAAAAAGCAGACTTCCTAACTGAAACATGGCTGCCAATAGGAAAAACTGACAAACCCAGTAAGTTTGGGCAATGGGTCATGGCAGGAGTGCACTCTGGAAGTTTCTCCCTGCCAGTGAGCAGGACTACAGGGTACAGCCTGAAGGAGAGCCCTCCTGAAGCCTGGAGCCCACACTTCTCTCCAGGGCTTGGTCTCTGGGCTGAGCCTGCTCACCCCGCATGAACAGCTCCCCCACTGCCCATAGTCAGGACAAGCTCTGCCCCAAGTTTTGCAGAGCTCTGTTCCCTTAGCCTAAGATTGTCATTAGATCCTGAGGGGGATCCTCTGACTGGTGTGGTTCAGGGAGTACCCGTATCCCCTCTGCACTAGGGTAGTGGTGAGAATCCCCCCGTGGGAGCTAGGGTCATGTGTGTTCTTGGGTCATGTCACCTTTATGACAGCCCCAACTGTCAGCATGGACATTGACCTGGCCTTATCGAGCAGCCTTGGAGAAGCTTCTGATGGCTGGTGAGCCATGGCATCACGGCCTCATGGGGTCCGTCACACTGTTCGTGAACAAGAGCTGTTGGCTTCCTGTTCTGGGGCTGGGGTGGCCCAGTGTGGACCTGAAGCTGGAAACAGGCCTCCAAACTTAATTTCAACTAGTCCCCTCTCCACGAAGACAGCCCTCAAACAATGGCACGCAGAAGTTGGGCTTTCTTAAGACTTGCCGAAGAAGAGGCCCTCCCACAAAGCTGACTCCCTCATCATCCCTGCGGTCCTCAGGAAGGACCCAAACCCACCCGTTGGTGGCAGCGGGGGGGCCCACCAACAGTCTCCTTATTTTTTGATCTGTATTGTTAGAAAAGTCGAACATGCACAAATGCGTTCAGATCAGATTCTGTCCCCGCAAAACATTTTCTCACCATGACACACAGGCAAGGCCAGAGTTCCTTCCCGGGCACAGCCACAGGGCCCTGTGAACCCAGAAAGTACCCAGTTGTAATGAGCGACTGTTGCCTTGGCTGTGAACATCCTGTCACTTCGTGTTCTGTAAACACCCTCCCATGTGATCCTCCCGCTGTTTCCTTCATCCACTGCAAGCTAGAGGTTATAAAGATGCCAGGTTTTCTTGAGTTATTCAAATGCCAAACAATATTCTAAAAGCAACAGACAAGCACATGCAAATAAAAGTCACCTGTAGGCTGACCCTCCAGAAACAACCCCCATTCATATTTTGGGTGCTTGTTCTCCATCTCCCTCAGTGCACCAATGCTTTTTATGTTTGATAGGCAGCCAACAACCAGGAAAAAGTGGTGTCGTGGGCTGTTCAGAAAGGCAATTTAAACAGCTACAGCATGGCTCACAAACTTTAGTGCTCGTAAGAATCATCTGGAGAGCTTGTAAAACACAGACTTCCAGACCCGACCCAGGAATTCCGCATTCCACAGGTGCTGAGAGAGGCGGCCTCCTTCGTCCAGCCCAAATGTCTTCAAATCCCCCGGGCCTCCTTGGCCTCAGCTTCTCGCAGAGGCCATGAGCTGAAGGGATAGAGTGAGCAGAAAGGGATAGAGTGTTCTATCCCTACTTGCAGAGGCGAGAGTCAGGGTAGCTCCAAGTTCTGGGCTCTCGGGAAGCAGCAGGGGAGGAGGAGGGTGCAGATCCTGCACTGCCACTTCCGGGCCCTGGGACCTGTGGCCAGTCACTTCCCCAAGCCCTGCTTCCTCCCTGACATGAAGACTGTCACTGCACCTTACCCACAAAGTGTGGCTGGATAAGGATATAACGGAGTCAGTGGCCATGGGTCTTGGGTAGGCCCCAAGGGAGCCCTCCGGGACTGACCGCAAGAACCCCCAGCTCAGGGCATGGTTGACTCTCGTGTGGTCTTGTCACTTGTGAGTGCGGAATGATGGGCACCCACCTCATGGATCTCAGGCACCACTCACATGGAATAAGGCACGTAGGATGCAAGTGTGAGCCTAGCCCATGTTGTGTGAATCACTGAACCACTTCACAGCTCTGTACTGTGCTCCTTAACCCCAGAGATCCACCAGCAGTCTTTTTATTTTAAAACCTTTATTGTCACAAGATTCAAGCATGCACAGACTAGTCCAAGTTACCTTGGACTACCCATCACCCATATTTTGCCAATTCTTGGCTCAAGAGATTGGTTAAAAGGTTTTCCAGCTACCACAATGTTGTCATATCTTTTTATTGGGACCATGAGGGGTGATGACGTGAGGGCTTGAAGGGCTGATTTATGGATACCAAGAAGGGGAGATGCTGCACAAGACAGGTGTGTTCCTGACAAACTGGAGACAGCGAGGCTGCTGATGGGGCGGGTATGGTAGTGGCCCTGAGCCCAGGATTTGGGGCCTCAGAGGGTAGTCAGGGTATGACTGTGGTCAAACGACTTTATCTCTCCATCTGCAAGAGGGCCTTACTACTCCTGCCTCGCTGGTCAGAAGGTCCAAATCCCCACTCTAACCCAAAGAGCTGAGAAGCAGATTCTTACCCAATTTAGGAGCAATGTCACCTGCCCCTCACCACCCCCACCAGCAAAAGGGAAATTTCCAAATGATTCATAAACTTGTACGCTTTCTATTGAGAATGTTATACCAAGACACTTAGTAAAAATGACACGAACATTAGTTTTTAGGATCTTATTGATGGACAGGAAGAAAAAGAATATTAGTAGTAGTCAGATTTCATTAGAAAAAGAGAGAGAGAGAGTGGGGCAGTGTGGCCCACGGCAGGGACGACCTCGCCGGGCCAGCAGCAGGCCTGTCTAGGAGGCTGACCGAGGCCACCTAAACAGAGAGCACCACCTCACCCAGGGCAGCGGGATGCCACCTGGACTTACGTTCACACTTCCCTCCCTCTCAGGGTCTCCAGACCGAAGAATCAGTTTGAAGTTCTGTGGTACATACCACACATTATCAGTAATTACCTCTCCCTTCTCCCGGATGCCTCTGGCAGGAGGAAGAGCTTGAGAACTACCTTTAAATAAGTCTAAGAATCTTACACTCCCTGTACATCTTAGTGCTTTAGATAAACTCATTTAATTCTTAGGCCAACCCTATGAGATAGGAACGACAGTTCTCCCATTCTGCAGATGAGGAAGCTGAGGCCCAGGGAGGTTCATGGCCAGCCTGGGGTCACACATCTAGTGACCACCTTGCTACCACATCCACCTTCCTGTCCCTTTATCTTCCTTGGCTGCTGCCTTGGGCTCAGTAGGCCGGGACACCGATTCTCCCCACTGCAGTGGTGGTGATTCTGGTGGACGTCCCAGCACCATCCCTTCTGTGCCTTCTGTGTCTCGGGACATCCCATCTCCTGGCCCCCATGATAGCTGATCCCTGCCCGACACCAGGCTCTGGAGGCCTCCGGGAGGAAGCACGTCCCATTCGGACCCTCCAGGCCACACCATGGGGGCTCTGGAGTCAAACCCGAGGAAAACCCCAGGAGTGAAAATCTGGGATTGCAAACAAGGGCAAGAGAGGCAGCCTTGCCACCTGAACTTCAAACAAGGTTTCTTGAAGGATGATAAGACAAGGGCCAGTGGGGAAATGATGGGGAACAGGGTGTCGGAAGGAGGCGGGGATGGGGGAGGTTTGAACAGCTGCTCCCTGGCAGCCCCAACAAAAGCAAATGGCCAGTTCCTGCTGCACCCACTGAATGATTACCCAGGTGAAAACCGCTCTCACCCTGGGGACAAAACCTGGAGGTCTCTCTGGAGGCCCAGGGCCCTGGCCTCCCTGCTGACAGGCTTGGCTCTGAGAACAAGAGACTGAAGGCAAGGCCCATGTGTAGGTGCAGACACCAGAGCACGGGCCCTTGTGCCATCTGGAGTCCGGGCAGATTGAGGACACGGTGGAAAAGAAGGCTGGTCTGGGGGAGCTGGGAGGCAGAGAGCTCATTCATTTCTGTCATTGGGTCCCCGGATAGACTCCTGAGGACTGTTAACATGTGTGTCCCACGGGCTTGGAGCCTGGGGTCCTTACCAACAAGCGAGGCTGGGCTCTGAAGTAGACAGATGCCTTGGTTTGTAGCACTAATATTTTAGCAAATTCAGTGAGTAACCATTGTTGCAGACAGAGAGCCGGGCTCTGCGAGGGTCTGGGGCAGCACTGTCTTGCAGCAGTTCCCCGGGGAGGAGGCTTGCCTGCAGGACGTCAAGTGATGACAGGAGCCAGAGGGCCAGAGGTGGGACTTGGAAACAGTAAGGGAGCTGGACCTCAGAGCCTGCTGGGGGGGTCTCCGCTGGCTGCCACCATGCTAGGAACCACATGGGACCCCTCAGGGCATTGGCTCCTGCCTCTGCCAATGCTGTGCTGCCACAGGTTCCTCTGTATGTCCCTCTGCAGTTGGTTCTCAGGCAATGGCCTGGGGGAGCCCGAGTACCCTTGTGGTGGTGGTGGGGACTCCCAGAGGACAGTTAGGGACTGAAACTATCCAGGGTGATGACAAGGCTCCCCAGCAACGAGTCCTTCTCTGGGTCCCCTTCCCTTCAGTGAATCCACCTACCCAGCAGGGTCATGAGCACTCTTCTGCTTCTAGAACTTTGTGTAGGCAAAGGGCAAGGGATTGGCCTGTCCCTGCACCTGGAATTTTTCACATTTTCCATCAGGTCTCCTCCTATTTGGATTAATTAGTTATTCTAAAGAAAAAAGACTCTTGTTTTTTTAAATTAAAAAAACGAAGAAACTACCCTTGCCAACAAATCTAAGGCTTTGGTCATCTGGTGAAGATCACACAGTGAGGTGTGACACAGGCTAGAGCAGAGCCCACGAGCCTCGGGTGAGTGTGGGGGGCACCCAGGGAAGCTGAGGTGTCACCACCAGCCAGGAGAGTCAGGCGGGGGCTGCCCTTGCTAGGCAGGAGCAGTGCAGCCCCGGAGCAAGGTGCAGGGGGGCACGGGGTGTTCCTTGAGCTCCTATCTCCGCAGGCAGTGCCACTTCATTCCACCTTTTCCTGGAAACGGGTCTTGGTCGCCCTGGAGTGCAGCGTGGTGCGTGAGAGCTGCTCACAGCTCCCGGTCTCACAGCTCCACTGGCAGGCGGTGCTCACAGCGCTGTGCAGCCAGCAGTCATGCGGAGCTGGGGACAAGGAGCAGGGGCCCCAGGGGAGGAGAGGTCCTCAGCATCTTCACGAGACCAGGCAACAATCGAAGTGCAATTTTGGGGCAGGCTTCTCTGAGGACTCACAGAATCCTCAGATTTAGAGGAGGATTTGGAGAAGTCTGAGATTTAATAAAAAGAATATGGGGTTTACTGAATTTATTATAATTTTTTTAGAGCAAGAAGAGAAAAATCTCATAAATTTAAAATTCTAAAGGGTTGCCAAATACTGCACACAGAAATCAAGCACGTTTATGAACCAACTGCCTGACTCACCTCTATTCTTTGTCCCTTTTTTTCACTTGTGTGCATTTTGATTTTATGTCATTTTCTGTAGAGAGGATAGATAGGTAGTAAGGTAGCTCTCTGGGCTGCCAGGCGCTGGGCTCTCACCACGCCCTCAGGGCCCGAGGCTTTGGCTGCAGGGGGCCAGGTGACACCCCCACCCCCATCAGTCTGAGCCACCCAGCAATTGGAAGCAGCCCCTTGCCTTCTGGGTCCTGGTGAACTTGCTTCTAGAATGAACCAGGACGGGATGCAAAGAGATCTTTCTGAAGTGGGAGGAAATAGGACGCATCCTGCCCCACTTCTCAGGGTTTCGTTCGGAACCATGTCTGCATTTGGTGGTTGACATATTCCTTTTTTCAGCTGTACTTTCTCTTACACATGGTTTGTAAACTCCTGCCCCGGACCTCAGACTCAATACTCTGTGTGGTTTGTGTGGTGTGTGTGTGTGGTGTGTGTGGGCACGCACAGGCACGCACCCCTTCCCCTGAGAAGGAAGCCCTGCTGTCTTGGCAGATATGTTCTGTATTTTACCACCAGAAGTGGCTCATAGACTAGCTGAGCTAGGCCTCATCTCTTCTGGCTGTAAATAAGATCAATTCTTTCCCCTTAATCCATCAGCCTATATAATCTTTAAAAACTCATCCTGATCAAAACACCTGTCTCCCCAAGAGTCAGGGTGGCTCCCCATTGCTTTCCACACAAGGTTCCAACACACTGGGAATTCACCGCCTCCACAGTCTGGCCTGACCTGTCTTCCCAGTGCATCCTATACCGCTTCCTTCTTATCCCTTGGGCTCAGACTCCCTCTACTGGCTCTACCTCCTCTTCCTAGCCCCTGCTGAAATCCTACCTGTCAGGGTTCAGTTCAAATGCCCCCTGCTCCAGGGAGCCTTCCCTGAGATTCAGAGAGAAGGGATTCTCTTGGGCTCAGAGTCCCTTGGTGGCATTTGCTCTCAGATGGTCCTATCCCCACCCAACTTTGTGTAATAGATTCCTTGTGCACAGTTCTTGCTCCTCCAGCACTGGGACTGTTGTCTACCTCATTTTCACATCTGCCACAAGTGTTTGCTGAACGAGTGCTTCTCTTTTGTAGAGGAAAACACTGGTGCTCAGAGAAGTTAAATGATTTGCCCAAAGTCGCTCAAGCTGGAGAGTAGCAGAATCAGATCTGAGAACACCTCAGATCTGGCATTGGCCAGATTGGCCACCACGTCTGTCCAAACTCAGTGTTTCCTTGGAACCATGTTACATCTCTTTGGCTCAAAGTTTCATGGGCTAGTTCAAGGATGGTACAGCCTTTGATGTAACTCACAGCTCAAGCCTGGAAACTGTGCTGGTTCATGGTCCACAGGGAAAGGTGGGCTTGTGTATATGTGCAAAAACACTTGTAGGCATTTTTAACTGTTTATTATAAAATTTTCACACCTTCACAAAGGCAGAGCAAATAATACAATGACCTCTCTTGTATATACCACCCAGCTATGACAGACATCTACTGATGTCCAGCTTTCCACATCCAGGATTATTTCCACATCCTACTGACTGAAAACCTGGGTGTCAGTTAACATTTTTCCTGAAGTCCTGTATTTCCTGTACACTAGTAGTTAGATCTAGAAGCTTGGTTGGGGTTGATGTACCTTTCTTTCTTTCTTTCTTTCTTTCTTTCTTTCTTTCTTTCTTTCCTTCCTTCCTTCCTTCCTTCCTTCCTTCCTTCCTTCCTTCCTTCCTTCCTTCCTTCCCTCTTACCTTTCCATGTGTCTAGAATACTTACTTTACAGGTTTACAGGTGGTGGTATAGTTTCCACCAGGAGCACATAATGTTGTGGCCATTTTAAAGTATAACATATTTAAAAGTAGATCAGTATTATCATACACACCTGAAAAATGTGGAAACTGACTTACCCAATAGACACTGACTAGAAATGGAAATTGTTTACTCTGGGTGGTGTCTTAACAGAAGTTATTGGTAAATTAGATAACGAAGGAAAGAATGTAAGAACATTGCTCAGTGATTGGCCTCCTGAAGAAAGAAGATTCCAGAACTGAGTACTGGTCTTACTTCACTATGGCTACCTGCTTGCCCAGGGCAGGATGTCAATATTTGATAACATCGTGGGACAGCTTTGAGTAATATGTGATGGGTGTGTCAGTACGAATCAGTACTAGGTTTTTAAGGAAATATACATAGCTCTTTTTCTTCTTGTCTTTTTTTTGTTTTTTTTAGATTTTAAAAAATTTATCTGAGAGAGAAAGAGCATGCAAGAGCAGGAGGAGAGGCAGAAGTAGAGGGAGAGAATCTTCAAGCAGACTCCCCTCTGAGCTTGAACCCCAACTCCAGGCTCTATCCCAGAACCCCAAGATCATGATCTGAGCCAAAAGCAAGAGTCAAATGCTTAACCGGCTGCACCACCCAGATGCCCCATACACGGTTCCTTTTCTACAAGAATAATTTGGAAAGTGTGGGAAGAGTCTCCTGGCTTCAATATTATGTAGAAATTATGATTCTAATCATTTACCCTCAGTTCAAGGAGGGGGAAGGAGCCAAAGATAAAGGAGTGACAGGCAATGTGAAAACGCTGGGCTCCTGGCAGTGGATGAGAACACACTGCATAGTTCAATAGAAGGTGCAGGAGACAGAGTTGGGATACCAGAGTCTGGGCACCATCTTGATCATGGACAATTATACACCTTCTTTGTGCCTTCACTACTATACGAAAGTTGGGAGACCCGATTAGTCCCTAGCTGGCATTGCAATTTTCCAGAACACTGAGGCTTCCTACATCCTTCATCTTATAGTCTTTATTATTATTGTTATTATTATTTCTCTATGTTGGACCTGCCTCCCCCGTGAAAGAGTTCTTCTGAAGCCTGTGCTATGCATCACAATAGATACATAGTGTTTGGGGCTTTGCAATCCCCATAAGTTTAAATGAGGCATGAGTCCTGCATTTGAAGAAAGTTGCTAGAGAACTTCATTGCAAGATGTCAAAATACTGAAAAAGTCAGAGAGCAGAAAGTCTTGCTGAAAATGCTTTCCGAGTTTCACTCAAGCGGAGTGGCCCTCGGTGTCTTAGGACATGCCAGGCAATAAAGATAAGTGCTAAGCCTCCTCTTCTTGGAAGGGCTTATCAAGTCTTGGGTTTGGGGAAAGCCACCTCCCAGGAAGACACTCTCATTGGCGTCTTCACCAAGGGCTTTATTGGGGCCTTGTCCCTGGGGCTGTGATGTCAGTTCCACTGTTTCTGTGGGGAGGTGCAGTGTTTGGTCATTGAAAGGAGCACACCCTGGAGGGGGCAGGAAGCGTCTGTCCAGGAGTCAGGGCGCCAGCCCTGGGCCCCTCCCCAGGTCCTCTGCACTTGAGAGAGCTCAGGGAAACTTTCTCATTATCACTGTGACCTCCAGGGCCCCTCGCTGCTAGTTAATCATTATCAGGGTGGGGTTGTATTCCTTGGGCTCTCTGACCTGTTTTTGCGGCTGGCTGGATTTATTACTGGCCAAGGGGCCTTGGCTGGTATTTGGACTGCATGCTGATAGGCAGCAGATTGGCTCCAGTTCAGCCCTTGCTGGATGCAGGAATTAGGCCCCTCTTGGGAAACTGGAGTGTCTGGGTCGTTAGCATCCCCTTTCTGGGCTGCTGGGAGGCCCTGGTACTGGGCACGCATGTCTCCTCTTGGAGAAAGCCCGGAAATGAAACCAGGGCACCAGAAGCCTAGGCTAGAGTGGGATACCTCAGAGATGGAAGAGCAAAGAGGCCAGGCCCTGCTTCTTCTTGGGCGGGGGTGTGGGGGTGTGTGTGTGGGGGGTGTCTCTGCTCAGGGTCTAAACAGCCAGGGGCCTGATGAGGCATTGTGTTGTGAAATCCTTTCTTCTTCCTGGTAACCTCTTCCCCCCCCCCCCCCCCCCCGCCCCTCTCTCTCCACATTGGAGCTGAGACAAGCCAGGATGTTCAATGCATATGTTACAAAAGCAAGTTGACTTCCCCCAGAAGCACCTCCTAGCTTTCTTGATAATTGTAAGAAAGTCCTTAGTAATTAAATAAAGTTGGGGAGGGTTTCAGAGTCCTCTGCCCAGATGACACCCCCAGAGCCACCCAGGTTATACAGGAAGACCACTTTGAACAAAATGTGTGGAGTGCATTTGCCTCTCCTGCCTTCTGTCCCATCTATCCATCTCGTAGCCGTCATATGGCTATCCATCCCTGGGTCACAGGGATGCCACCAATGCCCCCTCCACCCATGTCTGCTTTTCCTGCCTCCTCCCCTAATTGGCCACTTCCTAGATCCTGCCCTCACAGCCAGTCTTCCTCTCCAGCCTGTGTTCTCAGTCTAATACACCCTTCCCTTTCTTCAAAGCTGCCTTGAGTGGTGTCCTCTCTTGCACTCCCCACAGTGCTCAGAGCTGAGGTCTGCACGAACCCATGTTTTTTTTCATTTAAGTTGATGGGCTTGTCCTTGGGATTCATTCATCCAGACTGGGGCTGGGTCCCGCCTCCTTTTTTATGGCTGCAAGTAGCACAGGGCTCTTTTCCCAAATTCAGGGACATCACAGTGGGTCACACTGAGCTCAAATCACGCCTGAGAACCACATCTGTGTCACTGGGAAATCAGGTTAGGATTAGGGTTAGTATCCCTGTGGGGCGAGAGGATGACAGGGATTCAAAGTGACTTCCTTCCCCTCCTGGATGCATTTCATGAGCTGCTCCCTACCACCTGCAGGGGGGACTGCATGGAGATACCACCGAGTATGGGAATTGGCAGCTTCTCTCGACCACATGCCCATAGCCCTGGGGTTCGCTCGCTGCATGAGGGCCGGAGAGGGGATGGGGCTGGGTTGGGCCAGAGTGTCCTGGGCATATCCCCCTGCTCTCCACCACTCATCCCACACTTCACCCACTGCTGCCACGCTTCTTGGGTTCCACTGTGTAGATCATGCGAAAAGTGGGGTGAAAAGGAGTCATCTGGAGAGGCTGGGGGCACCTGCCCGGGAGGCTGCAGGACATCCTAGGAGACAGGGCAGGATGCTGGGGCACTGCTTCCCAGGTAGCCCTGCTGACTTGGTGCAGAGGGTGCCCTCATGGTTGCTGAGAGCAGAGAGGAGAAAGGATGGGAGGGGGTGCTGAGCACAGAGAGGCCAGCTGCAGGACTCGGGCCCTACCCCCCCAAGTGCCACAGCAGGGCTGGAGCACCGTGTTGAGCAGGCATTCCCAGCACCCTGGCCTGGCACTGGGAATGCAGCAGAAGCATCTTCCTCCAGGTGGGGGGTGTGGAAGATTTAAGCATAGACTAGACCAGAAGACCCCTTCCCTCTTCCACCCTTGAGTTCACGTGCAGGGGAGCCCTCTAGCTCCCGCAGAACAGAGGATACCCCTGGGAGGCGGTTACCTGGAACCAGTGCCTGGTCTGTTCTTCCAAAGCTGCCTGGTGGTCCCTTCTGCTTGGGCCTTATTGCTGAGCTTTGTGACACAAAGGGAATTTGTCATTACAGAGGAAGCCTGCTTCCTCCTTTTTATTACATAGTTGATGACATTAGTTCCCTCTGTGATTTCTTTTATTACCCTCAATTTGTATTAATCCTGTGGTTGCCGGTGATAATGATCTCATAAAATAATAACTGGGTTAGCTTTTGCTGAGAGGCCCACTTTGATGAGTTGGATGACGCCTCTCTCCTCTCCGGAGTTGGGGTGGGTGCCGGGTACGAGTGCAGGGGCTTGTCCGTACATCAGCATCCCCTCAGATGTTTACAGGGATGCCCTGAATCCTGCAACAGGCATGCCTAGTGCTTCACAGCAGTGGGAGTCCAGAGAAGGCCCTTCTGTGACCCATAGACTTCACAGGACAAGGACTGTGGCACAGGCACAGCTAATGGGGAAGACAGTGGAGGAGGTGCATCCTCCACCTCTCCCGAGGTGCTGTAAGTCCTGTGTTCCCACAGAGCGCCTGGGCACCCTTGGCCATGGCACCGATGGAGCCCACGTGACTAACGCATCCCTCAGGACAGCCCCAAGAAGGGGAGACAGTACCTCACTGTTAGATCAGACATTCGCCGGCGAAGCCCTGGTTTTCCTGAGAACTCACCTTATCCTATCACTCACCTATCACCAAAGTGAATCCAGAATCATCCTTCCTTCGGCATCCCTCCCTCACTGCGCTGGCCTCACTCCCCCTGCCCGGCAGCCACAGCAGCCTGTGGGCTACAGAAGGAGAGAGCAGGGGTTCTGCGGAGCCTGGGTGGTGCTTCCCAGCAGCCGGAGCACAGGCTGACTCGGTGGTGCCTGGGGGTCACTGAGGACAGAGGGGGCAGGTGCCCCATCCGGGTGCCCAGCATGGCCTTGGCTTTCCCTGTGTTTATGACCACTGCCCGCTTAGTGGACTTAGAACTGGACATGAGGCTCACACATACGATACGTGACAAAGTGGCCTTAACCGCTCTGACTTTGCCTGCAGGCAGCTGTCCCTGGGTGTCAGGATGACACCTCTGCGAGGGACCCACGACCTGGCTGCTCTTCTCACTGTACATGGAAGTGGCCAGGCAGGGCTTCATCTGCGATGAGCCCTTACTGTCGGTTTTTTTCCTTCTTCTGACCGGAAATCCTGCAGAGCAGAGGATGCCAGTGATAATGATGATATTTTTAAAAAGAGGCACCCTTCCTACTGGAGGCTTGCTCCTTTTTTATTTACAAAGAATGAGGACAACCTGTATGGTAATTTGCATGGGGTGCAGGAGTCTTGACTGATCACACCACCCGTCGGAACTGGCTGATGTCACGTTCACTGGTGATGAATGCCCAGTGTGTGTGTCGGGGAAGAGGAGGCAGCCAGCCAGCCAGCCAGAGTGTAGCGGGAAATTGCTAGTTGCCTGGGACGGGTGGGCGGAGGCGGCATAGAGAGGTACAGACTAATGCCTTCAGCCTCCCTGGCCCAGGAGGTGAAGGCTTGGGGTGGTGCTGTCATTCTCACACCCCCTTGCATTTTCTGCTCCATGGGTGTAGGACCTAGGACCAAGTGACCCAAAGCCACCTAGGAGACACCTGTGTGTCTCTCTCCTTTCCCCAGTCGCTGGTGCCTAGTGCTGAAAACTCCCCTGCAGCTCTGCCTCTAGATGCTCCTGTAGTCACACTGTTCCTGCCAGTAAGCCACGTTGGTGAGCCCCCGGCAGGGGGCCTGTGAGACCTTCAGAGCCATCAGGCTACATTTCAGCCGCATGTTCTCTCCTTCTCAGATTTTATACCCACTTTCATCCAAAGTCAATACAAACATTCGCTTTTTATACTCATGGCTTGCCAAGCCCAGAGGGAAAAAGAGCCTTATAGATTCCCCCAACCCAGCTCTTTCCTCGTCCTGCTGTGTACCAACAGACAGATGTACACACGTCCCAGAAGTTTCTAGACACATGTATTTTACTTGTAATGACCCAACCCGCCACCAGCACTCATGTCCATTAACAGTGAAGAGATTGTGCTACAGTCCCACAGTGGCATACTGTGGGATGTAGCAGGGACGATGCATGAGCGACAACTGTATGCAACCATGCGGATGAACTGCACATGCATTATGTTGAACAAGAAGGGCAGACACAATAAGGAATGTACGGTAGGATTCCCTTTACATAGAAGTCAACAACAGGTAAAGCTCGTCTGTGGGGTTTGGAGTCAGAATGATGGTCTCCCTTGGGAGGGGATGACTGGAAGAGGCATGGGGGGCTTCTAGGGTCCTGGCCATGCTCTGTGCTGTGGTCTGGGTACGGCCTCCACAGGCAGCTTCACTTGGAGGGAATTATCTACGTGCGCACTTGTGTGTGCTTTTCTGTATGTATGCGGTATTTCAGGGAGGGAGTTTCCTGGAAACCACCCCCCTTCCCCCAACACCAAGTTGGCTCTGGATTTGATGCCATTGAGGAACTTATTGTTGCAACCAATTATGTGTCATTTAAATGACCTATTTCTTCAACTGTTCCCAAGGACTGTTCTGTGATAAATGCAGAACCTCGGATGGCTTTCATACCTAGTCACTAGGTTTCATACCTTCTTGCTTTTACCTAGTCCAGAGCACTCACAGCACCTACTGGCATGGTTAACAAGAAAGCCAGCAATTTTCTCTTCTTCCTTGTTTGTTTGGAGCCAAGGGGCAGGCGCTAGCAAGATGCTCATCCTGACTGCACGTTGGGCGCTCTCATGCCAATGGTACCACCCCTGCCATCCCTCGCCTGGCCGTCACTGAGGTGAGGACCCTGAGGCCTCGGAGGGTCATGGCCTCATCCAAGGCTCTCAGAAAGGCTCTCAGTGACCCCATGCCACTGCTTGTCAAACCACATTTGTAAAGTAGGGGCTTCTCCAGGGAGACAGTTTTCCAAGATGTGATGACTAGGCACATGGTTTTCAGGCGTCTGCCTTTGACCCTGTTCGGACAACCTCCAAGGAAGACCAGAAGAAAAGGGAACGAGGAAGAGGAGGAAAAGGACCATGGATGGAAGGAAGTCCTGGAGGAAAGAGAGGCAGGAAGTACCCAAGGAGGCCAAGAGCATCCTGGTCTCCTGGCCTCCTACGGCCCTTGGTGGCCTCACTCTCTGGGCCTCTGGGGGATTGCTCCAGGAGGATCCCTGAGCACCTCATCTCCGTGAGTTGCATCAAAAACTCTCTCCCCTCTCCTGCGGCCGTCACTGCCTACATCCCAACCTGAGCCTGCCACACTTAGCTTCCAGACATTGGTCTGGCTCTCCCTTCTTTGGCTTCTTACTCTGCATTTTTTCTAAGAAAACAGGCTCTAAAAGGTTGATTTCTGGCTGCCTGTCCAGTTTGCACTGGTGACTGGCATCTTGCCTTTCCCCCAGGAAGTGTGTTTGAGGGGAGGGGCGCTGTGTGTGATGGTGCTGACAAGTTGACAGTGTTCAGTTCTCAGCCACTTGTCCCTTAATCTTCATGGCGCCCTTTCTTTCCTGCAGCACGAAGCCACACACCTGATCCTGATGCCTTGTCCTGCAGAGCTCAGAGGTCACACACTGAGCCACACCTGTGTCTGGTGACCGCTCCCAGCCACAGCCGGGCCAGGGCCTGCAGCGGCTGAACAGAGTGCTCTCCAAGACCTCACTTCTGGTCCCCTATGGAGGAATGGGAAGGAAAGACCGAGGGTGAAACTTCTGCACCTGCCTCAAAAGTGGCGCTCACTGGTTATGCATTAACAGGGGACCAGGCCGTGTGGCAGGCCCAGGGCTGCAATGGAAAAGCATATGGGCGTGTTTATAGCCAGCAGCCTATTGCCTCTCCTGCCAAAAATGTGCCCTCCCCCCTTTCATGTCAGCCTTGTCACAAAGCTGAAATGACAGGTGGGCAAACAGCAGGGTGACGAGCTAGGAAAATCCCTGAGCCTCAGCAGGTCCACAAAGTTCCCCTCTGACTGACCTGAGCTGCTTTATCACCTGGGAACAGTCTTTGTAGATAATGGGGCCCGCCAGGGGTGGGCTATGGGGTTGGGAGCCTCAGGAGGCCGGGGAGAGAAGAGCAGAGGGGGTGCAGGGGTGGGAGGCAGTAGCGAAGGAGAAACACGTCATCTCCATGGGGACGGGCACCTTTTGAGTTTCTTGTACTAGATCTTGAAGCAATGAGGGAGCAGGTGTCTTTAAGGGCCCCAGTGGGAGCTGGGTGACAAGGGTTTTGGAGCCACTTGAGCACTTACTGTGAATACTGAGGCCAGTCGGGCATAGCAGGGGCTCTGAAATGCCCAGGGCTGGGGAGGACTTGGGGAACCCTCTGGCCCACTGCAGATCTCAGAGTTCTGGGTAGTGAGATGACAGAAGGACACACGAAGCTTTAAAGTAAAACTCCTATAATCCAAGGCAAGTTCGGAGACCCCAGAAGAACCCCCTTGGTTCTCAGGCCTATGTATGCACACATCCATGTTTGTGCCCCAAAAAGGCTTCTGTGTCTCCCCTCCATGCATCCATTCTATCTGTCCCTCCATTTCTCTCTCTCTCTCTCCATCTTTCCTTGCCTTCCTTCTCTTCTCCTTTCCACAAGTATTTATTAAGCTCTGTGTTCAGAGCCCTGAGTGAGCAATTGGGAATCTCAAGAAAAGTAAACATGGTCCCTGCTCTGGGCAGCCAAGTTGGGAGAAAAACAGGCATGCAGGGCAGCTCTGGCCCCACACAGAGCCTGCGGGATTTGGGGAAGGCTCCCCTCCAGGCAGACACGGCCCTGGGGCGCAGAGTTGAAGGAACCAGTAGCATCTCCATACAAACTAGGAAAGGACACCCTTCCTGTGGGCAGAAGAAGCCCTGCAGCGGGCCACTGAGCTGTGCCGGGAGGCAGGGGCGTCCCCTCCAGCGCCCAGGGGGATAGCATGCTGAGGGTCCTCCCCAGACGTGGACGGTGGCAGCCCCCTATGTCTGAAGGTGCTGGGACCCAGCAAACAAACGCTTTAAGAATTGTGACAAAAACACATGTAATGTAAAATTTACCATCTTTTTTAGGTGTATGGTTCAGTAGTGTGCAACCAATTTCCAGAACTTTTCATTTTGCAAAACCAAGACTTTGTATTGAACAATAACTTATTCCCCGGTCCCCCTTCCTCCGATCCCCGGCAGTTCCAACTGTCTTGTCTGTCTCTAGGAATGCAACGGCACTAGGTTCCTCATGTGAGTGGAATCACATCATACAGTATTTGTCTTTTTGTGGCCAGCTTATTTCACTTAGCTAATGTCCTCAGATCCATCCATGTTGTAGCCCATTTTCAGAATGTCCTATGTTTTTAAGGCGAAATAATAGTATTCCATTGAATGGATAGACCACTTTTGTGTATCCGTTTATCTGCCAACGGACATTTAGGTTGCTTTTACCTTCCCACTATTGTGCACAATGTTGTTACGAGCATGGGTGTACAGGTACCCAACATCCCAACTTTTAAGCCATTTGGAAGCCTGGAACGTGCACCAGAGTGATGGACACTGGTGTGTAAGGAAGGCAGGGGGGAGCAATGTCCTTGGGTGACACCCTGGGGCTGAATGATGAGCCTTGGAGGGGGATGTCTGGTTGAGGTTGGGAAACCACAGGGGTAAATGGTGGCTGGCCCTTCCCTGTCCCCAGTGCACCTGCACAGAAGGACATGCCACAACCTCATGGCGACTTGGCCTACCTTGACCTTGGACTGGGATTCTCAGGCTGCGGTCTTTATTGTCTTTAACTGGGGCGTCCCTATGTTCTGGTTTTCCCAGGACAGCCCCAGTTCAACCTGCTGTAGCAGCACCTCCTCACTCTCATCACGGTCCCTCTCTCTGACCTCCCCCTTATTCACACTCTCCTCAGTGCGTCTCATTCGGTCACACCCAAGCAGGGTCACACCCAAGAGCCTCAGAGACAAGATTCACAGGCGGGTTCTATACCTTGGTTGCACACCCTGACCAGCCATGCTCTGAAACCCCAGATGTGGCTAAACCTCTGTTGCCTCACCCGTAAAATAGAGAAAACTGCCCCTACTTTATGTGTTGTTTTCTTTCTTTCTTTCTTTCTTTCTTTCTTTCTTTCTTTCTTTCTTTCTTTCTTTCTTCTTTCTTTCTTTCTTTCTTTCTTTCTTTCTTTCTTTCTTTTTTTTTTCTTTCTTTCTTTCTTTCTTTTTCTTTCTTTCTTTCTTCTTTCTTATAAGTAACTATAGGAAAGAGTGTTGCAATTTTTCAGGGATCTAAGTGGGAGATGTAAGAGTGGATAAGAAGCTGCAGAAGAAGCAAGACATGCCAACATTCAGGGCAAAACCAAGTTTCACACAGCATATTTCATGGACATGAGAAGTGTGTGGAAATCATAAGTTATTTATTCTGAGTACAAATAAGCAAACATGCTGGTGATCTCCCAAAATAAAAATAGCATTGCACACCAAAGTTGAGCTTTTCTAAATGCCTTACTGCATCGTCACATCTCTCTCTCACGGCAACCAGAGAAAACTGTGGTTTTATCATCCACATTTTATAGATGAGAAAATGGAGGCACACGGTTTGATGCTCAAGTTCACAAGGGTAGTAAGTGTGAGAGCCAGGCGGGGAGCCTGGGGAGGTGATAGAGCGTGTGCTCTTGACCACCGTACTTCCTTGTCTCTTGTGGAAAATGCTGGGGCAACCCCCTGTCCTGGGGCGCCTGTGGTTCAACAGGGCAGCCTCCCCCTCACCTCTCTCCCCGACATAGCCCTCCCTGAGAGACCAGCCCCCCTCCTAGAAGTGGTGGTTTCTGGCACTGGAATTCTGGGGCCTGAGACAGCAGCAGATGGGGAAGGGCCCATCTGATGAGGCCTCATGAACGACCACTGCTTACATGGGTAGAATTCTCCATGAAAATCCAACTCTGGTCCCTTGTTCCAGAAGCATTTGGGACCACTTCAGATATGAACCTAAATAGCATGGCCTATTAACTAAAAGGGGCTTATGTCTTATAGAATGAGTAGTTCATTTCTGCCTACCTTGATGGGTTTTGGTCAAACCACTATTGACCAATGGTGATGGTCAAGCACTTTGGGACATCTTAGATGCTACCAGCTGTGTATCCTTGGTCCCCAGTTGCAGCTGAGCCCCATCTCTATTTCTTCCACTAGCCGAGGCTCCCTTATTCCCAGATTACTGGAATACTGAAGCCTACCAGAGCCCACCTGCCCCTGGAGCATCCCTGCTGGGCATTGTTCAGGCAGCTTAAATAGGCGTTTATTGCAGGGGCGAGAGGGTTTCCAGGTCCTAATCCTTTAGTACTGCTCCCTGGACCACCATTATCATGAGCTTCAAGTGTCCAGAGCTGGGGAAGGTGCTTGACAAGTTTAGTCGAGGTAGCCTCTACAATCCTGACCACAGAAAAACTGAATAGAAAACACATAGAGGACACACAGAACACTCACACCACTCGAGGGCTCATGTGTAAAGATGTGTAAGAATTTACTTTATGTCAAGCCACAAGGCAAGGGTAGAGAATGAAGACAGAGATGAGCTGAGCTTCCCAACAGGTGGCTGCTGAGGAAGCGGGCACTGGGTGGGGTATCTCCCAGCTTGGGGATCTATGCTTCTATGTGGGGAGTTGCTCAGCCTGGAGGGGTTTGTTCAGCAGGCCTCCCCAAAGATCCTCTTCCTCCTTTCTCTTTACTTGGTCATGGTTCATGGGGAAGAAAAAAAAATGAAAGGCCTGGAAAAGTTTTTCCCAACCAATTCAATTATCCTTTGGTTGTCACCTCTATCATCTTGAATGCAAGGCACTACCTAGACAAGGGTATTCCAGTGGTATGTGAGTTTGCTCTGTTTCTCTTTCTCTCTCAGCTCAAGTGTTCTGTTCACCTCTCCTGGAAAGTCAGTTCTGTGGCTCAGTCTTTCATTCAACAAATACTTGCAAGTGCATTTCTTCCTCCTGTCCAATGAAAGCCAACCACATTCCCTGCCCTGAAGCAAATTAGTATTCCCCTGAAGAATTTCCAGCCACATTTCATGTATTTCCTGTACTTACTCATGGCTCTCTTTCTTTCTTGATTCTTTGAAGACCTCTGGTTTAAGCAACTCAACTCATCTGACGCTTGCCCGAGAAAGTCAACTAAGAAAATTCATGGGGTGGGGGGGTGTGTAGTTTTGACTTTGTCTACTTCTGCTAAACTCAGAGAGCTCAATCAATTTCCCCAGAAAATTAAACAGAAATTAAATATCCCAAAGTTATAGTTTATGATATGCTACTAAAGTGCTACTCCTTTTTCTCTTTTCTAAACTCAATTATAGAGTATTAATTTACTTTGTGGCAAAAAATAACTCTTTATTTCTCTATGACTGAACTTTTATTGTCACTCTGGCCCAGCCCTTTGTCTTGCCCAGTCCCTCTGTGCCCACCCATATCGGTGCAGAGAGTTTGGGGCAGGGGAGGGGACGTGGTTTCTGTATATGGGTAAGACTCCAAACAGATTCTGCTAATCTCAGGGTTTGGTGAAACTCTTTGCTCAGAAACTTTATAGCCAGTGGGAATTGATGGTTTGTGTTTGCTCTTCAAATAAAGGAACATTGGAGGTAGAGAGGCATTTTCAGTGGAGCTGCTGACTTTTGAAATCTTGAGCCCTCTTCCTTATCGGGCGTGTTTATTACAGGTTTTATAAATGTTTTATGAGGGAATGGTGAGGCCCTGCTGACTAGGGGTGGTGGCAGCTGTCTCCAACTTTCCACATTGTTGACAAGATCAAAGGACAGATTTACCACCTCATAAGATGGGGCGGATAAGATACGGCGGAATCCCGGACTGACTTCTTGCCTCCATGCACACGGACGAACAAGATGGGCTGGATCCCATGCTGTCCTCTTCCCTTGCCTGGACTCCTTCGCATCATTTGTAGAACCATCTGGACCTCCCAAGCAATTCCTGTCCCCAGAAGCCAACTACTCTTTCTCCTTAACAATTAAATAAAAATTTTTTTTAAATGTATGCTTTAAAGATTTAAATTATCTGAGCACTGTTCAATCTCCACTCTGTTCACATGAGTGACAGTAATTTAAAAATATGTACAATGGAAAAGAGGAAAAGTAAAAAAAAAAAATAGAAAAAGAAAAAAGGAAAACAGGAAAAGCTGGGTGCCTGAAAATAATTTATGGTCAAATAAATCATCTCTAGAATATTTTCAGGTAGAGAAATTGTATTGACTTTATTTTGAGCCATTGTTGACATTTTACTACAATTGCCTTGACAATCTTTGAGAAGCTTCTTTTAATCTGTCATTATTATTGGAAACTTTTTTTATTGCTAGGAGATTTTTTTTTTTTTTTTTTGAGAAGAGGGAAGAGTTCTTTCCTTGAGTCAAAAGAAGTTTCTCTGATATTCCAGAAATACCCATGGCACTCAGCTTCTCTGTAACTCAGAGATGATTAGACCCTGAGGCCCATCCTGTTGCAAGACCTGCTCTGAGAAAGTTAGGCATGTATGTTCTGGCAATGGTAGGCGCACAGCCAGGTAATTCATTAGAGTTGCTATAGTCTGTCCACAGCAATGTTTTAAGGGGCTACTTTGTAACCCACATTGTTCTGGAAAGGTGGTCCAGTGGATCCCGAAAAAAACTTGTGAAGATATCTCTGCTTACCTTGATTTTGTGTTTCTTTTGCTCTAAGCTCCCATCTCCCAGGGAGGCTCTTCCCTTTCCCTAAGCTCCCACATTTCTCTCTGCTGGGCTGCCCACCCTCCTCATATGCCCACGACCCCATATACGCACACACACTCCTCCCCCACAGGTCTGCCTTCCTTTCAGAGCAGGCTTTCTTCATTTATCTGGTTTTCCAAGTGCATCTGCTGTGTGTACCAAGGCTGCTCTAATCCTCATGAAAGTGAGGCTGCCAGACAGCTCTCATTTATTATAGATACTTGCCTTCCTCAAATTTGTCAATTTGCAGAGTGTTGAATGGTAATGGTGGTGTTTCCACCACTAGTTGGGGATCCCTTCGTGTGCCTCTCAACCACACACCTTAATTCAGACCATTGCTCTATGATACGCATTGTCTGTCAAGCTACCTCTGGCCTCAAGTTTCGCACCTGGGTCCAGGCCTAGGGCACCTACAGTGATGGTGTGGGCTGAGAAACGCACCCCTTCCCCAGCTCTGGGCATGAGCTTGGGCCACGGTCCATCTTCTAACTTGCATTCGGAGGGACAAAAGCATACCCAAGTTTTGTAAATGCTCTCAGGGGTAATGTGGGATTGTCATAGGGACTGAATAATCATCTTCGATTGGATCAGGCCTGGAAAGCAAGGGGAAAAGACACATGGAAAAGGATTTTGGGAAAGATAAAACAGGAAAGATGATTTTTAGAGTCATGTCTGAAGTTCAGAAGTAGCAGTGTGTGCCTGGGAGGTAGATTTAATTCACTCTCATGGGACAGTCTCTTCTCTCATACCACATTTAAAATAAATTAAACAAATAGGAGGCCCAACCCCTCTGCCCTGGGTCTGCAAAGCAAAAAAAAAAAAAAAAAAAAAAAAAAAGCCTTCAAGATAGCATTGGGGGCAGCCCATCTCCTTGGGAACAGGGGGATTTCTTTAAAATGCAGATACTTGGTCAGTGGCAAGTGAAGGTGGCTTTGGAATCTACATTTGAGTACTGACCCCTCAGATGGTTCTGATGTAAGATGAAGCTCACATCTTGCAAAGGCTGACCTGGTACAATGATCAGGCCCTGATTTGGGGGCCAGGAGAGGCATCTTCTGGTCTCCGATCTGCCTCTTAACTACAATATGACCTGGGACAAGTCACCTTGCCTTGATGAGTTAAGATCCTCACAGCCCCCACCTCATATCCCCAATTCCAGCTTCAGGGCTAGTATCGAGCTATGCTGTTTGGTTCATATCCAGTGAGCAGCATAGCTTTAAGAGGTATTGTATCTATGATGTGAAGGCAATGTTGGCAAAGGAATGGCTTTAACCTCTCCCCGATGGCTTCATATGCCACCCTGATCCCGAGTTCCTGCAACCCACATGGCCAGTTGGCCATCCCAATGGCATTTCTGTCCTCCCAGCTGAGTGGCCCCTCCCCCACAGCTCCAGGAGCAGCAGTGGAGGTTCAGGGCAAGAGAGTGAGTCACCTCGGTCCTTTACCAGCTACCAGACCTTGAGCAAGTCCCTCAGCCTCTCCTAGCCTCAGCACAAAGGGAACAATAGCAGAACCTCCCTCATAGAGTTTTAGGGGGGTCATTTAAGGAGTTAATCTATATGAGATGCTGAGCCTGATGTCTGGCACATAGCGAGGGACGGGTAGGTAGATTTGTTAGTGTTGCCGTTGTCACGGCACCTGACGGTTTACAAAGAGCTTCCAGGTGTGCTACATGTTCATGTGATTTCCATAGAGACTCTTGGAGGGGTCAGTTCCACTGTGCAAATCAAAAAGCTGTGACTCAGAGAAGTTGTAAGAGTCATAATGCTAGTTTCTTTGTACTCCAACCCTGGGCTCTCTCTGATTCACAAGGATAAGGTGTGATTTGTGTTGAGAGAGTCCCCTCTTGTGAAAGCATTAAGGTTCATGGTTTTATTAAGGTAAAAGTGTTTTGTGCCCACAACAGTCCTGAGAATCTGCAAGAGTTGCGATGACAGTGGGTGCTGTTGTTTGAGGAGATAGTACATGGGGGATGTCCTCAGCACGCTGGCTGGTGGGATTGCTGTGTGCTGTGTCCCTTCCTCCCCTATCCCTCTGTCCCTACCTTCTGGGCCACCATTCCCTATTCCGATCATGACACAGGCAGTGAATTAGAACCAGGAAGCAAGTGGCCTTGGGTGGGGGTGGGGAGAAATGCTGATTTCGGGTACAAACTCCAAGCCAGACTTTCTACACTGGCCAACTCAATGTCTACAGTCTACAGCCAGCACATCCACTGGGGCTGAGCTCTGGCCTCAGCTGGGACAATCAAGGTTGTGCATGGGGCACACAGCTGAGGATCTTTGAGAAGAGGGGTGCCTTCTTCTGAAGAGACAAAAGCATCATGTGGGCTCAAGGCATCCTGCCTGGAGTTTGAGGCAGTGTAGGCTGAACCAGTCCCTGGGAGTGTCTGAGCGACACAGGGCCCTGGAGAGGTCCCTAAGAGAGGTGGGCACAGGCCATCTCTCTTTCTCTCCAGAACCAGCAATATTCTCTGATGTGGGCCATAGGGATCCTGTTTGCAAACCTGCCATGCCGCCTTGGAATGCCTATTGGTCTTAGTTCTCTGCAGGTCAGGTCAGAAAGTACCCAAGGTTTTGACACTGTGGTCTACAGAGGGAAGCCTAAGTTGACTCGATCCCAGGACCCCAGGATCATGACCTGAGTCCAAGGTAGACGCTCAACCACTGAGCCACCCAGGTGTCCCAGTTTGGTTACCTTTTGTAGAGTGGTCACCAGAGGCTTCCCAGGCCTGCCTTGCTCGGACCCAGACAGACGGGCCCCAGGAACATGCAATGGCTGCTGATGGGCTGAGCATGCCCCACTTCAGCCCCGTGGCCCTGGCTTTTTATGGTCAAGTCCGAGGAAGAGGCTAGGCCCAGGCTTGGGGCTGGGGTGAGGGTGTTCAACAAGGCAAAGAAGGCAACTTTTATTATCCGGGGAATTGTTTCCGAAACATTATCAACTCAGATTATTGGCCACAAATTTTCACCTGAAATCAGAGAGTAATAGGCTTTTACAGTGCACTAAAAAGTATATTAGCTGGTTCTGGGGTGTCTCACCTCCCATTTACTCCACTGTTTTATCAATATTGCCATAACTTGACACTTCTGGATAGAGGACGATTGTAAAGTGTCCATAGATCCTATAAACCACACTAAATAGAGATTAGTATTACTACTAAGTTTAAACCCTAGTAAAAGATAATTAAATTGATGGATGTGGCTGTAAATCTCCCTTTTATCAAGTGCTTGCTCTCGTGCGGGCGGTCTCAAGCCTTATTATTTTACAGCATCATTAATGTCTTGGCAGAATTGGTGCCTCAGTGGATGCTGCTGTCTGCTGAGTGAGGAGACAATAAGATCAATAAGATATATAAAATATGCCCCCCGAATCTCTGCAGGCTGTCCCCTCCCTCCCCTGCTTGACTGCGATGCTCAGCTATGACTCAAATGTTGTCTCCGGGACTGCCTGCTGCCCAAGAGCAAGTGCAAGGCCTGTCCCTCCAGACCATTGTCCTATCTGGTTCCCCAGCCCTTTAGTGGTGAGCCCTGGGTGTTTTTAGAGACTGTCATTTCTGGTGTTCTTGAATGCAGCCCTTTCTGAGAACCCCCATGGGGCCCTTGCTTTCTGCGGAGACTGTCTTATGGAAACAAATAATGCTGCTTTCGGTGAAGATAAAACTACCATGATTCAGTGGAGGCAGCTGAAACACAAACATACTTTTTATTTTTATTTAAAAAATTTTTTAGACAAACATACTTTTTTTTTGACAAACATACTTTTTAAAAAATATTTATTTATTTATTCTGGGGTGGTGGGGCGGGTGCGGGGTGGAGGGGCAGAGGGAGAATCCCGAAGCAGATTCCCCACTGTCCCACGAGACCACGACCTGAGCCAAAACCAACGGTTAGACTCTCAACCGACTGAGCCATTCAAGCACCCCGCAAACATACTTTAATACATGCCTCACTGAAAGGGAGATCCCTGGGTGTAGCCTGTATTTGAGAGGCTCAGTCCTAGCAAGGAGTTTCCCTTTGCAGAGTGATTCAGTAGAAGTCTCTTCTGCTTTTGATAAAGGTGAGGGTGACACAAGGGCTGAGCACAGCAGGTTGGCACTGGGCAGCAGAGCCATGGGGGCTCGTCCTCCTCTGAGGCTGTGCCTCTGGGGCTGCCATGCTAAGGAATAACTAGTGGAGTGCTCTCATCCCCACCCCGTCCTTCCCACATGTCCACCAGCTAATCCAAGCCTCAGTCAATGGCAAAATGTAACAAAGCCAAGGCCTGGGCCAAGCCTGTGAACCTGGGGTCCACTCTGGGCAGGGGCAGAGATCCCAAACATAGAGTCCATGAGTTTGCTAAAAGCCGGCTTGTCCTCCATCTGGTCCCTCCTCTCCAGGGCCACTGGAATGAAGAGACATCAGCTTCTTGCCACCCATCCATTTCCCTTCCACCGCTGTGTTGCCAACTGGCTGCATGATCCCCATCAGGTGGAGTGGCTAGCAGCAGGGGTACGCTTTGTGTCTGTGTCTGGCCTGCCTCAGGTCTGGCAGCCACTCCCAGGGCTCCAGGTCCCACCGGAGTCAGGTGGTGGCTTCTTTCAGCGTCAGGCCTTCTGGACCTCCCAAAGTCCCAATCTGCCTAGAGAAGCGACTTACCGAGGTGTTTCCAATACATTTTGAATCCCAGTTAACCAGCACCCCATTATTTATGGACCAGAGATCCTGGGGCCAATACTCTTCTGTATTCCTGCCCCTGACCTTGGCCATGACCCTGAATTGAGCCTGTGGGTAACCAGGCTCAGGACTGTCTGCCTTGCCTGACAAGGCCACGTTCTCAGGCCCCTGGGCGAGCCTCGATCTTTGGCTGGCCTTGACTGCAGAAACGGGAACACGAACAAGGAAACAGTCCCACAGAAGAGTCATCTGGGAGAGACTGGATTTGCCCACAGCAGATAAACACAATTTTTTTTTCTTTTTATTGCGTAAAGCTAAGCAATATGTACCTTGGTTGGAATTAGCAGGCTGAAAGTTCAAGAGATAAGCAGCTTCTCTTGGCGTGAGTGATCAGCAGGCCCTGCAGTGGGGTCTTGTTTTGGGATGCCTCACCTTTTGAACTTGGGGCCTGATTTCCCTTTGCTGTTTCATAATCTCCAGTGGCAGGGAGTGTGCGCAGAGAGGACATGCTGGACCCTGTCACAGGGCTCCACCTCAGAGTACAGTGCTGGTGTGATTTTGTTCTTGCGTTCGAGTTGGGCTGGGGCACTCCACAGGACAGCAGTAAGCATTTAGGGTCCTGTTGTATGCCACGCCCCAGGGCTCCAGAGGCGTCTTGAGACCCAAGGCCCTCCTGCAGGGAGCTCAGCACCCAAAGTGGAACTTAACAGCAAGCTAGTAAACCCTGCTTCTGTGTACACTGCTTGCAGAGAAAAGTGGCCTCGGTTTGGAGTCCTTTTGAGCACTTGCAATGATTTGGTGGGCTTGTTAAATGCTGTTTCCCGGGGCCACTCCCCAGGCTGCTGTGTAGAGCCCAGCATCTCCTCGGGTTGGGGAACTTGGCCCTGTATGGTGAAAACCAAGAACCATAGTCTCGGAAGTGACAAACTCACATCATCATTTCCTAAGAGGCTGGTGAAGGCAAGAGAGGTTTATGTCTCCCTATGTCGTATAAACAAACAGGTGGCTATACTTGACAGAGGCATGGTCAGCAGGGAATGAGTGAACATCCTCCTAAGACCTGAAGAATAAAAGATTCTGGTGCCCTCAGCACCCACAAATCTGTTCGCAAAAGGTTTTAATAAAAACTATTTCTCTGGTTCAGAATCTACTCATTTATCGCCTCATTCCGTCAGTGTTTATTAGATGCCTCTGTGCCAAGCGTGCTCCTGGGCTCCCAGGATATAACTGAGCAAGAACCCCCTTCCCTGATATTCCAGAGCTACCAGGACAGTGAGGAGACAGCCACGTGAACATAGTGTGCCGAGTGCAGTGACACACAGATGGCACAGGGTCCTAGGCCAGCCTCCATGCTCCCAATCCTACTGTGTGTGTTTGTGTGCATGCACGTGTGTGTGTGCGTGTGTGCGTGTGTGTGTGTGTACATCTGTGTGTATGAGCACAGCCTGGACACAAGACCCATCAGACTTGCTCCCAAACCTTCTCATGCCCTGAACTCCCAGCCTCCTGCCCTGGAAAATTAACAACCTTTCAGAATGGAGCATTTGACACACATTTTTTTTTTTCTCTCGCAGGGTATTTTCCCATTAAGTGAATTATCTGCCACATTTGAAATTACATTCCTTCAAAGGGTAGCGTGTGATCCTATTCACAGGGGTGGAGGGAGAGGAGAAAGAAAAAACAAAGGGAACCACAGTAAAAAAAGGGACACAATGACAGACACGAACAACCCCTCAGGTGCTATGACCCAAGTAAAACTCTAGAAGGTGGCGGTCGGGGCTGATTGTAGAATGCTGTCTGTGCTGAAGCTAATAAACCTGATTATCTTGAAGAGTAAACACCATGCTGTTTTGCCAACTATTAGATTTTTACTACTCTCCAATAAAGCGAGCGCATTATTCATTTCAAATAATATACCACTTATTGTTTCCTAAAGATTAGCAATTGAAAGAGATGTCAACAATTTTCACTCTTTAAATTAAGTATAATAGGCTTTTATAGCACAGTATAAAGATATGGAAGGGAAAGGCTGCAATTGCAAGCTTGATTTTCCCTTTATCTATCCATACAGCCCCAATTTGACACTTGGGAGCAGAGAAAGCTTGTAAAGAGCCCGCAGACCCCATAAAGCTGGTGACACTTGGATTAGTCTTACAGCTCACTTTGGACACAGTAAAGTGATAATTTAATTAACTAATAGGGCCGTAAGCGTGAGGGTTTATCTAATGAGTTCCCTTCTCATTTGTCTCCTGGTGATTCCAGCGCCGGGTGTTTACAGATCAGCAGTAGCCTGGGCCCAGACGCGCCCGGAGAGAGCATCTTGGACAGGTGCCCCCTCGGCCCCTGCATCTGCTTCCGTTCGGGGTATTTCTATGCAGTTGGGACATTGTTGCTGCTCGCTCCTGGAGAAAAATACAACAGTTTATCAGAGCTGGTTTGGAATATTTTCTTCGTTTCTCTGAGGTGTCTAATCTGCTGTCTGTGCATATATTAATAATATAGATTCTCTGGGCTCCATGCTCAGGGCAGAGTCTGCGTGAGATTCTCTCTCCCTCTCCCCTCCCCCCACTCGTACACATGCTCTCTCTAAAATATATTAAAAATAATAATAATATAGATTCCCACTGGTATTGTGTGTCTGTGTAAATATGTGCCTGAGTGAGGGTGTGTGTGAGTGTGCATATGCGTGCATGTGTGCGTGAGGGTGGGTCTGGGAGGAAACTTTGAACTCTGCCTATCAGCCTCACCTCCGATCTGGCTCATGGGGCAGGTGGACATGCCAGGAGCTTGAGCCCCGGCACAGAAGGGGAGGGTGTGTGCGTCCTAGAATAGCCCTTTCACAGCCCCTGGCACCCTTGGGTTATTAGACATTTCTTTTTTGTCTGTCCCCTCATTCCACCATCCTGCAGGCTGCTGTTCTGCCGCCGAGCCCAGCTCCTGGGGAAGGATTCCTCACACAGCTCTGAATTCCTTGGGGCCTCGTTCTACTCTGGGGTGATTGCAATCACAGCCAAGAAGCATCACCATGACCCCAGGACTAACCTCTGCTCTCCAGGAGGTCCCTAGGCTTGGAGGGGTCAGTTTATGGTTCCAGGACCCAGACACCAAGAGGGTGAGCTCCGTGGGGTGCAGGCCAGCTCACACAATCACACTGGGAGGAGGGCAGCTCCCAGTTGAAAGGTTATTCCATCTTGGATGCTGAGCCACCCCTTAGAACGGAGCTGCTGGTTTTCATCCAGAGTAGGCCTTGCAGAGGCGTAGACCGGGCCTAATGAATGGGCTCATTTCCAGATTTCAGTCCTAAGGGAAGCTTTCATCACTGTTTGGTCTCGAAGCCATTACCTAAATGGGAATTTTGTTGAGTCCTTGTTCCTGCCCAGAGCAGCCCTAGCTGCAGAGCAAGTCCACAGCCAAGCCAGGCCAGCAGGGGGCGGGAAGGAGTCGTCTTGAGAATCTGAGCCACCCCAGGGGCTCTCGAGTTTGCTTCCCTGCTTCACTCTGGGAATGACCACCCCATCTGAGGACTCCCCCCAAGCACCAGAATTCTTAGGGGAGCTTTTATACCAATGTTTGGGTTCAATCCCAGAAATGTGGATATCTCTCATTTTGGTAATTTCTTCTTTTTTAAAAATGGTTTTGAAAATGTGGAGGACTTAGCTTTTAAAAACTCGTGGTGAAATACATATACCATAAAATTTACATTTTAACTATTTGTCAGCGTGCTCGTCAGTGGCAGTAAGTACATTCACGCTGTTGTCAACCATCACCACTGTCCAGCTCTTAAATTCTTCTGACCTTGCAGAGCTGGATCTCTGGCCCCATTAGGCACTAGAACTCCTCATTTCCTTACTTCTCCAGCCCTGGGCAACCATCTTTCTACTTTCTGTCCCTATGAGGGGGATGACTCCAGGGACCCCCTATGAGTGGAATCATACAGTCTTTGTGCCTTTATGCCTGGCTTATTTCACTTAGCATCATGTCTTCAAGGTTTATCTGTGTAGCGTGTATCAGAACTTGCTTTCATTGTAAGGCTGAAGAATATTGCTTTATGTATAGGTATCACATGTGTGTATCCATTTAACTGTTGATAGATGTTTGGGTTGTTTCCATTTTTGGCAATTTTGAGGAATGCTGCTATGGAGATGGGTGTACAAATATCTCTTTGAGTCCCTGCTTTCAATTCTTTTTTTTTTTTTAAGTAATGGGGCTATTCTCCATGGTGAGATGGTATTATTCTCCATTTGTTTGCTTAATAATAACCATCCCAACAGACGTGAGGTAATATCTTATGATGATTTTGATTTGCATTGGGAATGAATCATTTTAAAAATTCCCCTGGAGGTGCTGCTAGTGAGCATCCAGAGTTGAGAACCACATATATCTGCCAAGCACTGTTCTAAATCCCCATTTGTTCCATCCAACAACTCAGTGAGGTAGGAGACGCTTTCAGATGAGAGCATGAAGCACCCAGAGGTGAAGACCACTCATCTAGTAGGTAATGGAATGAAAATTCAAGTCCAGATCTGTGGTCCCCAAAGTTCCTGAGCTCACTTAGCAGTCCTCCATATGAGGAAGAGAAGGGGCCAAGGGACACGACATCCAATTCGCATGGGATGAGTTCCATCTAAAAACAATATCAGAATGAAATCTCAGTTTAATTCTTGAAAGGAGCTTCTTTCACAGCCCCTCTTTTAGGAAGGAGGTTTAATTTGAAAAAAATCATAGTTCTTTCCCTCTTAACTAATAGTTTAATAGTTAGTTCAAAGCCATTTATTCGAATAAAACTCACTGTTTTCAGAGGGGCAGAGAATGTGAATCATTCCCAGTGAACATCTGGTACTTGCGAAGAGCCCGGAACAAGGCCATGTATTAGAATTGTCGTGTAACAATACTGCCATCTTGTGGGGAGTTAAAGTGTGGCTGTTCACACCTACGGCAATTTAACCCTCTCAGGAGAATTATGAATTTCTCTGCACAGAAATTCTTTGATTTCTAGTCCAAGTGCGGTGGCGGGGGTGGGCAGTGTGCGTGGAAAAAGTCATGCTCTGTCAAAAGTAATTCATACTGTTGAGGACCAAAGTCAGAATCATGCCCTTGAGTGACATGGGCAATGGCAGATACAGTCCTGGTTCCTTTTGCCACTCCCAGATTCTACTGCCCAGAGGGAAAGGTGTGGTTGGAGTCACCTGGGGCTTGGAGAGGAGGGCTGGTTACCCAGCAACCTTGCTTCCACCCTGCCCACAGCACAAATCTGAGACTGGGATGCCTACCCTGATTGTCTTTAGTTTAAGAAGGTCTAGAAGGGTCAAGAACCCCTGCTTCCCTGCTCCCCTTCCCTCCCCTGTTATTAATTACTTTCTGGCTGTTTTGTAGTTTCATTGTTCCTTTTTTCCTCTCTTGATCTACCTTTGTGAATTGGTAACCTTCCTTGGGGGTATGCTCTGATTCCTTTCCCTTTATCTTCTGTAAAGTTACTATAGGTTCTTGCTTTGTGGTTACCATGAGGCTCACCTAAAACTTCTTATAGATGTAAGAGTCTGCTTTACACTAATAGCCACAATTTCACCACATACAAAATCTCTACCCTTTTACTCTCTACTTTTACGTTTTTGATGCCACAATTTACTTCCTTTTATACCATGTATTAGTTAACAGATCATACCAACTATAGTTATCTTTCATACTCTTCCTTTAGCTGTTATACCATAGTTAAGTGGTTAACACACCATCATATTACAGAATTGAAGTTCTCTAAATCTGACTGTACATTTACCTTTACCATTGTGTTGTATATTTTCATATATTTTTATGTTGCTAATTAGTGTCTTCTCATTTCATTTTTGAAGAGCTCCTTTCAGCATTTCTTGTGAGTCAGATCTAGTGGGGTTGAATTCTCCAGCTTTTGTTTGTCTGGGAAAGTCTTTATTTCTCCTTCATTTCTGAAGGATAATTTTGCCAGATGGAGTATTTTTGGCTGGAATTTTTTTTCTTTCAGCACTTTAAATATATCATTCCAGTTTCTCCTGAATTGTAAGGTTTCTACTAAGCAATCTGATTGCCTAATGAGGGTTCCTTTGTAGGTTAAATTTTTTTTCTCTCTTTTGCTGCTTTTAAGATTCTTTTTCTTTCATTTTTGATAATTTCATTATAATGTGTCTCAGAGAAGATTGTTTTGAGTTGAAATAATGGGATGGTCTATTAGATTCATGAACTTGGATTTCCAAGTCTCTTCCCTGGTTAAGAAGATTTTCAACTATTATTTCTTTAAATTAATGTTTTCCTCCTCTTCCTCTCTTCTTTCTCTGGAACTCCAATAATTCTGATTTTGATGGTCCTTTAGAACGCTTAGGGCTTTTTTTTGTCTCAATCTTTTTTATTCTTTTTCCTTGTTCTCCTCCCACTGGCTTATTTCAAAGTTCCTATCCTCTGACTCACTATTATATTTTATTTGGTGCATTCTGATGTTAATGTTTTCTGTTGCATTTTTTATTTCATTCATTCAATTCTTTTGCTGCAGAATTCCTGTTTATTTCTTTTTTTAAAACGATTTCTATCTCTTTGTTAAACTTCTCATTTTGTTCACGTATTGTTTTCCCGATTTTGTTGAATGGTCTTTCTCTGTCTTCTTATAGCTCACTGAGTTTCTCCAGAACAGCTATCTTGAATTTCTTCTTGGGTAAATCACAGGTCTCCATGTCTTGGGGTTTAACCTCTACAGGATGATCTTTTGGTGGTGTAATGTTTTCTTGATTCCTCAGGTTCCTTGGGGTTTTGAATTGCTATTTTTGCATTTAAAGTAGCAATATCCCCCTCCAAACTTTACTAGCTGCCTTCAGGAGGGAGATACTTTTCATTAATCCTCCTTATGTCCGTTTTTTTTTTTTTTTTTTTTTTACCTTGTGTGGATAAACCTGCTCCATATCTCTGGTTCCTTCTTGTGGCTGAATTCTTCAGCTTGTGTGTCTTCTCTCCATCTTACAACACACCAGGCTGAATGTTAGAAACCTCTTTATTTTCCAGAATGGCACTAGAGTTTAAGATTGTAGTTTCTTCTTTGCTTGTAGATTCTGGCTTGTTTCCGGCATATTTTCCTGGTCCACTCCAGTGCACTCTCACTGCTGCCTTCAGGAGCCCACAGGAGCAGTCTGCAGAGCAGGGAGAGATGAGTGTGGTACTCAGGGTGATGGGGATGCTCGTGGACCAGGTGGGAGGATCCTTGGGTGAGATTTTCTCAGCAGCTCATGGGTGGGCTTTCTGCTGGAGTCCAAAATGCATTTGGCAGGAATTGTGTTTCTTCAATGCCGTTGGATAGTTGTATCTGCCACTTTCCCAATCTCCTTCCTACTCCCTCCCTCACCTCCCCCATTGCATCTTGGAGAGAGAGATGGGTATCTTCAGCAGCACCCGGCACAGCCAAGAAGCTGGATGCTCACTCACTGCTCTTCCCTTTCCTCCACAGGAGAGATCCCTGGTGTCCTATAGCTCTCATAAAGTTCCTCTTACCTACTCCAATGGACCCAGACTTTCTTTCTTTCTTTTTTTCTTTCTTTCTTTCTTTCTTTCTTTCTTTCTTTCTTTCTTTCTTTCTTTCTTTTTTTTGCACAGTGGAGGGCTGAAAAGTATTCTCTGTGAAACCCGGACTTCTACAAAGGATCTCTTGTCCATAAGTGTCTGCCTAAGTCAGTGTTCTCCTGTTGTTCCCAGACTGTGCCAAATAGTAACTGAAGCTGGTTTACAAGCAACTGCCAGTTCCATAGCCTGTTCTGCTCTGTCTGCTGGTTACCTGATTCACAGATGGATGAGACTCTTCCTGGAAACCTTAGCATGTAGTGCCTGATCCCACAAGTCTCACAGAGACGCTTTGGTTCATGGATGGATGCTGAATTTTGGTTGTTGAGGTGGGGACAAAATGGAGGGACATCTTATGCCACCATGATGCTGACCTCTCTAATTTTATCTCTTACATTTAGGTCTTTGACCCCTTTTGAGTTGTTGTGTGTTTGTGTCTTCAGTGTGGGGTAAAGGTCCAAATTCATTCTTTTGCATGTGGGCATCCAGTTGTCCTAGTACATTTGTTAAAAAGACTATTCTTTCCCCCACTGAATTATTTTGTACCTTTGGTGAAAATCAATTGACTATAATTGGGAGGATTTATTTCTGGACTGTCACTTCTTTTGCATTGATGTATATATCTTTCCTATGCCAGTGCCACACCATCTTAATTACTGTAGCTTTGTAGTAGGTTTTGAAACAGAGAAGTGTGACTTCTACTACTACGTTCTTCTTTTTCAAGATTGTTTTGGCTTTTCTGGGTCACTTGAATTTCCATTATAGATTTTAGGATCATCTTATCAATTTCTGCAAAGAAGGTAATTGAGATTTTGATAGGGATTTTGTTGAATTTATAGATTACTTTAGGGAGTGTTGCCATTTTAACAATGTTTTAGGTCTTCTGATCCATGAATATAGAATGTTTTTCCATATATTTATATATTAGTTTTTTTCCAACAATGCTTCATAGTTTTTAAAATATAAGCTTTGCATTTTTGTTAGATTTAGTCCTACATATTTTATTATTCTTGTTACTATTATAAGTGGGATTATTTTTTCATTTCATTTTTGGATTGTTCATTGCAAATATATAGAAATACAATTGATTTTTGCATATTGATCTTGTATCCTATAACCTTATTGAATTAGCTTATTAATTCTAGTAGATTTTATCTGATTCCATAGGATTTTCTATATAAAAGACATGTGGGGTGCGTGGCTGACTCAGTCAGTGGAACATGCGACTGTTAATCTTGGAATTGTGAGTTCGAGCCCCATGTTGGTTTTAGAGATTACTTAAAAATAAAATCTAAAAAAAAAAAAGACATATCTGTGCATAGAGAATAGTAGTTCTTACTCTCCAATCTACATTGCTTTTATTGTCTTGCCCAATTGCCTGGCTGGAACCTCCAGTACCATGTTGAATAGAAATGGCAAAAAAAAAAGAAAAAAAAAAGAAAAAGAAATGGCATAGTAATCTTTCTTAAGATCTACATGTGGGGGCATCTGACTATACGGCACCTGCTGATATGTGACATCTTTGAGAAATGAGTGGATCAGAACAGTATCAAGAACTGGCCCATGATAAAATGGCAAAAGATTTTTCTTACTTGGTATACATCAATCTTTTAATCAACAGTCTGAGTATGACAGAAACAGCTAATACTCCTACCTGTATCACTATTCTAAATTCCTTTATTTTGACCAAAAATATTCTCCATGAAATATTGTCAAATATCTTCCTGAAAACCACAAACATTATGTCTGTATTTATTCTCATCTACCAGTCTAGTGACTTGATAGGCTCTCAAGAAAGGAAATTCACACACACACACACACACACACACACACACACTGCCTTCTCCAGTCCCCAAAAGCTGGACCAGGTTCAGCTGAAGTTCTGTTCATTCTCTTTTCCACATTAATCAGAATATGGAACGAACTGTATTTGGTGCTGGGCATTGGGTTTCTTCAGAATCATCTCAGGTGTCACTGAGAGTATATCCTGAAAATAGAGGGAATCAATGAGCAAATCTGCCCATGATAGCAAGTACTTCTCCTATTGAGAGTACATAATGGAAGTGGGCTAGTACGTAGTATGTGCCATGGAGTACAATATCTAGGGATGAGTTAGCTAAAACGATACCTGTCAATCCACTTACTGTGCATAGGAAAAGAAATCCTAGTAGTAGTAGGATTTATTCTTCTACTACATGAAGGTTAGGAATGCTGGCTCCCATGAAGTTGAAAATCTATGTATAAGTTTTGACTCTTCCCAAATGTAACTACTGGTAACCTACTATTGACTGGAAGCCCTACCAATAACATAAGCAGTTGATTAACACATATTTTGTGTGTCATATGTATCATATTCTTACAATAAAGTAAGCTAGAGAAAAGAAAGTGCTATTAAGAAAATCATTAGAAAGAGAAAATATGCTGAGAATACTGTTCTGTATTTTTTGAAAAAAAAAAAAAAACCCTGCATATTAGCAGATCATTGCAGTTCAAAGGTCAATTATATTTGCTGAGTGAGCAAGTGAAAATGGACTCAGGAGTGGACCTTGGTGGGTGAAAGAAAAGAGGCAAGGACCATGTCGTCCTCTCCACCACTCTGTCTTCTGTACTTGGTAGTGTCTGCAGTACATGATGCTCAATAAATACTATTTTCATAAAGTAATGAATGTAAGAAACAAAGCAAGAAGTGGAGAAACTAAAAGAATAGCAAAGCAGAAATGTACTCAAAAGGTAAAAGAAATTTAAAAAACATCTGAAAGCACAATAGTTTCCTATCACAACTCATGAAAAAAAAAAGTCCTTAGGACCTGCCTATGAAGCTAAGATTTTGTAGGGAGAGTGCACTGGGATGATCAGCCACATGGCTAATTTGCTCCTCCTGATGATAAAATTTTCCCTTTATCTCTGCTTCTTTCCTACCTTAGTGAGCTCGGCTGAACAGCATCTTTTCTCTCTTTCTCTTAAAGACCATAATTCTTAGGGTCTCTGCTTCTTGGTTCCACTGCCCTCTGGTGTAGTTCAGATTCTTAGGGAACTTCCAAACAGATGACACACCAAAACCAAAAGTTATATCAAGAATGTTAGGAGAAATAGACACTAGAGTTCAAAACCCTTAAAAGGCCAAACGCCCCAAACCAAGCTTGCTTCTCCATCCCCACTGTCTTGGCCAAGACGTCTCTCTTCGTTTCACTAATTCTCAAAGTTGTAATCTCTTATTGCCAAAGGCTCACCTGCACTTAAGGATTTGGGAACCAGGTTTCCCCTGCAGATATCTAAAGTGGTGGCAGAGGAGGCAAATTCTCAAAGGGGAATGAGAAAGGTAGGAGGGAACCCGGGAGAGCACAGTGTCAAAAAAGAGAGCTTTGCAGGGGCAGGAAGACTCCACAGTACCAAATGCAGAGAGGAGTCAAGAAGGATGGAGACCAAAGAATGGGAGTTTGAGAATCATGGAGCATGTTAACACTTGTTATAGTCTGTACTTTGTTGCCTTGGGATAGGAAATTCCTAGAAATATGACGGCATTTGTCAGATGCCCATCAACCCTTGGTCCTGACCCATTATTGGCAGAAGAAGCTGCCGTGGAATAAAGCAGAAGCTGTTTTCTCAACCCTAAGCCACCCTCCAACAGCTCAAAGTCCAGCTAGCATCCTCCTTGAAAAGGACAGGAGCCAGCAGGGTGAGCAGGCTTGGCCACAGCAGGAGGGGGCCCAGGGTGAGCTGCTGACACTGGGGCTGATTCAGATGAGACTTCCATGTTGTTAACCCCAGGGCCTGAGGATGGGTCATCTAGTGGTCCTGTGTGTGACACAATGGCTGTCATATTTTGAGTGTTCACCATGTTGGAGACATTTAGTTTTGGTCTCAGAAATGACTCTTTAACGTGGATATTACCCTTATTCTCATTTTCCGGAAGAGGCTCCGACAGCTGGCCTGCAAGGAAGTTAGTCCTCGAGCCTGCTCTGAGCGGTCACCTTCTGGGCCACACGATTCTGCTTCCCTTTGCTGGTAAGTGTGCAAGGCCTACTCCTCCCTGCCTGGCTGCCGGGGCTGGGGCTTCCCTCTCCATGTACCCCTAGGTCTGGGGTGTGGGGCTCTCAGGAGGGCAGCGGGTGGCATTCATGGACAGGGATGTCCCATGCAACACTTCCTTCCTCTGGTATCTGTTTCATGACCGCACCTGACTGGGAGCTTTCCTTCCTTCTCACTCATCACTTAAGCCAAATAATTTCCCATTTACTAGAATAGTTGTCATATGGCAATTTGCAATATTTGCAATGGTAATTTGTTCATGAAGATGTGCCTACCTCTCTTGTAGTTGTTTTTTTCACCCTTGCTGCCATCCGTATTATCCATGATTTGTCATAGTCACCATGATTGTCAGGTCCCTGTCTCCTGCCTACCTCTTTCTCACGGCCACACCCTCCCCCAGCCTTCCCTCTCATGGTCACCTGTGCCACCTCCGATGGGGAATGTGCCCGTCACCACCAAGTTCTGCAGCCTTTCATCAGGCCTTCCCTGAAGATGGTGCAGGGTACAGGGGTGATATTCTTTCAAGGGCTAGGCCCCACAGACTTGTCTGAAAGAATCTCCGGGGTGCCATGACCCAGGAACCTTAATCACTTGCTGTCTTTTCTTGTGCAAATTTCAAAGACATGACCCTTTTGGGCAGAACAGGAGCCCCTTCCTCCAGGTTGAATGTAGACTTGTGCCAAGGGGCCTGGCGTGGAATCTGGCATGTGTCCAGTGTCAGCCTCCACATTCCCCCCACCCTGACTGGGTATCACACAGTTGTGCACAGACTGTACAACTATACATGTCGACCCCAAAAGCTGCTACTGCTCCAAGGCCCTGACATGGAAAAATATTTGACATTTGTACCCTCCATTGTTCTGGCTAGAAGACCCTCCAGACTCAATATAATAGTGGCCCCTTTTATTGAGGGTCACCATGTGTTCAAGCCTGATCTATGGTTGCATTAGCTCATTTAACTCAGGGCCTCTGCAGTGGCCACTGCCCCCCACTTCCAGACCTCATGCTTCTTGTTGTGCCTGCTTAGCCTGGGCCACTGAACTTTCTCTTCAGTTCCTCTCCTTAAGGACAGAGGAAGCTGTCCACATGAGCACATTTCGTTGTTTGACTCTTAATTCAGACTTTCTTTCTTTCTTCTTGGTAGCATTGGCTTCAAGTGCAGGACTATGAACATTACTTATTGACCTTTTACTGTGAAGCTGATATAGTGATTTATTCAATTCTCACATCAGTCCTTTGAGGGAACTGTTGTCAACCCCTTTTTGTACAGATACAAATTGAAGCTGGGGAAGGCTTCCAGCTACCCAGGCCACACAACCAGAATCTAACCCCAGAAATCCTGACATCACAGGCTGCCTCCCTGCTGCCACACCTGGCCTTGGCCTTTTGATTTGCTGACATAGAAACTTTCAGGATGGACATTTTCTTTCTTTGGGTATTCTTTAAGTAGGAAATACAAGTTTGAGGAGAAGAAATATTAGTTAAAAGAAACAGACTGGTTACAAATATGTCCTTGGCCAGGGTGACCCGGACACAGCTGTGTTGGCCAGCTGTGCTGCCTAAAATCATGTGGCTTTGGGCAAGTGACCGAACTTCTCCCCGCCTCAGCATGTTCATCTGTAAAGTGGGATTATTAATGTTACCTGCAGGATATGGCTGCTGTGAGGAGTAAGTGAGAAAATCTGAGTCAAGTGCTGAACATGGGGCCTGTCTATATTAAAGGCCCACTAATGGCTGCTCTTGTTATTATTATTGTGAACATAGACCTCCCCACTGATGTCACCTCATTGCCTGTCAGCTCCAAGCAGCCTATGAGGGCATCTGACACCCTCTGGTGTCTTTGGTATGATGGCTGGCCTGCCAGTCTATGGGGATGAAAATGTTGCCCTGAGTCCATGACAATGGTTTTAGAAAAAAGCCAGCAGTTTTCATCATCACCACCATGTCTGCAAAAAATGTAATTTCACTAGAAACCCCTATAAGGTCCCCAAACGCCCACTGCCCACTCAACAGTGCTATGGCCTTCCTCCTCAACATGATGCTGCTCTGAATAGTTTTACAAGATGGTGTTGGCAAGAGGCTGGTAGGCCACCCATGTTTCTTGAGAAAGAGGCTCACCAAACCCCATAGCTTCACCACCAACTCTTGAAGGTGATATCCTTGAACATTCCCTAAATAAATTCATTTTCAACCCAAGGCTCTGCAGCTGAGTAGGGAGCGGTTACCACAAGCCACCAGGAGAGGGTGCCCCAAAGCCACCTCTTAATGTCACACACCTCAACCTGCACCCCTGACCCCCTCCCTGCAGGCAAGAGATCAAGGTTTCAAGATCTTTTTCTTAGAGAAGTGAACACACACTAGGATATAACCTGCTGTCTTAATCTAGTCATGCACGTTTTAAAAGCTTGTAAGTCTGTGGTCTCATTTTCCTTTCATTCCGTAATTGTTCATATTCCTGCCATACTCTGCCCTCCAGGGAAAAGATTGGAAAATGGATTGAGAAACAGTTAACTACCTATAATTAATGGCCAAGTGTCAGGAAGTGGGATAAACACTTTTCATTCATTGCCTCTAACTCTTACAGCCACTCTCTTTGGGGTGATGCTGTTATGCTCTTTTCCTTAGTTTTCCTAAACTTAATTTTTTTATTAATGAAAATTTCACAATGAAATTTTTAATTAATCTAAATGATTAATTCATTACATTTTATAATGAAAAAAATGTTTCTTTATAAAAAATTGTAAAAATGCAAAGAAGTGATGTGCGCTTCCCAATGTGGTATTTTCTCCATGAAACATCCTGGGGAGGCAGTATAAAAAGCCATATGGTAAATGACTACTCAATATCCTATAGCAAATTATAATTTTTATTTAATGATCAACAATATTCTTTCCAGGCATATTGTAGATATGTGGGAATGGCGAGGAGGCTGATCAGCACTACTTTAGATTTATCTATTATTATATGGATACTTTCCGTTGCTTCTCATTCCTTCTTATATCTTCATGCTTCCACCTGGGATCATCTTCCTTCTGTCTAAAGAAAACTCTTTAGGGATACCTGGGTGGCTTAGTTGGAAACGCAAGTGTGGCTTAGTCCGTTAAGCCTCTGCCTTGAGCTTAGGTCATGATCTCAGGGTCCTGGGATCGAGCCTTGCTAGGGGCTCGCTCTTCTCTCTCTCTCCCTCTGGCCCTGCCCCTCCCCCCAGCCTGCCCCTCCCCCCCGCTCCTCCCCACCACTCATGCTCTCTCTCTCTTTATGAAATAAATAAATAAATAAATAAATAAATAAATAAATAAATATCTTTTTAAAAAAGATATTCTTTGGTCTGTATGTGCTGGAAATAATTTTTCTCAGGTTTTGATGTCTGGAAATATTATAAGTTTACCTTAACTTCTGAAGAATATTTTCGGTGGCTGTTACAGGATGCTGGATTTCAGCTGTCTTTCACTGCTTTGAACATAAGATATGATATGTCTTTGGGCTTCTCTTGCTTCTGATGGAAGTTAGTGGCCAGTCCTAGTTTGGTGTTGTGCGGATGATATATTTTGCCCTCTCTGGTTTCTCAGAAATTTTCCCTCTGTCTTTGATTTTATAACACTTTCAGTACTGTAGATCCTTGGAGTTCCTCTTCTTGAGTCTGTGGCTCTATGTCTTCAGTCAGTTTTAAGTATCTCTTTAAATATTGCTTCTTCAGGGATGCCTGGGTGGCTCAACGGTTGACTTACTCTGTCTTTGTCTCTGCCTCTCTCTGTGTGTCTTTCATGAGTAAATAAATAAAGTCTTTAAGAAATATATATTGCTTCTTCATTCATTCTTCTCCATCTGAGATTCCATTATGCATATTTTAAATCTTGTCTAATATATATCTCTTGTTCTTTTCTAGTTTGTTTTTTTATATCTTTTTTCTCCATGTTTTGGTCTGGATATTTTATTCTGATATTCTTGACTAATTCTCTCTCAACCTATCCATTGAATTTTTATAGTATAGGATATATATATATATATATATATATATATATATATATATATATATATCTTGCAGCATTTAATTCCTTGGGCATTTGATCAAAGTTATTTAAAGATGAATGTTTGACTACTTTGCTATGTGGTTGGATCTCTTGTGGGTCAGTTTCTGTGGTCTGGTTGTGGAGACCAGACCAGCATGCCACCTGTGGCTATTGTCCATCTCAGATTGACAGGAAATCCCTCCAGCCAAGAGCGCTAGTAGGCCTTTCTGCTTTTGATGTTTCAAGTTACTTAGGCCCACACTAATTTCTTCCAATATTATATTCAGATCGTTTCTTATTGGTTCGTATTTACAAAACTTGTTGTTATTTCAATTTAAAGTATCTTTGCCAAGGACCAAATTGAAGCATAGAGCAGCTACAAGGGATCCCTGGGTGGCGCAGCGGTTTGGCGCCTGCCTTTGGCCCAGGGCGCGATCCTGGAGACCCGGGATCGAATCCCACATCGGGCTCCCGGTGCATGGAGCCTGCTTCTCCCTCCGCCTGTGTCTCTGCCTCTCTCTCTCTCTGTGTGACTATCATAAGTAAATAAAAATTAAAAAAAAATTAAAAAAAAAAGATTTTGCCTAGTATCACCCAGCATTCAGTGGCTCTAGTGGACATTTGTTAATGTGACTGCAGCTCAGTCTGTCAAAGCCTACCCTATGTTTGGGGAACAGGAGTCAGGGTTTGGGATATTCCCTCTGTACAAATGCATGAGCCCCCTTCTTGGTCAACCAGATGTTTCCACTGGAACTTTGCATCTGGAGTGAGTGAAGTAGAGTTGGAGGAGACCCTACAGACCTCATGCCAGCATTGGTGGTGGAGGCTGTAGCATTGATTCTGATCCAGCAGCAGAAGCCACAGCATCCTTACCAGATTTGTCCCTGTGCATGGGTTCAGGTGGAGCCACCTGCCCCCACCCCTTGGTTCTGGCCTCTTTATGAGACCTGCTTTTAATTTTGTGAGTTATCTCATACCCTTTCAACCCATTCCTGTTCTGTATAAACTAACCAGAGTGGATTTTTATTGTTTGCAACCATGGATCATGACTAATTCAGTGACCGAGCAGTTGAGAACTTGAGAGGGCCAGGTGGCTGCTCCATCCTTTGCTGCAGATTCAGCTGAGAGATGGCTGTGTTTCAGACCCAGAAACCTGGTGTGATTCAGTCTCCTGCCCAGGAACATTATAGGGGATGCTGAGCATGCTACAGAGTACCCACTAAATTGTGTGCAATTTTCCTGAAAAAGTAAAATAATAATTTCAGCCCTTTAACAGGCTTGAAAGGACTCATTAGTGAGAGAACAATGAGAAACAAATTAGGGAGAGAACAATGAAGGGAATTGTCTTGTGGTTGACACAGATGGAGGCTGGGCCTGTGTCTTGACCTGGCTTGGCTGGCTCGGTGAGCTGTGAGCTATGGCCTGAGCAGCCATGGAGGAGGTGATAGAATCTTCCTCATCAGGGCCTCCCCTCTTGGGAGGCTCCTCTGGGTCTTCTCCAATGTCTTTGTGGAGATCAGTGTTCTTGGGACAACCAGGCCCTGGCAGCTCTTCTAGCCAGGGACTTGGCTCAGTTCCTGACCCTGAACCTGACCCTCAGCTGCACTGCACCTGCCTGGCTACTCGATAAAGAGTGCTAAACTCAGACTCCATTGCTCAGAGGATTGAGGAATGTGATATGCATCGCAGATGCCTCAGGTCTGCCTCTCCATCCAGGCATGAGTTCCAGGAGCACAGGGCCAAGCCTTTATATCTCCTTGTATACTGTGCACTCAGTAGGTTGTAATAAATGTTATTTGGCAGGGGTGTGGCTGGCTGGCTTCTCCTTCACCTCTTTGCTAACTCTTACTTCCAAATTGCCATGTTGCTTGGCAAGTGGATCCACATGGAAAAGTACATGTGAGGTCAGAATGTTGCTTCCTGTTAGATGTTCTGAGATTGGGGATAAGAGGGAGAGGAGGACTTTACAGGTGAATGGTGAGTCTTGTCTTTCTTCTTTCTATACGGCCAGCTCCTGGCTTTGTGCTGCTATAGACAGATCAGTTGCTATCTACTTGATGGTCTGCACATTGATGGTGTAACTTTGAAGATTCTAGCATATATTTCCATCCACATCCAAGGATGTTTTTGCCTCATGTACTCCAGATGCAACCTGAGGGTGTTCTCCCACTCGGACCCTAGTATTCACAATAATCCTGGGCTTTTCATTCAGCTTTTCCATCCAGGTAATGCCAGGGGAGAAGTGCATTTAAACCAACAGCAGTCCTCCAACAAGTTTCTTCGCCTTCAGTTTTGCCCAAGATTGTTCTTTAAAGCATAAATCAGATCAAATAGGCTCACTATTGAAAGCTCTCCCAAGGCTTCCTGTCACACTGGGGCTCTTTCTACCTCTCTGTTGCCATTTCTTGCCTTTTACTTCCTTGCTCAAGACTCTCCAGACACACTGGCCTCCTTCTTACCATTTAAACTCTTTAAACCTCAGGACCTTTGCATTCACTGTTTTCTATGCCTGCAACACTATCCACAGGTCATTTCACATTTCGTTGCTTCTCCGAATGAGGATCTCAGCTCAAATGTCACCTCCTCCTTGACCATCCATCTAATTTAGCCATGCCTTCCTCCAGTTATTGTCTAAACTTTACCCAGTTTTATTTCCTTTACAACACTTATCTTTTCCTAAAGGTATCTTATTCATTTATTTATATACCTAGAACCATGCCTGGTGCATAATTGTTCCTTGGTAATGTTTGTTGGACAAGCGAATCAAGGAAAGAATTAGTGGGAAATGTTTTTAATGGCCATAGACATATTTGAAAAATGTAACATGAAATTTTCAGCCTACTTCAAAGCATTTAGGTTAATTGGCTCTAAAACTATAATTTAAATTACCTATGGAGTGAAAAATGCTTGTCATATGGCAAATTGAGTAAATTGATTATTCCACAAATGACTAAATTCAGTATTGAAAGAAAGAATGAATGAATGAATAAAAAGTTGTTATTCCAGAGATGTGTGCCATTTTTATCCTGTGGCATCTTGCACATCCTGGCACAATGCTGGGTACACAGACCCAAGAAGAACACGGTCTTATGAACTTGATGGGAACATGCTGCTCTGTTAGTCTCTCTCCTCCTTATGGAGAAGGAAGAATTTTCTGAGTCACAGAATGCTTCCCAAAGCCAAAGGAAGCAATACTTTCAGATTGTTTTCTCCTTGAGATTTCACACCCCTCTATGAGTTCAGATAACTGAGAACCAGGTTCATGATCATTGCCATCACCAGTCCAGACTTCTCACAGAACAGAAGGAGCAAAGTTTCCACCTCTGCAAGAACACTCATGACCAATTCCTCCCTTCTTGGGTGAGCAAATCTGAAGGAAGCCCCTTAATGGTCTCTGCCCATTTTCTAGCCAGCTCTCTATCCCCTGCAACAAATCAGCTGCCGTTTGGATCACTTTCAAAAAAATTACACCTTCCAGGGTGATTGTCCCCCTTGTACCCAAAATCCTTTGGGCGATCTTTCCTCCTAGGCATGTGTTCAAGAAATCTCTCCATGCAGATTGCTGGCATAATGTTAGATAGAATCAGACAAGGGAAATTCTGGAGAGAAAAAAATCACAGTTTGTGTCCTTAATCAACTAGAAATGCCCCTTATCCTTTTAGTTGGATGCAGTCTTTCTCACTTTGCAACTTTTCATTTATAGATTTAAAAATCTTTTTGGAGATAATTTTCCATGGGTCTTTTGCATTTTTGTGTCTTGTTAGCACAGACAATGATGGTTTTGTTCTGGATGAGTTTTTAAGGATGTTTGTGTAGGAAACAATTTTGAAATGTAGAAAAAATGTCTCTCTCTGGACACAAAGCAGGTTTATTTTTTTTCCTAACCAGAATAATAAAGATAATGTCTCCATCCAGGGCAAAGGTTGGGCAGATTTACCAGGAGCCTCTTATAGGATTGAGAGTTTCCTAACTAAGCACAGTGACAAGGACCCACGGTGTGTTCACCACTATTGGTCTGCTCCACAGTGCCCCATGAACTTGGGATAATGGTTCAGGGGAGCATGATTCTCGATGTGCTATGAGTAATAAAGTCCTTTGTCTCTGACCCAAGAGTTTCATGTCTTCTGCCCACATTCATGGAACTGTGGCAGGTTAATTTAACGAGAAAGCAGGGTAAAATATCAGACCCATCTTGATATTCCTCTGGTCTATACTCTGTAACTTAACTGTAAATATGCATTGTTAGTATACATTATACATAAAATTGGACTGAATTTCAAGAAAATTTGTCTTATCTCCTCAAGGGCAAGGAGGTTGCACTCTCCAAATTATCTAATAAATATGGGGCATGTGGTAAGTAACCCAAATCTCCTTGCTGTCATCTCATCCTTTGGATGGCCTGTGGTTGGGGATGTGCCTCTACTACATCCACAAGGACCACCACTGAACATTGATTTTGTAGTGGTGGGTCTCCCAGTTTTAGGGGTCTCCAAATTTAACATCAGGTCATTTTCTCTACTAGCTGCTACCATTTCCCACTACCCACCCAGTGAACCAAAAAGTGCCAGGTGGGATGGCAAGAGGGGGTAGTTAATAAGAACAGACCCAGATGAATGGAACAGGAGCCTTGGGGCATGAGTCAATGAGGTGAATGCTGAGACATGATGTGCTGGAAGGAAGCATCAAATCCCAGCTCCAAACAAAGGGCTAATGTCCAGACATTCAGGAGGCCACTCTGCCTGGGAAACAGAAACCTATTACCCTGGGTATCAAGAATACCAAGAATAGGAGGCCTGGGATCTAGGCCAAGTCTGGAACAATTCCAGGCTGCCCCTTGGCAGGAGACATAGGGCTGCAGTGAAACAGAAATGAACTAACATAAGGAAACCACCGAACCCATCTCTGAATCAGGATTTGGCAGCTTCTCATTCCTCCTTTCATTGTGTTATACTCTATGATGCTATAGATAGAAGAGGCAATAATCATGATTTTATAAAAACAAAATAAAATACAAAACCTGCTACCAAATTTAACTCTTCCAGAGAGAGCTAGGAGGGCAGAGGTATGGGCCTTAAATCTGGAGCTAGAAGTTACTGAGTTTGGGTCTTGGCTTTGCCACCTGAGCACAGAGGGGACCCATTTCCCCATCTATAAAAAGGAGGACCAGAACATGACACTAGTCATTGTGTGTGCAAGAGCTCTCAGGCAACTGGGGTGTGGAAGTGGGCATAGAGCAGAGGGCTGAGGTGAGGTGGAGGGAGGGGAAAGTTAGTCCCCTTATAAAAGTCTTTTCCCCAAAATGAGATCCCACACTTCCTGGCTCTTAGTCACAGTAATATTAATAATAAAAGCCACAATTTGATAGATGCGTATGATAAGTCAGATATTTCACACACACACGTGATGTTATTTCTAATATAGAATCGTTATGAGATTTATAATATTTACAACAACTCTGAAACTGAACCATTCTCATACTTCAAATGAAGAAACTGGTTCTCAAGAAACCTGCAAGGCATGGCAAGGTCACACGGAGAGCTTAGAGCTGGGAGTCACACATTCTGGACTGAAGATGGAGAAGCCACAGTCCTGCAGGGATAGGTCTGCAGCAGAGTGACACTCAGTGAAAGAATAAAGTTTTCTCTTTGGCAGCCGTAAACCTAACATTGGTACCACAGCTGGCTAGATGAGAAGTTCTTTTCCATATGTTGTCTATTTAACCCTCACGTCCATCCTGCTGGTGGCTTTGTTATTTGCCCAGGAGGTAGTGTGGCTCCTGGAGGATTGTGGCAGCAGCAGAGCCTGCAAGGAGATGTAGAGGGCAATGGAGAAGTTCTGCTTGGGTGGGGGTAATGACATGGCCAGTCATGTAGGTGGGGCTGTGAATGCTGGGGGTGGGGCAAGTGGTCTTGATCTTGAGGACAGAATAATAACATATTTTTGCCAAATACGTCCTGTGGGCCAGACCTGGTCTGGCCTTGCCTCTCCCCTACCGCCTAGCTTGGAGCTGACCAGTGGAGCATGGCAGGCTGTTGTTTGGGCTGCCTAACACAGCAGGTGTAGGATCCAGGCTCCAAGTAGACTGGAAGATATCCTGGGGTCCAGGACATGGCTCTAGAATAGGACCCCAAAAGTACCAACCTCTGACACAATCTTTCTCATTCCTAGGAAGGTTCTAGACTTGTCTTTGGCCCACGATGGGCTTAGAGGATATCCAAGATCATCCTGAAAGCAGGACAGCCTTGTCCATTGGCTCTCAGAGCCTAGAAGCTCTGTATTATTATTCTCATTTTGCAGACTAGGAGCCTGTGGTTTAAAGAGATTATCTCCCCTCTCTCTTTCCTTACGCATACTGCCTTCAACACCTCAGACATTGGCCAGGGAGGTGAACTGACTTCAGTGGTTAATGAAGATGAATATGTGTTCCTAAAGCGGAGGGTTTTAAAGTCTGACTCTAATGGGGGGAGCAGTGTGGCTTGGTTGTGTCAGGGCAGAAGGCAAGGCTGAGAGAGGGAAGTCGGCCCTAGGCAGCAAACTGGCAGCCTGGGCAACAGAACAGGTGCAACTCAGCAAGGAGCCAAATGGTGCAACTTTACTGGTGGTGGAGGCAAGTGTGCACAGGTACAATGCCAGTCTTTTCTTGGAGTGATGGAGCCCAGGAGATGGATGGGAGAGTGCATTCCCATAGACAAGGAAAAATGTGGAGGCAGGACCATTGACCCAAATGTCGATGTGCTTGGAGTTATGAGAAATGGGTTCAATGCTCCCTCAGAACTGTGGTTTCAACTTTGCTTGCTCACTAGACTTGCTTGAGCAGCTTTAAAAAATATTGGTACTTGAATCCTACCCCTCAGGAATTCAGATGCAATTGGTCTGGGTTGTGAGCAGGGCATTGATATTTTTAAAAGCTCCTGTGGTGGTTCTGATGTGCAGCCGTGGTTGGGAGCTGCTGGCATAGAATGGGAAGGTAATCGCACATGTCACAGATTGGGTCAGGAGTGAGAGATGGAAGTGAATGGTGCATGGTAGCTGTGCAAGGAAGGTGTAACTTAAATGATGCAATCTGTGGGTTCTTAAAACAGGAATTAGATTTTCTAAATGAAATCCTACTAAAATGCCCCATAGACATCTTAAAGCAGCCCTGTGGTGGAAAAATTGAATAATCACTTAATCTACTTCTGTGTCTGATGTGATTTGCATCCATTAGTCTTTTTCATGACATATCTTCGGAAAATGAGGGACAGGTTGGATGCCTAAGGGTTTAGAATTGTGGGAGCAGGCTCCAACTCAGCTCACACAATTCTTAAACTCATGTGTAAAATAAGTTTATTTGAAATGCAAACTCCCCACCTCTGGGCCTAAAGTCTAGAAGACACTAACATTTTTAGATGGAACCTGGTAAAAGTGTGTCTAACAAACTAGCAAACTCCCCAGGTGACTATGTGACAGAGATGATCTGTGGCCCCACGTTAAGTTATGCTGATTTAGGGACAGGGGATAGAGGCATAATGTATTTGGTTTTCTTAAAAGCACTCTAAGCTACCCTATCAGCCATCCGGTGTGAAGAATATTTACAGTTTAATGGAAGCTGGAGGGAGGAAAATCAATTCCTAGTGCTCCAATCTAAGTGTTTGTCTAGAGCGAGTGCAGAGGATGTCCCATTATGTATGTCCTCACATATCACCAAACTGATGCTGGTGCCTGCATGCATAGCTTCAACCTGTCAAGAAGCATTTTACACTCCACAGCCCAAGGCAGCTCTATATCTGAAACACTGTCAGAAATACTGAAAGCCCTCCAGAGCCTTCCACCTGAGGCTGGGGGACATGAGGCAGGTGGCATCCTGGCTCATCTTTGCTTGAGGCCCTTGTGGTCTGAGAGGGAAGCTCTAAAGATGGAAGGTTGCCTAGCAGTTTTGTCTGAGGGACATTGTAGAGTTAGGATACTCCATGAATACTCCTTCAGCACAACCAAGGTTTCAAAGCTGACTAAAATAGTGGGGATGTGTTCATGTGCCCTCATGTACAATAGAAAAACAGACCCATGCTAAAGAAAAAGAAAGATCTGCTCCAGGGAAGAGTCATCTTGTTTTCAATTAGGGATGAGCATTTCATTTCATTGTTTCATTGGGGAACCATTAACCACCTTAACTACAGGGAGAGAGCACATATCATGCATAGTCCTGAGCAAAAGAATGCTGAGCTAACTGAAGGGGGACACAGAAGAATGGTAATGGGATTCAGGAAGGGGCTAGATAGACAATTCCACTGTGAATCTTGGATGTGGTTCCTTTTGGCATCTTACTTTTCCCTCATTGGCAGGATTCAATGTTGGCTATCTCTGCACCCTCAGGGATTAAAGAGATCATGTCCTTTCCCAACAAACCATTTTAGCCACAAAAAAGGATACCAAAATGTGTTGTACATTGGAGAAGACCTTTGCTCATTCTATGACTCTTGCTGGAAGATCAAGAAACCATGACAAAGCAGCAAAATCCCTTTATGAGTAAATCATGGCTCTTAAGATGAGTGGGGGTAATGAAGCAATATTAGGAAGAAATTCAATAATTAAATAAGTGAATCGATGAGAAGCTCTCATGATGACATCATAGAGCACTTCCATGTTTACATTTTGAGGAATTGCTTCTCGCCAAAATGGGGCAGCCATTTTACATTCCCATCAGCGATGTAGGAGAGTTTCAATTTCCCCACATCCTTATTATTGTCTCTTTTTAATTAGAATCATCCTATTAAGTGTGAAGTAGTACTTCCCTGTGGTTTTGATTAGCATTTTCCCAAATGACTAATAATATTATGCACTTTTGTCATGTGTATATTGACCTTCATATATCTTCCTTGGAGAAATGTCTGTTCATACCCTCTGTCCATTTTTAAAGCGGCATGTGAATTCGAAGATACAAATTCATCTTCTCATTATTGTTGAGTGGTGACAGTTCTTTACACATTCTGGGTTCAAGATCATTAATAGGTGATTTGCAAGTATTATCTCTGAGCCTATGGATGTCTTTTTTCTCTCTCTGTCCTTTCTGATTGTATTTTAAGTTCTTTCCAAAATAAGGCCCTAGGAACCCCCAGATTCAGGTATACCTCTAGGCTTGGTCCACTGTTGTCTTGTATTCATGCTTGGGTATTCATTCACCAACATTAAACCCCGGGATAGAAAATGTGACAAAGCAGGACCTTCTTTCTTTCTTTTTTTTTTTTTTTTCTTACATTTTTTTTTAATTAATTTTTATTGGTGTTCAATTTACCAACATACAGAAAAACACCCAGTGCTCATCCCGTCAAGTGTCCACCTCAGTGCCCGTCACCCATTCCCCTCCAACACCCGCCCTCCTCCCCCCTTCCACCATCCCTAGTTCGTTTCCCCGAGTTAGGAGTCTTTATGTTCTGTCTCCCTTCCTGATATTTCCCAACATTTCTTCTCCCTTCCTTTATATTCCCTTTCACTATTATTTATATTCCCCAAATGAATGAGAACATACACTGCTTGTCCTTCTCCGATTGACTTATTTCACTCAGCATAATACCCTCCAGTTCCATCCACGTTGAAGCAAATGGTGGGTATTTGTCGTTTCTAATCGCTGAGTAATATTCCATTGTATACATAAACCACATCTTCTTTATCCATTCATCTTTCGATGGACACCGAGGCTCCTTCCACAGTTTGGCTATTGTGGCCATTGCTGATAGAAACATCGGGGTGCAGGTGTCCCGACGTTTCGTTGCATCTGAATCTTTGGGGTAAATCCCCAGCAGTGCAATTGCTGGGTCGTAGGGCAGGTCTATTTTTAACTCTTTGAGGAACCTCCACACAGTTTTCCAGAGTGGCTGCACCAGTTCACATTCCCACCAACAGTGTAAGAGGGTTCCCTTTTCTCCGCATCCTCTCCAACATTTGTGGTTTCCTGCCTTGTTAATTTTCCCCATTCTCACTGGTGTGAGGTGGTATCTCATTGTGGTTTTGATTTGTATTTCCCTGATGGCAAGTGATGCAGAGCATTTTCTCATGTGCATGTTGGCCATGTCCATGTCTTCCTCTGTGAGATTTCTCTTCATGTCTTTTGCCCATTTCATGATTGGATTGTTTGTTTCTTTGGTGTTGAGTTTAATAAGTTCTTTATAGATTTTGGAAACTAGCCCTTTATCTGATATGTCGTTTGCAAATATCCTCTCCCATTCTGTAGGTTGTCTTTTAGTTTTTTTGACTGTATCCTTTGCTGTGCAAAAGCTTCTTATCTTGATGAAGTCCCAATAGTTCATTTTTGCTTTTGTTTCTTTTGCCTTTGTGGATGTATCTTGCAAGAAGTTACTGTGGCCGAGTTCAAAAAGGGTGTTGCCTGTGTTCTCCTCTAGGATTTTGATGGACTCTTGTCTCACATTTAGATCTCTCATCCATTTTGAGTTTATCTTTGTGTATGGTGAAAGAGAGTGGTCCAGTTTCATTCTTCTGCATGTGGATGTCCAATTTTCCCAGCACCATTTATTGAAGAGACTGTCTTTCTTCCAGTGGATAGTCTTTCCTCCTTTATCGAATATTAGATGACCATACATTTCAGGGTCCACTTCTGGGTTCTCTATTCTGTTCCATTGATCTATGTGTCTATTTTTGTGCCAATACCACACTGTCTTGATGACCACAGCTTTGTAGTACAACCTGAAATCTGGCATTGTGATGCCCCCAGCTATGGTTTTCTTTTTTAAAATTCCCCTGGCTATTCGGGGTCTTTTCTGATTCCACACAAATCTTAAAATAATTTGTTCTAACTCTCTGAAGAAAGTCCATGGTATTTTGATAGGGATTGCATTAAACGTGTAAATTGCCCGGGGTAACATTGACATTTTCACAATATTAATTCTGCCAATCCATGAGCATGGAATATTTTTCCATCTCTTTGTGTCTTCCTCAATTTCTTTCAGAAGTGTTCTATAGTTTTTAGGGTATAGATCCTTCACCTCCTTGGTAAGGTTTATTCCTAGGTATCTTATGCTTTTGGGTGCAATTGTAAATGGGATTGACTCCTTAAATTCTCTTTCTTCAGTCTCATTGTTAGTGTATAGAAATGCCATTGATTTCTGGGCATTGATTTTGTATCCTGCCACGCTACCAAATTGCTGTATGAGTTCTAGCAATCTTGGGGTGGAGGCTTTTGGGTTTTCTATGTAGAGTATCATGTCATCGGCGAAGAGGGAGAGTTTGACTTCTTCTTTGCCAATTTGAATGCCTTTAATGTCTTTTTGTTGTCTGATTGCTGAGGCGAGGACTTCCAGAACTATGTTGAACAGCAGTGGTGAGAGTGGACATCCCTGTCTTGTTCCTGATCTTAGGGGAAAGGCTCCCAGTGCTTCCCCATTGAGAATGATATTTGCTGTGGGCTTTTCGTAAATGGCTTTTAAGATGTCGAGGAAAGTTCCCTCTATCCCAACACTCTGAAGTGTTTTGATCAGGAATGGATGCTGTATTTTGTCAAATGCTTTCTCTGCATCCAATGAGAGGATCATATGGTTCTTGGTTTTTCTCTTGCTGATATGATGAATCACATTGATGGTTTTACGAGTGTTGAACCAGCCTTGTGTCCCAGGGATAAATCCTACTTGGTCATGGTGAATAATTTTCTTAATGTGTTGTTGGATCCTATTGGCTAGTATCTTGTTGAGAATTTTTGCATCCATGTTCATCAGGGATATTGGTCTGTAATTCTCCTTTTTGGTGGGGTCTTTGTCTGGTTTCGGAATTAAGGTGATGCTGGCCTCATAGAATGAATTTGGCAGTACTCCATCTCTTTCTATCTTTCCAAACAGCTTTAGTAGAATAGGTATGATTTCTTCTTTAAACGTTTGATAGAATTCCCCTGGGAAGCCATCTGGCCCTGGAGTCTTGTGTCTCGGGAGGTTTTTGATGACTGCTTCAATTTCCTCCCTGGTTATTGGCCTGTTCAGGTTTTCTATTTCTTCCTGCTCCAGTTTTGGTAGTTTGTGGCTTTCCAGGAATGCATCCATTTCTTCTAGATTTCCTAATTTATTGGCATACAGCTGTTCATAATATGTTTTTAGAATCGTTTGTATTTCCTTGGTGTTGGTAGTGATCTCTCCTTTCTCATTCATGATTTTATTAATTTGAGTCTTCTCTCTCTTCTTTTTAATAAGGTTCGCTAATGGTTTATCTATCTTATTAATTCTTTCAAAGAACCAACTCCTGGTTCTGTTGATCAGTTCCACAGTTCTTTTGGTCTCGATATCATTTAGTTCTGCTCGAATTTTAATTAACTGTCTTCTTCTGCTGGGGGTGGGGTCCATTTGTTGCTTTTTCTCTAGTTCCTTTATGTGTAAGGTGAGCTTTTGAATTTGAGTTCTTTCCAGTTTTTGAATGGATGCTTGTATTGCGATGTATTTCCCCCTCAGGACTGCTTTTGCTGCGTCCCAAAGATTTTGAATGGTTGTATCTTCATTCTCATTAGTTTCCATGAATCTTCTCAATTCTTCCTTAATTTCCTGGTTGACCTTTTCATCTTTTAGCAGGATGGTCCTTAACCTCCATGTGTTTGTGGTCCTTCCAAACTTCTTGTTGTGATTAAGTTCTAATTTCAAGGCATTATGGTCTGAGAATATACAGGGGACTATCCCGATCTTTTGGTATCGGTTCAGACCCGATTTGTGACCCAGTATGTGGTCTATTCTGGAGAAAGTTCCATGTGCACTTGAGAAGAATGTGTATTCAGTTGAGTTTGGATGTAAAGTTCTGTAGATATCTGTGAAATCCATCTGGTCCAGTGTATCATTTAAAGCTCTCGTTTCTTTGGATATGTTGTGCTTAGAAGACCTATCTAGTATAGAAAGAGCTAGATTGAAATCACCAAGTATAAGTGTATTATTATCAAAGTATTTCTTCAGTTTGGTTATTAATTGGTTTAAATATTTGGCAGCTCCCACATTTGGGGCATATATATTGAGAATTGTTAAGTCTTCTTGTTGGATAGATCCTTTGAGTATGAGATAGTGTCCCTCTTCATCTCTCACTATAGTCTTCAGGGTAAATTTTAATTTATCTGATATAAGGATGGCTACCCCTGCTTTCTTTTGAGGACCATTTGAATGGTAAATGGTTCTCCAACCTTTTATTTTCAGGTTGTAGGTGTCCTTCTGTCTAAAATGAGTCTCTTGTAGACAGCAAATAGATGGGTCCTGCTTTTTAATCCAGTCTGAAACCCTGCGCCTTTTGATGGGGTCATTAAGCCCATTCACGTTCAGAGTTACTATTGATAGATATGAGTTTAGTGTCATCATATCTATTCAGTCCTTGTTTTTGTGGATTGTTCCACTGAACTTCTTCTTAAAGGGGAGTTTTAAGAGTCCCCCTTAAAATTTCTTGCAGAGCTGGTTTGGAGGTTACATATTCTTTCAGTTCCTGCCTATCTTGGAAGCTCTTTATCTCTCCTTCCATTTTGAATGAAAGCCTTGCTGGATAGAGTATTCTTGGTTGCATGTTCTTCTCATTTAGGACCCTGAATATATCCTGCCAGCCCTTTCTGGCCTGCCAGGTCTCTGTGGAGAGGTCTGCTGTTACCCTAATATTCCTCCCCATAAAAGTCAGGGACTTTTTTTCTCTTGCTGCTTTAAGGATCTTCTCCTTATCTTTGGAATTTGCAAGCTTCACTATTAAGTGTCGAGGTGTTGATCGGGTTTTGTTGATTTTAGGGGGGGATCTCTCTATTTCCTGGATCTGAATGCCTCTTTCCCTTCCCAGATTCGGAAAGTTTTCAGCTAGGATTTGTTCAAATACATATTCTGGCCCTCTGTCCCTTTCTGCGCCCTCGGGAACCCCAATTAAACGTAGGTTTTTCTTCCTCAGGCTGTCATTTATTTCCCTTAATCTATCCTCATGGTCTTTTAATTGCCTGTCTCTTTTTTCCTCAGTTTCCCTCTTTGCCATCAGCTTGTCTTCTATGTCACTCACTCGTTCTTCCACCTCGTCAAGCCTGTCGTTAGGACTTCTAGCTTGGATTGTATCTCATTTAATTGATTTTTAATTTCTGCCTGATTGGATCTCAATTCTGCAGTCATGAAGTCTCTTGAGTCCTTTATGGTTTTTTCTAGAGCCACCAGTAGCTGTATAATAGTGCTTCTGAATTGGCTTTCTGACATTGAATTGTAATCCATATTTTGTAACTCTGTGGGAGAGAGGGCTGTTTCTGATTCTTTTTTTTGAGGTGAGGTTTTCCTTCTAGTCATTTTGCTCAGTGCAGAGTGGCCAAAAACAAGTTGTATTGGGAAAAGGAGAAAAAGAGAGAGAAGGAAAGAAAAGAGAAAAAGAAAAAAGAGAAAGAAGAAAAAAAAAGGGGTGGGGGAAAGAGAAGAAAAAGAAAGAAAGGAGAAAAAAGAAAAAAAAGGGGGGGTGGGGGACGCAATCAGAAATCAAGAAGAAAGAGAGAAAAGAAAAAAAAAAGCACAAAACAAAACAAAACAAAACAAAAACAAAACAAAACAAAAAAAACACAGGGGAGTATCTTCCGATTCTGTGTTCTTTAAGTCCCTTGACTTCCCTTGGAACTTGTCCCTCTAGCTGGTCTTCTGTCCCTCTAGCTGGAGGGGCCTGCTGTGCTGATTCTCAGGTGTTAGCACTTGGGGGAGCTGCTCTGCCCCTGCCTGGTGCAGGGCTCAGTGGGGGTTGTTCACCCCGTGAGGCCCCGGGAGGAAGCCACAGTGGCGGGGGCAGCTCTGGGACCCTGAAGTCAGCCCCCGCAGTAGCTCCGGGGCTCTCCGTCTGCAGGGCCTGGAGGCTCCCAGGCAGGGCCGCTGATCTGCTCAGTTCCAGGCAGGAGCGTCCTCGCTGTCCTGGGCCCTCCCGGCCTCTGCCTGTCCCGGGGGGAGGCCGGATCCTGGGCTGTGTCCCGGCGCCCTGTGCTCCGGGGCCTGCGCTGTTGGATTCGCGCTCCCGGCGGTGCAGCCTCCTCCGCGGAGCCACCGCCCGAGCCCCTCCGAGCTGTTCCCGGAGTCGCGCCGCCCCCTCCGGGCTGAGCTTCTTCCTCCGCCCGAGCCGCCGCTGCCGAGCTGTTCCCGGAGCCGCGCCGCCCCCTCCGCGGAGCTTCTTCCTCCGCCCGAGCCGCCGCCGCTGAGCTGTTCCCGGAGCCGTGCAGCCCCCTCCGCGGCCGCCTCCCGAGCCCCTCCGAGCTGCTCCGGGTCCCGCCGAGCGCTGCAGCCCTTAGGGAGCTCGGCGCACTCTCCGGGGCGCAGTTCCTCTGTTAGTGTCCCAGGGAGCCCGAGGGCATCCCCGCCTTTCTGGGGATCCTGCTCCAATTCCCCGGGAGGCCTTTCCCCCGGGAAGGTCGGTGCAGCTCCTGCTCCTCCGGGACGGGGCTCTCCTGTCCTGGGGACACTCGCCCCGGCCTCAGCCTGGCTCCTCGCGGGGCCCCTCCCCCTTGGAGGCCTTTTGTGTCTTTATTTCTTTTTCCCCGTCTTCCTACCTTGATAGAAGCGCGAACTCTTCTCACTGTAGCTTTCCAGCTGGTCTCTCTTTAAATCTCAGGCTGAATTCGTAGATTTTCAGGATGATTTGAATGTTTTCTAGGTAATTTGTTGAGGACAAGTGACTTGGAGACCCTACTCTGCCGCCATCTTGCCCCTCCTCCCCAAAGCAGGACCTTCTACCATGACAGGAATCCTTTGCTGATTTCAGAGATGGCAGTAGCAGCCAATATGGAAAACACACTGGAACTTTCTCCTGGAACTGGGCTGTAATGGAAAGTGCCTTCCAGGGATGTCATCTTTTCCCTGACCCCTTCCCAGCAGCTTCTGGAGACATAGCAGAAAATAATCTTCTTTGAAGATACTGTATAACAATTCCAAAAAGCAGAACCACATGCTTCCAATGCATTGTGCTTTCAGGATATTTTGGGTTTGGTTCAGCTGCCGAATGAGCTGATTGATGCATTCAACTGGAGAACCAGGTGAGCCCACTGACTTGAAGCCTACTCTATTCTCCTTAGTATGAGAGGCCACTGAGGAATGGAAAAAGTGTAAAAACACTGAGATTACCTACAATATTTTCCCTGGAAAGGAAGTTTCATGAAGTTTTTTTAAACAAATGACACCAAACTTCCTCATGTGCTCCTCAATAACTGTTGTCTGTCATAGAGATGCTTTAATTCTTGACCTTGGCTAGTCTGCATTTCAAGATGAATTCTCAGACAGACTTCAAGTTTGGAAATCACAAGGTCAAATAGGATTCCACTATATGCAGCATTTTTATGGTCTGGAAGGTCACTTTCACAAAGACAACCCTGAAAATCTTCTTCAGGGGAAGCCTTGCAGTGGTCTCCTGCATCAGTAAACTCTCGCCCCATTAGTCTTTTGGATGCATAAAACGAAGTCCAAGGGATGTTTATCTGGCACTTCTAAGACATAAGGCTTCATTTTAGTTGTCTTAGGTACATGCTGTCGTGTTGTTCCCTCCAGGAATCATGTAGGAACCAGTCCAGTCATTTAAACTTGATCTCTTTTTCTTCTTTTCCAAAAGTGCCTCCTTTGTTTGAGAGGCTTTGAGGGCTTGATAAGCCTTCCTTTTTTTTTTTTTTTCCTCTCAGATTTTCTGGAAACAAAGGGATCGTGTTTCTTTACTCTTGTTCCGTCATCCTTCCCTTTTTACTTTCTTAATGGCATTCTCTGAAGTATAAATATTTTTAATTTAATGAATTCCAATTTCTTTTTTCTTTTATCGCTTTTGCTTTTGGTGTCATATTTAAGAAAACATTGCCAAACATGGGGTCATTAAGACTTACTCTTGTGCTTTCTTGTGAGGGTTTTTATAGATTTAGTTTGTACATTTAGGTCTAGGATCTCTTTTTGAGTTAATTTTTGCATACGGTGTGAGGTAAGGGTCCAAGGTCATTCTTTTGTATGTGGATATCCAGTTGTTCTAGCACTATTTGTGGAAAAGACTATTCTTTCCGCAATGAAATGTCTTGATATCTTTGTCAAAAATAAACCGGCCATAAATATAAGAGCTTATTTCTGAACTCTCAATTATGATCCATTTATGTCTGTCCTTATGCCAGTAGAACATTGTCTTGCTAACCACAGCTTTAGAGTAAGTTTTGAAATCAGGAAGTATCCATCCTCCCAAGTTGGCTGTTCCTTTCATGATTATTTTGGCTACTTGGGCCCATATGAATTCTAGGATTGGTTTGTCAATTTCTGCAAGAAAAGCCAGCTGGGATTTTGAATGAGTAGAGCAATTTGGAGAATATTGCCATTTTCACAATATTAAGTCTCAACATCCTCGTTCTGACAGATTCACTGAATTATATCTATTTATCACTAGTCACCAGTTACCTCAAGGAAGGAGACAGAGCACAAATCTAGTATTTTCCTTTCATCTAAATTCAGGTTACAACACTGAAAAGACTATAGAGACATCACTGGGTGAAGTAAACAGATTGTGCTTCGATTTTTAAAAGAAGTTGAGAGAGATTGTTTGAAAACCTTCAGCCTTTTAATCATATCCATCAGTTTTGGTTGTTGTTTTTTGTTTTGGTTTGGTTTTTGCTGTTTTTGTTTCCATCTGTGCCTGTATGGTGCTAGTTGTTACAGAAAGCCTGTTTATAATGGATAGGCTCTGGCTGTCCTCAGTGGTTGATAATCACTGGCACCCTGGTAGGACAATATTGAAGATGGAAATGTGACTGTCTGTTTAATTTTTTTTCTCCAGACACTGTGGTGTTTGTTACTCATCTGTTACAGGTCAATATTTGTAGCTCCCAGGAGAAAATTGCTTTTCCCTGAAAATGCATTGGCCCTGGACACAAATAGGCGGTCTGCTGGAGTGAGACAGAAAACTCCAATGGAGGTGAAGAGCATGAGTCCATCTCCCAATTGCACTTGAGTGATCATGGGGGTAGGTGCAGCTGGTGCACTGCAGAGGGAAAGACCATCTGCTCTCTCTGCACCCTAATGAAACATGACTCTGAGACACAAGAGGTGCAAATTTGGTTGAATTTGTAAACTACAGTTCCTAACCCCATTAGGAGGTGTTGATGTTTTTGTCTTGGACTTGCCGAAGTCCAATCAATACAGGCACAGACCTTTCTTCTTCATGTCCTTCTTTCCCAAAAGTCAACAATGTTATTGTTCTTAGAATGGGAACTTCTTACCCAGGCTTTGCACTGGGAGCCGTTTGATCTTTTTATACCTTAGCAGGGTAGCTGATAGTGGTGATGCTTCCAGGAAGTCCCCCTGCGACTTACTCGGGTCCCTCAGAGGGCCTGTCAAGGAGGCAATGAGGTCGAGAATTAATCATGTGCTGGAAGCAGGTCTGCAGTCTTTGGTTGGAAGAGGCAGAGTCTTTCGGGGACCAGAGTCAGGACCTGTTTGAAAGCCATTCTTGATTGCACTCCAGGGTCTCAATCTGAGCTGAAGATTTGGGATCTAGCCATAAACACTCTCTTGAGAATTTTTAAATCTTCTAATTATCACAATAACCAGATATGTTGTCAACATAGTGATTTATATGCCACCGGATGATTACTTTCTTTTCTTCTCTGAAAGCAGAATCTAAGGAAGAAGGGTTAGACTGGTTAGTGAAGGTTTGAGAGTCAGATGTTTGGGGTCTGGCTTTTTGTAAGTCACTTCAGTCCTCCCTGTACAGCTCAACAGCACCTTTAAAAGAGGAAGCACTGGCCCATTGAGGAAGTACTGATTTCCTAAAGAGTGCAGGGGTTGGGTGGGCCTCAGATGGGAAGAAGGATCGTTAGAAAAAAGGGAATAACTATGAAGTTTCACTAAAGTAGAAGTTTTCATTATTCCCTTCCAGTGGCTAACCAGTAACCTGACCATTGGTTGAATCACCGCCCCCCCTTTTTTTTTGAATCTGCACTTTTGTTTTCATAAAACCAAGAGCTGTTTAGGGAGGATCAGATCACTGAATATACAGTAAGCATTTCCTAGGCACTGGGTTCCGTTCTAATTGCTGGGTAACAGTGGTGATAAGAGAGACAGCCACCACCCTCACGGGCTGACGATTGTCTAAGGTAGAGAAACAGTAAAGGTAGAAATCTATGCAGAAGCTGCAAGAGGACAGACAGGGCTGGAAAAACATGGGCAGTGCTACAACGCTGCAGCCAGAGTGCTAAAGCTAGTAGGGAGTAGGGGCAGAACTCGCATTCACTGAGATCCTCAAACAGGTGGCTCATGTAGAATATCTCACAAAATCCCCATGGAGGGAGGAGTCCTATCTTCCAAGTGCTCATGGGGAAAGTGAGGCTCCCAGAGACCAGGTTAACCACCAGCCCCCCCTGCCCCTGGCTTTGCAGAAAGTTACTGGATGATCTGGTTCAATTCTGGGTCATCTGATTCCAGATCCTGTGTTCTTTCCATTATGCTGCCTTCCAGAATCTTCCTCCAGTCCCTCATTTTACAAATGGTCTCCGAAAGAGCTTATGGGAAGCTGAAATCCAGAGACTTCCACGGTGCTGTGTGCTGAGAAGCCCTCTGTGTTTTCCCTTATCGCAGGAGTGAAGGAGGATGGGCTGCAAGGCAGCCAGCAGCAAGACCTTGTTCCAAGGTCAGAGCCCCCAAGGAGAAAGTCCTCCAGCCTCACTGAGGACACACAGGGCCCCAGGGAGCTCCCGAACTTCTCTGACGGTGCCTGGTTGGCTCCCTCCCGCTGTCTCCCTGCCTGCCAGACAACGGCTCTCAGGCTCCCAGCTGTCCCCATCACACCCTGAGTGTCGGTGCTATTTTTAAACCCCTCTTTTCTGTTCCCTTTTAATCTGACAGGTGAAGAATTGCTGTCAGTTTCACACTGAATAATATTCATTATTCATTATCTGTGGTGAAAGACCTGATTTACTACCTGGGTACTTCCTCCTAAATCACGCCAAGGAGGCCGTTTTAATACTGAGAGGGAACCGGTCCAGTTTTAGATCCACAGACATGTGACAATAAATGGAGGCTGGGCCTCTCTCTTTGGGGGAGGAGGGCAGAGGAGGGCCCTGAGTCATGCCCAAGGAAGAAACGGCTTTCAAGAATCTCTGAGGATGTCACATCAGCAGCTGGGAATAATCCTGTGTCTGGAACGTGGTCACCAAATAAGGAGAATGACTTCACAGGATAATAAGAGTTATTCAATTTAGTGTGCAAAGTTCATTTGCTGGCTTATGCAGAAGAAAATCGCATCTCTAAGAGGCCTGTAAGCATGCGTATGTCTAATGGCACTCATTTGAGCAGTTGCCCCTTGCCCAACAGTAATGTGGCACAAATCCAGCCACCATCCAGTAAATGTGTGTAAGAGCTTCAGGAGTCCACTCGACCGGGGGGAGAAGCTGCCCCGTGGGGGCCTGAGGTGTTGTGCGGCTGGCGTGGGCGGCCCTGATCAGGGGCCCTTGCTGTAGCCATGTGGAGTGCTGATTAACTCCCGGCCCTCCCCTGTGGAGGGCAGATCTCTGGGCAGGTCGCTTAGCACCCCAGCTCTCCTGTCTCCTGTCTGAGACTCTGCCACACAAACAAATGGCTGGCTTCAGCTCTCATCTGTCCCAGAGCCCAGGGACACTTGACTGGTGCTTTGTAAAGCGACTCTCACCTCAGAGTGTGCTCTCGCTTTTCGGCTTCCCAGGCTTGATCTGACAGTACAGAAACAGATCTGAACTTCACACACTGTGCTTTCGTGCTTGCCAGCTGCAGAAATAGTGCGGGAGGGAAGGAGTTGGCAGGAGGAGGCCCAGTTCTTCCTCTGAAATCTGTGCTTGGGCTCGGCCCTCCTCCTGCTTTCCCCTTCTCTCTGAGCCCCCAACAGATGTCGCTGCTTCAGTCATGGCCTTGGTGAGTGCTGTGGACGCAGACACCTGTCACGGAACCTGGGGATGCTGCTCGCTGCTGGCTCAGACCAGGGAACAGTGGGAAGGGAGGGAGAGGTGGCTGTCCCCTGTGAATGTCCTGGGGCGCTGAAGCAGATCAAGGGCCCGGGATCCCCGCGCAGAGCTGACCAGAGCAATGCGAACAGGCCAGCAGAGGGGCAGACCCCGGGCAAAGAGGCAAACTCTACAGACCACAGCTCAGCAAGTGGAACAAAACACAGCACATATCTGTCCTTTGGGTTTCGATGACCTAGAGATGTGGGGTTGTCGCATGCCTGCCGTGGTGTGCCGCGGAAAGAGTTGCCTCACAAGCAGAGGCAGCAAAATGATTTGGAAATTGTCGTGATTTTTCATGTGGATTGTGTATTTCCAGAAGATAAAAATGAGTTGTTTGTGCCCTCGCTATAAAATGCTAATCTAATTGTTTTCATTTCTGACAGCAGATATAAAATCCAAATATTAATAAATACCTGTTCGTTAAATTGGTGGCCTGGTCTAAAAATGCAGCCCCCAAGGTCTTGTTTGCTGGTTGCTGTATACTTGTGTATAAACATCTACTGTGGGAGGAACGCAGTTTAGGGGAGCCGTATTTTCTCCTGTGGTCTGGATGCCCAGCTTTCTCTACCGTTAGCACTATTACAGTGTAAGGCCCCCTGGGCTGCTCTCTCCTGCGGCCATCAAGCAGCCTACAAGACAGGGTGAAAGGACATTCTGAGCCCTACTTGTGCCTCCTGCTACCTCACAGGCTGCCTCACTCCATGGATATTGCCTGTTGTACTCATAAGGCTCATATCCAGGAATAGGTGAGTACTGGGCACTTGCTCATTTGACTGTAGGAATAAAAGCTAACATTACAGGATTCTTGCCATCTGTTAGTGCCTTTATTAACTCCATTAATTCTCAACATTATGAAGCAGCTGTAGTTATCATCCCTACTTTTATGACAAGGAAAATGAAACTTTGAGAAGCCAGATGACTTGTCTAAGAGCACACAGATAGAGAGGGGGGAGATGGGATTTGAGCCAAAGCTTTATGACTCCAAAGACCCACCCTCCTCAGATCATCACAGCATCCTGGGTTTCTGGAGTGGGTGGAGAGGAGAACAGGGAGCCTTCTTCATGGGTATATAGGTGAGATGCTCATGAGCCTGAGATCCCTGCCTTGGCCATAATCTCCTTTGAGGAAAGTGGCCATGGGTGGCTTTCCCCCATCGTGTCATGGCATGCACCATGTGTCAATCAAAAGGAGTTCTGCTACCACGACTGCAACTTATTAGGCCACCAAGCTCTGTGAGACTGGAACAGTGCCTCTTAACCATTGGTGAAGCTCTAGTACTTAGCACGTAGTAGGCGCTCAATAAATACTTGTTGAGTGAATGAATAAATGAATGGATGGATCTGAAATTGGTGCCCAACCTATGGCAGCCACGTTTGAGTTATAAAAACATGAGATCTCCGAGGTGGACCAACACAAAACTTTACTAATGGTCCACATTGGATGGTGGCAAATGGATGGCATGAGATCCTTGGAAAGTATGGAAGTCAGGTGTATTCTGAGGGGGCGTGTCCTCTCCACAAAGCCTATTGGATGTCCCAGTCTGGAGAGAGCAGGGACCCAGAGGGACAGCACAGCGCAGGGGCTAATGTCCTCTGCCACTCATGTTTCTGGTATCTTTCATAGAACCTCCAGCATTAAAGGTGATTAGAGAACCTCACTTTCTCAGAATATTAACAAGCATCTGCAGGACTTGCCCAGTCTGTCAGAGAGAATTGATCCGTTCTATGTGAGCCAAATCTTCCCACAGAAGGGCATGGGGAAGGCAGGGGCTGGTCTCTTTCCACTTCCTTCTTCCCTCTAGTTTCTCAAGAGAATTCAGTACCCCAGTAGCTGCATGTGTGTGTGCACGTGTGCACATGCATGTGTAGCAGGGGAGGGGAATGACTGCCCATTCTTTGCTTCCCAGGAACACAGGACTGTGGCAAAACAGTGGTGGCATCTTTGGAAATGAAAAGAAGGTGGGACATTATATCCTCAAACACCTGGCCATTCCTCTGTCTGTGGGAAGTGTTCTCACACACAGCAGAGAGCACGTCCCCGTGTTTATGTTACATGGGGCCATGTGCTCCCACAGTCTTGAGCTGTGGGAACCCACGGAAGGAGGAGGAAACACAGCTATAAAGGAAAACAAGGTTAGTAAACATGAGTCAAGCTAACACACAATTTGTGAGCTCCTTAGACGTGCTCTGGACTAATGATTTTCTTTTCAGCTTTCATCAGGGTTGTCAAATTCCCATCAGTGCTAGTCTTGGGTAATTTGGTTTTGTATTTTAGAATACTGTGTACTGTCTGTGATCAACACCCTGGACTTCCCACTGTTATTGATCTCCTGGGCCTGATTCAGTCAGCAAGTGGGCAGGGATCACTAGGTAATTTTCCAGCCTATTCCTGAGCCTCTAGGCTATTACTTTCTGTTGTTGCTGCTGTTACAAGTACTGGCTCATCATCTGGAAAAAAGATAAAGCCTCATCCTGCAGGCATCACTTCTTACAATGGCCAGAGCTGCTTCTATCAAGGATAAACCTTAATGGTGCTTCCCATGGGTGCCTAGCCTGCAAAGCCCACTGGCATCCTGCCTCTTGGTTTTGCTCAGAGGAGTAACCCGGGTATCATGACACCACAGGCTAGACATTCAGCCCCTTCTTAGAGAACAGGCATATTGCATCAAGAATGTGGTTGGGATGATGCATCCTAATTAAAGGCTGAAGAAATCATTTTGTGTTGTGACTGCAGCATTAGCTGCCAATGCCATAACTAGCTTGTGCACGCTCTCATTCTGTTTTTCAAATGTCGAAAAATATAAGCGTAAAAAGTGTGTTAGTGCCCATAGTTGGGAAGGAGAGGGGTTTCATCTCAGGACTGGCTCTGAGGATTAGTTGTGGCTGCCTGGAGGGCTTGTCAGGCGGAGTCCAGGCTCTGTTGGCAAGAACTCGAGATTGATTAATCATGTCTGCCATCAGAGCAGGCACGGGGACAGTGGGGTTACTGTGCAATATTTTGTCAACGTGGTTTAAAATGTGGATTTACAAGGTTTATTAATGCGGATGTATAATGTGGATTTATAAGGTTTATAATGTGGATTTATAATCTGTAATGCCCCTGTAATGGCAATGACCAACTGTCTCTCCTCATCTTTTTCATAAAAATATTCCAAAGATTCTTCTCATTAGATGAAACTGAATCCTTACTCACTAATTATGCCTGCAAAATGAAAAGCAGCTGGAGAAAAGACCAAGGAAACATGGCTATATCTGAGATAGTCTGAAATTTCTCAGTGGAGCCATGCTGGTCATTCAAAGGCCTGGTTACAGGGAAGAACGCAAGCTTTGTATTTGAATCCTGATCCACCACTAGCTGAGTGACCTTGAGCAAGTTACTTTACCTCTCTGTTTCTCCATCCCTAATGTGGAAACAATTTCTACCATCCTGAATGGATGTAAACATTGGGGAATTATGTTGAATCCTGTAGGAATGATAAAGGTAGGCATGGTTGAGGAATGGGGAGCTCTGGCTCCTAGAGCATTCTAGTAATTCATCTCAACACTATAACTGAATAATCACTTTTCCCTCAGATCCTTGAGTGGCATGATGGGAAAAGCCATGGGATGAAAGTCAGAAGACCTGAGCACACATTCTAGCTTAGCTACTTCCTAACTGGGGGATCCTCGCTGAGCTTCAGGGTTTCCTTCAGTGAAACAAGGAATGCTAACATTCCCACCGTTAGGATGATCTCGACCATATAATCCTTATGAAAGTGCCTGTTGTATAGTAGTTGCTCAAAAACTATATATCAAATCTTTAATTTTAAAAAACTTTTATTTGAGACTACACAGTTTTTTAAGAACAGTTTCAGAATTACAAAAAAAAAAAAAAAAAAAAAAAAACCTTGAGGAAATAGTACAGAGAATTCCCATATTCCCAGCCCATGGTTTTCCCTATTATTAACATCTTACACTGGTCTGGGGCATCTGTTCAACTTAATGGATCAATATGGACCCATTATTATTAACTAGTGTTCATGATTCATTCAGATTTCCTTAGTTTTTTACCTAATGACCCTTTTCTATTTTGGAATCACACATTATGTTTGGTTGGCATGTCTCCTTAGACTCCTCTTGGTCGTGACAGTTTCTCAGATTTTTACTTGCTTTCAGTGACCTTTATAGTTTTGGAGTATTGATCAGTATTTTGTAAGATGTCTGTCTACCTATTAGAATTTGTCTGATTTTTCTCATGATTAGAATGGGGTTATGGCTTTGGGGATGAAGACCATTAGAGGTAAGAGGCATTCTCATCACACTATAGCAGGGGCACATCCATGATTTATCACTGTTCATACTGACCTTGATCACCTGGCTGAGGGAGTATTTGTCAAGAGTTTTCTACTGCAAAGTTACTCTTTTCCTCCCATTCCATATGGTATTCTTTGGAAGGAATTCACTATGCAAAATTCACACTTGAGGAAAGTTATGTTCCAGCTCCTTGAGGGTGGAGTATCTATATGAATTATTTAGAATTCTCCTACAAGAGAGATTCATCTCTTCTCTCCATCTATTTATTTTCCAATCATTTATTTATATTAACACAAACTCATGAATATTTGTTTTGTACTTCAAGTCATAATCCAACACTATTTTATTTATTTTTTTGCCCAAACCATTCCAGCTTTGGCCATTGAGAACTCTTTCTGTTGGCTTCTGTGTGCCCTGACATACTACCATCAGTATACATTTTTTTTAAACACTTCCTTGCTTTCTGACACTACAAGATGTCTTTTAAGTCTTTATTTTGAAATAATCATAGGCTCAGGGAAAATTACAAAGAATTGTACCAGGAAGTTCCACGCACCTTTTCTCTAGTCTTCCCCAAAGTTGACAATTTGCGCAATAAGACAAAAACCAGGAAGTTGCCATTTGTACAATCCACAGAGTTGTTTCAGACTTCTCTCATTACACGTGCACTTGTGTGTGTGCCTGTGTGTCTGTGTACATGTGTAGTCTTATGCAATTCGATGACATGTGTAGCTTAATAGAACTACCACCACACTCAAGATAAGGGGCTATTGAATCACCACATGGCTCCCTTTATATTGTCCTCCCCCAACAAACTCTAACCTCTGGCACCAGTAATCTGTTCTTCACTTCTGTAGTGTTTTTGTTTAAAGAATACTATATAAATGAATCACACAATAAAAAACATTTGGTATTGGCTGTTTTCATTCAGCCAATTCCCTTGCAATTCATCCCGGCTGTTGTGTACATCAATTGTTCATGCCTTTTATTGATGTGTAGTGTCCCGTGACATGGCTGTTTAATTTAATCAATAGTTTACTCATTCCCCATTGAAGGATATATCTTGGGTAGTTAACGGTTTGGGCTATTTTGGATAAAGCTGTTATAAGTATTTGTATATTTAGTATATAAGTTTTCATTTCTCTAAAATAAATGCCCAAGAGTACAACTGCTAGGTCATTCAGGAATCCATTTTAAGTTTTAAAAGAAACTGCCACACTCTTCTCCAGAATGACTGTGCCATTTTACATTCCCACCAGCAATGTCTGAGTGATCCAGTTTCTCTGCATCTTTGCCAGCATTTGGTGTTGCCACTATTTTTTATTTTAGCCATTCTGGTGAGTGTGTAGTAATATCTCTCTATGGTTTTAACTTACATTTCCTTAATGTTGGACATCTTTTCATGTGCTTATTTGTGAATCTTCAAGTTTTCAAATAATGAAAATCAAGTAACAAATATATATCGTCAAACTACTGAACATGGGTAAATTTTTCTAAGAGTCAGAAAGTATCTACTAAGGGCTCTTTGGATTTTTTTTTTTAGGAGCCCAGAACCTTCCAGCAGGCTGCTGTACATGCAGAGGATATAGGAGATTGAACCCAGGTGTTTCCTCAGTTGAAGTAACAGCAGGTGTTAGTCAAACACTTAGTTTAATACCAGGTGAGACCAGGGACTTGCATTTCATTGAATGCTCCCACAAATCCACAGTGTGATAAAAGAGAGCAAGCATTTTGCTATTTGCCCAAAAAACAGTTAGGAATTCAAACAACCAGAATTTATGAGACTCCTCTTTGTACTCTCTATGAGAGAACCATCTGGGGAGTGTCCGCAGCAGAATAAAGACCAAGATTCCACCTGACATTACATATTTCGACCCTTCAGTCTCTGGCCCTGGTTGGGTGAACATACAGTGAATTAAAATGCATTTTTATCTACAGTTGCTATTTCACCTCTCATCACTTTCTTCCTGAGGCACCAGAAAAGATTCTGATTCCTATTAACCAATCTTTCATCTTTAATTATAGCAAGCCTATTAAGGCTGGTTTGTCATCTTTCCTCAGATTTTTACATCAGAGATCCATTCTGCCACCAAAGGCAGGCTCCCTTCAAAGGCATCACATAACTTCGCCGGAGCATCCCAGGCATGGGCCCTGGAGGAGTGGTCCTGCCAGTGAGCCTGGGGAAGGAGTGGCAAGACACCCACTGGGCCCCCAGGGCTCTGCAGAGCAGCTGCCACACCAACTCAAGCTTTTCTGAGAGACAATAATACACTCCATCATTGTTTAAGCCACTGTTCTTCTGGGTCTCTGTCATACATGCCAAGCCCACATCTAGCCAATGGAGATAGCAGCCCAATGAGCAGCCCTATATCACACACCTCTTTTCTCTGTGCCCTGAAGACAAGACTAATCCATCCACATCTAGGGATGACCTCATGACCTCAGTGCTCCAGACACTACCAATTATTTAAAGTTGCCCCTTGAAATGAACCCAATGCCATTACTGTCTGGAGGTGAAAGATGCTCAACCTTGTCCCAAAGACTCCTTTGCTACTGACTAGCATATGTCCCTATTGGTCTGTGGAGTAACCTGTGGCCTTTGAGGTAACCAACTCTCCTTGAGTTTGCAGAGGAGGAAACAGAAGGAGTAAGACTTTTTTTAAAAAAGATTTTATTTATTTATTCATGAGAGACATACAGAGAGAGACAGAGGCATAGGCAGAGGGAGAAACAGTCTCCCTGTAGGGAGCCTGATGCAGGACTTGATCCTGGACCCCAGGATCATACCCTGAGCCAAAAGCAGATGCTCAACCACTGAGCCACCTACGTGTCCCAGAAGGAGTGAGACTCTTAATGGTGCCCAGGAATCTGGCCTTGTCTGCTTGAGGACACCCAACCATGGCTCAGAAAAAGATTTTGCATTTAGAATTTATATTTGTCTGGGTTTGCTGATGGACCTTTTGCAGCAAAAGGAAGGCATCACTTGGAGCAAGAATGTATCTTTTCTTCTTTTTTTTTAAGATTTTATTTATTTATTCAAGACAGACCGAGAGAGAGAGAGAGAGAGAGAGAGAGAGATAGGCAGAGGGAGAATCAGGCTCTATGTAGGGAGCCCAATGTGGACCCAATCCTGGGACTCCAGGATCATGCCCTGGGCCGAAGGCAGGTGCTAAACCGCTGAGCCACCCGGGGATCCCCCAAGAATGTATCTTTCAAACTCCTTGTCTCCAGTTGGCTCCTAGCAGAAGTTCTTGAAATAGTTTTTTGAAAAGAGGAAGGGAGTAAGACAGCACCCACAGAGAAGGCCCACTCCATCAAAGAACCAGGACAGCTCCATCTGGGTTGTATTCATTGTTTAGAGGCAGATTGGTTTTCCTACCTCTGGGTTGCTCTTGGCATGCATGAACAAACATGTCCAGGGAGCCATCCAAGCTCTGAGGAGTATGGTGCCATGACCAAGAGTGCCAGCTCTAGAGCCAGGAGCTGGACTTGGATTCCAGCTCCTCCACTCCCCAAAGGAAAATACTTCCAAAGGCAGATACTTATTGAGTTCAGACTATACAAGCAGGGAGCCCACTGTAATACAACTCAAGGGGTGCCAAAAGTGACCAAGACATTTTTAGTATAAAACGTGGGAATTATATAAGAAGTCCTTCTTAAAAGATTTATCCTGTAGGAACTTACTACTGAGGCCAGAGCAGACCTTCCTCCACTGGGATGATCCTAAGCCTACAAGCTGTCTACATGGGAAACAAATAAGTGAGCAACCTGGCTGAAGCCAGGAAAAGTGCAAAGCCCTGGGGGGTAGCCTTGACTGACAGATTTATGGGGTATGGGAGTGAACTGAACAAGGCAGTCATGGGGGGGTGAGGGTGAAGGAGTGGGGGGGCCTCCAGCATGGTCAGCTCCCCTTAGGAGTGTATAGAGGAGCCACATGGGAGTAAGTTACACACTGAACAAGCAAACTTACAAACTGAATGAGAGAGCCCAGGAACTGCATGACCCTGCACCTGGAAGCTAAACTCCTCCCTGTTTGCAGGTAAGCAGGGCTGCGTGGCAGAGCTAGACGCTGGAGTGAGGCCAGACTGACTTGGAGATCCCTCAGAGCTCTCTCTGGCAAGGAATCCAGGTGCCAAGTCTCAGCTGATTAAAAAAACAAACAAACTGGGAATGACAGAAATGCGGCTGGGTCATTTCAGTCTGCTGATCAGCTTATCCAGGCAGATGCTACATGAGACAAGAATTGCCTAACGACACAATTTATTTTAAATTACTTTTTAAATTTATATTTTTACAGAGAGGAGAGGGCAGAGTAGATGGAACTAAATTCAAAAGTGATAAGGAGGAATGTCTAAGGATGGGGAGAAGGCTGAACAAATCACCAGTGATCCTTTCCACATGAAGGAGGCTAGTGTGTGATGTGTTCAAGCATACGAGGCAGCAAATAAATGGGCAGCTTCCACTTGGAAAGCCAAAGCTTTCCCAGCTCTGTGTGTGGTCCCAGAGGCCAAGGATGTTTTTATTTCTGGCTCCTTCTCAGAAGAATCATCAGCTTGAAGCCATACACATTGCTGAATTTGGATGTGAAGCTTCTGTGGGATTAGATCCACTGATCCAGACAGCAGTGATATTGTGATTTATCATAGGAAACATACATTGGGTATTCCTCTGGTTCTGGCACAGAATTCCTAGGGTTTTAACTCTTGGTATTCCCCATGAGAGCTATACAGGTGTCTTTTTTTATACTAATAAGGCCACTTTGGGGATGCACCTAAGGATGGGGGCTGGCTCTCAGGAAAACCGACCAGGGGATTAGAGGGCTGGAGGCTGAATCAATGACTAATGGCCAATGACTTAATCAATCACATCTATCTAATGAACCCTCTGTAAATTCCCAGAAGGATAGGGTTTGGAGAGCTTTTGGGTAGACAAACACTTGGAAATTTGGAGGCAGTATCATGTTCAAATAGGTTGTGGAAACTTCGTGCCCTTTCCCTGTAACTTGCTCTATGTGCCTCTTCTATCTGGCTATTCTCAATTTATAGCCTTTTAATCTAGTAAGAAAAATGTTTCTCTGAGTTTTGTGTGCCACTCGAGCAAATTAATTGAACTCAAGGAGGGGGTCATGGGGCCCTCTGATTTATAGTCAGTCCATCAGAACCTGGACTTATGATTGGCATCTGAAGTGAAGGGCAGTCTTGTGGGACTGAGCCCTCAACCTGTGGAATCTGATGCTGTCCCTAGGTAGATAGTGTCAGAATTGAGTGGAATTGTAGGACACTCATCTAGTGTTGTGAGGTATTCCTTAAATGTGGGATGAAACCCCCTTCTTTCACCTCCCCACACATTAGAAATTGGGTGTCAGAACCTCTTACAGCCGACCATCTATAGGCAGAATGTTGCTAGAATGTGCGAAGAGAAGGTCCCTTTTTCAGGATAATGCAGTTGCAATGTCAAGGCAGCTGACTTATACCAAAGCACCTACGGTTTTAGTTCTATTTTTCATAAGTAAAACTTATGCTTTTTAAGTGAAACTTTAGTACAAAAGCAATGAAATCTTGACTTTGGTTTTCTCAACTTACAAAACTGCTTTCCTGTATTTTCAATAGTTTTATTTCACAGACTTCTGTCAATTAAAAAATCCCTTTGAGAAGTCACCTCAATATCCACCCTACTTCCTCAAGCTACCATTGGCACTACATTGATGTAGTAACATATACAGGTTCATTCTTTGTGGGAAGGACTCAGCAAACAAATCAATAACACATGCCTCCAGGTACAGGATTGACCAAGTACTCTGTGTACATCTCCCTGACCCCCATGGTCATACCAGTAGTGTTGAGAGAAAAGCAAGAATGCATCGGGGCCAAGGAGTATTACAGTCAGAGCCCCCATGCCAAGCTTCTACCCGACAGGGCATGGGCTGGACTTGTAAGTGAGCCCTCCAGTTCTAGGCCACACAAGCATAGTCTGATGGCATAAATGAACGTAATGCGTACAGACAGGGGCAGTAATGCCAAGCCAGGCTGGCTTGGGAGGCACTGGGGCAGAGAGACCACTGGATTTTACTCAGGTCCTGGGTGCGAGCCCTTCATTCAAAGCCTCCAGAGTCCTGGGTAAGCAGCAGCCCCTCTATCCCCTGTGCATTCCCTGTCTGGGTCCTACTTCTCCAACTCCTGGGGTACATGGACCCCTTAACCTGTCAGACCATAGTTGTGTCACTTTTACGATCAACTCAGAGGTAACTACCACCCTCTAGGAGGAATCAAGCAAAGAAAGGTGTAACAGCTTTGGATACTTCAGAGTGCAGCCCATGGCTCAGGCGCTCTGGCCCTCAGTGCTGCCCATCAAGGTTTAGTTGGTATGACAACTTTCCTTAATGAAAGGCTTGTTTGTGGGCAGGGTGGATGCCAGCCTGTGAGGGACTCCCTCCTCCGCCAACCAGTGGCCGATCCCTGGCTCCGGCTGATGGCCGCCATGGAGCTCTCTCTGTGTCCCTTGAGGGCCACCTGCCTACAGTTCTCAGAGCCTCACAGCCCACAATCTGGTGAAATCTGATGACGTCTGTTTTCTCTTGGCCTCTGAGCATTAGAAGAACCTCAATCCTCAGGTGGCAGCAGTTCTACTCAGCCCCTCACAAAGGGATTCCTGAGAAAGGGATCCACAGGCCAATACCTAAGTAGACTTGCCTGCCATCTTGGGTCTAGGATTCAGAAACTGTCATTCTCATTTCAACTGCTAAATAATTTTCTTATAAGTAGTTTGTGTAAAGGGAAGAAAGTGTGTGCACTTTAACCATATTAAACTGATATGTTATTTATTCCACATAGATTATTTTCCTGTGGTTTTTCACATATTGAATTAATGAGATTTATTGGCAGTGAGAAGAGAAGAAGGTAGACACCTCCTTGAAGAAAGAAATCCTTATGCATTTTGAGTCTCCAATTAGAGATTCTTCAGTCCAAAGAAACAGTAGTCTTGAAAGCCAGACTTCATTGATGCAGAAATGTTCTAAATTCAAAAGCTTCTATTTATATGAGAAGAACAAGTATTGGCCATTGGCCACGTCAACATGGAGTGTTACTGTAAGATGTGGTATATAGGGAAAGTGGGAAATGGTGTCAGAGGACAGCCTGCCACCCAGAAGGGGAAAATCCCTCCTGGCACCAGAAGATGCTTAGAGAAGTCTGAAAGAGATGATTCTTGAATTAAGATGTTGCTTGGGCTTCACAAGATTGGGTGAAAGGAATCAGACAACAAAAATCTCAATGGACACCTAGGAGAGGTTGGGGGCAAGCCCAAGAGCACCATGCTGATTGTCCTGGTGTACCCTCACCCCGGCAGAGGGTGGGGCTAGATAAAAGTCTGAGAAGGGACCACACACAGATCATGCAGGGAAGGGAAGGGATCTTCCAGTTCCCAGACTTCACCATGGAAAGGGATGAGAGCACAGGGGTCTGAAGATAGGGCGTGGCATGGTGCCAAGGAGGCAGCAAGTATATGGCCTTGGGTGGAAGCAAAGGTGCAGACCTGGGACTGCAGCCTTGAATGCCAGCCCCACAATTCAAAGGCTGTGTGGATTTTCCTGCTCCTCAGAGTGCCCGGGCACCGGTCAGGACTCAGAGCTGGGAGTGGGGCTATTGAACAGAAGGGGTGGTTCTGAATGGAGAGACAGTGTTACAGGGAGATGTGAATCTCTCCCAAGCCAGCTCCACTCATCAGTAGGAATGTGGGCTCCTGAGCAAGACGGACACAGTTACCATCCAGATCTTGACAAAAGCTAGCTCATACTGCCTGGTGACCTGGGACCAGCTCTCCAGAGCAGCTCCACTTCATCACAGTGCCGTCCCTTCCTCTGTTTCAGAGCCCCCAGGTCGTCTACTACTGGCCTGCCTGGCCTGGCCTACAGCAGTGGGGGAACTCAGAGGTCAGCTGGAAGGCCTGGAAGGCCTCTCAGTCTCCATGGCCTGGAAACAGGAGGGGGTGGGAAAGGGCCAGCAATGGGGTGTACATTGACGAGGCAGAGGAGGATGAGACACAGGGGCAGCAGAGCTGCCCCCATACCCTTTTATTGCTCTGGTGAGTTGGCCTTGGAGCAGTTTCTGGTTCCAGTTGGCTTATCCAAAAGCAAGGGTTAGGGTGGTGCACTTGCCATGGAGCATTTCAGACCTGACTTGATTGTTCCCTCTTTGGATTCCCAAGCTCTGGGCAGTGGCACTTGGCACTGAGAAGTGCTCCTTCATGGTCCTACCCCATGTCTGGAGTAGCCTCATGTGTGTAACTTGACTCTTTTGAAGCACTTCCTGTGAGCCTGGCTGGCCTTGCCCTCAGCTCTTTAAAACGACTGTCCCCATTTTACAGATAGGAAACTGAGGTCAGCTAACTTGTAAGTGGCTAAGCCAGCTTTGAAACCAAGTCCTATCTGACTCCCGTGCCCATGTACCATCACTTCCTTTTTTTGCACTAGCCCCTTGGGTCTTGTTTCCACCCTCACTGGGATGACCCTGCTTCATGCCAGGGCCCTCCTCCCTCACTGCATGCTCCAGGAGGGTAGGCACTTCAGTGGGGGGTTCTCATTGTGTATTCCAAGGCAACAGTACTGGCCAGAGTCGGGCTCAGTAAGTCTCCATAGAATGAATGCAGGGTGGGCGGCAGGTGTTAAGGGACTCCATTTTCTCAGATGGTGCCTAATTTCTAAAAGTATTGTCTGGGGGCAGCCCAGGTGGCTCAGCGGTTTAGCGCCGCCTTCAGCCCAGGGCGTGATCCTGGAGACTCGGGATCGAGTCCCACATAGGGCTCCCTGCATGGAGCCTGCTTCTCCCTCTGCCTGTGTCTCTGCCTCTCTCTGTGTCTCTCATGAATAAATAAATAAAATCTTAAAAACAAACAAACAAACAAAAGTATTGTCTGAACTGAAGAGGACCTTAGAGATGCACCTCACCCAGAGATAAGGCAGCCTTCGTTACCCTTCCAGCTGGAGAGCCAGTCTCTTCTGGTATCTCCATTCTCAAACCTCCTGAGCCTAAATTTCTCCTTCCCTCTCCATCAGGCATCATTATAGGCAGAAGAATATGTATGTTTCTGCCTTTCCACCAAAATGATCATTTCAATGAATTTCTAAGAAACCCTAGTTTCTAGCTCATCTGACCCATTTCTGTCACCTTAGCACTTCATCTCAGGGTTCCTCAGGCAGAAAAGATGTAGTCTGTCTTTCTTCCTTTCTCCTTACCACCTCCCATCCCTTTCTCCTTTATTTTCTTTCTTCCTTCCTTCCTTCCTTCCTTCCTTCCTTCCTTCCTTCCATCCTTCCTTCCTTCCCTCCCTCCTTCCTCCCTCCGTCCTTCCCTCCTTTCCCAAAATAACCTATGAATATACTCAACATAATTAAACACATGGGAGAGGATAAGCCAAATAAAATGGAAATATCCCTGTCCTTACAATCCTATCTCTGGGCTCATTCTTGGGAAGCAGTCTTTTTCTCCTTTTCCTTATTTTCTTAAGGTCTTATGATCATTCCTAATAGCTCTTTCTTTCTTTCTTTCTTTCTTTCTTTCTTTCTTTCTTTCTTTCTTTCTTTCTTCTTTCTCTTTCTTCTTTCTTTCTTCTTTCTCTTTCTTTCTTTCTTTCTTTCTTCTTTCTTTCTTTCTTTCTTTCTTTCTTTCTTTCTTTCTTCTTTCTTTCTTTCTTCTTTCAAGATTTTATTTATTTATTCATGAGAGACAGAGAGAGAGAGAGGTGGAGATATAGGCAGAGGGTGAAGCAGGCTCCCTGAGAGGAGCCCAATGCGGGACTCAGTCCCAGGACCCCAGGATCATGACATGAGCCAAAGGCAGATTCTCCACCACTGAGCCACCCAGGTGCTCCAATAGCTATGTTTCTTATCTTTCAGAGTAGACTGTCCACAGATTGAGAATCTTCTTTGAAAGATAAGGGATTCATAGTACATCTCACCTTATACTATACTAATACTACTTCTCACCATCTTCTCTCTTTCCCAATTTTTGTTAGTTATTTTTATTCGTTGTAATCAGTAATTGCCTGTATGACTTTAACATAATATGCATAACCCCCAGTTTCTTGATTCATTTACCTAAGGTTGTATCTATGGACTCTTATTCACTTTACAGAATAAGAAATAAGTACACTCCCCTACTCCTGGTTTCAATTAGTTATATCAATTTTACACTGTCTAGGTTTGCAAACTTTACATTCAGTTTTGTGACTAAATACATTGTTCATGCTTCTTCTTTAAGTTGATTTTAAACATTGAAATTGTAATACTATACTTAAAAATCATTGCATAAATGAGAGTGTTATCGAATGTCCAGCAAAGGAAATAGAATTTTTTTGCCACCAGAATCTTGCCTCTCAAAGAAGAATCATCTAAGCATCAAGTTAAAATGCTTTTCTTTCCATGTTAAAGCAAATGGTGAGTATTCGTCATTTCTAATGGCTGGGTAATAGTCCATTGTATACATAGACCACATCTTCTTTATCCATTCATCTTTCAATGGACACTGAGGCTTTTTCCACTGTTTGGCTATTGTGGACATTGCTGCTATAAACATTGGGGTGCAGGTGTCCCAGCATTTCACTGCATCTGTATTTTTGGGGTAAATCCCCAGCAGTGCAATTGCTGGTCGTAGGGCAGGTCTATTTTTAACTCCTTGAGGAACTTCCACACAGTTTTCCAGAGTGGCTGCACCAGTTCACATTCCCACCAACAGTGCAAGAGGGTTCAATGTGGATGGAACTGGAGGGTAATATGCTGAGTGAAGTCAGTCAATCAGAGAAAGACAAACATTATATGGTCTCATTCACTTGGGGAATATAAAAAATAGTGAAAGGGAATAAAGGGGAAAGGAGAGAAAATGAGTGGGAAATATCAGAGGGAGACAGAACATGAAAGACTCCTAACTCTGGGAAATGAACAAGGGGTAGTGGAAAGGGAGGAGGGCAGGGGGTAGGGGTGACTGGGTGACGGGCACTGAGGGGGGCACTTGACGGGATGAACAGTGGTGTTATGCTATATGTTGGCAAATCGAACTCCAATAAAAGAATATACAATAAATAAATAAATAATAAATAAATAAATAAATAAATTCTTAAATAAATAAATAAATAAAATGGTTTTCTTTGATCCATTTCTAATGCAGTGACTACAGCATATTTTCCCATATCATTCTCCATCTTTGGTTCATTTTCTATTTTGCTGTTGTGCATCCATGAATAATTTTTTTGTAATAGTTTGTAAAAATGCACAACTTCATCTGAATCCTTGCATACCCCAAGTATCTATCTTTTGTTTCCATTTGTTTGGCAATTTATTTTTGCTTTAATTTTTTGGGGTGTGAGGGTTATTGAGGTATCAATTTGTATATAGTAAGGAAAACAAATCTTAAGTGCATAGAGGATGAATTTTTGCATGGGACCACCACCCATATTATGATATAGAACATTTCCATTACCCAGAAAGTTTCCTGCTGGGTCAATGTGATTGCCTCATCAATTCAGAAAACTATTGTGGTCTCTCTTGCCATAAATTTGTTTTGCCTGTTCTGAAGTTACATAAATTGATTAGTTTCTCCTCTGTATTTACCTTCTTTCATTCAACATATTAACTATGTTATAATTCCATGTTATTGTGTGTACCAGTAGTTTGTGCTTTTCAAATTGCTTGGTAGTAAGGAGTGTATCCATTCTCCTGTTGATGGACATTTGGATTGTTTCCAGGGTTTGGCTATTACAAATGGGTCTACTATAAACATTCATGCACATGTCTTTTTGTGGACCGCTCTTGGCTATACAGTAGATACTGTCAAATAGTTTTCCAGTGTGGCTGAGCCAGTCACATTCCACCAGCAAAGGGTAAGTTATAGTCAACTCACTTCACCGACACTTGTTATCGATAGCTCTCCTACCTTCAGTTATCCCAGTAGGCATCTCATTGTGGCTTTGGTTTGCATTTCTCTGATAAGTAATGTTGTTGAGGACCTATTCATATGTTTGCTGGCCACAATGCAAGGATATACTTGCATTGATCATTGGACTTGAGATATAATCTTAGGCTCAAAATAATTTTCAGAACATTGAAGACATTTTTTTGGTTGTCATTGACAAGATGACTATGGGAAATTTTAGTCTTGTTTTTTTGTAAGCCCCTTGTTTTCATCTCTCTGGGAGTTTTCAAACTACTTCTTTACTGTTGAAGTCCTGTAGTTTTAACAGGATGAGAGTGGATGTGGGTGTTTTTTCATTAAAATTATTTGGTTCTAGGTGAATTCTTTCAATATGAAAACTCCTATACTTGTTCAGCTGAGGAAATGTTCTTTTTTAAGTGACTTTTGTCCTCACCTCCATCTTCTTTAGTGGAAATGCCATTAGGCAGATGTTAGGTAACCTGGATGCATCCCCTACCTGTTTTAACTTTTGTCTCAATTTATATTTCATGTTTTATCTTTCTACCTTAAGTCTTGGGGGATTCCTTGACCTTGTTTGTAGCATAATCATGAAGTCAAATGAACTTCTGTCCTCCAAAAGACCCTTAGAGGATGAATCTGTGGTTTCTTCTGGGCCAAATAGCTATGAGGTTAAAAAAAAAAGCATGTCAAACTCCATTTCTTCATTGTAGATGAGAAAGACAAACAACAAAGCCTTGGCCAAAGGGGTTAGCCAGGCTAATGAGTGGTGAGTAGCAGTCAGGGCAAGATCACCAAATTTTACTTTTCTATTACATCAAATGAGTGACCCCAGAGAAGAACACTTTAGAGGGGGCTTTTCATGGTCCCACTAGATACATCATCTAGTCATGACCTGTTTCTGCCAAAACCCTCTCCCAGCATGGGGCCTCTGTCATCCCTCATTTCCTTTGTCACCTTGGAGCATGTATCTGTCCCATATGCTCTAACATCTACACTAACAGTCATGTAAAGTGTTGGCTTACTCTGGGACAACTCTGCCTGAATGTCTTCTCTTCTCAGTGAGGCAGGATCTCAAAGGCAGGGATTCGCATTCTTCTTCTTGTTCCTCCATAGTGTATCACTGGCTCCACCAAAGGGGTGCTAGATATATTTGGGACTCTCTGGGCTCCTGCAGGTGGGAACATATCTTACTCATTCCCAAACATCAACCAACCCTGTAGGATGCTCAGGGCATAGCAGACACCCCCAGTCTCTTTATTTATTTATTTTTTAAAGATTTATTTATTTATTTTAGAGAGAACACAAACAGGAGGAGGGGCAGAGAGAGATGGGGGAGAGAGAGAAGCAGACTCCTCACTGAATGGGAAGCCTGATGCAGGGCTCAATCTCATGACCCTGAGATCAAGACTTGAGCTGAAACCAAGAGTTGGACACTTAACTAACTGAGCCACACAGGCACTCCCCCTACATATGTCTTTATTGACTGAGAGAATTTCCCATCAATCTGAACCAGAAGGTCATACATATATGGTTTGTCTTAAGAATCATCTTTTCAACTCTAGACTCCATGTGACATGGTTAAATTGGCTTGAGGACAGGAAGATTCTCCTTATCTCTGGATCCTCAAGCAACTTACAAAACGGTCTGACCCTCTTGCAAAGTGGGTCATTTCAAGGGGACCCAGACAAGGAGAGTGGTATAGGAGAGGCCGCAATTGTCTATGGCAGTTGCAAGGAAAAAATGAGATAGAGAAATAGAATGTCGGTCAGTTGTAGATCATTAAAAAAGCCAGTTCCCTTCTCTTTTTCTTCCTCATCCACAAATATATTACCACCAGCCCATCTCCCCTCTCCCTTAGCCCCTTACATATGGGTTATAAGGAAAGGGTTTGCTATAAATTAAATAGAAATGTTGTTAGTGATCAATCTATAAAGCTTTGCTGAAGGAAGGGTCGTTAAAATTTAGAACCCTTCATTTTTTTCCTAATGAGCTACCTGGGACTGGAGGGGGTGATAAATATAGCCTTTCTCATACATTTGAATCAGCCAGCTACAGTAAGATTTTTAAAAACTCATTCTAATTAAGCATTTACATGGGCAGTACTCAATATTCATTCAGGTCTTTCCCTTTCTAATAAGCTACAACTTTCACTGCTGTAGTGCAGAAAACTCCAGGGACCCCACCATTCTACTTAAAAACAGAAGCGAGTCCCTGCTCCACTCAGGACCCCATGTTCACTCCCTGCCCACTTTAGGGGCTGGAACTGACCTGTGGTCTGGTGAGCCCAGCTACCTAATCCTGTCTCCTCCTTGCTGGAGTCTGCAAGGCAGGCCAGGGTTGCAAAGTCATGCATTTATATTTCTAACAAGGATAGGACCTATTTCGTTGCAACTTCTGATGGAGGCTGGAGGGAGGTGGGAGTGGGGTTTTGTATTTTTGATTCCCATCTGTCAAAATGCAGGTGGGAGTTTCAAAAATGACACATGCAGATTCAATCAAAAAAGATTTTCTGAGCACCAGCAGAAATCCCTGTCACCCCACTCTCAAATTCTTTACAGGGAACATTCCAAGCTTTCTCTCCTGTTCCTAACCTCAGCTGACTTCCTCACCTCCTGGTTTGTGCAGAAGATGGTTGGGAACTCTCAAAACTTTTATTCCAAAGTCAGGGAAGCTACTGGCCACCCCTAGCCCATTTCCCTTCCTCCCCTTTACATAGGGGACAAAGGCTGATTTGACCCTTCTAGCTCTGGTTCCCAGTCTCTTGAACTTTCTCAGGGACATGGGGTCTTGGGTTGTGTCCCTCCACCCCCACCTTCCTCCCTCCACATAGGTTCTTCTCCACTGCTGCTCCCACTGCATTTCAGGATCACACAGTGTTGAGGTGGGGTCCACTTCCACACTGGGTAGTCTCCCAAATCTCCCTCTGAGGCCAGCTTGGCCCTTACTCTGCCCTTCTCAGGTAAACGTCTCAAAGGAAATTTCAATTGGCCCTGGTTCTCTGCAGCTCCTGTATTGGCTGGCTCTGTGTGGGCTTCCAGCTACCCTCTGACCAGTTTCTAAAAAGGAGTCACAGACATTTTGAGTAACATGATCAAAATTCATAGGTTGGGGCTCTTGGCTTATAGGCATTTAAAACTGAATCAGTTATTTTACTATCTCAAATTACATTGCATTCATGCTATATTTATTTATTTTCTGTCTGTCTTCCCTCAAGATGAACCTAAATTCCACAAAGATGGAGATTTTCGTATGTCCTTGTCACCAGTGTATTTTTGGGCCTGGAGCAGTGACTGGCCCCTGTGAGTTGGTTCTCAATAAACATTTGTTTTAAGTTACTTAAATTATAAATAAGCACAAAACTGCCAATATTATCAAAAGACATTAATAACCCAGTTTACCATCACATGTTAAAATTGATGAAATCAGGTGAAGAATACCCAGATATTCATCAAATTATTCTACTCATTTCTCCATAAGCTTGAAATAAAAAAAAGATTATGGGAAAAAACACTCCACCTAAAACAGTGTCTCTATCTCAGAGCTATTTTTCATGACTGAAATTAATATTCCAGTAGGAGGATTTAGAAAATCACCTTCATCTTTTTTTCCATACTTGAGAACTGAAAACTGAGCAACAAAATTAATTTTTCACATCTTTTTTTTTTTCCTACAGCATAAACTCATTTTCTCTTCACAAAGTCAGGGAGCATGCTGCCACTGTTCTTAGAACTACAAACCAGGCACTGTTTTCTCTGTCTGGCACCTTTGCTGGGCAGAGACCACAGAAGTTAAAATTCTCAGAGGATCCTAGGATAATCTCCACGAGGAATGGCTTGTCAGAGTCTGGTATGCTGGGTTTCATGTCTATCCAGATTCCTGTAGAGTTATTTTCCTCTTTGAGCTCAGACACAGCATATTTGATCTTGATTTCTTTTAGTTAATCTTGGGAGCTTTGCCAAACCCATGTCAGTTCCCCTTATCACCAGTAGGAAAGAGCAGTGAACACGGCCAATCTGTTTATCATAGCCTATGGAATAAGATCAGTATCCCAGAAGACTTGAGACATGTTCTGATGTAGGTTTTAGGCTCCTCATTGTTCTCTTGAACATGGTTGTAAAAAAAAAAAAAGTGGAATTAAAATGGGATCTACTAACCAATGGCAAATGAGCATGGCTAATATAAATCACAAAGCAATATGAACTCAGTCATTAATGACCCAATATTTAAGAGATGTCCTTCACTTCCCCAATCCAATCTAGGGACTACGAATCAGTGGAGATTTATGTAGACATTCAAGAGAAGATGCAAAATACGTCATAGATCCTGATCACAAACAAGTGATCAGAGCAGAGGCAAGGACTCAGGAGTGTTAGAATGTAAATACGAGCTAGAATGTCATCCTGAGACTATATAGAGTAAGAAAAGTAAAGGGCCAAAGGAAGACTTTATAGACATTGATATTTAAGAAGTAAACAGAGAAAGATAAACTCATAAAGAATATTTTCAACAAGTGCACAGAGAGGTAACAAGAAAACTAGAAGGGAGAGGCATCTTAGAAGCCACAGGAGGGAAAACAGGAGGTTCAAATAGAAGGGCTGATCACCAGTGCTAAATGCAAGGGGATAGTGCTAAATCTTCACTAAGAAAAGAAAAGATGGTGGATAATGGATTTTGCAAAATAAAAGATGGAAACAATCAATAAATTTAAGGGGGGCAATTTCAGAAGAGTTGCGACGAATCATACTCAAGAATGGATAGTAACTGGAGAGCAGTTGAGGTTGTTTGGTTTTTCTAAAAGATGGAAGAGACAAGTCTATTCAGGTGGCTTTAAGGAGTCTTCAGGGAGGATAAAGATTGCAGTCTCAGCAAACAGCACGGGACTTGTTAACTGAACAAGATCTTTAAGGAAGTGACACTGGTCGGAAGATTAACTCTGGCAGCAGAAGAGCACACCTACCTGACTGGGCCAGGAGAGGGTGTAAGAGACAGTGTCAATGGGGGCAAATTTGTAAGACTCCCTGGAAGAGTACTGCTTGGAAAGTCCTTGTCTGGTGATCTTCATTTTCTCAGTAAAATGGGAAGCAAAACTGTCTGCTAGAGATGAAGAGGGAAAGGACTTGGGTTGGAGGGTTTGGGCACAAAGATAACTTTAATAAGCAGTTCAGGGTGGGCAGAAAGGGATGCTGATAAAGCAGGGGAACAAGGCTTGCTGGGCTGCATTGAGAGCCATCTGTGGTAGCAATGGTATGTGTGGGGAATGATTTCCTCCAGTGCGATGCAGGGGCCAAGGCATAGGGCTGGGTTCCCTTAAGATTGGAGTTCTTCAGATTAGGTGTTACGGGAGGACAGGAGAGTCTTGGGAGTTGAGGAGAGGAAAATCACAGTGGTGGATGTGGGGTCTGGGCTGATGGGGGAGGAACCGAAGCCAAGGGGCAGCTGATGACTGAGAAAACATGGTTTGTCTAGGGATCACATGAAGTGATGAGATGGGAGAAGAAAGGTATCAGCAGTAAGAAAGTGAAAGGGCTGGAGAGAGGGGGTCAGCATGAGGAAGCTGGAGTCACAGCTGGAGTCACAGCTCACAGATGAAACAGTGCTGGTGGGTAAGGAGAGAACAGGGAGCGCCCCAGAGTGGTTGCTGAAGAGCACCTGAAACTTCCAGGGAGTGGGTGTCCCAATGGACAAAGAATCCCTCCAAGGGAAGGGCAGATATCAGAGCAGAGGCTAAACCAAGAGCCAAGATGAGTGTGGATGCAGACAACAGCAATGCAAGGCATCCTCAGCACTTCCCCACCCTCTTTCCATCCCTCCAGGATATGGATTGTCTCTACTACCCCTATTAAATCATCAGTTCCTTTGAGGGCAAGCATATTTTCTTCTTATGTCACTTAGAGCATTAGGAACAGTCCCATAGAAGCAGAAACACAGAGTGAGAGGTGGGAATGTCAGGATAAGCCTGTCAGTCTGTGTCCTTGGCTTTCAAGTTTGTCCCTGTGACCCCCCCCCCCCCCCCCCCCCCCCGCCCATAGCTGACAAGAGCAAAGCTGCATTTAAATTCAGTTGGGCTTGAGATTAAGAATCAGAAAGCCTATTTTCTATGATTGCCTTTCCACTTGTCAGTTTATCTACCTGTGATGGACATGCACGCCTCCCCAGCTTCACCCTAGACCATTTTCCCCAGATCATCTCTAGTGGGCATTTCTGGCTTTATTTAGACTTTAGGGTTTGTCTTTTTACTATCTTCCAGTTCCCTGGCCCAATCACAACCAGAGCACTCGAGAACTGTTGCCATTTTTTCCCTGGTATCCTGTTTCACCATTGTCCTTTGGAAACAAAAGAGGTGACAAATGGCACCCTCTTTTTCCAAGACAGAGTTTTCCTATCAACATTTGTTCCCAGTTATGTATTTTTGCATTCACTATCTCAATAGTCCAAAGAGAACACTTCTATGCGGGAGCTTGGAATTCCCATTTCATCCCTTGTTTGAGAAGAGGTTAGGGAAAACCAGGGACTCCTTTAATATCAGGGAGCTACAGTTCTCAGGGATTTGAGATTCCATTAAAAAAAAATGAAAAACCTTTATTAAAGACAGTCAAGGGTAGCCTCAGTTTAGCGCTGCCTTCAGCCCAGGGCGTGATCCTGGAGACCCGGGATCGAGTCCCACATCGGGCTCCCTGCATGGAGCCTACTTCTCTCTCTGCCTCTCTCTCTCTCTCTCTCTCTCTCTCTCTGTGTGTGTGTGTGTGTTTCTCATGAATAAATAAATAAAATCTTTAAAAAAATAAAAGAATAAAGGCAGTCAAATGCAACAGAGGGTGTTTGGGGGAAATGAAGGTGAAAGTGGAGGGAAAGAGAAAAAATGATTTATGATGGTTTGGGATGGGCATGCTCAGGCTGTTGAGCACAGTGGTAAGTGATTTATGCAGAACAGGAGCTTTCTTGAACCTGAATTTCAATGTTGGAGGAGCCAGAGGAAACCATAAGATCAAACTGCCCCATCCCTCTGGTTTTCCCTGTGTACATCCAATTTGGAGGCTTCTATTTCCAACATCTCCATGACAACAGAAGATTACAGAAATTCATTCAATCATAATTCTGGGCTGACAAGTGCCAGGAAAACATTTCATTCCTGTTTTTATAACCGGTGGTGGACAGTGTTGGGTTCTATGCCGAAAGCGAGATTTTGTCATGGTGAACTGGAAAGCAAAGGCAATTTTATCGGGCCAAAGTCACAGCCCAATACCCTGGGGGAAAAGAGCATGACCCTCCTGGGCAGCAGGAAGGTTGGCTGAAAATCCAGAAAACTCCATCCCTGTCACCAGGTGGTCTGCCTCAGTCAGGAACAGCTAAAAAGGGGGAAATAAAATTAGATATATTAATAGGTATTGTTTGTCTCAGTGAACTCAGTCGTGTTTCAGCAAAAGACCTAGGACCTTGATGTGCATCAGCCTGCTGACTTCCCAATGCGACCCTGATAGGCCATCCTCATCCTTTCCCTTTCTGCTTACTCCCCACCCCTCGCACGAAAAGAGGGAGCCACTCAACACCCATCTTTCCTTTTTGCTATGCAGTGGTGAATCACAGCAAATAATGTCATGTCACATAACTTTTCCCCTGCGAGACTAAAGCTCTGAGCCCTGATTTTATGCAGATGGAGTCACTATGAATCACACTTCAAAATGTTTCTAAGCCTCATTTTTACAAAAGAAAACATAAAAGAAAGATCTATATTTGGGAAGAATTCCAGTCTCAGGGCCATTAAATGTGCCCAGGATCTGGGACACTTGTCAGTTGGTCTCCTTACCTCTGGCTACATCATGCTCAGAAGAATAATTCCTTAAATGTCCCTCCTTTCCTGAAGAATGCCATTGTCCCATCTAGTGGGACAGTGATGGTGTATCCTGGACTGGAATTTGCTTGCCAGAGGTTAGTTTACTCTATGGGCTTAGAATTAGATTATTGGGAGAACACAAAGTAATTTATGTAAATTAACATACACCAATATGCAGAAATATGACAAATTCCTTTTTCCAAAATTCCTGAAAAAATAGTATTTTGTCAGTTTCTCAATATGTTAGTCCATCAGTTTGGCAGATATATTTAGATCAGATCAACTAAAATGTATTAAATGCCCAGTATGTGGTAGGTGTTGTCCCACACCTAATTTCATTTAATTCATGCAAAGACCAGTGTTGTCCTCATTTTGCATGTGATGCATCTGAAGGTAAGTGGCTGATCTGAGGTCAGATGGAGACAGGGGCCTTGGGCTTCCCATCCTGTGCTCTCCCACCTGCACAGATGCCTCCCTGGCCAGCAAAGGGACCTCTCCAGCAGAGACCTTGTTTGGGCATCAGAGAGTTCCTTTGTATGATATTGTTCTAGAAGCTTGGGAGATGAAACAGATAAAAGTGGTCTACTGGTTGAATTGTGGGGGACATAGTCTTTTAATTCTCTCCTCTGCCTCTTCTTTCCTCTTAAGTGATCCCTGGACCCTGTGAACTCTGCTTGAAAACCATCCCCTTAGGCTATTTGTTTTCAGTCTATTTGAAGGACTCTTCCAGAATTCAAGTCCTGACTCTGGTCTTTAGTACCTACATAGTGCAAAGCTCAGTACCATATCTGCCAACTTCCGTATCTGCTGGTTGATGATCCAAGTGGTTTTTAAGGTTGCCTGCTCTGCAGTGCTGGGGGGGAAGGATGATGTTAAATTAATGGGCCTGTGCTCCCAGGGTGTCCCTTTGACTATTCAAGTGTATCAGATCCTTCCACTCACTTCTTTGTGGGACAAGTCCTCAAGCTGCACCTTTAACAACTATCACTAACTTTTTAGGCATGATAATCTTGTTATGGTTATATTAAAAGAGTTTCTATCTTTTAGAGATACATACCAAAGCACCTACAGATATAGTAATAAAATTATTACTTCAATATTCTCCAAGGAGGGGGAATGGGTGGGATAATAGATGAAATATTCATTTTGTTGAAGCTCAGTAATGGATATATAAAGGTTTGTTACATCTTTCTTTCTACTTAGGATAGGTTTGGAATTTCCCAAAGTTGCAAATAGATATATAGATAGATAGGTAAGCAGACAGACAGATAGATAAGGGCACAAGCAAAAAAAGATAGATCCTTGCCCCAGGACCTTCTTCTTCCCTCTCTCAACTTATAGTTCCTTAAGGGTCCACTCTGCTACTCTCTGGCAGGGGCTAGTCCTTTTTCTGGAGTGGGTGAAACCTTTGTACCTGCTTCTCTGACTTGCTGACTAGAATTTTTGCCTCTACTCAAAGCTTTGCGTGCAACTCTTATTTTGGTCCTGACAGCAGCTTAGAATGTAACATGTTTCTCCACAAAGCTTTGTGGCAGGAACCATCCCCAGAAGATGTGAACAATTAAAACATTCTTTACAAAGCTCAGAAACTTTCAAGATCTCATATTTAAAAGATGAGGAAACAGAGGCTTAAGTAAGCCACCCAAGACCACACCACTATAAGACTGGTAGAACCAGCCTTGTGAACACAAACGATTTGTCGTCAGAGATTGCCTTTCTACCACTGCATCATATAGATACTACACATGACAATTATAAACAACCAAGCCTAGCAGGAAGTGACCCCACAAAAAAGAGTAGGATAGAGCAATTGTCATTTTTATTTTAGTATTAAAAGCTATTTGGGGGATCCCTGGGTGGCACAGCGGTTTAGTGCCTGCCTTTGGCCCAGGGCGCGATCCTGAAGACCCGGGATGGAATCCCACGTCGGGCTCCCGGTGCATGGATCCTGCTTCTCCCTCTGCCTGTGTCTCTGCCTCTCTCTCTCTCTCTGTGTGACTATCATAAATAAATAAAAATAAAAAAAAATAAAAGCTATTTGTAAAATAGAGAAAGTAATCCACAATCCTATCAATCTAACAAAACAGATAGTAGTTTTTTCTTTCTTCATATATTTTATATAATTAGGTTCAAAATAACAAAAATACACATTTTTATGTTTTGACTTCTAAGTATTGTATTACAGGCATTTCTTTGTATTGCCTTTCTTCAGAATATCATTACAAATATGCTATAATTTTATTATAAATCCTCTTCCTTTGGGATTTTTTTGTTGCTCCTAATTTTATGCTATTTGAAATAAGCTGGGAATGAATATCTTGAGGCATATAATTGTTTTTTTCCTTTATCCTTTTACTTTTTCTATAAAGTAAGATCATCGGAATGAAAGTTAAATAAGTTATGGCATTTGAAACTTATTACCAATTCAATTCCAAGCTGATAGTATTATTTCATATCCAATGGTATTTTTACTCTGAAGCCCTGGATGTCAACAAAATTGTTTTTTCTATTTTATATACAAATAATGTAAGGCTGGTTTAGTTTCAATTTATCTTATTTCTAGTCAGTGGAGTATTTGGAGGAGCGGCATAATTCTTTTGGCATCTCTTTTGGCCTGGCCCTGCACATCACTTATATACACACACAATTACATAGAAAAGCTACATTCCACTTAATTAGTGCTTCCAACATACAGGACAGTGCAATGGCCTCTGAGCCCTCAGCAAATATTGTTTGAAGAAAGAAGAAACTGGAGGAAATGTAAGAGCATCAGGTGTTGACTTGTCTTCTTTACTTAGCCTAAGTTTTGCCACTTAATAATTTAACAGCAGTTGTGCAAACAGCTCTTGCTTCTATAAATTTCTTCATAATCCTCTGCAATTGCCACCTCAGTCTGAAAAAAATCTCTTTCAAGTTATTAAGGCTTGATCATATCTTTTTCTCTTGAAAAACCACAATTTTGTTCTAATTATAAATTTAATTAAGACATGCAAATTGTAGAAAATCTGTAAAACAAAAACATTTTTAAAAGGGAACAAAAGTAATCTGTAATCCTATCATCTCAAAAAATCACTCTTTGATGTGTTCTACTCTAATCATATATATAAAACAAAATTGCTATCACACTATATCTATTCAGTTTGTTAGCCTGATATTTTCATTTAACATTATATTGTGAGGACTCAAAAGGTCATTAGATATTTTCTAAAAATGATTTTTTAAAGATTTTATTGTTAAGCAATATCTATACCCAACATGGGGCTTGAAATCACAACCCCAGGTCAAGAGTCATATGCTCTACTGACTAAGCCAGTCAGGTGCCCCCAAAATGATTTTTATCATTGTATAATATTATAATTATAATATGCAATATATAATCATATAATATTTAGCTAATATTACCTAAGTATATCACCATTTATTTTATGATTTTCTTAATGTTGGCCATCTAGATTGTTTTCAAATTTTCACTGTTATAAATAACACCCCAGTGGGCATTCTGGTCCATTTATTTATGGAAACTCAATTTAAGTAGCAGGATAAGCAAATGTGTTCTTAGGGACAAAGGCTCCACAGTGGAAACCTTACAGGATCAGGAGTCAGGAGGCCTGGGTTTGTGATTGTGTGTCTCCACCAAAGGCGTGCCATATCTCTGAGCCTCAGTTTCTTTGTATATAAAATAAAGGGTCTAACTAAATGATCTTTCCAGGTCCTTTCAAAGCTAACATTTTATAAGTATAAGCTAAAGCCACAACTTTCTATTTATGAACATTAAACTTCCTCATATCACCATAGAATTTTATAGTTTTTATTATTTTTGCTTTCACACATGTCAACTGAGAATATATATGGGAACATTTAGTGATGATAATGAGAGAATGACTCTTGTAGCTCGTTACATGTGGAACGTCTAAGCTGTGCTCATTAGCAAGCACAGTAGAGTTAGATTACTAGAGCAATTAAGAGGAGAAAACAATAATTAAGCCAGAAGAATCTCACGAGATGAAATACAGTCTACACTATCTACAGAATATCTGTACATGCATACAGAATATATGTTGAGAGAGGGAGACATTTTTTTGTGGCATGTTTGAAATTGGAAATTGAAATTTTCCAGCTGAAAGTCTTTCTGCATTCAAGGGCGACTAAAGATAATACAGGGCAAAAGAAAATAAGAACTGGAGTAATTGAGGCTGCCAGAAATCCCCCAAGGTCTAGTGCAAAGACTATTATTAAACCTAGTTATTGTCATGCTTTAATACTCTCCAAAACTCTGGCACAGAACTGACCCTACTGGGTCACTGGTGGTTTATTCCACAAAACCCAAAGAAAAGCTCTAAGCCTCAGTAACATTTTCTTTTCGGTTACAAAAATATTTAAATATAAGCAGAGAACAAAACAGTTCCATATGTTCCCTTTTGATAATAGCACTATTCTAGCTCTGACTTTGCAAGCCTGACAATCACCTTAAAGTTTTCCCTAGAGCCACAGGAAGCAAAGAAGTAGTAGATTTAGTATTTACAGTGTTATTTAGCCAAAGGTAACAATTGAGGCAGAACAGGTGTAAGTGACCACATTAGGAAAGGCTTTGCCAGTCATGGTGAGGACCTTGACTTCTTATTCCAAGTGGTGGGAAATAATTAGAGCAGTTTGAGTAGAGGAATGACCATAACACAATTTATGTTTTAATAGGATCTCTCTGGCTGCTTTGTGGAGAATAGACTGGGGCAGAAAACAGGGTAGGCAAAACAGAAGCTGGAGACCATATAGGGCCCAGCAACAGTCTAAGTGAGAGAGAGAGAGTGAGTTGGAATAAGATGGTAATGGGTTGGAGAGGGAATGTGTTTGACTATGTGTTTTAAAGGTAAAAGAAGAGTTTACAGGATTTGTTGATGGATCAGATACATAGTTTAAGAGCAAGATTTGAGAATGCAAGCAAAGCTTTTGGCCTGAGCAGCTGGATGAATGATACACAATTTGCTGAGATAGGAAACTGCAGAGGGAGATAATTTGGGAAAGGCCAAGAGCCAATTTTGGGTCATGCTAAGTTTGCAAAGCCTATTGGATGGTGTGGTAGGCAGAATAATGGTACCCTACAGATGTCCATATCCTAATCTCCAGAACTTGTGAATATATTTTTTAATATGGCCAGGGATAATTAAAGTTGCAGATTAAATTAAGGCTTCTAATCAGCTGACCTTAAAATAAGACTATCTTGGATTATCTGGTAGGGCCCAATGTAATCACAGGAGTCAAATGTGGAAGAATGAGGCAGAATCAGTGTCAGAATTATGTGATGTGAAAAAGACTGACCAATAACTGATGGCTTTGAAGATGGAAGGGACCATGAGCCAAAGAATTTGGGCAGCCTCTTGAAGTTGGAAAAGTCAACAAAATGGATTCTCTCCTACAGCCTCCTGAAAAGAATTCAGCCTTCTGACACCTTGATTTTAGCCCAATAAGACCCACTTTAGACTCTTGACCTCCAGAACTGTAAAATAATAAATTTGTGTTGTTTTAAGCCACTTTGTTAGAGCAGCCATGGGAAATTAATGCAAGTGGCCAAATAATATATTGTCCAAACTGGGACAGTTTTGAATGAAAGAAGTGCTATTAATACTTCACAGAGACAACAGTCATAAATCAGAACTCTCCTCCAAAATGGATATGGAGCCTTCCTATCCTTATGTCATCCTTATTGTCATGTGATGTCAGGAGAGGTGTTTTTTGTTTAGGAGAGAGGTGGGGGATAGAGAATTAAATTTGGCAAGTGCCCTCATGTAGATGGTATTTAAAGTTATAGAACTGGATGGATCACAAAGGAGTGAATATATAGAGAGAAGAGAAAATGGCCAAAGATGGAGCCTACTTTTAAAGGTTTAGAAGAAGGAGAGGATCCAGTAAAGAAGACTAAGAAGGCATATGCAGTGAGGTAGAAGGAAGGCCAGGAAAAAGAAAAAACAAACTCAAATGAATAAAGTGTTTCAAGGAGACAGGATTGATCAATTGCATCAAATGGTGGATGGGAAGATGAGAAAAAAGAGGAGCAAAAAGTGATCACTGAATTTGCCACATGGAGAGCATCAGTGACTTTAAAAAGTGATGTTAGTAAGGTCATAAGGCAAAATCCTGGCAAGAATGGGTTAAAGACATAATGGAGACAGACAGCATAGCTACTCTTTTCAAGTTTGCTATAAAAGAGAACAGAAAAACTGGGGCGGGCAGTCACTATAGGATATAGGCTAGGGAGGGTTTCTAAAAGATGGAAAATAGGGCAGCCTGGGTGGCTCAGTGGTTTAGCATCACCTTCAGCCCAGGGTGTGATCCTGGAGACCCAGGGTCGAGTCCCACGTTGGGCTCCCTGCATGGAGCCTACTTCTCCCTCTGCCTGTGTCTCTGCCTCTCTCTGTGTGTGTCTCTCATGAATAAATAAATAAAACCCTTTTTAAAAAAAGATGGAAAATATTAGAGCACATTTGTATGCAAAGAAAAGATTTAGTAGAGAAAATATTCAATGCAGAGGGAAGGTAACTGCTGGAGAAAAGTCCTTAAACAAATGGGAGGAAATGGCCCCTAGAGTATAAGTGGAAGATTGGGTCTTTAGTAGTCATATGGACAAATCTTCCACTGAGGAGGAAGAAAGGATGCAAAAAAAAATTATATTAGTATTTTTTTAACTATTGGAAGGATAAGGCGATTTTATTATTACTATTATTTTCAACTTCTCAGTGAAAGAGGAAGTGAGGTCATCAGCAATAAGGGTAGGAGTAGAGAAAGAGTGTGGCATATTTAAGAAAATTTGAGTAACGGGAAAAATAATGTCTGAGAGAGTAGGAGAATTTGATTCTCATTGAATTATCTATCAATGATGTGATAAGACTGACAACAACAACCCCTCCAAACAAACAAACAAAAAATACCCATAGAAAATAAACTTTAAAATTTATGAAACATAAGAGATATATATTCTAATTTGTTTTGGGCAGTAAAAAGAACAGATATGTTAAGGAGGAGGAAGTAAAAGCAAAGACAAACTATCAGCATTTAAGAATAGCTGAGAATGTCACTTCAGTTTTTCTATTTCTGCCTAGCTGGCACTGCCTGCCTGTGCAAATGTGTTTGTTCAAGTTGACATTTGCACACACAATCCTTACTCTCCTCCAGAGGTTCACTAGTTGATTTTGGGTTGTGATTTCTTTCAGTTAACACCAATGGTTTGGATATGATAGCAAATATTTTCTTTTCCCTGAGGGGTGATCTCGTACTCTCTGTCTCCTCTCTTTATTTTTCTCCTGTTATTTATACCTTATACCCTCTCTCCTTTCCCTATAAGATACCCCTAAACTTCGTTTCTCCTTTGCCAAAGGGTTTGGACACTTTGCACTATCCAGCTGCCCTACTTCAGGACCACGGACAGCAGTCGCACACCCACGGTCAGCCTTCTCCCAGGGCGCCCCAACAGGAATATTTTGGTTATATTCAATCTGTATTACTCTGTGCTAAGTACTGTAGTAGTTATTTGAATAACAATACGTCCTTGTATTCAAAGAGATTTGAAGTACAGTGGGGAAACAGGATACAAACACAAGTAAAATATAGAGAACTATGATGTGTAGCTGTAGGACATTATGAGAGTACTCAGAAAGGAAAGCCCCTAGTTTAGTCTCTGGATACAGGATGGTATAAGAGAAAGCATCCTGGGATATGAGACATTTAAGTTGAAATCTTAAGGCATTAGTTGGCTAGGGGAGATGAGTAAAGAGTGCTTTTGGCAGAGGCAACAGTGGATGCAAAAGCCTCCAGGCAAGAAGGCTCACCTAGAGAAATGCAATTAGTACTATGCAGTTAGAATGTTGGAACAATGAGGTGCCAGGAAAGAAGAAAGAAAGGCTCCATGCTGTGTGATAGATATAGGCATGTGTACAGTGCTAGAGGAAAACAGCTGAGGAAGTAATTAATTCTCATGGGGCAAGGATGAGGGGACAAGAAACTAGATTGAGGCAATGACATTTAAATTTGTCCTCAGTAATACATGGGAGTTTTCTAGATCTCCCCATGGGGATAAGGGAAGGGAAAAAGAATAGAAAACATTTTGGTGAGATCTGTGCTATCCAGATGGTAGCCACATGTGCCTATTGAAATTTAAATTATGTTTTAAAATATTTTAATTGAAATTCAGTTTAATTAACATATACTGTATTATTAGTTTCAGAGGTAAAACTTAATGATTTATCAGTTGTATACAACACCCAGTGCTCATTATTTCAAGTGCTCTTCTTAATGCCTATCACCCAGTTATCCCATCCCCTCACCCACCTCCCCTCCAGCAAGCTTCAATTTGTCCCTATAGTTAAGAGTCTTTTATTCTTTGTCTCCCTCTCTGTTTTAATATTATTTTATTTTTCCTGGGTGGATTGTCAGTTAAGCATGTGACTTTGGCTCAGGTCATGACCTCAGGGTCCTGGGATAGAGCCCTGGGCTGGGCTCTCTAGCAGGGAGTCTAGTCTGTTCTTCTCCCTCTCTCTCTGTCCCTTTCCCTTTCGTGTGCTCTCTCTCTCTCTTTCTCTCAAATAAATAAAATCTAAAACAAAACAAAATTTATTATTTAAAATTAAGTAATATTAGAAATTCAGTTCCTCAGCCACACTGGTCACATTTCAAATGGTCAGCACCCACACATAGCTAGTGGCTACATATTAGACAAGTAGATGTAAAACATTTTCATCACTTCACAAAGTTCTATTGGACAGTGCTGGGTTGGAGGGAATAGCATATGCAAAGTCTCAGAAGCTTGCATGTGTGTGGTGTGCTCAGAAAATAATAAAATAATAATAAATAATAATCAGTAATAGGGGCTGTAGCAGAAGGTAGGATGGAAGTGGCTGGAGATGACACTTGAGAGATTAGCTGGAGCTGGGTGCCAAAAAGCATTTTAAGTCATTCTAAAGGAGGGTGGATTTGACTTATCCATTATTGGCACTGGAAAGCTGAAGGGGACAAGAAAAGATCTAGATTTATAAAGTTAATTCAAGTAGCACTTACAAGGTATGAAAGGAATAGTGAGCAAACAGAAGGCAGAAAGAATAAGCCAATTGGTTTTTGCCAAACAAATTTTGATAAAACAGCACTTTTTATCATGTCACCTTATGTTCATTAGTTTTCATTGCTCCAAATTAAATTCAATTTTCTCTGCCTGGTTTTGAAGGTCTTTACCTTGTTGCTCACTACTATCCAACACATCAGCTTTACTCCAATGATGACAATAGTTTCACTCTCCCCATTATGTGAAAATTAACTCCTATCTGTGTTCTTTACAGTCCATGAGTGGATTGAAAACTCCTTGAAAGGGATCCCTGGGTGGCGCAGTGATTTAGCGCCTGCCTTTGGCCCAGGGCGCGTTCCTGGAGACCTGGGATCAAATCCCACGTGGGGCTCCCGGTACATGGAGCCTGCTTCTCCCTCTGCCTATGTCTCTGCCTCTCTCTCTCTCTCTCTCTCTCTCTCTGTGACTATCATAAATAAATAAAAAAATAAAAATTAAAAAATTAAAAAAAAAGAAAACTCCTTGAACGTAGAATCATGTCTTATAGTAGGTAAGCCCTTTTGAGTGGCTTACACAGCTCATAGGATAGATAGAAGTCATAGTTGGGACGGCCCTTCCAGGGTTCTCACGAGTCACAGATAGGAGTTTGTGTAAGTACACTGGTAAAAATGTTAATTTATTGGCTGGTTATGAAGGTACTGACTAGCAAGATTGCAATTCTCCCACTGGTCCCTGCCTCACTTGGTGCATCAGCCAAGGTCCTAGAAGGAAACAGAACTTTACTGAAATGTATAACCAGAAAATTAGCAAAAGGACTATTTATAGAGGTGTAGGCACAATTAAGGTTGCTAAGCATCCCAGAGATTAGAAGTATTAAGAGGCTACTAGTACTTCTGGTCTAGATGGAATATAGGAAAATATAGCATTGCTAGAGCCCCGTGAAAAACAGAGATAGAGAAGAGAGGCCCCCTGGCAAGAACTGTAGTGTAAAAAGGAGCAAACTGCTGTATCAAGGCACTTAAGCATGGAGTAAGCAAGGAAGAAAAATATCCTTCTTTCTCTCTCAACTCTTGCCCTCCATTCTCTTGCTAGTGCCTCCCATTGACTAGATGTAATCAAAAGCCAGAAGGCAAGGGAGACAAGAATGTAGCCCACAAGATCTGGATAGAAATGGACATAAAACAATCCCCACAATTAGGATTATGACTGGCTGATCAACAATCAGGATAACAATAGCTTAATAATTTAGAAGTTTGTCTCCAAAGTACAAGATGGCTACTTGAGCTCCAAATATGCTGGCATTCCAACATGAAGATGAAAAAAAAAGCAGGGATCCCTGGGTGGCGCAGCGGTTTGGCGCCTGCCTTTGGCCCAGGGCGCGATCCTGGAGACCCGGGATCAAATCCCACGTCGGGCTCCCGGTGCATGGAGCCTGCTTCTCCCTCTGCCTGTGTCTCTGCCTCTCTCTCTATCTCTCTGTGACTATCATAAATAAATAAAAATTAAAAAAAAAAAGAAGCAAAAAGCAAGGGCACACTTTCTTACTTTATTTTTTTTAAAAGATTTTATTGATTTGTTCATGAGACACACACAGTGAGAGAGAGAGAGAGAGAGAGAGAGAGGCAGAGACACAGGTAGAGGGAGAAGCAGGCTTCACTCAGGGAGCCCAACGTGGGACTCAATCCCGGGTCTCCAGGATCACACCCTGGGCTGAAGGTGGCGCTAAACCGCTGAGCCACCTGAGCTGCCCCACTTTCTTACTTTAAAGGTACTTATTTGAAGTCATACATTACATGTCCATTTATATCTAATTTCCAGAATTTAGTCACATGAGCACACCTTCCTCCAAGGGGGGCTAGAAATGTGTTATCTATGCCAAGAAATTATGTGTGCAGCTAAAAATCAAGGGTCCTGTTACTAAGTAAAAGGAGGATATTGGATACTGGAGGACAATCAACTCTTTGTTACAATCTCAGGGGGAAAAAGTCCATGATCTATTAGAGATAGTTCAAGACTGAGCCCAAGCTTTGTCAATTTTTAATAACCAAGAGAGTAAACACATTAATGACAATGACACTGTGTATCATGACACATCACACGTGCTCTCACTGCATGATAGTTACTTACACACCAACTTCCAAGGGAAAATCAGTTTTGCTGTGCAGGATAATGCACATCTGATGGGGAAAATGCCAGTTAGAGTCAATTGCCAAAGGAGACTTAAAAACACATTCCTGGAAAATATGCTGTGAAGATACTATGAAGCCAGCTGGTTCGATACAGAAGCAACAGATCGTGTTTTCAGAGTTGAAGGACAAATCTGCATTTAACAAGATACTCTAAAATATGATTCACTGATTCTTATGGAAAAAAGCCCCAGTGGCTGCCACCGTTACAGTATGCATTCAATTGGCTGGGCTCCAGAGCCCTTCCTTGGGGCACTAGTCTCTTTCTTGGGCACCCAAGCATGTTCCCAGCCTGTACAGCCTGCTTCAGCAGTCACAAGGGGCTGTCCGAGATTGCCTGTGAGCTGCCTTCACTCTCTTCAGCCTGGGACAGTCCCTGGCACCGTATCACTGTATCATTGCTCCCAAGCCATGCAGGCAGAGGATGACTCTCTACTTCTCCCTTCTAGCAGCCCTTGGAAGGCCTTGGTCAGTCTATCCAAAGAAGGAGGAAAAAAAATCTTGGCCTTTCAATCATTCATTCAACTAACTTTTTGGAAGCAGAAACTCGCACCCCTATAGGCATATGGGGGGCACAGCAAAGTGGCTCAAAGACTTATAAGTCTAGTCAATGTGGACAGGAGCTCTATACATGAAGATAAATCATCCATGATGTCATAAAACTGCAGTGTCTCATGAATATCAGAGGCCGTCAGTCCCAGAGGTCCATGGACGGGCAGAGATTCTGTGAGTTGAATGCTCAAGGAGGATCTATAGACAAAGTGGCCATTGGACAGGGTGTTGCATTATGGGTAGGAGGTGGCTTACAGGGAAGTGACTGGGAAGGTGACAGAAACACAGAAGAAAGAATGAGCATGCATGCTCAGAGACAGCAAGGAGGCCAGGCTAGCATGGGGAAATGCTTATGTAGCCAAGTGCTGAGAAAGGAAGAAAGGCAGGCTTTGGAGGGTCTTGCTGTCAGGTGAAGGAGAGTGGCATTCTAAGAGGAGCCAAGTTTCTAAGCAGAGGAACCACAGAAAGAAAAGAATGTTTGGGAAGTGTTATCTGGCAGTAGTGTGGAGACTACATTAATTGTGTAGTGAGGAAGTCAGCCTATATACATAATTTTCTGAGTCAGACCAACAGTAATCCAGTTGAGTATTCTGTTCATGACTTCCAAAAATAGCTCCCATAAAGCAAATGGCATCCCTTTGTTCAGCAAATGTGTTCAGAGTATTGCTTTTTGACAAGCATTAGGGTTTCAGGTGAACTTTGTGACCAACACAGGCATGGTTCCTGCCCTCTGATGGGAAGGCATCCTTTATCCGAGGCTGAGGACTTGCCCCGAGTGAAGTGCATGAAGCTGAACTGGGGGACGCGGGAAGGAGATGCATCCCGGGGAAGGGTTTTACCATCATAAATCAAGCGCAAAATGGAGCACAACCAAACTACATTCAGACTCTGGGCAGGAAGTGAGATTTTGTGTTTGACGGATCAAGATGGGACAGGACTTCAGAGATCCAGGGTGGAGGTGACTGAGTACTGATGCAGAGTGGGATCACATCCAGGAAGGTCTGTCCAAAGGAGATGAGGTAGAGGGGGCAGCAGTACCAGCTTCTAGAAATGGGACTGGCTCGAGGGAAGTGGGAATTCAAGCTCCAGCCTAGAAGGACAGATGCTGTCAGTATCCTTCACATCCCACCTCCAGGCAGTGATCTGTAGATTCATCTAAACCCTTCTGGAGCTTAAATACATCCTTAGCCCACACAAATTTGCACTCTAACCTATTCCACACATGCTACCCCCACACTACGTCATGAGCCTCTGCTCATTCTCCCTTCTCTCTGTGAACGAGTGTGCTCTCTGCTCTCTGGAGCCTCATGCCTGGCCTCAGCAGGATGGCTCCACAGAGCCACAGGGGTTTTGGTTTGTGTTTGGAACAGGGACACTGCCACTGTCTCAAGCAAAGGCTAGATTGATGTTTAAGCTTGAAATGGCAAACAGGGACAAGGAACAAAGAAGGAATAAATCCTTTCACTGGCAGGTTTGGGATCCAGCCCATTTCTGTAATTAAAGAAACCTATTGATTTATGATTAGTGAAACAACCAGTTGTTCAGTTTTTAAAATCTGGTTATTTGATTAAATAGACAACCAGTCAACATTTTAAGTTTTGGTATCTGTGAAGGCGTAGCCTGAACACCAGATGGGCAGCACGGCTGCCCCAAAGGGCTCTGCCATAGCATCAGATGACTTATGGAAACCCCTTCAGACTCGGCAGCTTCCAGTAAAATCAGCAGGAGCAGGGAGGGGAGGCTGAGCTCACCCCCACCTTGCAGTGGCCTTCACACCACCTTTGGACAGAGGCCAGCTAGTTCAGGCCTATTGCTCTTTACATTTTGTCCTACTTTAGGAAGTGGAGAGGCCATCTTGAAACTCCTTATGTGTTGACTTTCTTCAGGGTCATGTAATCCCAACCACCTGAGAGAGGACAGGGGAATTGAGTTCCATATATTTCTCCTCTTGAAAGTAAGATACGGTCACTGGTGAGAAGTCCAATTTAGAAATAGCACTGAACAGTCAAAGCAGGTGCTGTCCCTTGGAGAGTATTTGAGTGTTCTCATTCAGTGGCACTAACTGAGCCCTGAGGGATACAGAGTCCAAATATGAGCTATAGTCCCTTCCCTCAAGGACTCTGGGATCCAAAAAGAGCAATGGTAACAGAGATGCTGGAAGGGAAATAACAGTAAGCTCCAGGTGTATGGAGTTTCAGTCATGTGTGGTGCTAATGGTTTCATTCATTGTGCCCTGAGGATATCAGTTGCACACATCAGCCATACCCATAATCCTGAGCTGAGGGAATGCTGACACGCAAAGCCAGGAGCCCTTGCAGGAGGAACAGCTGGTCCACCTGCCACCACACTGGTCAGAATGGGCCACGCTGAAGCCCCAAGGCTCCTTTTTGCCTTAGGAAGTAGGATCTTGGCCTCAGGCTAGCAAAGCTCCTGTCAACACCAAGTGTCTCCTCCACCCCATGGAAAACTGAGAGATGACTGTCAGTAGAAAGGAAAACTCACTTTATGTGCATGAAAAGTGAGCAGAAGCAGAGGCTAGAGAAACTAAGAACCCACAAGCATTTCCTATCAAAAGTCTTCAAATTATGGCATTATAGAACTGGAAGGACCTTTTTAAATGATCTGATCCAACACCCTCATCTTACAGATAAGAAAACCAAGAACCAGAGAAATCAGGGACTTGTCTACGGTGCCACAACAGGAACATGATAGAGTCAGAATCTCAACCTAGTTCTGATTCCCAGTTTAATTCTCTTGCCACTACACTACACTGATTGCCCAATGGTGCTAAAAAACAACAATAACAAAAACTGGAAATTTGCTTTTTTATCTGAACAAAAGTGTGGTGGTAGAATCATCCATTTATGTGGTCAAAAGTTAAGCCAGTCACTAAATTTTATTGGCAATATTCTATGCCAGGCACCAGACCCAGCTTTGCTATATTCTCAGTGCCTGGGATCTGTGCTGTATGCTTCGCACATTCAGATGGCGGCTTAGGGAAGCAGCTGCCAGGGTCTGGTGAGCACCTTGGAGTATGTCCTTGCTAGAGTTCCTCTCAGACAGGGGAGACAGGAAGAGCCCCAAGACCCCTGCCTTTAGGTTCCTCATCTGCAAGGTGGGGCTAACCTGCTTACCTAGAATGAAAGCAAGATCAGATATGGGGCTTGTCTTGAAAAAAGACCAAATAGGCAGGCAGCCCCGGTGGCTCAGCGGTTTAGTGCCACCTTCGGTCCAGGGCGTGATCCTGGAGACCGGGATCGAGTCCCACGTCGGGCTCCCTGCATGGAGCCTGCTTCTCCCTCTGCCTGTGTCTCTGCCTCTTTCTCTCTCTCTTTCTCTCTGTGTCTCTCATGAATAAGTAAATAAAATCTTTAACAACAACAAAAAAAATACCCAAAACAAGAAATAGGCAACGAGATGTGATTATTAAGGGATCAGACTCACAAGGAATCAAGATAAAAGGGCATTTAAAGATTTAAAGTTAGAAGCAACTAAAAATAAATCCCTTAATTTCAAGCAAAGTAGTCTCTGTCCTTTCCCAAGATACTTATAGAACTTATGCTTTCTTTTAAGATTAAAAACGATGATAGTTTCATTAATTAAAATTAAAACAAAACATTTTAAAGATACTGTATTAGCTTGCTTAGGGCTACCATCACAAGTACCAACAGACTGGGTGGTTTGGACACCAGAAATGTATTTTCTTACTGTTCTGGAAGCAGGAATTCCAGTTAGGAGGTCAGCAGGTTTGGTTTCTCCTGAGGTCTCTCTCCTTGGCTCTTGGATGTCACTTTCCTGTTGCCCTCACACAGTCCTTCCTCTGGGTGCATCTATGTCTAAATTTCCTTCTCTTAAAAGGACACCAGTCAGATTGGATTAGGGCCCAACCAGATGACCTCCTTTTTACTTAATTACCTCTTTAATAACTAAGTTATCTCCAAATACAGTCACATTCTGAAGTATTATGCATGGAGGCGGGGGGATGGGATACAAGTTAGTTCATAACAGGGACTAAGGTGAATAGGTCAAAAGTAGAAAAGAAAAAGCAAAAAAGCCACAGGACCCCCAGTACTAGAACCTGTGTTAAGAAGATGAAACCTGGCCAGGGAGGGGCCGGTGACCCAGCTTCAGCATTAAGAGCTGAATTCTTGCTTGAGATTATGTCTTTTTGTGAAAATGGTTCTAAATTATTGGGTGGCACTGATTCAAAGAAAGGCACTCTGACAGTTTACCAAACAAGGAACTCTGGTGTACAGGCCTTGCATGTACGCATACACACAGACACACACAGAGACACACACCAGTGAGAGCCCTGTGCTGGTTCTAAACTCTGCTCTGGACCTTTGTGATGAGCTGTGAGCAGGAACCTCCAGAAAGCATCACTAGGGAGATGTTCTGCTTGAATGAGAGGAAGTTTGTGCATGGGCAGCTAAGAAAGACCAGGGCGAGGAGAAGGGCCCCGGGGGCCCAGTGACTTGGTTCTGAGTCCTTGGGAAAGTAGCTACAGAGCAACACTCAAGAAGTGGCTTCCAGAGACTGCTTTTAGGAGGCTTGCCCCAAGCAGAAAGGAAGGAGGAGATGTCTCCTGCCCTGTGAGGCCCAGGGAATGCAGACTGCCCAAGGACCTCAAAGTTGAAGGATCAGAATACAAGAGTGTGGACCCCAGGGGAATGTCAGGGGTGAGGCTTTGAGGACAGCAGAGAACAGCCCTGGGATGAAGGATGATGAAGGCCTATTCTTTATGCCAATTAAGGTCTCCCCAGAGATGCCCAGGAAGGAGTGGTTAAAACCTTAGGAGGAGCACATGGTGGGGCTGAGGCAGTGACAATTTTGTCATTACTCTTGGTGTGATCCTATAGGTCTGGGAAGCAGACTCAGGAAGAGGAGGATGTGGAAGATGTCCAGAGACCCTTTAGATCTCTAAGATGCACTTGCAGTTAATGTAAGTATAGAAGGAGCCGTCTGGTTGCTAGTCCATGCAAATCCTGTGTGCTCCAAGGTGACTCCAAGTGTAATTGGCACCTGATGTCCTTGTGAAGATCCAGATGTCTCCCTGTAGAGAAGTGAACCCACAGATACACCCCAAGAGATCACGTTCTGATCATCATAAGCAGAAAGCTTTGGGCTCTCCTTTCAGATCGACTCAAGGTGAGAAAGAACTGTCAAGTGTCATCAAAACATGGAAAGTCCTTTTAAATATAGCAAAGTGGGCAGGTGGCCTTTGGTGGCCGCCTGACAACTAAGCTGCGGTTTACCTGTTCATGCCTCTCCAGGACAGGCAATGCACCAGGCCCCAGGAGTATGCAGGGACTTGGCACTTTACCCTAGATCTGCTGCCTCCAGAAGATCTGCTGGACCCACTGCTTCTTCCCTTGGGCTCCCCGAGGGCCCCTAGTGATGGCCTTGGAGCCCCGAGGCCCCCTAGTGATGGCACAGAGCAGTGCTCCACCTCAGTTTGTAGAATGAATGAGAGGCAGTCTTATGGTCTAGGCCTTCCCTCAGTCCAGGAAATTAGGAGGCATAGATGCTGCAGACAAAGGACCATCTGCCTGGCAGGTTCTACAGTCACGAGGAGCAGCTGACTTTGGGACAACTACAAGAGGCCAGCGCTGTATAAACTGGTGCCGCAGAAGGGGTAGAAGTCTGAAAGATGAAGGAGGTAGGAAAGAGGACAATTCCAGAGGCAGCAGTGGATATGAGAGCCACCGCCATGCTGTAGGGCTGGAGGATGCAGTAATGTGGCTCTGCTGGGAGGGAACACCCCAAGCCCAGGGAGGGGCACACATTGGAAGCCAGGCAACATGTGGGGTGATAGATAGTATCTTAGGTGAAATGACCCTTGGAACAGCAGAAGAAGAGATGGTGGAAAGCAGCCAGATGTGTTCACAAGGGGCATGTTACATGCAATTGGTCCCAACATGTCCCTCAAATTATCATCAAGTGTCTGCTTGGGGGGTGGTGGTGGTTGGAGCTGCCATTATAGAAGGAATAAGGAGATGAGGGGCTATTTTGGGGGGCGGCTACTTCCTTGTGTGGCATCACCTGTCACCTGGCCCCAGGTGTAAATAAGCACAGAGGTGACATCTAAATCCCCGAGTTTGTGGGATGAGGGCTGTTAGACCCTCATGTTCCCTGGAGGGATGGAGTCTCAGGGGAACTGACCACTCATTGGGTGGCTGACGATGTGCCCCAATGGAGACCTTGAAACTCCCTCTAGGGAGAACAGATACAATAGTCCATATTGGGATGCACTGTGTTTGAGGAGCTGTGGATTTCTGTGATTCCAGCAAAGTCCTGGGAGCCCTTGGCCTTCACACAGGCAGGGAGACAGATGTCTGTAACCCTGCACTCCAAGAGAGTAGAATCACAAAAGAAATGAATCGTAAATCTACTTTTAAGCAGTTTTAAGATCCTTTGCAGGTAGGTAGAAATTTGATCCAAATAAAAAGCATTTTTTTAAGCAACTACCAACTGTAGCACTCCCAACTGTGAATGAGATAGAATTCCTGATATATGCCTCCCCACGATGTTTATTGCAGCCTTATTTACAATAGCCAAGATCGGGCAGCAGCCCAAGAGTCCATCTATAGATGAGTGGATAAAGAATGGATCTAGATGAATGGATGAAGATAAAAAATGGATAAAGAATAGAATATTACTCAGCCATAAAAAGAATGAGATCTTGCCATTTGCAACAACATGGATTAACCTAGAGAATATTATGCTAAGTGAAATAGTCAGAGAAAGATAATTACTATATGATTTCACTTATGTGTGGAAAAAATAAAACAATAAACAAAAATAAAACAAATGAGTAAAGGAACAAAAAGCAGAAACAGACTTAAAAATACAGAGAACATACTAATGGTTACCAGAGAAGTAAGAGGGTAGGGGGATGGGTACAATGGGTGAAGGGGCTTGGGAGGTACAGGTTTCCAGTTATAGAGTGAATAAGTCACAGGAATGAAGGATGCAGCGTGGGGAATAGAGTCAATGGCATTGTAATAGTGTGGTATGGTGACAAGTGATAGCTACACTTAGAGTGAGCCACAGCATAGCATAGAGAGATGGCTAATCACTATGTTGTACACCTGAAATGAATGTAACACAGTGACATTGTGTGTCAACAGTGCTTCAAAAAAAAAAAAAAAGGATACAATTTCTACTAAGGAAGGGAGACAGAAATCAAATGTATATTCATGCTGTTCTATGCTATTGGGGTTGGGGGTGTGCAGAGCTCTCTGACAGTACATGGCAGGGTCACCCAACCCAGACTTTTGGGGATGCAGGGGTGGCTTTAGGTTTGGACCTTAAAAGTAGGACTAGCAGGAGTCAGCCAGGAAACATGAAAAGAAATCTTTCCTAAGATAAGGAAGAGCATGTGTCAAAACCCAGAGGTTAGGGAAAAGCCTGGCTCATAAGGAGGCCAGTGATCTTTGATCATGGCTGGAATCAAGAGTATGTGGAAGGCTGGATGTGAGTTAAGGCTGGAGAGGAAGTGGGGCCAGGTCCCAAATGCCACATGGAGCAATCCCAAGGCGGTGACATTGGAACATGAGAGTAGAGTAGGCCAGGCACTAAAGGGAGGTGAGGATGAGGAGGCCGTGTGTGGGGACACCTGCTCCAAGAAGTGGAGCTAAGAAGGGACAGGAGACAGAGAACCACGGCTGCAAGGAAATATGTTATCTTTCTTGTTTGCTTGGTTGGCTTTTATTGTTAGGATGCCAGAGGCTCGAACACTTCAATGTCAATGTCAAGGATCCCACATGGAAGAGGAGGTTAAGTGTTTCGGTGAGGCCTCTGGAGAGAAGCCTTCTCTCCCAAATGAGAAGGACAGTGGTGGAAGAGCAAGTAAGTATGCAGGCACCAGCTAAGGAGTTCTCCACTGGTGGTTTATGGATTTGGTGGGGGGTTTTTTTGGTCAAATAAGGATTGAAACCATCAGAAAATAGTGAGAAGGAGGTGATAGTGCAGAAGGGCTGACATCATGGTGGTGAGTGAGCCGGGGGCACATAATGGGCTTGGGGGCAAGTTCTCGGTCTAACTGGATTTCAGAGACCATGAGTTTATCCCCATGGGTGGCAATCCCCTGAAGCACAGCATTGCGGGTGTTTACTGACAGAGGAACTGATGGATACTTGGAGGATCGCCAGGGGGCCAGGCATGCAGTGGGCGAGGGGAGTTAGGAATGCTGGCAAGAGTGATTGCTAGGCCCAACCCTAGGCTGGGTAGGCAAGGACAGGCAGGGAGGAGGAGTGTGTCAGTGTGACGAAATCAAAGGGTTGAAGCAGGAGATCTCAGTGGGGCTGAGGAGTCAGCACAGGGGCAGGGATTTCCTGAGGGCTTGAGGTGGAGGATTCAAGGTTTGTGAGTGACAGGTCTGAATTCAAGGTGTTGTGGTCCATTCCAGGCAAAGGAACATCCAGAGTGGCCAAAGGGTCGGGGGCTAGCGGGGCATAAGTGGAGGGATGTGAGAAGCCCGGTGTTGGTGGGACCAGCCTGTGTGCTCTCGAGTCACAGGAGCTGGGCGAGGTCAGGGTGGAGGTGACAACAGTGAGGTGCACATCACATCTTCGGTGAATGAGGGCGTCTGCAGAGGACCCCAGTGACCATGATGCAGAGGGCAGGCTGGCCAGAGGCCCGGCATGGGAGGCAGAGCACAAAGAATATTAGTCCAGCACCCTGAGCTCACAGGTATCCTCCATCAGAGGGTGCTGGGGAGGCCTTGGCCAGGGTGTTGGAGAGGATGTGGAGGAACAGTGTGGACACTGAAAAGCTGAGGTTCTATTGAGAAAACACTAAGCTCCACCATTTAAGGGCCTTCCGTGTGCCAGGCCCTGGGCTAGGAGTTTTATATACAGCATCTCCGAACAACTCTGTGGGGAGAGTATTATTATCCCAATTCACAGTTTGGTGAGCTGAGAAACAGAAGAGCTAGGTGAAGAGGTGAGGATAATGTTTGTGAACACGCTTTGTAAATTCATAAAGCAGTGCATTAACGCCGGCTATTCTTTTCTCCCCCAACCAGCTTTCATGAAACAACCTCCAATATAGCACATGTTTGAATTGATTGCCCAGGAAACAATATGAAGAAAAAATAGAAAGTTCCTCATTGTTTTATTAAAATCTATTCCAGCTCCATTCTTTGTGTATAAAGATAAGTTGATGATTCAATGATCTGACCTAAATAAATATTTAATGGGCTTTTCCGGGGTTCTGTCCAGACACTGCCATGCAGTGTAGAGGCCTATCCTCCCCACCCAACCCCCCACCATCCAGGCTTGGAGTGACTGGTGCCAGTCATTGCTTATCAGACATCTGGTGACAAACAACAGGGAAATCTCTTCTTAAAAAACAAACAAACAAACAAACAAACAAACAAACAAACAAAAAGTGGCAGATCACTTGGTCTTTAGAGGACAACCAGGTTTTTCATGGGAGTTGGAGACCTTGCTCTGGCCCTGGAATTTTCACTATTTTTATATGTGCAGTATGATTTAGATGAAGCAGTACGGCGGGGGCAAAGAGGGCAGGTAACAATCTGAACAAGACAGAGACCCTGTTCATCCAGATTAGACTATTTATCCAGAAGACAGAGAGAAGCAAGGAAAACACATTTACTAAGTAAATAACACAAAACATGGTACCGAGAGACCCTACATAGAAGGAGCATGGAGAGTTCAAATCCCCGAATATGGTTTCTCAAGAGCAGAGGTAACTTGAGGTGCTGGCTGGGCAGACGTGTGAAGCCCAGGCTTGGCCCATCTGCCTTCATTTTAGACAAGATGGTGAGAGAAGGCTCCCTGGTATGTCTGGCTCGCCCTGGGCCAGTTGTTCAGGAGCAACTATGACAACCCTCCTCAACAGTGAAAAGTCCCCAAAGGATCATATTGCAGAGTGTTGGACTGGCTTTCAGGATCCTAAGGGCAGTGGCCAGTCCCTCTCATGGTCAGGAATGCTTTACCTGGCTCAAGATGGGACTCAGGCTTAGACATAGGCAGGTGGATTTTTCTGGGGTGGGGGTTCTCCAAAATTCCTCTTTTACTCCATGATTTGGGAACTACGTTAAGGAAAGGTCATCAGTAATGACCAAAAGTTTACTCCTATGTAGAAATGTCCTAAAGATCTCATGGTTTAAATGAAAAGTTTTAAATTTGCTTTTGGCAAGTTGGCTTTTTAGTAGCCTCTGAGAGCAGGATGTGCCTTGGGAGAAGATGTGGTGACAAATTTAGTTTTTACTGGCTTACAGATTGTATCAGTAAGTGCATTGGCCACCTTCATTCAATGGTCAGCAAGTTCTTATTAAGTGTGTGTGAGGGGGCACCTGGGTGGCTCAGTTCGTTAAGTATCTGCCTTGGGCTCAGGTCATGATCCCAAGGTCCTGGGTTCGAGCCCTCTGTCAGGCTTGCTGCTCAGTCAGGAGCCTGCTTTTTCCTCTGCCTCTCTCCCTGCTCATGCTTTCTTTCTCTCTCAAATAAATAAAATCTTTTTAAAAAAAAGTGTGTGTGATATTTGAGGTATAATATACAGTGATGAACGAAGTCAGTGCCCTTGTGGAATTACATCCTAACGAGGAGAGACAAATTAACAAATAAATGCATGAATGTAATCAAATGGCCAGATCAGAATGGCTTAAATGACACGCGGGTTTACTTTCCCATCAAAATGTTTTCATTTTGGGCTGGCAGGTGCTGTGTTGGTTTACTGGTTTAAGGATGTCAGGGCCAAGTCCTCTGCAGTTCTCTCCGCCTCTCCCTCATGATCACTGCGGGTTGCTTCAGCTTCAGTAATTGAGTTCTCTTTCTAGGAAGAAAGAAGGAAGCACTGCCCAGGACACACCTCCAACTGAGTCCACCTTTCAAATGATAATATTTTGCAGAAACCCCTCCTGGCCATTCTGCTTACTCTCATTGGCCAGTCTTTGACATGTGACCACCCTTCTCTGCACGGGAGATTGGGAAATGTGGTTCTTTAGCTAGGCACCTTCCACACACAATGCAGTGAGATGACATAGGATAGTGTATAAACAATGAACAGACTCTGCCTCTCAGACATACAAGATTATCAATTGAAGTACATATTTGCAGAGGAAACTTTATTCATTCTCCCTTTGGGTCTTTGGCTGCAAGGTAGTGATTAAAGTGTTTGATCAATATTGACTGATTTACCACTGTCTTCTAGGGGAAAAAGTGCTTCAAACATTTTATACCTGAAAAGCTATTTCTTGGATGAATCTATCAGCTCTTTAAGTCGATAAAAAAAACCACTGCTCAAAAGAAATGTAGATCTCAGTGGATACAACTACCTTTCCTCGTCTCACTTAACCAATTTTGAAAATGGGAAAGGAAATATTTCCCTTTATGGCTAAATACATGCTGCCAGAAGAAGCTTAATTACAGAATGATAAAATTAGACCGTTAGAATTAGATAGTCAGATGGATTATAATTAGTCTGAGGCAATGGCTATAGAACGTCAAGCAGAAAGCCTGAGAATAGCACTTGGCCTAGAATAATGGAACCTCTAAAATCATGAGATTGAATTTCAGTTTGTGGCCCCATCACCATTTCTCCTTTTCAGTGCCCTGTGTAATCATAACTGCTATCACAGAGTAATAAAATGACATTTTATGCTGCAGAGAATTGCAGGGTGAATGAGGACTTAGCCATAGTCAGCTGCTCTATCTCTACAAAGGGACATTCTAGACTGAAAATTCCTCCACACATTGTTTACGGTGAGAGGAGGAAGAGAATGATACCAGGGAATGGAACACATTTTTCCTCAAAGGGTAACTCTTGGAATCCACTGCATCTAAATACATACCTCTACAGATGTCACAGAGCTCATGTGTCTGTCCCCTACCAGTTGTCTTTCATAGCTTCTTTTTGGGATAAGTTGCTTTGTTTCAGTCCCATGATCATATTGAAGATATGGAAGAAGATATGGGACCAGGGGTCCCAAAGAGTTTTTATAAGCCTGAGACATTGTTGTGGGTGCCCCAGGCCAGGGTCAATCAAAAATCTACTTGGCAGGGGCGCCTGGGTGGCTCAGACAGTTAAAGGTCCAATCCTTGATTTTGGCTCAAGTCATAATCTCAGGGTCATGAGATGGAGCCCTGTGTTGGGCTCCAAGCTCAGTGGGAAGTCTGCTTGAGATTCTCTCCCTCTTCCTCTGCCCCTCCCCCTGCTCACACATTCTTTCTCTCCCTCTCTCTCTCTCTAAAATAAATAAGATCTGGGCAGCCTGGGTGGCTCAGTGGTTTAGCGCCACCTTCGGCCCAGGGCCTGATCCTGGAGACCGGGGATCAAGTCCCATGTCGGGCTCCCTGCGTGGAGCCTGCTTCTCCCTCTGTATGTCTCTCATGAATAAATAAATAAAACCTTTTAAAAAATAAAATAAATAAGATCTTTTTTTTTTTAAAGAATCTCCTTGGGGAATGAGTTGAACATTTTGTGTGTGTGTGTGTTTGTTGGGGAGGAAGGCAGGAAATTTTGCTGTCTTTTGTGACATCGTTGAGAGCTAGATATTTGGGCTAGAACTGTAACAAATATCCACCACTAATTTATGAGGACCATCTAGCCCCAGAAATAAGGGGAGTTTAAAGCTGGGAGAGCCTCAGACAACTAGTCCAACCCCTTCATTCTACACACAAGACAACAGATACCCATCTATTCATTCCGCCAATGGCTGGCCACACCACAAGGAAGAAATCAAGCCTGGGAAAAGGTGGAAGTGTCTCTCCTGGTTCTGGAGAGTCTGCTGCTTATATGGACCTCCTGTTTCCCCACAGCTGGACCCATGGACTGTTGAAAGGCAAGGAGTCACTGGGACATGTACCAGTTGATAAAACAAACATCCGTAACAACAACAATAAAATTCTGCTAGCCTATTTTCAAAAATCAATTAACTCTGACTCAGGATGATCTGAGTAATATTTACTGACGATGTGGCATTTGAATGGAAACTTGAAGAATTAGGATTCACTCAGTAAATAAATGGAGGGCAGTGTTCTAGGCTAACATCTCAAAGCACAGAATACCATGGAGCATTTGGAGAATTGCTCATGCATCTGGTGTGGTTGGAGCAGTGTAGGTGGAGGGAGAAGCACATAAGGCTCAAGAGGCTGCTTGGGGCCACATCAATCCATGCTTGTTGACTGTCTTACAAATTTTCATTATTGATATTCAGAGAATATATTTGGAAGGGATTCGTCCTTTAATTTCCTCCATTTTGGTATTTTATTCATTACTTATTGAATTCACTTATTCAACAAATCTTTATTGAGGGCACCAGTAGACATGGCAATGAACTGTGTACACTTCTGGAGAGCTTGCCATATGCCAAGCATCATGCTGAGGGCTTTCTATACACTGCCTACTTACTTCTCACTAAGCTCTATGAGGCAAGTGCCATTAGAATCACCATCATAGAGATAAGGAAACTCATCACAAACAGATATCTTGTCCAAGTCACACAGTCAAGAAGTGGTAGAACCAGAATACGAACCCAGAAAATATGACTCTCCATCCTTCCTTCCCACTACCTGGAGCCAGAGGTCTCCCCATTCTTTCTGACTCCTCTTCCCCTTTTCCTCACCTCTTACTTCTTCTAGGGATTTAAAAAATCACCAACATAATGCTGTCAAATCATCATATCAAGGTGACACTTATGAAAAGAGAAGGGAACTGAAACACCATGTAGAAAACCCTGGATCTTCAGAGGAAAATGTCCCCAAATGGAAGAAGTAGTTAAGTGCTTACAAAGTCACAGCACATTGTGGTGATGGAAGTTCCCTGCTTTCTTTATCATGGGCCACCCCATTTAATCCTCTCTACCACCCTGAAGGAATCGTCTACTCACTGCAGATAGGAGTGTTGAGGCCTGCAGAGGTGTTAAGTGTTTTGTCCAAGTTAACACAAATGAAAGACCAAGTCAGCACCAGTACCCAGGCCCCAGATTGGCCCTGCCTCAGGTCTCACTATAATCCTAGGTGTTTCTTATATACCAGCTCAGAATCATCTGGGGTGGATAAGGACCAAGGACAGAGCCTCTTGTAGCAAAAATCCAAGATTTAACCCCTGTTGGCTGCTATTTGGTCCTAGGACTCAGAAAAAACCAATCCTAGCTATTTCCTTTGCCAGACTGCTTTGCACATTAGCCTTTAAAGGAAATGAAATTCATTATTTCACTCTTGAGTTCTGAGAAATAGCAAGATATGAATTTTCTGTACTTCTTAGAAATTTAAAAAAAAATCGTGAATGTGTTCCATGATTTGCTTGTTCCCTAACTACATGGAAATGCTCTGTGTTTTATAATCATGTTTATCAGTGGCTCTCCATAGATTCGAGCCTCACCCATCAGCTGCTCGTGTCCTGTGACTACAACAGAGATTGTAATCTTTCTTTTAGAGTCTGGAAATCCCTTTCTGCTTCTTTTTCAGGCAGGGTTTGTCTACCAGCCTCTCTTCACATGAATAATTCTCCAGTGCATAAAGAAGCTGCCCCGGATCCTGTTGGTGAAACACTCAGTAGTCAAGGCAAGAGCACTGAGTCTATTTTGGGACTACACATTAAGAGGAATTAAAGGAGCAAATGAATTATGGAGGCCATTCACAGAGTTGAAGGCAGCCTGCTAACAATGGAAGACAGAAATTACCTCTCTAAGAGATTATATCACTTGGATATAGTTCTTTGTCTATCATCTCATTTTACTCCTCTGTCTGAAAAGGTGAATGTGAATGATCTTGTCTACATGCACAGTTGCCAGGTACGTGTAGACTTAGCTGCCAGAACCTGAGGACGAGTGCAGGAGCTCCTCTCCATGAATTTTCTTTAATCAGTAAAGATAAACGACAAGAGGGCAGCAGGGACAGTTTATTTCACAGGCTTTTGCTGCTCTCTGGATGGATTATCGTAATTAGAAGAGAGACCTCAGCTCCAGCCTTTCTCCGAAAGCCATGACCCAGCTCCAACAGAGGGCTGGGTCATAAAACACAAGATGTTTAAGGGAGAATAAGTGGGCAATTAAAAGCAGGACCCATCCAAGACACTGTAATAAATTTTCCATCCGCAGGGAATTGAGAGCAACTTGTTCAAAGGACAAAGCAGACTGGCTGAAAGATTGGATTCAGTTCAAAGCCAGATGACATCCTTTTTGCTGGAAAAGCACAGAACTATTCAAAACAGGAAAATGGGCACTGCCCTGAAGCTTCTCATGACCTAGGGCTAGAGGCTTACTGATGCAAGCCCTCAGGTTTGTCCTGCCACGTTGGGAATGGTACGCTTGGACCATCAATTAACCATCAGTTACCAGAAGGAATATCAGTTTCCTCATTAGCTGGACAAAGCAGTCCAGAGGATCATGCAAAATGTCTCTCTCTACCTTTACCTTCAAATGATCTGCTTGTACAGTCAGAGAAAGTCTCAGATGGGTTTCTGGGGCCCCCTGGGTTCCTTCCTATCTTTCCCTCCATATATCCCCTCTGCTGTTTACACTAGGCCATCTTTCCGAGCTGGAGTGGATCTCCTTAGTTCTGGAAACAGCCTAGGCTCAGTCTTCCTACATTCTTCAGCACCGAGTCTCTCTAAGATAACAAACTTTTCTCCTAGGTTGCTACATCTCACACTAGCGTATGCATGCCCCAGAAACGTGACACTTTGTGCAGGACGACCAAACTGGCAAGATGAACAGCACACAAAAAGCATCGTGTGTTTTAAGATTGGACTGGGGAGGATGGCAGGGATTTTTTTATATAGCTTTATTACGTAGATGAATGCAAAATTTGTATACATTGTAAACATTGAAATGAAAGATTCTGAAGTATATACTATAGTCTTAACCTCAAATCCCTGGAAGATAAATTCAAATCAGGTGATGCCAGAGCGGCACGTTCATCTGGAGCAAATGATGCCAGGGCAGTGGGTTCATTTGGAGCAGGGGATGCCAGTGCAAGAGGAAGACCTGTCCCACTTTCCTCAGAAGAGGGGTGGGGGCAGTGGGGCAGCACATGGAACCTCTGGGCCTGGAGACACTGGAGTCAATGAACTTTACCAGTAGCTCACAGAGCACTGGGCACTAGAGCTGAAGCTAGCCCAAGGTGCTGGGACAAGTGGTTAGAACCTCTAGGGGCCACAACACACAGAGACACCTACTTGTTGGAAGAGCAGCCATCAGCACAGGGAGAGGTGGATCAGGAGCTAGGAGTTTGGTGCTCCCCCAGAAGAACTTGGGAATGAGATGCTCCCATAAAGAGAAACTAAGGAACAGGGTAAGTCTCCTTCAACCTGGCTGTAGATGGGGCCCACCAAGAGAGCTTGCCAACCCTCCAGATTCCTGGACTCAGCACAGGCATGCCAGACCAGTCTCTGGGCCAAGGGTTCTTAATCGACAAACACCAAATCTCTTGATCTGTACCTGAATATCTCACCTTTTCATTTCCAGAGCTCTCTTAAGGGGACACTGTCTATATAGGCTGGTTCCAGAACAGAGCCCATCTGCAGACACAAAGCATCTGTCACCACCTTGATGCCCAGGATGGGGAGGGGTCGGTACCTCCTCAGGGCACAGTCACTGCTAGCTCTTCCTGCTAGCACTTGAGGAAACCCAGGGGCCAGAGGGGATGGATTGGTGTGTGGGGAGGCTCTTTAGAACCTGCAGCTTCTTCAGCTGAAGAATGCTGGGGCCCTTCTCCCAACCTCTCTTCTGGCCCAGACCCCTCTCAACATTCCACACCCGCACCCCATCCTCCTTCATGGCTTATTTCCAGCAAACTATTTCCAATTTCAACTTTGTTTCCTCAACAAGTCACGATAGATATTACCTGCCATTACCCTTAAATAAGAACAAGCCACTCTCCCCAGTGTTAGCAGCTCAAAGGAATTTTTTTTAAAGAAATCAAAAAAAGAGAAAAAGCTCCTCTAATATATCTAAAACACAATCATTCTTTTGTGGGCACCACGGGAGGGACTCCACTGTCCTCCATGTGGTCAGACTCTGTTTTATTATTAGCTGGGTGGTAGTCCACAAGGAAGACCAAATTTTGCCGTGCCTGGTGTTCCAGCCATAGCTTGTTCGCTTGGCAATTACTTGATGAATTGCTTTTTCTGGGACACAAGCCAACTATGTCCCTATTGAAGCATCCCGACCCAGGCAAAGAACCAACAAAAAAGTAAACAATTTTAGATGGACGTGGATGACATGCTGTAGAGGCAGTCTCCCATCAATACGAATTTGCTAAACATTTATGACAGATAGAACAATCTCTACATGTACAGATGGAAATATCACTCCCTTCCTAAAAGAAAAGACATCATGGTTTCAGGGGCAAATTCTAGGCAGGCTTTTCAGAATGTGTTCCATGAAGTACCAGCTTTATGAAGTACTCCACTCAAGAACACTTTTGTTCTCAATTAAATTAGGCAAACACTGCAATCTTCACACCTTCTCTGGGACACTCTCTGGTACTCTAACCTTTGAATTATCTGAAAGTGTATTGTTTAACTTCCAGATATTAGTTTTCCTAGATATCACGTTGTTACTGATTTTCAATTTAATCTGGGCTGCAATCAGAGAATATATTTTGTGTTATTTCAATTCTCTTAAACCTATTGGAGCTTGTTTTGAGGTGAATATGCTATGCGTATTTGGAAAGAATGTTTATTTTGCAGTTGTTGGCTTTAGTATGCTAAATATGTTAGTAAGATCAAGGTGATTAGTTGTTCAGATACTTTATGTCATTACTGATTTTCTTTTGGCCCATTTATTCTACCAATTGCTTAGATCATTTTGGAATTGTCTGCTTCTGTCTTTTATTTTGTCTGTGTTTGCTTCATGAGTCTTGAGGCTGTGTTATTAGTTGCATACTTATTTGTAATTGTTAAGTCTTTCTAAAGAACTTTCCCTTTTATGACTATGGAATGACCATCCTTATCTCTGGTAATACTCTTTGTTTTGAAGTCTATTTTACTTGATATTAAAATAGCCCCTCTTGCTTCCTAATGACTACTGTTTGCATGGTACAACTTTTATTTTCAACCTATTTGTGCCTTTCTATTTAAAGTATGTGTCATGTAGGCAGGATATAATATGGTCTTGCTTTATAATCTACTGTCACTCTACATTTTTTAATTGGAGAGTTTAGACTATTAATATTTAGCATAATTATTAATGAGATTGGGTTTAGGCCTACCCTTTTATCATTGGATCTCTCTTTGTTTCTTCTGGTTTTGATTCCTGTCTTCATCTTTTCCTACCTTTGGGGCATTACTCAAGAAAAATTTTAATTTTCTATTTTAATTCTTTTGATTTTGGGAGGCTACATTTTGTTCCTAAGTGGTTGTCATAGGTATTAAAATATACACATCTACCTTTCAAAGTTTACTTAGAGTTAATATTGAAACCTAAATTAGAGGAACACTGGGTAGCTCAGTGATTGAGTGTCTGCCGTTGGTTCAGGTCATGATCCCGGGGTCCTGGAATTGAGTTCCGCATTGGGCTCCCCACAGGGAGCCTGCTTCTCCCTTTGCCTATGTCTCTGCCTCTCTCTCTCTCTGTCTCATGAATAAATTTTTTAAAATCTTTTTTTTAAAAAAAGAAACCTAAATTAGAAAGTTGGCAAGCTTTCATCTCCCCACACTGATCTTTGTATTATGGTGTCATAGGTATTATATTTGTATACATTGTAAACTACAAAGATAATTTCATAATTTTTGCTCTCAACACCCATGCATATTTTAAAGAACTCACGAGGGGAAAATGGCCTTTTATATTTGCTAAGATATTTGCCATTTTTGAGGCTCTTCCTTCATTCCCAAGACCCAAGTTTCTTTCTGGTTTCATTTCCAGAAGAGCCTGAAGAACTTCCTAGAGCATTTCTTTTACAGCACGTCTGCTGCTGGTGGATTTTTGTAGCTTTTCTTCATCTGAAAATGTCTTTTTTTTTGCTTTGATTATTGAAGGATATTCCTGCTGTTTTCGGAATTCTGAGCTGATGATTCTTTTCCTGCAAGCACTTTGAAGATGCTATTTCTTTGGTCTCCACAGTGTTTGAAGAGAGATCCACAAGTATTCAAATTATTGTTTTCTGTACGTAACGTGTCATTTTTTTCTAGCTGCTTTCAAGATTCTTTTCCCCGTTGGTTCTTAGCCATCTGGTTATGATGTGTGCAGGTATTTCTTAAAGAGTTTGTCTTGTTCAGGACTCACCAAGCTTCTCAAAAAGCTCTAAATTTATGTCTCTCGCCAAATTAGGGAAATTGATGGCCATAAACTCTTCAAGTAATTTTCTGTTCTAATCATTCTCTTCTCTTTCTTGGATTTTGTGAGATACATGTTGACACTTTTGGTATTGTCCCAAATAAACTGTCATTTATTTTCACTCTTTGCTGTCTTCACATTGGATAAGATTTCGCTGACTTTCTTTCATTATCTATATTCTGCTATTGGATCCTCCACTGAATTTTTTATTTCATATACTGAATTTTTAGATTTCCAACTTCTTTCTTTTTTATGGTTTCTATTTCTTTGAGAACACGTATATTTTCATTCAAGTATATTTTTAAAGATTTTATATATTTACTTATTTGAGAGAGGGAGAGCACAAGCCAGGGGAGGAACAGAGGGAGAGGGACAAGCAAACTTTGCGCTGAAGGTGGAGCCCAATGCAGGGCTCAATCCTACAACCCTGAGATCATGACCTGAGCAAAATTAAGAGTCACACATTCAACGAACTGAGCTACCCAGGAGCCCCCATTTCAAGTATATATATATATATATATATATATATAAAAGATTTTATTTATTTATTCATGATAGTCACACAGAGAGAGACAGAGAGGCAGAGACACAGGCAGAGGGACACAGGCACAGGCTCCATGCAGGGAGCCCGACGTGGGATTTGATCCCGGGTCTCCAGGATTGTGCCCCGGGCCAAAGGCAGGTGCCAAACCACTGCGCCACCCAGGGATCCTCAAGTATATTTTTATTAACCTCATGGAGCATAGTTTTGTTTTGTTTTGTTTTGTTTTGTTTTTAGATTTTATTTGTTTATTCATAAGAGGCACACAGAGAGAGGCAGAGACATAGGCAGAGGGAGAAGCAGGCTCCCCAAAGGGAGCCTGTTGTGGGACTTGATCCTAGAACCCTGGGATCATGACCTGAGCTGAAGGCAGACACTGAGCCACCCAGGTTCCCCACAGAGCATAGTTTTAATGCTGCTTTAGAGTCTTTGCCTAATAATCCCAACATTTGGGTCACTTGGGGGTTGACATCTGTTTCTTTGTCTTTTCCCTTGAGACTTGGTCATGTTTTCCTGGTTCTTTGTATATTGGATAGTTTTGGATTATATCCTGGACATTGTGAGTGTTGTGTTGTGTACACTCATTCCTATCATAACACTAAGGAGGATGCTGAAGTTTGGTTTAGCAGGCAACCAACTCGGTTTGATTCAGACCACAAGTTCTGTCTTAACCTTCTGTGGGCAGCAGTTCACTTCCCAGCTTAGTTCTCAAAGACTTCACTGTGCTGTGGGTCTGTCTTGTGCATGTGTATTGCTTGGGAGTAAAGTTGGGACTTGGGAAGGTTTATGTACAGAATTAGGCCTCCTCTACCCCCAGCCGTCAGGAGATGTCTCTGCTTCCTCTGGCCAGAAAGAAATAATTTCTACTGAAGTTTTCCCTACCAGTACGACCATCCCCTGCCGCATTGCTCAGTGTGGCGAGAGGTCATCCTCAGAACAAACCTAGAGGGGGGGAGATGGAAGCTAACCTTGGTGGTCCCTCTTTGAAGTTTTGATTCCTCTCCACAATCCACTTGCTTTTATTTACTTTTCAGAGTCCGAGTCCTCAGGCATTATTATTTTTATTTTTCCACTCAAAAAGTTCAGTGGTCCCGGTATAATGCTCAGGGAATCTTCCAATAATAAGAGTCGAGAGGATTAAATTGCTGGAATCATGTTTCATTTAACAAATTTCTGTAAGGGAAGAAAAGGAGCATTTCTAGGACTCTTTAGTTCACGTTTTGGGGACTGGCCGCCTTGTGCAGGTCCTGGCGCATGATGTTTCCAGCAGAATAAAGGATGGGGCGGGGGGAGATGCTGCTTTTTATTTGTAAATGTTGTGTTTTCATTTCTGTTTTTATTACCTCCTATGTTTTAGCTCCAGAAAGCAGGCCAGGACATCTGGGTCAGGAAAAATATCTGGTAATAGGAAACAAGTAGGAGAGATTCTTACTGAGAAGAGAATAGAAGTGAGAGCAAAATGATCTAGCAAATGTTTTTTTTTTCTTTAGGTCTTATTTAAATTCCATTTGACATACAGTGTAATATTAGTTTCAGGTGTACAATACAGTGAATCAACACTTTCATACAACAGCCAGTGCTCATCACAGCGAGTGCCCTCCTTAATCCCCATCACCTATTTCACCCACCCCTCCCCACCTCTCCTCTGGTAACCATCAGTTTGTTCTCTATGGTTAAGAGTCTATTTCTTGGTTTGACTCTTTTTTCCCCCTATCATCTAGTAAACTCCTGTGGAGCTCCCAGGGCTTGCCTCATCCAAGTGCACCAGCTTTAATTTTCTGTGGTGAATCGTCTATGTGAATTCTCATTCCAATCCAGATTCTGAAGAACTGGGACAGGACTCTAGTTTCATAAAAATTCATAAACATCACCTTGGTTTAGTTACTCCTTTCTCAGTGACATGAGGGGGTGGGCAATCGAGCTGCACAAAGCTTGTAGGAGGCTCAGGGCTGGGTGCCGGATGCTCTGAGTTTAAGGTCTGCCTTGATGTGAACCTTTCCTTTGGTCTCTCTGCTGAACGCTTCCTATTATGGAATGAGACCAGTGAGCTTTTCTGATTCATGGATTTTCCACTTCAGAGAAGAGCTGTAACCATCATCTTAACAAATCACTTAACTCCCTTTGCTCTTTATTTCACCCCTGAAAGCATAAAATTCTAGCCTCACACTAGATCTGAAACCTAGGGGAGCGGTGATCTGGATGTTTGCTCTGTTCAATCCAAAATAACTCAAATTTCCTTAGTAAACTGAGTTGAAGAGAAGCTTAACTTTCTGTAATGCTTTTCATGCAGTCATTTGCTAATTTATTCCAGAAACATCTATTGATGACTGGCTATGTGATAGGCTCTCTGCCCAGCTCTGGGGACACAGAGGTGACAGGCATACTGTGTGGGGCCCAAGGTCCAGAGGGAGAGAAAGCGTTTAATGAGGAGATCATGAAGTTGCAGTGTACCACATGCTAAGAAAAGGGAGTGAAAAGTGCTGTGGGCACATGGCCGAGGGGCCCCTCATCTCCTGGGATTGTTGAACAGATCTTTATGTAGGGCCTTCAGCAGGAAGGTTCTAGGCATAAAACAAAATATCAGCAGTTGCTGCTGTTTTAGAAGACTCTCCATGTGTTAGGCTTGTGTTGACATGGTCTCTAATCTTCTCACTAGCCTCCAGCAAGCACTAGTGATAGGAAGCTCCTTTGTGAATTCTACACTATGCCTCTGTCCTCTGTCCTCTGTCCCTTGGCTGGGCCTGTGCCCTCCTCTGTCCTACTCATTTCCATGGCTCCACTGAAATTATCTGTTTATGCATCTGTCTCTCCTTTTACACTACATTGTAACCCCCTGAGGGTTTTGGACTCCCAATGTCTGATATAGTGTTGATATGCATAAAGCATCTAAAAAATTTTTGCAGAACTACTCACTGAAATGATAATAGCATTGAATAATAGTATAAAATAACTATATTAACCTGTTCACTTTATATATAATCCATATATTATTTAATTAATATACTAATAATATATTTGTATACTGCTATGTTATGATTATTATTATTATTCACAGATCAAACTTCTCAGAACATTTACAAATCTTCAAGCATTACCATATTTCTTGGCTTTCCAAGTTGAAGGTGATTCCTTTTTATCTCTTCTCCCTTTTGATGGGATAGATTCAGCCAGGGGATGGTAAGAAATGCCACTGGCTTTCTCAGGCAATCACAACCAAGAAGGGGACTTTGGGGGAGGTTTGATGGTGCCATCCCACCAGCAAAACCTGCTTTGTTTTCCAGGAAGATCCTGGAAGCGATCCTTTCTGAGTTCAGGAAGTTCCTGGAACCCCTTGGGTCCCTGGGTCTGAAGAAGAACATGTTTTGTAGGTATGGTCCTGCTCAAGACAGGGTGGCCAGGTGTTCCCCTTCACCTCCAAGGGTGTGTCACCACTGCTCCCTCCCCACCCCATTTCCCTTTGCCAACATGGGAAACATCCAACATCTGCCATTTGCATAACGTGTGCTTTTGTAGCTTAACATTCTCTATTTCTACAAATAAATGCTTTTACAATAAAACTGAAATGCCAGAAAAAGAGAGACAACCTACTTTAAGGTCACTGCTGCCTCCCAGCAAGGGTGTTTAAAAATAACCCCCAATCTGCCATGTGCTCACAACTCTCATTGTGCCAGCTCAATGGCAGGCCTAGTGCCAGCCAGCATAGCAGTGTGGAAGTTTCCAGGCTGTGTGTGTGTGTGTGTGTGTATGTGTGACTGAGAAGGTAAGGGACACTATTCTCAACAAGGCTTGTGGTCCCACCCTGTTGATCTCTGCCAAAGGGCAGAGTGTTGACCTTCTGATAGAATAGTTCTAGCCTCTATTCCCAGCTATGGGGAAACAGCTTCAGGTCCACTTGGAAATGCTCTGTAAGACAGAGAACTTGAGGGACTGAGTTGGCCAACATAGGTATGTAGGACAAGATGTGGCATTGGGTAGTGGGTAGACACTGGGTAGATTCTTCAGTGAGCACTAGGGCTACTGCTTCTAGGATCTGCTTCAGCAAGGCTGACAGAAAGTGGCTTAGATTTTGCAGTTGAATCCCAGAGATGGACTTTTCCAGTAATTTTCAAGCTGTGCTTACAAGATCCCTGGAGGTTCTGGGGCAGATCTTTAGTCCTCCATTTACACTAATGGATTATGTCTGTTATTTCAAATATGACCTTTCCCAAGGATTGTCACATTTAACCAGAGAGCACATTGTTAATGGAAGTCAGCGGTAGGCTTCCTGTGAGCCAACAGGCGGGGGGTTGGGGGATGCACTATCTGAAGGCCACAGGGCCCAGCACCAGTGGACAATCACCTCATCACCTCAGACAATTGCCTCATACCCTTGTGTCCAAAACTCAGCCTGTGCAACAATGTGTGCACTGCTCTTCTGCTCTTCTAGGCAGAGCTGGTGGACAACAGTAGAGATAAATGGGATCCCTAATTCCTGAGAGTTTCCTGAAAGACACCAGGGAATCAGGGCTAGAATCTTACCAGGCAGGGACAGCTAATACCTCCCTCCCATATCTTTCTGAGAGGCCAGTCTAAGGGCTAATGATGGGACCAGTATCTTTCCAATTCAGATTTAAGCAAGGACACCTCCCCCTTGTCTTTTGCTGATGATACCATGAACAGAATGTATGTCCCATTGCACCAGGATCATACCAAGATATTCATATCTATATGCAAAAGAAAAGGAAGAAGCTGGGAATGTCTAGAGTCATGGAAGCAATGAAATCCCTAGAAGGTCAAGAATCTGACATTTTTATCCTTGAGCATCTACTATGTGCCAAGTTCCATGATAAGTGATTTGTGTACATTACCTCACTTACTCTTACCCTGAAGGATAGGTAACACCATTCACATTGTAGAGATGAGAAAACTAAGTTGCAGTGAGTTTTGGACCTTGCCACAAATCTAGTCTTTTTGACTTTAAAGTCTGTTCTCTCAACCTCTGAGGACAATCACCAAGGCTATGGACCAAAATGCAAATCAGGTTACATTTGTCCTCAGTGGCTTCCTGTTACATGTGACATTCTTTACCACTCGTAATGATCCTTGTTCTTTATTTCCTCTAACACACATGTGTACACATGCACACACCATCAATGATCTCAGTGTCCCAGTCAACAGCCAGCTGACCAACAGTTGCATGAATGAAGTCATCCTAGATTAACTCATCTGCCCCATCCCACCTCCAGCTAACTAAAGAAGAATAAAGGAACCCTGACAAGATTGGCAAATCTTGACCCAGATGAACAGAACTTCCCAGCTGACTTGAAAACTCTGAATAATGATAAATGTTTCTATTTTTTAAGCCACTGCATTTTGGGGTGGTTTGTTTTGCAGCAATAGCTAACCGGTACTGGTACACGTAACACAGCAAGTACACCCTTCCCCCTCAGACATTGTACGATGCTTGTTTCCTCTAATATCAGCCCTTTTGAAAAAAATGTATTCTCTCAGCCACATAAATCAGATCAAGCATAAACTGGATTTGTAAGTTATCTTTTCACTGTGTATTGCTTGGATTTTGTGACAGCCAGGGTTGTTTTTCATATAATTTACATATATTTGACTTGCATTTTACTTGTTAAAAATAAGAAACTAAGATCAGGAATCAATCGAATGTGGTTGGCAATGCAAATACTCAATAACAATTGACTTTACTGTCAAAGTAATATCTTAAAATGTCAGGGTCAAATTTTAAAAAGTGTTTTTGTGAAAGTCTCGGTTACTCTCCAGGAAAGACTTTGCCTGCAGTGATTCAGAGAAGGCAGTGTTCTGCATTTCAGCTGACTTTGGCAAGTCAGGGCTTAGGAGTCTCCTTCTGCTATGAGTCTTGAAAATGTCATTCTCCCATGAGGAACCACACAGACTGTGCTGTAAAATGTTATGTTTTTGTTCCTTATTTTAGCTACCAATCCCAGTTCTTCTGATCGCTCTATGATGTTATGTGCTGAACCACATTGTTCAAAATGTAACAATCTTAAAAAATTTTTTTAAAAAGGAGTGATCTTTTACAAAAGATGCAGGGAGCAGTTTCAGCCAGCAATGCTAGGGTCTAAATATTTGTTTCCCTTCTCCAACCCCCTCCCTTTCCCCTGCCTCCCCAAATTCCTATGTTAAAACCCTAAACCCAATGGGACAGTATTTGGAGATGGGGCACTTGGGAATTAATTATTGCAAGAAGGTAGTGTCTTCATGAATGTGATTCATGCCCTAATAAAAGAGGCTCCAGAGGGGCACCTAGGTGGCTCACTTGGTTAAAGGACTGACTCTTGATTTCAGCTCAGGTCATGATCTCAGGGTCCTGGGATCAAGCTCCATATCTGGCTCCATGCTCAGTGGGGAGTCTGCTTGAGATTCTCTCTCTCCCTCTGCCTCTGCTCTTCCCTCACCCCTCGTGCTCACTCACATGCTCTCTCTCTCTGTCATAAATCAATCAATCAATCAATCAATCAATTAATCAATCAATCTTTTAAAAGAATAAAAGAGGCTCCAGAGAGATCCTTTGTTCCTTCCCCCATGTAAGTGAGAAGGTGCCAGCTATAAACCAGGAAAAGGGTTCTCACCAGAATACAACCATACTGACATCTTGTCCATGAACTTCCCAGCCTCTAGAACTGTGAGAAATAAATTTCTGTTGTTTATAAGTCACCCAATATGTGGCATTTTGTTATAGCAGCTAGAACAGACTAAGACAAGTGGTTTAGTGAGGAACCAGGCTGTTAGTTTCTAAGGGAAAAGTCATTGTTGAAAGAAAAGCATGCTATTGGTCAGAAGTGACCATACCCCACCCACCCAAACATTTTTGTCATATTTCTTTAGAATTATTGAATTAATAAAACATCACAGGGGTGCTTGGGTGGTTCTGTCAGTGCAGTGCCTGACTCTTGATTTAGGCTGGGGTCAGGGTCTCAGGCTGATGAGATTGAGTCCCAGTGTAGGGCTCTGCCCTCAGTGGGGAGTCTACTTAGGACTTTCTCTCCTTCTCCCTCTGCCCCTCCCCTGGCCCCCACTTGCATGGTCTCTCTCTCAAAAAAAAAAAAAACCCACCACAGATACAAAGGTCTCTATGCACTTGTTGTGCATCTGTTTCCACCTCCTTCCCCGGAGGTAATCACTAACCAGAATATCTGTCACAAGCATAACAATGTTACTAAGGATTTTTGTCAAACTCTCTGTTAAAATCCTGATATACTATCAGGATTCTGATAGAATCCTGTAGATTCTAGAGCTAGAGCTGTAATAGCAACAAAAATTTTTTAAAATTAAATTAGTATAACATTCTCAGTGAACCAAAATTTGTTCCTAGTTATCATATTGCATTATAAACTATATATAATGTATATAATACAAAATGTATTCTCAATTATGTTCTAGTACATTATACTGAATATTTACCCTGTGCTTGACACTGTGCAAAGGACTTTTCACATTTTCAGGCAATTCTTACAAAGACCTCTTTGAGATAGATAGTTTTATCTCTTGTCCACAGACAATACAAGTTAGCTTCAAGAAGTTGCTCGTGGATGTAGAATCAAAAAGATTTACATGCACATGGATCTATCTGATTTTTGAAGCCCATATTCGATCCCACTCAGCTCTTTAAAATTTTTCTAGGTCTTTTTTTCAAAAAGATTTATTTATTAAATTAGAGAGAGACAGAGAGAGCATGCACAAGTAGGAGAGGGGCAGAGAGGGAGAGAGAGAATCTGAAGCAGATTCCCCACTGAGCCGGGAGCTGCATGCAGGACTCCATCTAATGATCCTGAGATCATGATCTCAGAGGAAATCAAGATCCATGCTCAACTGACTGAGCCACCCAGGTGCCACCAAATTTTTCTAGACTTTTAAATAAAGCTCAGCATTAATCTAATTCATACAGTTTTGAAACATGCTCTTTCCAATTTTTTAAAAATTGGAATAATCATCCCTGATTTCTAAAATTCCTGACTTCTAGCACTCCACCCCTTCCCTGTGCTTCCAGAGGGAGTGGCTCTGAGAGTCCATCCAGAAGCTGGAACTGAAGCAAGGGGAAAAAGCTGCTTTTATTTTTAAGATTCCATTTAAACATCACTGCACCTCCAGGGACACTCTCAGCCTCTCCATGCCCTCTGGCTCCAGCTCTAGCTCCAGCAGCTCCGGGGAGCAGCTCCACCCTGGTTGCAGCCTCCCTAACATTTCCTCCCACCCCTCCAGTGATAGCACACTGTTCTGTTTTAGAGGCTAATGTAGTTCTGGAACTATTCTGATAGGCTTGGGTAGCAATTAGAATCCTGCTTGATGGCATGTGCTGGGAAGACCACAGGCCGGAGGTGTGGTAAGAACAGGTGTCCATGCACCTGGAGCAGTGGGAAGACCCCATCCTCTGTCTGCTGTCTTGGAGGAAGCTATGAACAGTGCCCATATCTCACATTCAGCATGCCCTGGCATGGGCACTAAGCTCTATGTGGCTCTAGCCACCAGGGCGGGACTTGGTGAGTCAGCCCTCCACACCCATCTATGTTCAGAGAGCCCTCAACAACTCCAGGTCACAGCGTGTCCTTGTGGGCTGAACACTGGAGCTTCTACAACCTATGCCAGAAGCTCTTAGGGAGGGGAGTTTTATGCTTGTATCTATGAAGGGTATCTAGGCAGAAGCACACATCCAGGTCTGTGAGGGGTGCTGGGATGAACGGGAAGCTCCCCCTCAAGGAGCTCAAGCCACCCACAATGTAATAGTAACCATTTCAAAAGCACAAAAATAACCAAAAATAAAATTTAAAAAGCCACACGGGAGATGTAGCAGACAAGCTAGGTCTCTTCATCCAGGAATGATGAGGTCAGAGAATATGTACAGGCATGTACAGGCATCTAGGAACTCTGGGCTGACTGCCTGGAGGTGGTGGCATTGTGCAAGCAGCCCAGCCACGTATGGTACTCACTTGTACTGCATGCAGGGGCCAGCACAGTCCCCCAGTTGTGTCTGGGGGCTACCGGCGTTCCTACTTACTCCTCACTGCAAATACCTCCTTGCAGCAGAATGTAGAGGTACCAGGAGGCCCTCAGTAAGAAGAGGTTGAACACGGAGAAGGAAGTGTGTCCTCCACAGCTCACATTGGGAGAGGGTGCTGCATCCTGCCCTCTGGGAACAGAAGCACAGGCAGCTCAGTGTTGTAAAATGGGATGAAGAGAATTCATTTTTATTATGGTAAAAATGCTCATCAGTACCACTCAGGGCACACTCACTCTGTAGCAGGTTTTATGTATGTAACTAGTTATTAGCTGCAGCTGTATGCACAGAATTCCATACTTCCCTCCATGCCAGCCTCGGCACGGAACTTAGCGTATCTTGGACTCCCCTCACCAAAGTCCATCCACATCTAGCGAAGTGAGTAGTAGGGAAAGTTTGCTGAGGATTCCTTAGGGAAGACTGAAGAGGGAGGGCTTGACTTCAAACATCCTTGAACAAACCCATAAAACTCCACCAAAGGCATGTCCAGCCCCTGGAAGCCCTTCTGGCCAACCAGGGCAGGTGGCAGGGGTGGTGGGGAGTGGGGGAGGCCTTGGGCTCTCTCCCAGCTATATTTTCCCCTGTCCCCAAATATGTCTTATGTATTGACATGTTGATCACTCTGTCTGCTTGGCAGACAGCTGGGCTTACCATTCAACAGACCTATTCTCTTTAATTTTTTAAATTTTTTTAAAAATTATTTATTTATTTGAGAGAAACAGAGATAGCAACAGAGATAGTACAAGTGGGGAGGGAGAGGGAGAAGCAGGCTCCACTGAGCAGGGAGCCTGACATGGGGCTCGATCCCAGGACCCTGGGGTCATAACCTGACCCGAAGGCAGACGCTTAACCGACTGAGCTACCCAGGCACCCCCAGACTCATTCTCTTTAGAAGGTGGTTTCCTTGGGCAGATTTTTTCGAGGTTTCACCTCTGATCACAAAATGCCTCTTTCACACAAACTCAGTGTGTTCTCCCCCAAAAGAATTTTGGTGAATATGATTTTCTCTACTTTGTATGTGGGTCAGCTGAGGCTCAGGGAGATTAAATATGTTCCCCCAACATTTTGCAAATCTAAGTCACAGTTGGATTTGAGCTCAGGCCTGGTGTGTATATTCCTGGTGCACTAGTGCAAGGCCCACTGTGTCCTAAGGAAACAGAGGCCCCGCATGGACCCAGGGTATACTGGTCTCTGCAGCCACCCTCAGTGATGGCAGATTTTACGCTACATCCTCCCGTGAGAGGGATACTAAGATGATGTGCTAAATCCGTGTCAGTAAAGCATTTGTTGATTTCACTGAACTCAGAAGACCCTCCGAAAGTGCCCCACAGCGCCATGGGGCAAAGCCATCAGGGTAGCCCTAAGGACTGATGGAAGTGACGTGGCCACTGCCCAGCTGAGTGCCTGCCTTCCTCTGCCCACATTCTCTCATGCACGGTCAGGTGCTGGAAGAGCACGCTTGCATTTAGAGAGAGACAGATAGAAAGAAAGCCTCCAGTCCTTTAACCCAGGCTCTGACTCAGCCTTGGAAAAGAAAAGCTCAGGTCGGAAACCACCATGGGACCAGTGATGCTGGTGCTGTTCTCTGCTACATCTTTATTCCAGGGCCTGTCAGTACTCCTGGGGTGGCTCCACCTTCTCCCGAGGACCCGGACGATCTGTTAGCCGTCCAGATGTCATGTACCTGGGAGGCAGTCCCGGACCCTGAGATGGCCTCTGGTGCATATGTAGTAGCATCTTCTGGTTGTCAATGGTAATAATATTATTATGGATCCAATTATCACACTACCACGACTTAAGTTAATGATAGTCTTGGTCATTTCCCCAACCACAGCTCGATGCCAAAGTTCTTTATCCTGCTGCTGGCCTTTTATCTTTGCCTCCCTGTTTCCTGTCTTCAAAGACTTATTGTTGTTGTTTTTCTAAGATTTGTTTATTTATTTTGAGATAGAGATAGAGAGAGAGAGAGAGCAGGGGGAGGGTTAAAGGGAAAGAAACTCAAGCAGACTCCCCGCTGAGTGCAGAGCCCACACTGGACTCAATATCAGGACCCTGAGATCATCGCCTGAGCCAAAATCAAGAGTCTGATGCTTAGTGGACTGAGCCACCAGCAGCCCCAAGCTTTGGCTTTTAAACCTATAACTCTTGTTTTCTAATATCTTCATGACTTTTTGCAGTAATTCCATCACCATAGTAAACATAGGAGGAAATAAGATAAAATGAAAGATGAAAGAAAAAGAAAAGAATTGCCTTCCCTTGGGCAGTCTGACCCCCTGACATGGGCTCCCGGGCCTTCTTCCTTCATTCACTGAATCATCTATAGAAGGGGATGAGGGATCCTGCACCATAGGGCTATTGAAAGAACGTGGGGCCTGGCCCAATCTCTGGTCAGCTATACAGCTTATTATTTTCTTACTCATCAGCTAAGTCTTACTAAGTGCCTGATGAGCAACCAACACTGTGTCCTTGACACTGGGCTTGGGTGTGACCCTACAGCTGGGCCCATCTCCCACCCCATTTCCACAGCTCACAGAGGCTGACAAGGCCTGTCCTCTCCCACCCCCCAGGCCTGCTGCCTGCTGGTGCATTTGTCCTGAATGCTAGGAATACCCCCCCAATACACACACACACTCACACACACACTCACACACTGGCAACCCTGTTCCTGAGGCTGAGCTCTTAATGCCAGAGCCTACCAATTATTGACCCTCAAAGCCCTAGGTCCAAGTCTAGACCAGGTGGCAGCACCCAGACATCCTTGGCCCATGCACCCCATTTCAGGTGCTCTCCCAGTTCCTCTCTAGAGGGACATACATCTCTCATCACCCACCTAGGGGAGAAAAAAACCTTCCGAAGTCCCCTACTTGTCTAGGAGTTTCCTCAACCTGCTTGGATGGCCACACTGCCCACGGCAGAAACCTGAGCCAGGACTGGGCCAGGGCAGCCCCAGTGTTCTTTCCCTCGAACACCCCCTGGCCCTGTGAGGTCCTGAAAGTCTGAGGACAACCCCCACCCTGTGGAAGGCACTCAGGCCAGCTCAGGGGACCAGGGGACAGAGAACAAGAGATGGAGGATGCCCTGGATCCTGCCGGGAGAAATAGTGCTTTGACCTCTGCTTGCTGCCCTCCCTGAAGACGGACTTGGTCTTGGCCTTGGCAGAGCCCCTCCCAGAGAGGCTGTGGTGCTGAGCCAGGGGGCGAGGCCAGGAGATGTGTGGTTGGGGCCCCCACGCTCAGTAGATGCTGACGTCTAATTAAAGTTGTCAGGGAGGGTTCAACAGGTTTCAAAGCCGAAACTGCCCTCAAAACCTCGCCCCCCGCGCCCCAGCTCATAAAACAGTCATTCTCCTACCTCCCTTGCCCTAACTTCATTCTTTTTTGCGTGTGGGCTTTAGGTCTTTTTCTTTTTCTTTTCTTTTTCATTTTTTTCTTTTTTAAGTTTGACTTTATAAACACAGAGGAGTAGCCTCTGCAGGTTGTGAGGGGCAGAAGCCCTGAAACATGACCTTACGATTTTCCAAGCCTGGGAGCGTGAAGTGGAATCTGCATCCCACTTGCAGGGGCAGCTGTGGGGGTGGTGGGACCCCAACAACAGAGGCTGCTGCACCCCCAACCCCGGGAGACGAGAGCCTCAACCCTGATCCTGAGCCTTCATTCCTGGCAGGTACTCAAGGCCACAGGCAAGAGGCACAGTAGACAGGCAGGGTCCTCCAAAGCACAGCAGGGCCTGTTTCACTAGTGCTGAGCCACCCTCAAAGTGACAGCAATCTGCTCTGCCACCACCCCAGTGGTGCAGCCTCGGCCAGGTGTGGAATGACCGGGGAGAATGAAGGACTAGAACATGTCTTACAGTTCAGACTTCTTGGAACACATTTCCACCCATGATATTACTCTAGAAACACAAGGTATCCCAATGACCAGAAGGCCATTAGCCTTCTGACTTGAGATCTGCCCTATGCTTTCAGTTTTTTTTAATAAATTAATTTTTATTGGTGTTCAAGTTACCAACATACAGAATAACACCCAGTGCTCATCCCGTCAAGTGTCCCCCTCAGTGCCCATCACCCATTTGCCCCCACCCCCCTCCCTCCTCCCCTTCCACCACCCCTAGTTCGTTTCCCAGAGTTAGGAGTCTTTTTTTTTTTAATTAATTTTTATTGGTGTTCAATTTAACAACATACAGAAAAACACCCAGTGCTCATCCCATCAAGTGTCCACCTCAGTGCCCGTCACCCATTCCCCTCCAACACCCGCCCTCCTCCCCTTCCACCACCCCTAGTTCGTTTCCCCGAGTTAGGAGTCTTTATGTTCTGTCTCCCTTCCTGATATTTCCCAACATTTATTTTCCCTTCCTTTATATTCCCTTTCACTATTATTCATATTCCCCAAATGAATGAGAACATACACTGTTTGTCCTTCTCCGATTGACTTATTTCACTCAGCATAATACCCTCCAGTTCCATCCACGTTGAAGGAAATGGTGGGTATTTGTCGTTTCTAATTGCTGAGTAATATTCCATTGTATACATAAACCACACCTTCTTTATCCATTCATCTTTCGATGGACACCGAGGCTCCTTCCACAGTTTGGCTATTGTGGCCATTGCTGATAGAAACATCGGGGTGCAGGTGTCCCGACGTTTCATTGCATCTGAATCTTTGGGGTAAATCCCCAACAGTGCAATTGCTGGGTCGTAGGGCAGGTCTATTTTTAACTCTTTGAGGAACCTCCACACAGTTTTCCAGAGTGGCTGCACCAGTTCACATTCCCACCAACAGTGTAAGAGGGTTCCCTTTTCTCCGCATCCTCTCCAACTTTGTTGTTTCCTGCCTTGTTAATTTTCCCCATTCTCACTGGTGTGAGGTGGTATCTCATTGTGGTTTTGATTTGTATTTCCCTGATGGCAAGTGATGCAGAGCATTTTCTCATGTGCTTGTTGGCCATGTCCATGTCTTCCTCTGTGAGATTTCTCTTCATGTCTTTTGCCCATTTCATGATTGGATTGTTTGTTTCTTTGGTGTTGAGTTTAATAAGTTCTTTATAGATTTTGGAAACTAGCCCTTTATCTGATATGTCATTTGCAAATATCTTCTCCCATTCTGTAGGTTGTCTTTTAGTTTTGTTGACTGTATCCTTTGCTGTACAAAAGCTTCTTATCTTGATGAAGTCCCAATAGTTCATTTTTGCTTTTGTTTCTTTTGCCTTTGTGGATGTATCTTGCAAGAAGTTACTGTGGCCAAGTTCAAAAAGGGTGTTGCCTGTGTTCTCCTCTAGGATTTTGATGGAATCTTGTCTCACATTTAGATCTCTCATCCATTTTGAGTTTATCTTTGTGTTTGGTGAAAGAGAGTGGTCTAGGTTCATTCTTCTGCATGTGGATGTCCAATTTTCCCAGCACCATTTATTGAAGAGACTGTCTTTCTTCCAATGGATAGTCTTTCCTCCTTTATCGAATATTAGTTGACCATAAAGTTCAGGGTCCACTTCTGGGTTCTCTATTCTGTTCCATTGATCTATGTGTCTGTTTTTGTGCCAGTACCACACTGTCTTGATGACCACAGCTTTGTAGTACAACCTGAAATCTGGCATTGTGATGCCCCCAGCTATGGTTTTCTTTTTTAAAATTCCCCTGGCTATCCGGGGTCTTTTCTGATTCCACACAAATCTTAATATAATTTGTTCTAACTCTCTGAAGAAAGTCCATGGTATTTTGATAGGGATTGCATTAAACGTGTAAATTGCCCTGGGTAACATTGACATTTTCACAATATTAATTCTTCCAATCCATGAGCATGGAATATTTTTCCATCTCTTTGTGTCTTCCTTGATTTCTTTCAGAAGTGTTCTATAGTTTTTAGGGTGTGGATCCTTTACCTCTTTGGTTAGGTTTATTCCTAGGTATCTTATGCTTTTGGGTGCAATTGTAAATGGGATTGACTTCTTAATTTCTCTTTCTTCAGTCTCATTGTTAGTGTATAGAAATGCCATTGATTTCTGGGCATTGATTTTGTATCCTGCCACGCTACCAAATTGCTGTATGAGTTCTAGCAATCTTGGGGTGGAGGCTTTTGGGTTTTCTATGTAAAGTATCATGTCATCGGCAAAGAGGGAGAGTTTGACTTCTTCTTTGCCAATTTGAATGCCTTTAATGTCTTTTTGTTGTCTGATTGCTGAGGCGAGGACTTCCAGTACTATGTTGAATAGCAGTGGTGAGAGTGGACATCCCTGTCTTGTTCCTGATCTTAGGGGAAAGGCTCCCAGTGCTTCCCCATTGAGAATGATATTTGCTGTGGGCTTTTCGTAGATGGCTTTTAAGATGTCGAGGAAAGTTCCCTCTATCCCAACACTCTGAAGTGTTTTGATCAGGAATGGATGCTGTATTTTGTCAAATGCTTTCTCTGCATCTAATGAGAGGATCATATGGTTCTTGGTTTTTCTCTTGCTGATATGATGAATCACATTGATTGTTTTACGAGTGTTGAACCAGCCTTGTGTCCCGGGGATAAATCCTACTTGGTCATGGTGAATAATTTTCTTAATGGATTGTTGGATCCTATTGGCTAGTATCTTGTTGAGAATTTTTGCATCCATGTTCATCAGGGATATTGGTCTGTAATTCTCCTTTTTGGTGGGGTCTTTGTCTGGTTTCGGAATTAAGGTGATGCTGGCCTCATAGAACGAATTTGGAAGTACTCCATCTCTTTCTATCTTTCCAAACAGCTTTAGTAGAATAGGTATGATTTCTTCTTTAAAGGTTTGATAGAATTCCCCTGGGAAGCCATCTGGCCCTGGACTCTTGTGTCTTGGGAGGTTTTTGATGACTGCTTCAATTTCCTCCCTGGTTATTGGCCTGTTCGGGTTTTCTATTTCTTCCTGTTCCAGTTTTGGTAGTTTGTGGCTTTCCAGGAATGGGTCCATCTCTTCTAGATTGCCTAATTTATTGGCGTAGAGCTGTTCATAATATGTTTTTAAAATCATTTGTATTTCCTTGGTGTTGGTAGTGATCTCTCCTTTCTCACTCATGATTTTATTAATTTGAGTCTTCTCTCTCTTTTTTTTAATAAGGTTGGCTAATGGTTTATCTATCTTATTAATTCTTTCAAAGAACCAACTCCTGGTTCTGTTGATCTGTTCCACAGTTCTTTTGGTCTCGATTTCATTTAGTTCTGCTCAAATTTTAATTAACTCTCTTCTTCTGCTGGGCGTGGGGTCCATTAGCTGCTTTTTCTCTAGCTCCTTTATGTGTAAGGTGAGCTTTTGTATTTGAGTTCTTTCCAGTTTTTGAATGGATGCTTGTATTGCGATGTATTTCCCCCTCAGGACTGCTTTTGCTGCATCCCAAAGATTTTGAACGGTTGTATCTTCATTCTCATTAGTTTCCATGAATCTTTTTAATTCTTCCTTAATTTCCTGGTTGACCTTTTCATCTTTTAGCAGGATGGTCCTTAACCTCCATGTGTTTGTGGTCCGTCCAAACTTCTTGTTGTGGTTTAGTTCTAATTTCAAGGCATTATGGTCTGAGAATATACAGGGGACTATCCTGATCTTTTGGTATCGGTTCAGACCCGATTTGTGACCCAGTATGTGGTCTATTCTGGAGAAAGTTCCATGTGCACTTGAGAAGAATGTGTATTCAGTTGAGTTTGGATGTAAAGTTCTGTAGATATCTGTGAAATCCATCTGGTCCAGTGTATCATTTAAAGCTCTCGTTTCTTTGGAGATGTTGTGCTTAGAAGACCTATCAAGGGTAGAAAGAGCTAGACTGAAGTCACCAAGTATAAGTGTATTATTATCAAAGTATTTCTTCAGTTTGGTTATTAATTGGTTTAAATATTTGGCAGCTCCCACATTCGAGGCATATATATTGAGGATTGTTAAGTTCTCTTGTTGGATAGATCCTTTGAGTATGAGATAGTGTCCCTCTTCATCTCTCACTATAGTCTTCGGGGTAAATTTTAATTTATCTGATATGAGGATGGCAACTCCTGCTTTCTTTTGAGGACCATTTGAATGGTGAATGGTTCTCCAACCTTTTACTTTCAGGTTGTAGGTGTCCTTCTGTCTAAAATGAGTCTCTTGTAGACAGCAAATAGATGGGTCCTGCTTTTTTATCCAGTCTGAAACCCTGCGCCTTTTGATGGGGTCATTAAGCCCGTTCACGTTCAGAGTTACTATTGACAGATATGAGTTTAGTGTCATCATGATATCTATTCAGTCCTTGTTTTTGTGGATTGTTTCACTGAACTTCTTCTTAAAGGGGAATTTTAAGAGTCCCCCTTAAAATTTCTTGCAGAGCTGGTTTGGAGGTCACATATTCTTTCAGTTCCTGCCTGTCTTGGAAGCTCTTTATCTCTCCTTCCATTTTGAATGAGAGCCTTGCTGGATAGAGTATTCTTGGTTGCATGTTCTTCTCATTTAGGACCCTGAATATATTCTGCCAGCCCTTTCTGGCCTGCCAGGTCTCTGTGGAGAGGTCTGCTGTTACCCTAATATTCCTCCCCATAAAAGTCAGGGACTTTTTTTCTCTTGCTGCTTTAAGGATCTTCTCCTTATCTTTGGAATTTGCAAGCTTCACTATTAAATGTGGAGGTGTTGAACGGTTTTTATTGATTTTAGGGGGGGATCTCTCTATTTCCTGGATCTGAATGCCTGTTTCCCTTCCCAGATTTGGAAAGTTTTCAGCTAGGATTTGTTCAAATACATATTCTGGCCCTCTGTCCCTTTCGGCGCCCTTGGGAACCCCAATTAAACGTAGGTTTTTCTTCCCCAGGCTGTCGTTAATTTCCCTTAATTTGTCTTCATGGTCTCTTAATTGTCTGTCTCTTTTTTCCTCAGTTTCCCTCTTTGCCATCAACTTGTCTTCTATGTCACTCACTCGTTCTTCCACCTCGTTAAGCCTCGTCGTTAGGACTTCTGGCTTGGATTGCATCTCATTTAATTGATTTTTAATTTCTGCCTGATTGGATCTAAATTCTGCAGTCATGAAGTCTCTTGAGTCCTTTATGCTTTTTTCTAGAGCCACCAGTAGCTGTATAATAGTGCTTCTGAATTGGCTTTCTGACATTGAATTGTAATCCATATTTTGTAACTCTATGGGAGAGAGGGCTGTTTCTGATTCTTTCTTTTGAGGTGAGGTTTTCCTTCTAGTCATTTTGTTCAGTGCAGAGTGGCCAAAAACAAGTTGTATTGGGAAAAGGAGAAAAAGAGAGAGAGAGAAGGAAAGAAAAGAGAAAAAGAAAAAAGAGAAAGAAGAAAAAAAGGGGAAAAAAGAGAAGAAAAAGAGAAAGAAAAAGAAAGAAAGGTGAAGAAAAAGGGCGGTGGGGGAAGCAATCAGAAATCAAAAAGAAAGAAAGAAAAAAAACACAAAACAAAAAAAAAAACAAAAAACAAAAAACAAAAAACACGGGCGAGTATCTTCTGATTCTGTATACTTTAAGTCCCTTGACTTCCCCTGGAACTGTTCCGTCTCGCTGGTCTTCTGGGGGAGGGGCCTGCTGTGCTGATTTTCAGGTGTTAGCACTTGGGGGAGCTGCTCTGCCCCCTGCCTGGTGCAGGGCTCAGTGGGGGTAGTTTACCCCGTGAGGCCCCGGGAGGAAGCCACAGTGGCGGGGCCAGCTCTGCAGCCCTGGAGTCAGCTCCCGCAGTAACTCCGGGGCTCTCTGTCTGCAGGGCCTGGAGGCTCCGGGGCGGGGCCGCTGATCTGCTCAGCTCGGGGCAGGAGCGTCCTCCCTGTCCTGGGTCCTCCCGGCCTCTGCCTGTCCCGGGGGAGGCCGGATCCTGGGCTGTGTCGGGGCGCCCTGTGCTCCAGGGCCTGCGCTGTTGGATTCGCGCTCCCGCCCCGCAGCCCCCTCCGCGGCCGCCTCCCGAGCCCCTCCGAGCTGCTCCAGGTCCCGCCGTGCGCTGCAGCCCTTAGGGAGCTCGGCGCACTCTCCTGGGCAGCAGGTGTCTGTTAGTGTCCCACGGAGCCCGAGGGCATCCCCGCCCTCCTGGGTCCTGCTCTAACTCCCTGCGAGCCCCTTTCCGCGGGGAAGGTTGGAGCAGCTCCTGCTTCTCCGGGATGGGGCTCTCCTGTCCTGGGGACACTCGCCCCGGCCTCAGCCCGGCTCCGCGCGGGTCCCCTCCCCCTTGGAGGCCTTTTGTGTCTTTATTTCTTTTTCCCGTCTTCCTACCTTGATAGAAGCGCGAACTCTTCTCACTGTAGTGTTCCAGCTGGTCTCTCTTTAAATCTCAGGCTGAATTCGTAGATTTTCAGGATGATTTGAAGGTTATCTAGGTAATTTGTTGGGGACAGGTGATTTGGAGACCCTACTCTTCCGCCATCTCGCCCCTCCTCCTTCTGCTTTCAGTTTTATTACAATATTTACCTGCCTGATTCTTTTTTTTTGTTTGTTTGTTTGTTTTTTTTTTTTTTTTACCTGCCTGATTCTTAACCATCAAGGCCTAGGCCTCGGCTCCCTTCTGTGGCTGTAGGAGTTAGTCTTGAGGGGGGAAAAGAAAAGATAAATAAAATATAATGAAATAAAAAGGCTCAAGGGTTTCTGGACTTGGGAATGTAACAAGATGCGGTGAAGGAGGAAACTCAGAATTTTGCCTGGGTCAGCACAGGCGACAGGAAGACTCGGAGGTCAAGAGCCGGGCTGGGAGGCGCCAGGTTGGCGGCCCATGGAGGAGCTCCCCAGAAGCCCTCCAACCCCCACGGAGAAGCTGCAGTGACCACTGTTCTTGAGGCCCAGAGCTGAGACTGAGTCTTTGGAGGAAACTGGATACGTGACAGATTTCTCAAAACAGAAATTGAATCAAGCAGTGGGGAATATAGATAGTAAATCAACCCCACATCCCTGATTATTTTTATACCAAGCTAATTTTAAATGCTCTATTTCTATAGGAATCAGTGAGACTTTCACCCATCTGCAGCTCCAGCCCCTTATTTTCTTTTTTTTTCTAAGTCTTCCCACAGCCTTGGTTTTTTTTTTTACAGCACCAACTAAAATCTCAGGAAGCACGTTTACACCCCTGATGCCTCAGGCAGTCGTTTCTCATACACTGAGATACAAGCCTCTTTCTCCAAGGACAAGGACATTCATCATGATTATTATTATTATTATTTTTTAACATAAACTTCCATGATGCAGTCCCTCTGCTCTGAATTTCCATTTACTTGAGTACTGCTGCTTCCTGGTAAGAGTTTCACATTTCTTCCATATAAAACCCTGAGGGTGGCTTATAGGGGAAAGGAGAGAGAAGAGGGCAGGCCAGCCCTGAGCCAGACAATCAGAAACAGGGAGAGAAGATCAAGGTCAAGTTCCTGGGGGCAGTGGGAGGATGCCACCACCACCTGCTCCTTCCTGCTGGCAGCTCTGGCTGTGAGTCTCTCTGTGATGAGAGACTTCTTGTTTTCTTCTTTGTCACCTTGCCTGATTCCTTAAATCACATCTGCCATCTCCACCGATCAGACCCCATGAAGCCACGATCCTAGACTTCACCTCCAGTCCGTTTTGGTGCCTACCCCAGTGATGCTCAGCATACATCTATTTAAAGAATGGGCGGCTCCTCCTGACCACAGGAGTGCATGCTTGTTGACGATTTCCAAGTAAAAGTTAAAAAGCACAATTAAGGTCTGTTTTTTGCAAGCCACTGTGCTAGGAACTATAAGATTATACGTCACTCTTTGTTCTTATCAGAATGTCCTGAGTCTCTGCAAGTCTTGAATTGAAACCGAGAGAGGATTTGATCCAATGGGTGGTGGCCAGGTAGCTTGGCGGCCTGATGGCAAGTCCCAGGTTCAGAACATGGGGAGCTATGCTCAAGGACCCTCAGCAGGGGAAGGCTTGCTGACAAGAATCTGAGCAGCCAGGATTACCCCAAACATTTTTGAGACCCTAACAAGAGCAGAAATGAAGGCCCTCTTACAGTCTTATTGTTTTGATTAATAATTAAGTGTTTCTATAGTAAGGAGTATGCAGTTTCAGAGATCTTACTTGACCTCTTCAAGTTATCAATTTAATAAAGAGTTTTCTTATTTTCGTTTCCATTGTTTCGATGAGTTAAGTAAAGCTTCATTAAATGAAGACTTGATTATATCCTATTTGTAAATTTGTTGTGAGGTAGTTTCACCAAAGGTCTACAAAATTTCATTGGTTCCAGTTTTAAAAAACTTTAACAGATTGAGGATTTTCTATTTTTTTCATCCTTTTTTTCTTTTCTGAGCTCTATTTTTGTATTTCTGTACATATCACAATCTCAACTATATGCATACTCAAGGATTCACCTCAAGGATTGAAAAAATATATAGAACTGTATTTTAAGTATATAGAATCTGAATGTCAGTTCATAAAAAATGTAAATCAAAATTAGTGTGTGTTTTCAAAACACTTATTTTCCCCACAAAGTTTACAAAGTCATCTAGGAATTTCAAAAGCAAATAGGTCATAATTCATGAATATTAAGAGTGTAAATCAAAATTACTTAAATAAAACTTCGACTTTAACTTGAAAAAGTGATTTTACCCTATTAAATATTTTTATAAAAATAAAGCCATTTACAATTCTAGCATTCATCTCATTGTCAAGACTGAGGCTCAGTGTCATTATCCGGCACAGTTGACTTTCTACCTTTATGTATACACATTTGAGAGCCCTGGGAGGGTTCCAGAATGTAGAACATTCCCTAGCCTTTACTGTGAACACCATACTAGCCAGTACATGCCCCCGAGCCAGAAATCAGGTGAGGAGAAGCAAAGAAATGGGCATCAACCCCCCTGGGAAATGAGATTTTGCTATGCAAGAATCAACTGCACTTATGTGAAGAGGAAGGATTTGACAAGTTAATTTGTCTTTTCCTTCTCTAGAAGCTTCCACAGCTCAAATTCCACCTGGACTCCGAGGAAGTGTCCTTCTCTGGTGTCAGCATGCAAATCTGCTCAGTATTTGAGCCAAGGGGCAAGACAGTGAAGTCTTTCCCTGGGGCCTGAATGGGGGTTGGAGTAGGGGGGAGCCCTAAGCCAGCACAGAGCAGTGGATCCTGAGTGACAGAGGTGTCATGTTTTTTAAGGAATTGATTGTTTCTATGTTTATGACATGCAAGGCCCTCTGAAACAGGGTTGCATGGCAGGGGCCCCTCTTGCCCTGGTCTGAGAGCAACACTGTATTGGCCTGCCCCATAGAAACACAGAGAGATATGGTTCTTGATCTCAAGGGCTAGATGTGGGGAGCTTTCCAAATCTGGGGAACCATCCCCTGCCATACTTACAGGACTGTAAGCCTGCGGTGCTCTGCACGTGGATTGGCAGGCAGGCAGGTTCCACATAGGCTCCAAGCAGCCGATTTCAACACTGTGAGATGAAAGGCGTTGCAGAAGGCATCTCCGACACCCCACTGCCTTAGAATCAGAGCTTTCCTAAGAGCTAAGAGAAGACCAAGTGGCATGCTGCATTGACAGTGGCAGACCTGTGAGATCTGAGATGTGTTTTCCGGAGGGACATAGAGATGATCCACAAACACTGTTAGCCTCAGGGAAGGGAGTGGTTAAAGGAAATTACATTTACTCTGTTTGACTTGAGTGTCTGGTGGCCAGGCAGGCTCATATAATTAAAATCATCTTTAATTGGGTGCATTGCTTATTGATTTGCTTAGCTATTTATAGCTTTCCTTGTCACATTTCTCCAGACTCTGCTTGACTCTGGGGAGAGAGAAGAGTGGGGTTGTCATCCCTGTGCCCCAGGACCCTCCCCGTAACCCAACTTCACCTGGGAAGCCCCTCAGACACTGCATCCTGTGGTTCTGTGGCTGTGGCATCCACCCTGCTCTAGACTTCACACACATGGCCTTGGCCTCTCTCTGCATCAATGACAAAAAGGCACCCTCCACTGCTGGCCTGTAAGAGGTTCCTGACACAACCCCCTTCTTTTCCTCTCTCCCTTCCCTAGCTCTGCTCCCCACATTTCTTATGCAAAGTGGTTCTTCCACAAGCCACATTTTGAATGAAAAGCCAAGAGAGGAATAGGAAAGCCAACATTTATACATATTTGAGCCAATTCTCCTGGATAGACACAGCTTCTTTTGGGACTTAGGATAACAAACCAGATGCAAACTATTTCACTCAAGGAATCTTAGAGAAAAATATTTTAACATAGTGTCCATCATATATCCGCCACATCCCCACTGTTTTAGTCAGTTCAAGTTGCTATCAACAGGATACCATGCGCTGGCTGACTTGAACAACAAACATTTCTTTCTCACGGTTCTCGAGGCTTGGAAGTCCAAGATCAAGGCGTCTGCAGATCCAGTGTCTGGCAAGAGCCCTCTTTATGGTTTGCATGCAGATGGCCACCTTCTTGCTGTGTCCCCACGTGGTGACCAGAGATCTCTCTTGTGTCTTTTCTTCTAAAGGCCCTAATCCCAAGGCTCCTGGGTGGCTCAACGGTTGAGCATCTGCCTTTGGCTCAGGGTGTGACCCCAGGGTCCTGGGATCAAGTCCCACATCGGGCTCCCTGCAGGGAGTCTGCTTCTCCCTCTGCCTGTGTCTCTGCCTCTCTCTCTGTCTCTCATGAATAAATAAAAATCTTTGAAAAAACAAAATAAAGGCACGAGGCCTAATCATGATGGCATGAGGACTCTAGTCTCATGACCTACTTACCTCACCTATTAATACCATCACATAGGGGATCAATGTGTGACTTTGGGGGAACCAAACATGCAGTACATAGCACTCATACACTATGCATGTGTCGTCCAGGTAGGACCGCTGTAACCAGCCTGACGCAGAGGTCTCTGTGGTCTACCAAAGCAGTCCTGAAACAGAGCAGGCACCGCAACCCACAAATGTGCGGCTACTCAAAACGGGAGTCCCTCAAGGGAAGAACTTTGAGCTTGGTGAAGAGCGAAGGAGGTGGCGAACGCACAAGCCTTCAGTTGTGGTTCTTCTGATTCTGTTTGAAGACGAGGTTTCCTTCAGATGAACTGAGTCCTGATAGCATCTGGCCCCTGCAACCTTTGCGTTTAGCACTCTGAGCTAACAAATGAGGCACCTAAATACAGACAAAAGCAGATGGTGTTGCAGCACTTAGTACACACTGGGAGCCTTTGCATGCTGTCTGACTTGTGAATTGTCCCAGCACACCAGAGTTCAACAGACAGGAAGCTCTTTATGGATTCACAAGTGAGGAAGCATGCGTCTGTTCAAGCAGGAAAAGTCCTGACTCCATACTGACATCTTCCATGTGACAACATATTAACCCTCAAATTGCAAGCTATCTTTGAATCTGATATCTAATTCCCATGACCAGTGGATGGACAGTGGGGAAACTCACACCTGTCCCTGTCAAGATGTTTCATGCCTTTGGAAGAGAGGTTTCTCAGTCCAGACAAAAGGCCTTTGCTCAGACCTTGGCCTCTTTGGCAGTGGGCAAACTCACTTGCAGATTGGAGACTGAGTTACATCTCAGTGTTGGGCAAATATCAGAGCCAATTTTTAAAACTTTTTAATTTTTAAAAATTAAAAATTTAAATCAACTTTCATTAAATTATGAATAAGACACTGAGTCCAAATAGACCTAAGTTTTAAAAATCTTAATCTTTTCAGTTAAATGAAAGTACTTTTTCTTTCTTCTTTCTTTCTTTCTTTCTTTCTTTCTTTCTTTCTTTCTTCTTTCTCTTTCTTCTTTCTTTTTTGAGAGAGAGAGAGAGAGAGAGAGAGGAAGGAGGGGAAAGGGCAGAGGGAGAAAGAGAGAGAATCCCAAGCAGGCTCCATGCCCAGTGCAGAGTCTGACATGGGGCTCCATCTCACAACCTTGAGATCATGACTGGAGCCGAAATCAAGAGTCAGATGCTTAATGGACTGAGCCACCCACGTGCCCCAAGTGAAAATATTTTTAAAATCATTTCTTTTGAATCTATATTCAATTGCCAGGTCAACATCATTCTGTTCCAAGGGATAGAAGCATTAACAATGGAAGGAGGAAGCTATTACCTATAGTGGTTTAGGACAGGTTATTAGATAGGTTATTAGAACAACTGGATATTCTGTTTCTCCCTACAATCACACCCCATCTTGCTCCAGTCTGCTTGGAGCCCACAGGTCTGAATCTGCATTGACAGGTCTCCTTATCCTCTGACTGTCTTGGCCAGTGGAGGCACGAGTAAGAGAGGGGAGTGTGTGTGGGGGGGAGGCCCCGATGAGCAGTGGCTGCATTCTTTCACCAAAGGCCCCAGTTCATACCCAACAGGCCTCTCCTCTGACTGTAGCTCTGAGTTTCTGTAACTTTCTCCTTTTGTCCTGTCTGGCCCAAGGAGATGGTGGCTTCCTGCTTTTCTTAATCAAGGGCAGGTGTTTTTCCCTCCCTTATTGGATTCCTCTGACTCAGTCTACACCTTTCTAAAAAGTCCCTTGGTCATACTCTTCTAGATTACCCTGTTTTTGTGAGCCATCTGCTTCCTGCTGGAATCCTGACTGGCACAGGTGGGAAAAACCTAGGTGAGAGCTGTTAGTAAATTGTTTCTACACTATCTGCCTGTGGGTCTGTAGCTCCTCTGCTAGGGAGATCTATTCACTCAGTAAACATTTATTGGATGCCACTGTATGCCTTCTACTGTGTGAGATGGCTTCATGCAACTTAGAGATTAGAGTGGTTATCAACTCAGTTTGGGACTGGGCAAGTAGACAAGGAGGGCTTCCCAGAGGAAGAAACATGTACAATCAGGAGTCTGAAAGATGAATAGAAGATGCAGGAAAACAGGGTGATGGGTAAGAGTGTTCTAAGCGTGGGAAACAGGATGTGCAAAAGCCCAGAGACAACAGGGCACAAGGGAAGACAGAGGAACTGAGTGTCTTCAGCATGGCTGTCAGCAAGGAGGCCAGCTAGTAGGATCTGAGGGACCAGATACAGCAGGTATTATATTTATATTATTTAAGATTTTATTTATTTATTCATGAGAGACACACAGAGAGAGGGGCAGAGACATAGGCAGAGGGAGAAGCAGACTCCCTGCAGGGAACCCCATGTGGGACTCGACCCCAGGATCCTGGAATCACCCCCTGAGCCAAAGGCAGATGCTCAACCACGGAGCCACCCAAGTGCCCCTCCATCGGGTATTATAAACCATGGGAGAACATGAAACTTTTTACTCAAGGCAAAGAGTGGTCATGAGGGCTATAAGTGCAGGTGGATCTTTCTTACTACAGAGTTAAGGAGCAGATGGACAGAACCGGGGAGGTGGGGAAATGAATTAGGAGGCCCTTGGAGGATTCCAGCTGCCCAGATCTCAGACGGTGGCAGTGGGATGAATAAAAATGGGTGAATTCAAAAGGTGTTTGGGAAGTAGACACACCTGCCCATCACAGCCTCCTTGCTTTCGTTGCCTTCTCTGACCATGGTTCTAATGATGTTGCTGAGATGCTCACCTGGAGGTTCCTCATGGCTCTACTTCTTGGGGTCTGTCGCCCTTTTTGGCCAGTCTTCTGCCCTGGGCCCCCATTTCCCAGCTCTGGCTCATCAAAACTCTTATGAAAACCCAATGCAGACAGATACATTTGTTTGTGCAAACCCAGAGAATGTTTTTATAAATGTCTGCTGTGTACCGGGACTGGGCTAGGGGCTTTAATGTATGATCTTCTGTAATCCTCATCATTATTCCGGGAAGTCTTTATTATTGTTATTATTCCCATTTTGCCAACAAGAAACAGCAGGCCCAATCACCTGAACCAAGTGGCACAGCGGTCTGGTGATGGCAGGCAGGAGACGTATGTGTCTGGCTCCCAGATCCATGCTTTTTTCCCCCACAAGAGGCAGTGGATTCAATTTAACTGTATTATGGGGACTGTATTATATAAATTCCTACAAATGAATGATTGCCATTTGGAGCAACCTTGAGCAGAGGGGCCCTGCCTTGAATCCCAGGCAACACATAAACTTTCTACCACCTGGCATCAGCAGAGCCTACAAACAGAGACATTTCTTTAAATGTAAAACGATACATGGAGAGTGACACCAAGATCCAATTCCCATCTCTGGGTGGCCCCCGCTCCCACGCCTCTTTTCCCATGAGCCCCAGGCTGTTTGTTCTGAAACCGACAGAAAACTGACACCTCGCAAATTTTGTTCTGCAATTTTAGCACCCAGCTGATGGCTTCACTGCCTTTTAGCTTCTTGTCTAGCTCAAGACATACGTGTGGTTAGAAAAATAATATAACTGTTTTTGAACTCTATAAAAATATGACCCCTTCGCCGTAAACCTGTGAGATCTCCGGGGGCAGCAACAGTGTTCTCGGCTCCTCGCGCATAGCACAAGCCCACGAATGGGTGGTAAGTGCCACTGAACAGAAGGAACACTTCAAGAGCATCCAGCGCACCCCAGTTCTTCGGGAGGACTGCAGCTGATCCTTCGCTGCCTCTTTAAAACCTTGCCACACCCTGCAGTCAGTGCCCCCGAGAAGCCATCCTGCGGGGCCCCTGGAAAGTTCACCTATCCCAAACCCTCTCCCTGACCCATTTCGTGCCCTGGCCTCTAGCTTTCTTTCACCATCGGACTTTTCTGTCCAGGCCAGACTGCACAGCCCCGGCCGGCCCGGGGAAGGTGCTGGGGGAGACCCAGGAGGCCCTGTTCCCACTGGCCGCTCCGCTGCCCCAACAGGTTCCCCCAGGGCGCATGGTGCTCTGCCCTAGGGCTGTGATGACAGTTCTGCGGGGATGGAAGGCTACGCGATTCAGACATCAGAAGCGCCGCACGACTTCGGAGTTACCCTTAGTAAGTGGGGCGTACACTAGCTCCTGGGCTCCACCTGTGTTTCGTTGTATGATCGAGAACTGTGTTTGCCCTGCGGCCTTTCTGAGAAAACCTTACTGACAGTGGGATCTCAAGGTCTTGACTGGTGTTCATGGATCCCCGTGGGAAGACAGAAGGCTATGACCTAGGAGTCATCTTCCAGAGGGGCTGGCCGGGGTGAGAACCCCGAGAGTAGCTGGTAGACAGGTGCACAGCCCCGCCAGGAAATTACTCTTTAATAGTCAAGAATTGCAGGAGAAGAAAGTGCCGTAGCCAGATTCAGGATGAGTCACGTTGCCTTGGATTCTTCAGAAGGCTCCTGACACCCGTATCTCCAGACTTTGCTAGGGTGGTGCTGAGAGCACCCACTCGCCCTGCCTGGCAAACAGAGGACAGGATCACGCAGCTGACTATCTTCAAGGACCTACCTGAGAACCGGTTCAAGGTGATCTCCAGAGAGAGAACACAGGATTTCAGGAAGGAGCTAAAGCAACTTTTAAAACAGAGAAGAGAAAAATGTAGATAAAATTAAAATCCACCTCAGGAGTGCGTAACTGTACTGAAGCCAGTCATTGGGTAAAGAGGTACACGTAGGTGTCCGTGTGCCCTGTCAGGCACCCAGCAGGCACCCAGGGTTCTCAGACGCAAAGGGTCTCTGCTTTTAGGAAGCCTCTCCTGTGGCTGGGAAGAAAGGTAGGAGGGACAGTGGGGCCGGGAGAAGGAGACACCATAGGAACCCCGTCCCTAGACCCACGAGCCCCAGGAGCAGGGACAAATAGCCAGCCGGACACCTAGATGTGGAGGTAAAAAGGGCTTGCACCAGGGAATCCAACAGACTTGCATGACCCTGGGCAGATTACTTCACCTTACTAAGCCTCAAATTTCTCTACTGTAAAAATCAGGATAATAAGCTCCCTTGGAGGGCTCTTGTAATACTTAGGACAACCACATATGAAGAGGACCCAGATCCTAAGAGGCCCTCAGTCGAGAATAGCTATTAATGAGAGAAACAAATGCTGCTTATTTGCCAAAGGAAATAGGAGGGTGGTCTGGGTCTAAATGCCCTCCCACCCACCTCCACCACCACCTCTTGGTCTCTCTGGAAGTATGCCCTCGAGCATCCCCATGATCATTAGCTCACAGATCACACAGAGAAGGGTTTTGGGGGGACTGATTGCCTGTATCACACAATTCAGAATAAGTTATTGCAGAGGGAGTGAGTGATGAATGATCAAATCTCCTGCCTGATTATTATGTAAACTGATATTTAGCGAGGAAAGAGTTTGTAATCAGATAAAGCAGAGAAACTGACAAAGAAAATTGATGATGTCCTGAAATGTTCAACCCAGCTGACACGGAGCTGGCTCCCTGCAGAGTTTCATTAATCAAGGAGGAGGTGGCACAGGCTGAGGCGCAACCAGCAACCTGGATTTGCCCAATCAGGCCACAGAGCTTGCTTCCGTGCAAGAGATCTGCTCTCACAGGAGGAGATCGAAGGATCTGTTCCTCGTCCTTAATAGATCCACGATAGAAATGCTAGAATACTGCGCATATTTTATGAGAAACGGAAAACACACAACTTTACCTTCTCAATTTTACTTTCTAATACAGATCCATCCATTTATGAAACCACAAGCAAAAATTCTACAGTCTCTTTGAAAGATAGAGTTAATCACCCGTTACTTCTCCCGACCTGAAATTGGTGATGGCTCTTTTGTTGAAAAGTGACATCTCATAAGATGCCAAGTGTGAGAGCGTAACAGATGGTAAACACGGTTCTCTCCGTGTCCCGGCACGTGACTATTACAAGAGGAGCCGAGGAGTGTGATACTGTATTTAAAGCCAATCCTGAAAATTAATTTACTACGTCAGTTCTGTCTCTGCCATTATTAGGGTTGGTTTTTTTCTTTCCTTCACATAAACGTACTTCTTTTTGTGTTTTTTTTTTATTTTGACATTTGTCCAACTTGCAAATATACAAAAATAGATAGTCAGCATTCCCAGATCAAGAAATACAATGCTGTTCGAAATCCAGTTGGAGCTGACGAGAGTTTCTGGAGATGCTGGGCTGCAGCTGAGATCGTTGGAATGGTTGTCTCCATGGAGTACCAACTTTGAGATGATGGATGCATCACTAACCACTCTGACCCTCAGTTGTCTCACCTGTAAATGGGGTTCACGATACGAATAGTTGCCTATTATAATGCGTTATCTACAACATACTATTTGTGGCTAGAGAAACAAAATGTCATTTAAGGGGACAGAGCACCAGAGTCTTATTTGGGCCCCTACAGGAAGGGTTCAGAAACTGGACTTTGTTGGGTCTCTCAGGGACTGTGCCCACCAATCCAGCTCCAGAAAAACTACAGGGGAGATTCCTGGAGCAATGGTCTTCATGAAGCCCAGAAATGCTGACACCTCCATTGCATGTATTTTATTGCTCATGGGTGTCTGCCCATCAGGATGCCACTGCAGAAAACAGGAACCACTCTGGCCAATTTCAGCATATTAGAACTTGATAGATGTAATTTAATATATTTAATAATATTTTAAAAATATTTAATAATTTAATAATATTTAGTAATTTAATATGCAGTTTTACAGAATCTTTGGAAAGTCATGGCAGTATATCACCATGGGCTGCCATTCTTTGCCCTGCAATGATACATTAAAAGGTCTCCAAACATTCTTCTCCATTAACTTCTTTATTTAACTCTCTGCTGCCCAAAGTGTTCATCATTTTGCATTAGGTTCTGAAGCACAGAGCTAATTTTTGTCTTCAATTTCAGAAATGTACCCCTATATTCTACGTACCTACTTTTTTTTTTAAATGATTTTATTTATTTATTCATGAAAGACACGGTGCGGGGAGAGAGAGAAAGAGAGGGAGAGGGAGAGGGAGAGGGAGAGGGAGAAACAGGCTCCATGCCGGCAGCCCGACGTGGGACTCGATCTGGGGTCTCCAGGATCATACCCGGGCCGAAGGCAGGCGTTAAACCGCTGAGCCACCTGGGCCGCCCTACATACCTACTTCTTAAGCTGCTTTTATTTTTATTCAATTTTTATTTTTAAGTGTCCTGCTTTACTGGTGTTTTAACTTTTCAAATTGTCTCAAAGTTATTTTGTGGGAGAGGAAGACCATGAGATATAAATGACAAATACTTCAATATTTATTTGACTGTTTTTATATCGGTACTCTGCTACACGGGGTTATTTATTTGATAAAGAAGCTATAATGATTTCTAGGGGTGCCAGTAGACTATATCTTAATGAATTCATATACTCATCCATCTACAAAAATGTGTACAAACCAGCTACTTTGTGCCAGCACCATACTAGGTGTGACGGGTGAAAAGATAAATACATTTTTTTGTGTCCTGTGGGGGCTTTATACTGTCTTGATTGATGTAGCCCCTGGACCAGCATTAGCATCAACCTGGAAGCTTGTTAAAAATGCAAATTCTTGGGCCCCATCCAAGTCTTCCTAAATCTGAAATTCTAGGGGTGGAGAGGAGGATGGCAGTAAGCCCTGCAGATGGTTCTAATGCATGCTAAACTTTGAGACCCATTCGTCTGGAGGAAAATAGGAAAACACAATTCCTTGTGATAAATGCTAAGCTAGAGTTGTGCTCCAGGTGCTATGGGAACCCAGTGGCAATCACCAGGAGAGAGCAAGTGGTGCATCACAGGAGAGGTGATTCATTAACTGAACCACTTCAGGTTGATTGGGACTTTGCCAGAGAGATAACATAGGGAAAGATGTTGCAGGCAGAGGAAGGAGAAGAACATGTGCAAATATGTTGGCTTGGGTAACTACAAGTCCTTAGTGGTAGAGAGGTTTTTAAACCAGAATTCTCAAAACAGAACTGGGTTGATTTAGATTGAGTCCTCAGCTGAAGGGGAGAATGTGGAGTCAATATCTTAAATCTGTCTCACCAATTTGGCTTGAATGTTTCTCTGTTTGTGTCTCTGGATGGTGCCTTTTGTGATGGTTAATATCACTCTCTAATAACTTATATATCTAAGATTAGTGGTGCCAATGCCCTCTATGTTATCTTTTATTTTAGGATACATTGTGGTTACATTTCAGGACTAGGCTACTGTTACATAGGGAGACACAGGTCCTTTATCTTCCCCATGTTTGCTCTGTAGTTTTGTTCATTTCCCTTTGATATATGGAGGTTAAGTACTGATGACCTTGAGCATGTCCCTATCATAATTTATTTTATCTCTATTATTAGTTTATTAGCTATAACTCTTTGTTTTGTCTTATCTTAGTGGTAGCTCTAAGGTCTACAGTGTACATTTTTATTTTTGAAAGATTTTATTTACTTATTTGAGAGAGAGGGAGCACTCATGGGAGGGGAGGGCAGATGGGGAGGGAGAGGGAGAGAGAATCTCAAGCAGCCTCCACACTGAGCATGGAGCACACCATGGGGCTTGATCTTATGACCTTGAGATCGTGACCTGAGATGAAACCAAGAGACGGACGCTTAACTAAGATACCCAGGTGCCCCTGTGATGTACTCTTTAACTTATCACAGTCTACCTTCAAATGATGTTATGCTACTTTGCATATTTAATATGCATTAATATGCATATGTTTTAAGAACCTTCCAGCAGTATGCTTCCACTTCCCTCTCCAGGCCTTTGTGCTATTATTGCCATACATTCTAATGTATAACATTCTACATATTATAAAGTCCTCAATACATTGTTACTACTCTTGTTTGGAGCAATTATCTTTTAAAGAGATTTGAAAAATGAGGGGGAATTATATGCTCCCATTTACCTATATAGTTACCATTTCCACTGCTCTTCATTCTTTTGTATACTATCAATGGTATCAATTTCTTTCTGCCTAAGAAATTCCTTTCAGCATTTCTTGTAATGCTGATGATGTCTGCTGATGATAAATTCTCTCAACTTCTCATTATCTGAAGAAGTCTTTAGTTTCCTTTCTTTCTTTCTTTCTTTTTTTTTTTTTTTTTTTTTGAAGACGTTTTGGTTGACTATAGAATTTTATGCTGACATTTTTTTCTTTCAGTGTTTCAATGATGTCACTCTGTGGTCTTCTGATTTGCATAATTTCTGATGGAAAATTTGTGATCATCAGTCCCTTTAAGTAATATGTTTTCTTCTCTGGCTGCTTTTAAGACTTTCTATCATTTATTTGAAGCAATTTGATTACGATACACCTTGGTGTCATTTTATTCATGCTTCTTTTGCCTGGGGTTTGTTGAGATTATTTTATCTGTGGGTTTATAATTTTCATCAAATTTCATTGTTTTTTTCAAATATTTTTTCTTTCTCACTCTGCTTTTTTTCCCATAGAACTCCAATTACCATACTGTCTTGTTGACAACAGCTTTGTATTAAAGCTTGAAATCCATAAGTGTGATGCCTTCAGTTTTGTTTTTCTTTTTCAGAATTGCTTTGGCTATTGGGGGTCTTATGTGGTTCCCTAAAAATTTTAGGATCGTTTGTTCTAGCTCTGTGCAAAATGCTAATGGCATTTTGATAGGGATTTCATTAAATGTTCAGCCATCAAAAGGAATGAAATCTTGCCATTTGCAACAACATGGATGGAGCTAGAGAGTATTCATGTTACGTGAAATACATCAGAGAAAGACAAATACCATATGATCTCACTCATGTGGGATTTAAGAAAGAAAACAGATGAGCATAGGGAAAGGGGGAAAAAAGAAAAAGGAGAGAGGGAAACAAGCCAGAAGTGACTCTGAATGACAGAGAACAAACTGAGGGTTGATGGAGGAATGTGGGTGGGGGGTGGCTAGATGGGTGATAGATATTAAGGAGGATACTTGTGATGAGCATTGGATGTTGTGTGTAAGTGATGAATCACTGAATTCTCCTCCAGAAATCAATATTGTACTACATGTTAACTTAAAAAAAAGGAACTCCAATTACACGTGTTCAATTGCTTGATATTATCTCACAGCTCACTGACGCTTTATTCAATTTTTTATAATATTTTTATTTGCTTTCATTTTAAATATTTCTATCACTATGTCTTCAAATTCTTTGATCTTTCTTTTTGCAATGTTTAATCATCTGTTACTCTCATCTAGTGTACTTTTCACTTAATATATAGCATTCTTCAGCTCCAAAAATTCTCTTTGGGGCTTTTCTATATGTTCAAGTCATTCATCATAGTTATGTTTTATGTTCTTGAAGATTAGTATATTTATAATAGTTGTATTAGCATCCTTGTGTGCTAATTCTAATATCTGTGTCTTTTGAAAACCTATATATATATTATTACTTTTTGCTTATAGTCATAGGTCACATTTTCCTGCTTCTTTGCATTCCTGATATTTTTTATTGTATGCTAAACAGTACAAATTTTATGGATGACAATGTATATTGTTGAAGTTTGTTCTGGGGAGCAATTATTCCAAGACTGGCTTTCATATTTTGTTAGGGCCTGCCCAGGGTCTAGGCTTAATTTAGTCTCACCACTAAGGCGATATCTGAAATCTGCTCTCAATACTCACTGTACTATAAGGTCTTTCCAGCCTGGCTGATGGGAATACAGATTATTTCTAGCCTTGTGTGATCTCTATTGAATTTTTTGCTCACTCCTTTCTTTTTCTTTTAAGATTTCATTTATTTATTTGAGAGAGGGAGAGTGAGAGAGCACAGTGTGGGGAGGGGCAGAGGGAGAGAGAGAAGCAGACTCCTCATGAGCAGAGAGCCCAACGTGGGGTTTGACCCCAGGATCCTGAGATCATGACCCAAGTGGAAGGCAGACACTTAATTGACTGGGCCACCCAGGTGCCCCTGCCCACTCCTTTCTGTTGATTCTTATCCTGGCCTCAGGTAGTATCTTTGTGTACATACTCAGATCAGCCTCATCCACAAACTCCATAGGATCTCTCTGCAGATATCTGGAGCTCTCTGTAAATCTCCCTCCTCTCTGGTATTTTGCCCTGGAAATTCTAGCCAATTTGGCCTCTTTAAACTTTGACCTCTGTCAAGCTCAACTCAGCCAAACTGTCAGGCTCTGTTTGGACTCTGCCTCTCTGAACATCAGCCTGGAAACCCTATAGGCAATTAACTGAGGCCATTGTAGGTCTCATTTATTGCCCTTCTCTCAGAGGTTACTGCCTTGTGCTGCCTGTCCAATGAAGAGAAACTGTCATGTCATTTATTTTGCTAGTTTTTAAGGCTGGGGAGATTCTGTGACTTCATCATAGGCAGCTTGGAAGGCACAGAAGTTTCTCTGTCCTAACCCAGATGGGGCTTTTAAGGATTGCGTTTCATAGTGTGACAAGGAGAGAAAAACTGGACAGCTACATGAGACTCTAGAGTACAAACCCTGAAGTTTAATGTCCTCATTCTCTTGTCAGGGGTCCTAACTGTTTGCTATTGGGTATGGGCTGCCATGGTGATAGAAGGGAGCTGAGCAATGAGAAGAATGGTGATTTGAGCTGTGCATTGGGTCTGATGTGTGTTGAATTTGTAAGGATTTAGTATTATGAGCTGTGCTGGAGATGTCCTATCATTTTCTCAGATGTATCGGGAAGTTCATACGGTGTCCTGCGAGCCTGCTGGATAATTGGGTGTCTGTCTCTAAGAGGTTTTTATTATGATCCTGGAATGCTTATCATTTCCAGTGTGCGTGCAGGGCGGGGTGCATGAGAGGGAATTTCGGAGAGGACAGTAGAAAAGAAGGTGAGGCTTGGTCATGAAAGGCCTAAATATCAAGCCAGAGAATTCTGACTTCTATCACACAGATATTGGGGAGCCACCAAAGGAGGAAAAGCATTGAGAGATACATGAACTGGTGTTCATTAGACAAATTTGTTTTCGGGAGTGCCTGGGTGGCTCAGTTGGTTGAGTGTCTGACTCTTGATTTCAGCTCAGGTCATGATCTCAGGGTTGTGAGATTGAGCCCCTTGTCAGGCTCCATGTTGGCTTGATCCCTCTGCCTCTGCCTCTCTCTCTTTCTCTCTTTCTCAGTTTCTTAAAAAAAAAAAGAGAGAGAGAGAAAGAGAAACTTGTTTTCAGAATCTATTGGTACAGTAGATACAGCAAAAATAGGTATCAAATTAGTATGCAGCTCTACAAAATCAAATACTCTGGTGTTATTGATCTGAATGAACTTCAAGGAAACTATTTTGTATGTATGTGATAAATGGGCTTGAAGTTTGAGCACTGAAGGGAAGAAAAGGAGAAAAAGTCTAAAGAGATGTAAAAAAAAAATGTGTATCCTCAACCAAAACCTGAGTGTGTGGCTGTGGATTCACAAATCAGTATGTAGAATTAAAGTGAGCAGAAAATTAGCCAAAAAGCACTTTTTGGCTGATAGGGTAGTAATACCCCCCGAGCTAGATTAAAGGGGGATTAGCCTGCCAGCCAGCCTCAATGAGGCTGCGCTAATTGTAATGAGAGAAAATTTGACTTTGCAGACCCACTCTTAAGTATATACTGGATATGAACAAAAGGAGCGTTTTCATAAGTCACTTCTGAAGGGGACAAGACCTCCAAAAGCTACGTCCAGACATCCTCAGATGTTTAAGAGGCTTCTCTGCAAGAGGAGGAGACCTGTTACCCGCAGAGCTTCCATTCTGCTCAGCAATATCTGCTACTGGTTCTTAGCAGGGTGATACTGCCTCCCTAGAGGCCTTCAGGAACATGGGGAATTGTCCCACCCAAGGAAGGGGATGCTGACTCCTGCCACCAGTGATCTCTGTCCATCTCTCATGCAGTGTTCAATCTCTCTACCAAGTAAATGTTGAATGTGCATATAAAGAATATCGGCTGGAAGGGATAATCAATTATCCTGTCCTAGCCTTGCCCAGGGCACACTCATGTCTTGGTCTTGCCCTAATTATCCCAGAAAGGGCGCCTGAGGGAGGAATAATAGTCCCTCATAGCTTGCTGTTGTGGGGTTTCTACTCTTACATGGAGCCAGGGGAGAAAGAATGTTTCTTCAACCTGTGGATATAGACTCCTGCAGCAGGTGGGTTCCCCTGAGCCTGGGTTAAAAGTCAAGATCACAAAAATTATACAAAGAGCATACCCTGACTTCTCCCCATTCTCCATGCCACTTTTCTCTTCTTCTAGGGGAGTGCCTATAGTGGCTGCTGCTGAGGCCTCTGATGCCATGCATGTGCCAAAAAGCCAACAAGAGCCCCTGCAAAGTCACCTGGAAAACTACATCCCATCACAGCCAAAGCTGCCAAGTCTTGCTCCTGCTGATGCCCAGTCCGCCAGGTCAGCACCAGGCTGCCCACTGAGCCTCTGTGAGCACAAACCCTCTGCTATTGTCAGTGCTACTGTATGGAATGTTCTGGAGTCCTCAGTGCATTAAATCAGACTGGGATCTTTACCAGTCCAGAGAGACTTGTTCTTGCTGTTTTCACCAATTCACACTGATCTGGGGGAAGGCTCCTCTTCCTGGTCTGGCCCAAATCCCCTTCCCAGGCTCAGAATGGAACAAGTTCATGGGGCCAAATAGGATGGCAGAATGGATTAGGGGCCCTGCCTTGCCCCCAGCAGCCTGTTAGCAGCAGCATCCTTGCTCATGGAACTCGTTCCCTTGGGTTTGCTCTGTCCCAGTGGATCCCTTGTTCTGTCACATAAATAGGCACCTGGCAGCCTGCGCTATAAATGGCCACACAAGTTCAGACTTGCCTGATACTCCCAATAAACACCGGCTGCTGTCAGGCCAGGCCCCGTCACTGCAGCCTTGGAGGGAGGGCACGGAAAGGACTTCTCCTAGGACCTAATTGTTCTGAGTTAGAAAAAGAGACTTTTATGGAGAGGCAATACCTTCTAGGTCCCAAAGGACTTTTCCATGCACATCATGGTGGGAATCCATTCATTTACCCTGTGTCAACATAACCAACACAGAGCTTTCAGGCACCCATGGGCAAGATCACATGCAGGACACTGAGTGAAGGACTTAGGGGTAATGAATGGAAACTACTTTAAGCTGTGGAAGCTTCTGTTCAGGGGCGGAAGAAACAACTATAATTTGTACTAAATTCTGTCCATGAAATAACATTTAATCATTTGTGCATTATTTGATGCACCTGATAGGAAAAGCTACTACTGAAACCCACCAGGCCTGAGCTCAAATACTCAAGTACTTGACTCAAATACTTCTGCAAGAGCTCTCCATCTGTGGTCCAAGCTGTAGCTGTGCCTAAAAGGCCCCATCTCTCACTGCCCTGACCAAGAGAGTGAGAGGACTCATTGATGCTGGCTGAGCCATAGTCTTTTTTATTTTTTATTTTTTTGAGCCATAGTCTTTAGAAACTTTATGTCATATTCAAACTTGCTCCAGACTTGAGGCAGTTGGGTGACCTGTGTCTGCCTCAGTTAAGAATAGAAGAGTACCTACCTCATATGTTGTGGACATTAGGGAGATTTTACAGGTGACACACTTAGAGAGCATTGTAAATGCTGTTTCTGGTTCTGTCTCTCTGATACTCTAAGGTTCTGTCTCTCTGTCATCTCTAAGGTTAGAGAAAGAGTTGTAATCTAGTCTGGACTCCTGATTTTGTGTCTCTAGGTGCTCTAATGCCAAGTTGCATGCTTCTGGGTTCTGCATCCTAATTACTAGACCTTAGTAGTTGTTTATATGCTTGCTTACCAAAAAATTTGGAAATACTGTGTCTTTCCTAAAGACTTTCTTTTTTGTTTGTTTTTTTTTTTAAGATTTATTTATTAATTAATTAATTAATTATTTATTTATTTGATAGGGAGAGAGAGAGAGAGCATTGGAGGGGAGGGACAGAGGGAGAAGGAGAGAGAGTCTGAAGCAGACTCTGCACTGAGTGCAGGGCTTGATCTCACGACCCTGAGTTCACAATTCTGAGATCACAATCCTGAGCTGAGACCAAGAGTTAGATGCTTAACCTACTGTGCCACTCAGGCATCCCTTTCCTAGTTGATTTTTTAAGGAAGATTTTGGTTCCAGGCCTGGATGCAAGCTTCCATAGGCTGGAGATAACCTAGCTTTTGTGCCTGTGTCTCTCTCATGCAAGTACCCTGTGTCTGCACCTGTGCTCCTCTGGCCATGACCAGAAGTTTCTCCTCTGAGGGCTGCTGTGGCTGCTGCTGTCCTTCCAGATTGGTGCTTTCTGCTTATGGTGACAGAGGGTTGGAGGGGAAGGTAGGGCCTAGGAAGGGGATGAAACTCGTTCTTCCTCTGCTTAGACCTGGAACTGAAAACAAGGTTCCCACTGTCCAGAATCTATACATCACAATCTTTTCTGTGCAAGAGCCATAGACATCTGTCTACTAGGTCTTAGTGTTCAATCATGTCAAGCCCAAGCCCTTGGCCTACCAAGGCCATGTAGGTTACATTTCCAGTTCTCACAGATGCATGGAAAAGGGGGCAGGGATCCCAGGGACAAATGCTGCCTGGGGTGTCTCCCTTCTTTGAAGACATTCACTCACCTTTCTCTATCATGAGGTGATGAAGCCACAAGATGGAAATTGTCTGGAACCCTGAGTCACTCCATGAAAGAGAGCTACCTTGGGGAGTCATTGGACCCCTAGCAGACTTTGGGTGAGTGAGAGGTAAATTCTTACATGTTAAGTAAAAGTATTAAGCAGCCCAGCTATTCTGATCAACTCAAATAGTGATAGTACTGTTCTAAGGGCTTTATATACGTTAAGTCATTCAAACATCACAGTAACTCTGTGAAGTAGGTACTGTTAACATCCTCATTTTACAGATGAGGAAACTAGATCCAGGTAGGATAAGTAAAGGGCAAAGTGTCATTTGAATATAGCAGCTCACATGAGTCTTATAGGAGAAAACCCACAGCATAGTCCTCTAGTAAAAGAGGACCTGTCCCTTTTAGAAAGTAATAGCATTTTTCTCACCATCCCTGGTGAGATCCCTTACCTTCAAGCCATATCTTTACCCATAGATGAGGCCCCTGATGCTGAGAGGAGAGGTAGCTATATACATATATATATATGTATATATACACATATATATATATATATATATATATATATATATATATATATATATGGCATATTCTTACTACCTTTTCTCCATCATCTTCTGTCTTAGAATGCAGGCACCAAGCCTGTATCTGCTCATTCTGCCTAGAACATGTCACACAGCTGTCTTGATACAGTAAGGAAACTAACCTAGAGCATTGACTTGTCACAGTGACAGGAACTGGAAGCCCTCAGCAGCGTGGTGACAAGGGTAAGTCTCTGACACAGGTTTTCTTCCTTGGAATTCATTGATCCTAGAACAACTGCTTCTCAGTTGCAACATTATTTTCCCTGAGAACCAGCCTCCACCCTACTCCCAACACACACCCACTCCCACTCCAATAGAAGGGGCAAAGGAGATTAAGCAGCCTGGGGCAGGCATCCTGCTGTCAGAAGAAAAACCATTCTGGCCTCCCCCAGGAAAGGGTGCTTCCCTCCCCTCCCCTCCACCAAGGCCCTGGATCTCCCCCTTGCCCATCTCCCTTGGCCAAACCCTATGGCTCTAAGAGGGAAAGGGAGGAAAGAGGAAATCCTTCTGTGATAGGAGCCATTTTCATTAGCCACGCCTCTACTCTGATAATGTTTTTTTTTTTCCTATTTATCTTAAATAATTAACCTATTTTATTCGTAGGAACTGAATAATGACACTTAAAAAGCTTCAGACCATATCATTACCAGAGCTGCCAACAACTGCAGTATATCCTTCAGGCCCAAATTATCATTAGAAGAGATAAATCAGGAAGTACTTATTCCTAACCAGAAAGAGAGAGAGAGAGAGATAATTGCCTTTGTCACCAGTGTTTGTTTGAAATCTTATTTTAATTCTTCTGCTGGGATTAAGGAGGTCCGTAATTAGTGTCAGCCACCCTTCACATCTCTTTGAATATCCACCAACCTTTCTTAGAGCAAGGGGCTGGGTAGTGGGGTCATGGGTGGGCTTGCAGCAGGAGTTGTTCAGATTCCAGAGGTGACGCAGGCTAGCTGGGTCCAAGGACCCAGAGGGGGGTCCCACAGGATCAGCCAAGAGGGTCCTTAGCTTCATACAAAATGGAAATCAAACACAAGCCAAGAAGTGAGAGTAGAGTTTATTGAAGATATAGAGACAGAGCAGATACTGAGAGCATCTGGGAGACTCAGAAAGGAAAGGAGAGAGAGTCTGGTCTTTGCTTGGGTCTGGGGCTTTTACTAAGGATTGTGGTCTGGTGCATGTGTCTTCTCAGGCATGTGGGAGCAAAGAGGAATATTTAGGTGTCCTCCATAGTTATTAATGCCCTAGAGCCAGAGGTCATGGTAAATCTGTGGTTTTGAAAAACATTCTTATTGACCCTGCCTGTCCTCTCCTTAGATCTTATCTATTGCACTGGAAGACTCCAAAGAAATCATCAACTCCTTGATCTTTACAAGGAGGACATACATGATCTGTTCTGTAGGGTGTGTAAAGGTAAGGGCATAGGTCCTAGTGAGAATAGAAGCAGGAAAAGGAGCAAAAAACAGTCCTTTATGGAGTCCCTTGTTTTCCTGTCCCAGAGGGATGGAGATACGGAAAGAGAAGCCTCCTCAAGAAGCAATGCAGCAAATATTCACAACCTAACATCTAATAATTTGTCAAACATGATTATCAGTATCACACCTTCCCCTTCCTCACTATATTAATAAAAGAAAGTCAGTGAGAGATACTCACTAGTGAGCTAGGGAACACCACCAGTTAGTTGTGTGTTAAGAACTAAGACAGCCTGACCATCTGCTGCTCAGGGTGTGTGTATGGTGGTGGTTGGGGGGCAGGTGGAGGGCAGGTGTTCAATAAGACCATTAAAAAATACATAGAGAAAAGATTCAGTAAAGAGGTGATGCTCCAAACCTTAAGGAGCCACTGCTGTTAATGTTGGTAGAGTCTTGAGACACTTATTCTAGATGAATGACAGAATTTCTCTTGGGGAGAGAACTGCTCTTTAGTTTGAGGGAAAAAAATACTTAATAAGATTTTTGACTGCTCAAAGACCACAAATATAGGTCAAGTCTGAGGGGGAGAAGTTCAAACAATGAGGGAGATAAAACTTCCCGTATAAAGAATGAGCTGGTTGTGATTAGTCTTCCTCTTGCTGCGCTGTTCTGTGCCCATGGAGGCTGACCTCCAGGAGGGCACCACACAGGTTCCCTGGCCCCATGGCTTTCAGTTGATTCAGTCAATGGGAGGCACCTGCAAGAGAAAAGAGGAGAAAAGAGGAGATATGTACTTGTCACATCCCACACCACTCCCTCTCCCAATCCCTACTTACCCAAGGGTCCAGTGTTGGCTGCATTTTTCTGCTGCCCCAGCTCCACATGGAGCTCCCTTTTCTGTGGCTCCAACCCTCACCGGGTTCTCACAAGATTGATCAAGTCCAGGAGTGATAACATCTTCCCACCATGGCTCATCCCTGGGGACCTCACCATCTCTTGTTACTTCCCTTTGCTGGTGTCAGTAGACCCTTCACTAAACCGTCTTGGGTTAAACCCTCTTATTCTCCATCTGCTTCCTGCTAGCACCCCCCGCTGCTATCAGCAGGTATGATACTGTGATTTATAATAAGAAATATATGTTTAGTCTTTCTCCCAGGCCCTGCTTCTGGCATAGAGCTCCTAAAACCCTCAGAATTTCTTAAATGATGAGAGTGACAAGGATGTCTTTGTTATGCTAATGAAGTTACTTTGGGACAGCCCTTAATGATGGGGAATGGTTGCCAGGAAAATCAACCCTCTGTTTTGTTTTTTTTTTTCAACCCTCTGTTTAAAGAGCTGGAAATTTCAGTTCCACCCCTGACCTCTGGGGGAGGGAAAGGTGCTGGAGTTTGAATCAATGGCCAATGATTTCACCAATCATGTCTATGTAATGAAGCCTCCATAAAACCCCGAAAGGCTAGGGTTTGGAGGGCTTTGGGGTTGGTGAACATATGGAAATTTGGGAAGTTGTTTACTCAGGAAGGGCATGGAAGCTCCAAGCCCCTTCCCACATACCTTGCCCTATAGATCTCTACAGCAGTCTGTTGATTGGTATCCTTTAATATCCTTTGTAATAAACCAATAATCTAGTGGGTAAATTTGTTTCCTGAGTCCTATGAGCCAAAGAGGACGTGGTGGGAATCTCTGATTTATGGGTGTCAAACTGGTATCTGAAGTGGATGACAGGCTTGTGGGACTGAGCCATAAACCTGTGGGCTCTGATGTTGTCTCCAGATAGATAGTGTCTGAATTGAGTTGACTTCTAGAACACCCAGCTGGTGCCAGAGAATTGCTTGAGGAGGGGCGGGGGACCCATACACATTGGAATTGGGTGTAGAATCCTTAGCAGGGATATTCAATTGTCCCCTCACATTGAAGTGGGTGGGGCTCTGATCCTTTCAGAGGACAGGGAGGAAAGTCATCTAAAGTAAAGGAGCAAAACTGTCAGATTAAGCGGCACAAGACACTACCCTTGTGGGTGGAATAGCCAGTGCCAAATAAGCAGGATGGCTGACTTTTAAGATGTGTCCTGGTTGGGGTTATTTTCTTCTTGTTTCATTTGATTGTTCAACTCATTTATTTATTATAATTCTCCATTATCTCCAAACCTGTAACAAAAATTTGTCATGTCAACTAACCATACGTTAATGGGACTTTGTTAAATGCAGGAGTACAAGCTACTTTCATACTTTAGGGCAAAATGAAGGAGAAAATGGAGCAAACCAGCTCTGCAGGGGGATCAAAGGTAAGATGACAGCTGAGATGTAAATGCCTCATGCCCAGGAAAGCTGCAGAGCATGGGAACAAGCATTGAGCTCTCTGTAGTTGGGGGCGGAGGGGGCAGCAAGTTATTTTGCTTGGCTATGAAAAGGAAAGGTAAACCCAGAACATTCACATTCAAAGCTTAAAGAAAAATCTCTCTGAAGATATAATCACAGGGACATGAGAATATAGGTAACCTTTGTCAGAACATTATGAAATCAATGTCTGAAAATTTTGTTCCAATTTAAAAATTAAACTTTTTAGAATTTTAAAAGAAATTCTATCACGCATCCTGGATACGGGAAAATAAAAACTAACAAAAATACAGTAGGCATGAAAGGCACAGTATAAAACTCAAGACCAGCTCAGAACACACATTTTCTCCCTTGAAGCAGGACATTGGCAAGAGCAGATAGAGTCCATTGTGGGAATGGCATGGCCTTGTCTGCCTTACTAAGACCAGGGCTTATAGTGACTTCTGTCATAAGCTTCCACTTATAATAGTTTCTAAGCATGTGTACATTTTTAAAGAAATGAAGTTATCTATAGCCAGGGGCAAATGTTTGGGATGTTCACAAATGTGTTTTAAAAGTATGAAAATTATACAACAACAATCTTACGCAAGGACCCATTTCAATCCCTCTGATTTATGTTCAAACATGACAGGTGCTGCCTAATGAAGGGTGTGCATCTAAGAGCCATTTGGCCGTTTAATTGTTCTTCTGCAGTGTGACATGATTTTGTGAGCCTTCGCTTGGGAACATTTAATTATCAGGAATAGTAAAACAGTGCTAGGACAGTATTGGTTTTTTGCCTCCCGCTCCCCATCCCAACCCTTCCCTGTGTGCATATGCACACGTGCACATGTACACACACACACACACACACAGAATGAGCGATTATCCTTCCGCATAAAAGCTTTAGGAGCAGCGGAGAGTGACAGAGCTTCCACAAGTCACCAGAGCTCAGCCTGAGCTACAAAGAGTTTCAGTGCCATAAGGCCTTTCCTGCTCTAGTCTCCACTTACCTGCCTAGCCTTGTAACCACCCACTTGCCCACTAAGCGCATCCTGGTCTCCAAGTGATTCTCCAACTGATGTTACTTATTCAAAAATAGTGACCAAGGGATCCCTGGGTGGCGCAGTGGTTTGGCGCTTGCCTTTGGCCCAGGGCGCGATCCTGGAGACCGGGGATCGAATCCCACATCGGGCTCCCGGTGCATGGAGCCTGCTTCTCCCTCTGCCTGTGTCTCTGCCTCTCTCTCTCTCTCTGTGACTATCATAAATAAATAAATAAATAAATAAAAATTATTTAAAAAAAAAATAGTGACCAAGTGCCAAGTGCCCCTTCTGGACGACCAGGCCACCTCATATTGCTCATAGCACTTACACACATGCTTAAATTATCTGTCCCTATCTCTACCTGGACTGCATGTGCCTAAAGTGTGCTTGGCATATAATAGGCATTCAGTGAATCTAAAGCTAGTGAAGAAATGAAGAACTCAATGAACACTCCCCGTCTCACAACCTAACTTCACAATTTGACCAAGAGGTCATTCTGCATTCTTGTATTCACACTCAAGTTACTAATCCTGAATAACATGCTGTTCTCAAATCGGTAGGGCTAGTTTTGGGGCTCAGAAACATCCATATCATGAATCTTTGCTTGGATACCCATTAGAATCTGCTTTATATTTATATTATATTTCTATAATGTTTAAAGCCTCTCTTTGAATATTGTTACACTAAGATATGCTGAAATTAAACCAACAGACACAGTGGAAAAGGTATGGGAATAACTCTGTAGTTTCAATTTTGCAACAAACTAGCCATGACTGTGGTCAAGAAACTACCCATCCTTGCATTTCATGCTCTCATTTGATCCAAAAGGACTTAAACTAAGTGATGTCCTTCATCCAAGAATAATAGCAGAACACCTACCCTGTGGTCTGTCTTGGGTTACCATACTGGAGTTCACATGAGGAGGTAGGATGGAGAGACATATGCAGAAGACTATAGCTGTGCTTCATTTTATTAAGTGGGGTGACAGGGACACAGACAGATGGGGATGCCTAAAGGTTGGTCTCAACTCAAAGGACAAGGCAGCGTTAGCCGGGGTTGGAGAGGGTGGTGAAAGGCACCCCAGGTCAGTGAACTCCCTGGGAGAAAATAAGAGCATTGCAAACAATAGTAGAATGAATGAAAAGATGCAAGATATGTTCCAGAAAGGTCGATCCCAGGAACACTCACACTGCCTGGGGTTCCCTCAATTTACTACAACTCTGGGATAGGTAGACGCTAGGAGGGACTAGTAAGGGGACCTGGTTTAGGTCCGGGGCTGTCATCGGGAAGGGTGTCTGAGGAATGGCATTTTTGTTAACATCTGAAGGTAGGCAGGAGTTTGGCATCAAGAAAGGCACCCAGGGTGGCGCAGTGGTTTGGCGCCTGCCTTTGGCCCAGGGCGCAATCCTGGAGACCCGGGATCGAATCCCACGTCGGGCTCCCGGTGCATGGAGCCTGCTTCTCCCTCTGCCTGTGTCTCTGCCTCTCTCTCTATCTCTCTGTGACTATCATAAATAAATAAAAATTAAAAAAAAATTTTTTTTAAAAAAAAGAAAGGCACCCAGGGCTGGAGCTGAGGCACTGACGGCCGGCCCCACAACCCCTTATCCTGGCTTCCTGTGATAGGAACTTCCTTCCTTTATTTGAGCTTCACATTTTCAAATCTTTCTGTGGTTCTCTGCAGTATATATGAGCATGTCTCACCCTAGAGAGCACAGGTGGGGTTTCCATATTTTGACAATCTGGTGGCTGGCCCTGTCCTTGCACATGGAGGCCTGTGCTCAGTACCTGTCCCCTGGGGAATGATGAGGCTCATTATCTGCAGCCCCGACACAGTAATGCACCTGAAATTCAGGACAATTTCAGAAGAAGCAAAGGCTCATTTCTGGTAGTACAAACTGCGTTCTTTTATTTAGATTTTCACAAGTCAGTTTTTCTTAGGGGCAATAGGGCCAAAACAACATTCTCTAGACTGGAAGAGCAAGTTTTGAATTTGTTTCCCTGGAAGCTCTACTTGTTACAGTGAAAACCTCCAACGCTCCTCAGAGATAAAATGGGTAGAATTGCTGGAGGAAATCCTAGGGATAAGCCAGTCCTCTGGACCCCAGGAGACAGTGTGTTTGCTCCCTAGGGTGCCTACCTCGTGTTTGTGTGATTGTGAACAATGCACATCCTGATTTTCAAAAGTTTTTACAAATGACACAAAATAGAGAATTTTTTGTGAAAAAACCAAATGCATACTGTCACTATCCCTTGACATTAAAAGGGCAAGGACATTGTTAGAAACACTGTATCCCGTGTCCTGAAAAGCAGAAGGATGCTAGTGCAAGACCAGAGTCCCAAGCAAGGCTTTCTCCAGGAGCTATTTTCCTCCACCTGTTCACATGCCCATGCTATCCACAGAATTCATGAGGAGAAGCATCCTTCTGGAAGGTGAGTACCCAACAGACTTTGTGAAGAACAGAAATTTCTTTCCTTTTACAATTATGAAAATGATCTTATCTACCCTCCAAGCAAATTATTTGAATTGTAAAGTATTACCCTCCTGTGATGAGCCAATGATTCTGTAGACTCCTAGCAGATCTAGTAATACTAGAGTACTAGTAGTACTACCACCACGAAATCTGCTACTACTAAGTTTTCTTGAAACATTCCATGTGGATGGAGAATGTTTTTTAAAAAAATATACAAAGTTTTACATAAGTTATCTCCAGAAATAGATTTAAATTAAACAGCATCTGCATAAATTACTCTTCTTGGAAAAATCTGGTTATGACTAGTAAGAAATGCTATCATAATATGCGATTACATTAATCAAAATTGATATGACATTTTATAGCTAAATGGTTTCTGTGTTTTCATCATTGATTTTGTTGTTTTTATTATGATTAATAGGAATAAGCATTTACATAGTCATGAAGGTATATAGCAAAATTTTGGGGCACCTCGGTGGTGCAAATGGTTGGGTGGTCAACTCTTGGTTTCAGCTCAGTCATGATTTCAGGGTCATGAGATCAAGTCCCATGTTGGGCTCCCACGCTTAGCACAGAGTCTGCTGGAGAGTCTCTCTCCCTGTCCCTTTGCCCTTCCCATTCCTGCTCTCTCTCTCTCTCTCTCTCTCTATCAAATAAATAAGTAAATCTTCTTTTAAAAAAAGGTATATGGCGAAATTCTAAAAATTGTTATAAAGGAGATTTCTAATGAAATAATAAACTGAACCACTTGTATATACATGTAGGGCTAACTACTTGTATATACAGCTAGTCCTAGACCTTTGGCCCTAAGGAAAAAGCCAGGCTCTATCTGTTCTCTGTATTTAAAGGAGCTTATTCTCAGGGTCAGTGATCCTGTTCATCTGGTAGTCAACAAAAATCTATTAACTCTCTCCTGTGTGCCAGGCATTATTTCAGGTAGTGGGAAATTGGTAGTAACTAAAATACAGTCCCTGCCTTCACTGAGCTTTAGGTGGAATGGAGCAAATGTGGTGTATTGAAAACTGTTTTAGGGGAATCCACAGGTGCTGGGAACTTTGCTCAGACTTAGAGTGTCCAAGAAGGCTTCTGGAAGGAAGTACAGTCTAAGCTGAGAACCCAAGGATGAGCTGAGCTTATCCTGGCATGAAAAGCAAGAGACTGGGTGTCCCAGGAGGAGGGAACAGCATGAGCAAAGGCCTGGAGAGAGGGCTCATTTAGGGAACCAGAAGTTAACAGAAGGACCCTAACTACTGCCTATGCCCATCCAAATATTTGTAAATTCGGACCTCTTGCTCTGGATCTCTGGGTAACAAACTCGTTTAATAAACCCTACTAAAACTCTTAAAGAATCCATCCAAAAAGTAGTGACAGATATTTCTGAACAGAATGGATTGAACTGAGTTGAGGAAAGCCTTCAGGTTAAATCAATATATTTTTACTCTGGTAGCTTCCAAAGCTTCTCTGTGTTTCCATCCAGAAGTGGTTGCTGCAATCAGTGACTTCCGTCAGGACAGGAGCTGAGCTGGGGGGAAGCAAAGGGAGCAGGAAGTAGCTGAGCAGCCAGGCAGTGCAGGGGAATCAAGAGTCGATAGCCTGGGGATGTACAAACCCACCCATGCTGCCTGCCAGAAAAATAGACAATCAAATTCAGGGCATGGAGCCTTCCTAACCTTGTTATCACAAACCCTTTCAAGCCATTACATTCAATTACATGAAAGAGGCCGGGAGGTTAATATGAGCCCATGGATTGCCGAACAGTTAATGAAATCACAATAAAAGAATTCAATGACCACAATCAATTATTAATGTAAAGTCTGATTTAATAATGGAGAATAATGTCACTGTGTTCATATCTTTCTAAGTGATGAATTGCTCTTTCCATTCAACAAACATTTATTGAGTACCTACTACTTGCTGCATGTGAGATGTTGAACACCAGGAATATAAAGATAAATAAGACATACTCTTGACCTCAGTGGATAAGACAGAAATCACTACAAACAGTGCGGAGAGAAAAGAATCCCGTTTAGCCATGTTTTCTGTTACCTTCCTTGCTGAGAGCCTATTTCTTTTGTGTTCCCTTTCATTGGTCATTTGCCTAGAAATCCTCCCTCACTGCCATAGAATTTTATGGACTGACAGGTCCTTAGAGATCATAGATCGTTTTTTGTTTTCAGATGATAGGATCCAAAGGTTTCTTGGCAATGCCAAATGGGCCATCTGTTGATAAATGCCTGATGGTTCTATGTTCATTCATTCATTCATTCATGCACTCATTCATTCATTCATTTGACAAAGTATAGAAGAAGACCTACTTATTCCAGCCACAGCACAAGGCATTGAAGATGTGGCAGTGAGCAAAAAATAGAGGTCTGAATGTTCACGGAGGTTCCTGCCTATGTGACATTTAGAGTCTATAGGGAAGAATATTAATGGAACCATATCACCAATGTATACTTATGGCTGTGACACATGCATGAAACAGAGGTACATCTCACAGGAGTGTTGGGTAAATACAGAATCTGACCCAGTCCAGGAGGTTCAGAGAAGGTTGCCTAGGGAAGTGGGGCTGGACCAGAGGCCTGAAGGAGGAATGGGCATTAGATGGGTGGGGAAGACATTCATAGAGAGGGATGGTGTGTGCAAATGGCTCAAGATGGGAGGGACTGTGGTGTCTTCAAGAGAGGAGACTGACGGATGGAGCTCCGAAAATGGGGTGGGCTGTGAAGCAAAATGAAGCAGGTATGCAGGACCCTGTAAGCCCCATTATGCATTTGGGTCTTCATGTCCAGAGCCATGGGAAGCCATGGGAAAGGATAATAGATTGGAGCACAGGGCTGGTGAGATGATCACATTTGAACTTGAAAAGTTCCTTCTGGTCACTTAAAGGAGTATGTGCTGGAGGCCACTGCCTGAGTGTCAGGCTTGGCAAGGGAGCTATGAGAAGTGATTCAGGCAAGACAGGATGCTGTGTGAACCTAGGAGTGGGTGGCGGAGAAGCCCATGTAGCTGGTATGAATTGTCCTGTGACTCCCAAGGGGCAGGAAATGCTCCATTTCTTTTTTAAAAAACCAAACTATATTTGGCTCCAAGTGACCACTCACCATTGCGAGTGAGTGATAACGTGGAGTCAGATTTTCTTTGATTGTCATGAGTCCCCATGTGATGTCATGGTACTCGTCTCCATCCCTGGGGTCACTTTAGTGCTCACACACACAAAAATTGGGTGAGCGCGTCAGAATTTTTTCATGGCTTGCAGTCTCTTTCCATCTAGAGATGGCTTAGCTGTGTCTATCACTTGATTCTAAAATGAATTTGGATCTGCATGACCCAAAATGTCAGCCGTCTGTCCTTGTCTAAAAGGCAAAACCATAATAAGAGGCACTGACACTTGGAAACATTTGTTTGAACCTATTTGACCACACACACACACACACACACACACACACACACACAGAGCTTATAAATTATAGCTCTTTTGGATTCCAGCTTTTCGGTTGCTATAAAAGTTTACAATTGCTGCCAGAGGAAGGCATTCTCTATGCGTTTAAAATATATCCAAAGAACCTACCTGCGAATCTGCATGCAGTCTCTTTTCTATAGCAGAGCTGGTGCTCTGCAGTTCATTGTGGCCTATGCTTTTTGTCTTATCCTGCACAGACCATCTGGAATTGGACAACTCTGCTGATGGGATCAGCTCCCTCCACCCCAGCTTGGCCTGCAGAAGAACCTTCGCCATGGCTCTCAGGATGAAGGTGCCAAGTCTAGGTTCCCAGGCATCTCTGAAGCCTCCATCCTCTCTGGAAGCATGGCGCAGGGCTCTGCCTCCCCTGGACTGTCCAAACCTGTCTCCTCTTCTAAACACCTTCACCTTGTTCCCTCGCAGCCCCTATTCTTCTTGGCTATGCAATCCTCATTCGCCTAGATGTTGCAAATAAAGAGTTGTGCCATTTGGGGCTGGAGATGATTTGAGGGGGCACCTATCTCCACTTTGCTGGAATCAGAAAAAAAGCTATCAACTTCCCCTAGAGCAGGGGAGCCCCAATTCTGAAACCCACAAGCCCAAAGGAAAAGGAGAGAATACCTTTTCCTAGTACTGGTGAATGGAAATTGCATTCCCACTGCAGCAAAAAAAAAAAAAAAAAAAAAAAAAAAAAAGACAAGGTGCTAATTAATTTCTTAGTGAGTCATGCTGTGTCTGGTATTCCCTGGCTCCATCCATAGCCCATCTCCCTTCCCTTGAGGAGGATACCCTGAAGGTCGGGCAGTTCCCATGGTCACAGCATGCACAGCCCAGGTTGGAAAGACTCAGGCGCCTGCTGTGCCCACAGCTCTCTTCTGAATGGCTCCTTACTCAGAGGGAAGGTTTGTACCACCTGACCACTGCTCAGGTGAGTCAGACCAATTGGGCCAAGGCTGTGTACCCGAGGGCCACTGCATGTGACCTTGCGGGTATGCCTTGGTCAGGACACTTGGCCAATAGGGCAATGGGCACTTGAAACCCAGGCCACACTCAGCGCAAAAAGTCATATACTGGCTGTGGGTGCAAGAACCTATGGGAAGAGCCCCCTTTTTGAATTCATCCACTCAGAGACAGTCCTTTCTATAATTATCTTCCTAGGTGGGGAGTCTTTTTCCATTTCGCAGAAAGATACTGCAGGTGGTAGCAGGGGCCCTGGGCACTTGACCCAGAGAACTGGACAGTTGCTCAGGGTTGAGCCTGATGCCCAAAAGCTCTATTCAAGACCAACTCTGTATATAGGATGAGGGCTAACCCAGCTGGGCAGAGGATCCCAGAAAGTTAGAATCTTATAAGGTAGGATCTTAAAAGATGCATAAGGGCTGAGAGGGCAAATGTAGGGACAGAGCACAGAAATGTGGTAGTAGGTCCGAGCCGTATGGTACAGTGGAACTGGTTAGTGGTAGTGTCAATGTGGCTGAGTTACCCTGGAGATGGGACCTAGATCGGAAGCAGTGGGTGCCTGTTCCCTGAGGCCAACGACTGGGGTGCCCGTATACCCTGGAGCTGTGAGTAGCCACTAATCTCCTGCCAGGTGCCGGGAGTGGCACCTGCCAACTCCAGGCCACTGCACAGCCTTGATATTCCCTTTTAACCTCTCTGGTATCTTAACAATGAAACATATCACTTGAGACAACCCAAGGATTTTCTTGGTCCTCGCAACCCAAAGTAGCTCAGGAGCCAGCACAAACTGTGAGAGCAAATGGACAATACAGAAGCCCAGAGAAGTGCAGGGAACACCCACCGTAACACACATTGGAGACCAGTCACACCTGCCTCAGTGTAGAGATGACTTTGTTATCCTGAACTCCAGGACAGAGCTTCTCAACAACAGCCTTCTATCTCACCCCCACTCACCAGTCCATCCTACCACCGAGATCATCATACTTCACCAGGAGAGTGGGTGGCTCTGTGGCACACAAGGCATAAGGCCATGGGGTTATCAAGCTTCTAGTCTAATAGAATTTCCCATCTTAAAAAAAAAAATCCCTTCCTTCATAACACTTGTCTGAATTGCGATCATTGTTTGTTATTTGCTTTATATTTAGCTCCTCCACCAAGTAATGAGCTTCCAGAGGACAGGGAGCCTCTCATACTATCCTTCCTGTCCAACTTGCTGTAATAGCTCCTCACTGAATCGAACTGAACATGCCACAGTATGTACCTAAGGAATGTTGTTTTCTACAAAATAGCACCGTGGTAGACATTTTTCCCTAAATATTTGGGAGCAAGCCTTTTAGAATTATCCTCAGAAAATTAGTGTAGAGGCCTCATAAGAAAAAGAAGCCTTAATGTTTCATGCAACCAACAGTAAATGAAAAACAGAACCATATTAATATACACAAAAATCAGCTAAAATCCAGCTGTTTAGAGAAACACTTTTAAGTGGCTGACTCTTGCATTTTTAATTCCCAAGATTTCTACTTCTCTGGCCTCTGCATATAGGAGTTTGTTAAAGCCAGAGGGCTGACCCCTTACCGGAAGAGCTGGAGGCTCACGCGCATCTGTCATAATGCAGAAAACTGTATTTCCAAATAGGCTCACACATTCTCTTTCTGATGAAAAAAAAAATCCACTGGCAATATTTAAAATCCATATTATGGCTTTGGTCTCCCTTTTGTTGTCAATACTCAGACCTTAATTCCGGAGCCAAGGTCATTCACATTTGGTGTGGACGTGCTTGGGCAACAGAGAGAATTCATCAGCCCTGGAGTCTCCAAGTCCTGTCATCTCCCCAAGTCACGTGTGTAACTCCCTGATGGTGACTTGTGCCCAGTTATGGGAAGATGTAAATTCCACTGTGGGACTGAATCACAGTGAACCCAAGAGGACCTAGACCGACCTACAGCTCAGTCCTCCTCCTGGGGTGGTCAGTTCAGCCCAGGTTTTCCACATGCTCCCTACACTCAACAGGATCCTTAGCTTCTCCCAAGGAATTTATTAAATGGACCTCAGATCAGAATAAAACACCTTGACGTCGAACAGAAGGGCTTGAAATCCTTTGGGGTGATCTGAGATTTTCCCAGCACTAGTTTTTACTGAGTGTCACAGGAGCACAAGTTACAAGACACAGAAAGCCCTTCCCAGCCCATGGCACCATTTCACAGGACCCCCCACATTCTGTGAGGCCAACGAAGCAGGGCTGGCCAGAGCAAGGCAGCTCATGCAGGGCTGGACACAGAGAGGCTGTGAGCATGTATGCACCTTCCTACAGCTCTGTCCCAGCAGGACCTGTGCCTGCCAAGCTCTGCATCTTGGTGGTCATAGGATCAACCCCACCATGGGACACATAAGCAGTGCAGAGAACACTGGCCTGAAAACCAGATGCTCTGGGATCTCTTCCCCAGACTGCTGACCTTTGGAAGGCTGGGCTGGAGACTCTTGCTGTCTTGAATTCGACATTCCTGGTTCTTCAAGCCTTCAATCCTTGGGTTCCCCCAAGCATAGCCAGTGTCATCCTTATCACAGAAGCCTCCCTGGGATATGCTTTGGGCCCTAGCTCCTAATCTGGCCCTGCTGGCACCTATGTGCCAGCAACACTAAGGTCGGGGCCTGGCCAGATGTGGGGGTACAGCACAGGACACGTGACAGAGACTGTGGGGTGTGCGGTCAGGAGTAACACTCCCAGAGCCTCTTTGGTGACATTCACACCCAGCCCTGTCTTCAGATTCATGCCCTACCTCCCTGCAGCCCTGCTTCCTGCTCCATCACACTAGACTTTGCCTTGTTTTTAGGCAAGTCATGCTTCCACACCCATGGTTAATCTTTTCTTAAAGATTGTGTGAGTACTTTTCTTAAGAAACAATTGATTACTGCACAAATCTGTTATACAAGATTCATTTTAACTTGGATATTTTTTAAAAGTTCTCACAGATTTTTAAGCCTTATATCTTCAATGCAGTAGCAAATCTATTACTAGAAATGGGTTTCCATCTGTAAGGAAATAGGTACCAGGCATCAGGCCAACTGCTTTACTCTAGCCATTTCATTATTCTACAAAGTGGATATTGACATTCCCACTTACAGATGAGGGACCTCTCGCTTCAAAAAGTTAAGCAACTTGCCCCAAATCACAGGAAGTAGCAGCAACAGACAATAGCAAAGGAGAGAATAACATAATTTTATTATGAAGAATTTGTGCTAAGATGTATACGTTATGTATGTTTAAAATATGTTTAAAATACTTCTCTATACTTCTCATATGTTTAAAATACTTCTCTAGGACTATTCATATGGGGACAACAGCCTAGGAGCTCCAAGGAACTGTCCCCCTGCCAAACAACCACAGCCTGGAAAAGACACAGCAGAAGACACAATGCTGGTCTCATAAAAGATCAGAGAGCTCTCCAAAGCTCTCAGTGTAGCCTGAGCCAGAGTAACAAGTTGCTGGGTGGGGGATTATGCAGTAGGGGGGCAGGTGCCTGAGGAGGTGGGGGGTAGGGGTTATCAGTGGGGATCACTGGTAGCAGCAATGCCATGGGGAAATGGAGCCAGACAAAGGTCAGGAAGGAGAGGCTCCCAAAATGAGCCTGTACTCCCAAACAGAAGCTGAAATAATCCCCCGTTGGTGAGGCACCCTGGCTTCCAGTGAAAGACAAAGCCCATGTTCTCTGCAGGAGAGCTTACCCATGCCCGAGTGTAGGCCCACAAAATCGACGCAGATTATGATCAAGCAGTGGGCTCACAGTCCAAGTCTCACAACACAAGAGAGTAAGGCACTGTGGGTCAGGGAGTTAAGAGAAGTAAGAGACAGCAGATAGAGATGGCCAAGGATGTAGACATTGGAGTTGTCAGAGATTATAGACTAGTTGTGTACGAGTGATAAAAGAAATAAAAAATTCAACTGCAAAGATGATCAATTAGCAAGAAAGGATTAGAAATAGTAAGGTGGAATTTTAATAATCACAATTCTAGAAATGAGAAAAATACCATACCAGTTCCAATAAAAACATAAGTGTCAAATAGCAGATTAGACAGAGTCGGAGAAAGAATCATCAGCGAAGTCTTCTACCCAAAGAAATTACCAAGAAATTGGGTGTGGAAAATATCAAAGAGATGATAAGAGATACAGGTGAGACATCTAATCAGAATTCCAGAAGGAAAGAACAGAGAGAAGAAAGAGATCCAGGATTGATGAAAAAATGTGAATCCACAGATCTAGGGGGCACACCATACCTCAATCAGGAAAGATTGCTAGATGGATAGCCCTGAGCAGGGATGACCAGCAACCTCTGCTCCCTTCCATCTGGGCTCAGCCTGTAGCCCAGAGGACCAGGAGTTAAGGAAAGAAGGGGGGCCTTGGGCTGACATTTAACTGCAGCCCCTCCCCCCACCCTCTGCTTCCTCCATGTCTGGGATGGGATGGGGCAGGGGCTCAGGGCCAAGAGACAAAGGGGCCTGTAAGCATAGCTGGTGCTGTTCTGGTTCCTGCTTGTCTGGCAAGGCCTTCTGTTTTAAAAGACTTTCAAATCCTTGCTCTCCCTTTAGTGAGCTGTGTTTCTGGGCTGGTCTATTTTGACCATTCTTTTAGTCACTGTCCCTATGATACCCTTACAGCTTCTTGGCTAAAACCTCCCTTGGGCAGGATCCTTCAGGATGATGTGGACCTGATTTCCCTCCACAAGGACATTCCCAGCCCGACCAGCTGTCCAGCGCAGCCTGTTCTCATTGGTGCCTTCTCTCCTCTCTCTCAGCTGGCCACAGTCTCCCTCCTCAGGTGCGCCCCAAACTTCCAGGGACATCGGTCACACTCTCTCAAGAGCCGTCTGCTCTGGTAGCAGCATGGGCCAGCCCTAAGAGTTGTTTCTCCAGCTCAGTGAGCACTTGGCAGCAAAGTGAGATGCTTTCTGGGTAACCTCAGTCTCTAGCAAGCCTTCTGTGGGGGCTCCCTCACCTGGCTTGAGATAATGGGGGGGGGGCAGGGGAGCAGGGGGAGGCACTCTCTCCTCTGTTTGGTCATGGAGCAGAGTCACCACTATGCTCTGTGTCCATGAATTCCTTTCAAAGACTTCTTTTCAGGGAAACTCCAACCTCCTTGATAATCATCAAGCCTGAGGTTTGTAGTTATTGGATTGACCTAGCGGTATTTTTTTTTATTTGAAGATTTTATTTATTTATTCATGAGAGACAGAGAGAGAGACAGAGACAGACAGAGACACAGGCAGAGGGAGAAGCAAGCTCCATGCAGGGAGCCCAATGCGGGACTCGATCCCAGGTTTCCAGGATCATGCCCGGGGCCAAAGGCAGGCGCTAAACCGCAGAGCCACCCAGGGATCCCCAACCTAGCAGTATTTTAGGTGCATGGACAAGTCTAGAATTTTCCTTTAGAATAAAGAGCTCTTGTCATTCATTTTCCTCAGCTTTGAAACTTGAGCATGGGTCCCGAGACCAGCAATGCGCTGGTTTGTTGTTTGAAATTGATGTAGACAAAGAACTGCTCATAAGCCCAATTACTCTGTGTGTGGAGCCTCTATTGGCCAATGTTCTAATTTTACTTAAGATGCCAACTGTCCTTGCGAGCGTAGCATAAACAGCAGCCAACAGGTACACACACACTCTGCACTTACCTCTTGCCATGTTGGCCTTCATCATTTTTTTTTGTCTCACCGGAAGACAGACAGTCACTGGTCTCCCCTTCTCTCTCCCACCCTCAACCTCCATACCTCCTACTTTATTTTCATCCCAAAAGGAAAGGACTCGCCTGGCCTTGAGCGGTCAGCTCCTAATGCACTCATGTGCGGGTGCTTCCACACTGGTGTGCGCTCCCACACGGGCGTGTGCATGGGCACAGTGGGGCTGGGGTGGGGGGAACCTCAATTTGCCCCTGCGGACCATTCACAGAGGGACTCTTGGCTCAGCTCTGTTTCCTTTGTCTTTCCCTTCATTCCACACTTTTGCTCAGTACTCAGTGCCATAGGAAAACAACACACATCTGAAGCCTTTTCATCCAGAAAACAAGCAAGGGAGTGTATCTAATTATCACTGGGTTGTTTCATTTCCCAAAGAGAGAACCGCACAGATAAAACAGCATGCCGAAAGCAATCCGCGATCCTCCTTTTCGGTCATTTTCAGTAGCTGTGTTTTTCTCTGCCTCTTGGGTATGCTAAGCAGATCCACAATCTCTTACTCAAAACCTTGAAGGCTGAATGTGTTTTAGACCACAGAAATTTTCAGATTGGGGGAAGGTAATATAGTGCAGATATCATATTTTATGTCACAGCTCCAGGGTTTAGGATAGTGCCTCATAATTAAACTCATTAACATTTCTGTGGCAAAGACTATGAACAGTCACCCTACATGAAGAAAGATTCTAATTTGCTTCACACCATTTTAGGTCAGGTTTTGCCACCAAATGGGAGAAAGAACAACAACAAAAATCCCTCAGTTTTTGGACATTGGAATTGTAGAGAATGCATGATGAGCTTGCATTCCCAATTTTTTTGACTTGCCCCATAAAAATCAATTGTTACATCTTTTTCCCTTTCACTTATGTCTTCCTTTGTTTCTACTGTTTGTCTGAATTTGGAATCTTTCCCTTGTCCTTCCCTAATCTTATCATTCTTAAGTGCCTCAGGGATAATCACCAAACTAGTTTATACTTGAGGATCCTGTAGCCGCAACACCCATTGTGCACAGAGGACATTCTGGCACAGAGGGACGTGGCCCGGACTTGGCTTGGAGGCTTCCTATAAAACAAGTTTCTGTCTTAAAGGCTTTGCAGACACAAACTGAGTGACTTACAAAAATATATAGGGCCTCCAGTGTTTGATGAGCTAACACTAAGAAAGATATTTCAGATGATCCAGCTCCCTCATCCTTCATTTATTGGTTAAATCAATGAGGGATTATCAAATGGTTCCTAAGCAACCGATCTCATAAGACTCTATGAGAGCTGCATTTCGGTTACAGATGACTTTCTGAAGGAGCTCATAGTTACAGTCCACCGCTTATGCCAGGATATAAAACCTTCAAAACACAATCCAGCAGAATGTAATCGGATGTTTCCAGCAGTAAACGCTGATTTTATCCCTCTCTGGTGGCCTCAGCCTTGGGTCGAGGCTCCAGATCTCATGCAGTTTACTCAAGAATTACTAATCTCAGGGCACCTGGTGGCTCAGTGGTTGAGCGTCTGCCTTCGGCTCAAGTCGTGATCCTGGAGTCTTGGGATGGAGTCCCGCTTTGGGGTCCCCACAGGGAGCCTGCTTCTCCCCCTGCCTTTGTATCTGCCTCTTCTCTGTGTGTCTGTCATGAATAAATAAAAAATTTTTTTAAAAAAGGAATTACTAATCTCTTTGTGCAACCAAATAAGCATCCAAATTATTCGCAATAGCCAAAAGGTGAAAGTAACCCAGGGATCCACTGACATGTAAACAGATAAACAAAAAAATGGTGTATGCATGCAATAGAACATTATTCAGCCTTAAAAAGGAAAGACGTTCTGACACAGGCTACAACATGAACAAACCTCGAGGACATAATGCTAAGTGAAATAAACCAGTCATAAAAAGACAAATACTGTATGATTCCTCTTACATGAAGCATCCAAAGTAATCAAATTGCCAGAGACAGAAAGTCAAATGGTGGCTGCCAGGGGCTGGCAGGAGGTGGGGGATGAGGAGCTATGGTTTAAAGGAGACAGAGTTTCAGTTTTGCAAGATGAGAAAGTTCTGGAGATGTGTGGCACAACATCATGCACATACTTAATGCTAGCAAACTGCACACTGTAAAAGGGTTAGGATGGTAATATATATAAATATACATATATATATATATATATCTTACCATGATTAAAAGTAAAAAAATAAGAATGAGCTACTGAAAACAAAAAGGGGAAGGAAAATCTGACACATATTACAACACGCATGAGGCCTTGAGGAAACACTGTGCTAAATAAGCTAGACGCAAGGACTAATGCTATACCACTCACAGGAGGTACCCAGAGTAGTCACAGTCCCAAAGGTGGCTGCCAGGGGCCGGGGGAGGGGATAGGAGGGGGCTGTTTAATGGGTGTGGGGCTTCTGTTTGAGAAGATCAAGGGGTTCTGGAGATGGGCAGTGGTGATGGCCACACAGCCAAGTGAATATATACAATGCCCCTGGACCTCATACTTACAAACTGATAAAATGGGACATTTTAGATTCTATATTTCTACCACAATAAGAAACAAATTGCAAATGCAAACAAAGATAACTCCTGTTTGGCAGAGGCGCTTTCTGCTTCAAGTACTAACACGACCCTCAAGTGACAGAACCAACAATTCACATAGGCCTAAAATTAATAAGCAACAGGGATGGGTGTCTGGGTGTCTCAGTGGTTGAGCATCTGCCTTTGGCTCAGGGTGTGATCCCAGGACCCTAGGATCTAGTCCCACATCAGGCTGCCTGCAGGGAACCTGCTTCTCCCTCTGCCTGTGTCTCTGCCTCTGTCTTTCTCATGAGTAAATAAATAAAATCTTTTAAAAAAAAAAAAAAGGAAAAAAAATGGAACTGATCACCCCCACAAAGAAAATCTTCAAAATGGTCTTGTCCAGTTTGCTTTTGTGTGTAAACATGTTGAATTTACAGCAGGAATGACTTTGAAAAAGGGACACCAAGTGAATCTCAGCTTTAAGAAAACTAGGACACAGTTATCATTTATAGAAACAGGTGCAACTGGTTTTCTTTGGGATTTTTTCTTTAGGACTTTTTTCCCCCTCAACTTTCTTCATGATAAATAAAAGCAGACACCATGTCAAATGAACCAGGGATCTTTGGCCACAGCTGTTGGCAAATTGCTAAACTCCTTGAAGATCAAGTTTATCTCAAATGTTGTGCACCCTGACCTCTTGGCTCTGTTGCTGCTGCTGGCTCCAGTGTTGGCATCGGCTCTGCGGTCACACGGAGGAGTAGGCTTCCCAATGCTCACAATTATTCCTCGATTGGATCTCCACTGAGTCAAATGCAATTGTCAAGCCCTTCTCACCTTTTCCAGCACTGGTTCTCTACCTCGGCCACACAGAATCACCTGGGAGATGTTTTAAACCCGAATGTGTAGGCCCTCCCTTTAGCCAAACAAAATCAGAATCTCTGGGGCTGAGACCCACAGTGGAGACAGCTGTTTTAAAGTAACTCTACAATCCTTTATAAGGTATCTGTGAGAGTAATAAAACTATATAGGTTTTCTCCTTAAAAATATATCCTCTGTTTTCTCTCCTTTCTTGTGCTCTTTCCTTTGAAAATCCCACCAATGATCCTCTGAGAAGCCCATATCCCATTCCCACTTCTCAAAATAATTGGTTGAATTATAAACTAATCATTGGCTTCCAGTAAACATGTTATTTATTAAGTACCTACTATTCCAGACCCTGCGAACAGATTGGTGAACAAGACAGCTTGCCAGCTCTCCTGGGGGATCACCTTCTAGAGGAGGCAGATGTACCCCTTTTGGCTGGAACATCCATCCTGCCAGCTGGAAGGAGGACTGGCTGCCCATGGCCACAGTTGAGCCCCTTGAGGGGAGCTGCCTCACCCAGGGCCAGCCTGCAGCCAGCGATTAGTCCCTGAGGGGTACAGTGCAAAGGCTTGGTCTTCTTGCCTCCAATTGGGGCAATCTGGAGCCATCCAGAGCTCCCCATGGGGTTGGCAGAGGCTTCTGGTACCGCTGAACCTCAGTTCTCCCTCTGCCCAGGTCTGCTTTCCTGGTCCCCACCCTTGCCCATGTTGGTCCCAATAAACACCCAGCATGCAACAACCCCCATCCTTGGGGGTTTCCCAGGGAACTTGCCCCAAGTCTGGGATGGATACTCAGGTGGCAGTGGTGGAGGTGGGCAAGGCAGAGTGGTTGAAGATGTCTGTTGGAAGTAGAGCTCCATGGATTAAATGTGAGCTGTAAGGAAAAGAGGCATCAGGGGTGCTTCCTGGGGCTGGGGCCCGAGCCAGTGATATTGATATTACCCAAATTTCTCTTGGGGAGAAATACTGGCCACAGAAATTGTGGTGTGTGCCAAAATAAGGGCTTCCAACTACACTTTGTAAATTAGTAAATGGTCCCCCTGATAATAGCTATTTGTTTTTCATGTTCTAAGCAGTTTAGATACATTAGACACCTTAACTCATTCTCATGAGAGCACAACCAGGTAGATATTGTTTCCCTATTCCTGAAAGCCCTCGGATTCCACACCTCACCATTTGCTCCCTCCAGCTCAATAGGCTGCACTGGCTTTCTCCCCATCTTGGCATGCACCAAACACTCTGACTCGGGTGACCTCAGGCCCTTTGTATGTGCTGTCCTCCACGTGGAGCCCTCTTCCCACTACCCCCACCTCTACCCCTCTGGCTGTCACCTTCCTCAGGAATAGCCTCAAAAATCAGTTCCTCAAAGTGGCTTCTCTTATCCTCTCAATGTTTTTCAGTTGGGTTCTCCTGGTCTCAAGTTATTTTTTTTTTAAAGATTGTATTTATTTATTCAGGAGAGACACACACATAAAGAGAGAGAGAGAGAGAGAGAGAGAGAGAGGCAGAGACACAGGCAAAGGGAGAAGCAGGCTCCATGCAGGGAGCCTGACATGAGACTCGATCCTGGGTCTCCAGGATCAGGCCCTGGGCTGAAGGTGGCGCTAAACCGCCAAGCCACCAGGGCTGCCCTCAAGTTATTTTTTTTAATTGATTAACTCTAGAGTATTCCTTTTTGAATGAGCCTATGATATTTAATATTTCTATTTTATTAACCGTATAACATTTCTTGATGATTCACTACAATTATAATTAAATGACTACTTGTGCAACGAATCTCTTTCCCTGTATGTTTTAAGCTCCATGAAAGCAGGCCCTGCTTTGCTCTGCTCTTGACCCTAGCACAATGCCTGGCACGTAGTAGGTTCACAAGAAATATTTGTTGAATGAATGATGGAAATATTGAGGCTTAATTAGATTACAGAATTTCCCAAGGTTATAAGTCAGTTTGTGATAGAGCTAAGTCAAGCAGGTATGTTTGACTCCAAAGGTCAAAGCACATCATAATTTGCTGACCTAAATTGGGTAGGCTGACCCATCAAACTGGTCAATAATATCTGGTTTAATCCAGCTCAAGACTGCTTCCCCAAGGGACACCTGCCTGGTTCAGTTAGTAGAGCATGTGACTCTTGATTTCAAGGTCATGAGTTCGAACTCCATATTGGAAGTAGAGATTATCTAAATTTTTAAAAAATTAGAGGCAATAATAGTGTTGTGTATCTATAAAAGAATGTTTCCCCAAAACTAGACTAAAATGTGGGTTCCTGTAATACCCAGGCTTCACTGTGACCTCTCCCAGAACAGCAGGGAAATAGTAATTTTCCTTCCATGCAGGCAATTCTAAAATAGATTCAAGTTGACATGTGTGCTCAACATGATGCTAAAGAATGGGGGTGGGACAAATTGGGACAGGGGGACAGGAAGCTGTGATAATGTATAGTAAACTAGAATCCTTGGAGGCTGAGATGGGATTGTTCTAATAGGTAAGATCACTACTAATTGACAAAATATTCGCTAGAAAACCCCTTTTATTTCAATCCTCACAATAAATCTTTTTAAAATGGGTTAGTCGGTGGGGCACCTGGATGGCTTCATTGGTTAAGCACCTTCCCTTGGGTCAGGTCATGATTCCAGGCTCCTGAGATCAACCCCTCTGTTGAACTCCTTGCTCAGTGGGGAGTCTCTCTCTCATTATCTTTCTCTCTTAAATAAATAATAAAACCTTCAAAATAATAAAATGGGTTAGTCCATTCTTCTGCAAAAATAAACACTGTTTTGTAAACAAAATCTAATTTTTTAGTAATGATAGAATTCCAGTGGGACCCAAGGTTACAGCTCTGATGATCCAGTGCTTCATTGAGGAGTTGGAGAAAGTCGGGCACACAGCAGAGAACTCCCTGGGTAAGTGAGCTCAGGACAAGTCCTGCCTTTTCCTAACACTCAGCTGGTGAGCAGGAGCAGGGCGATTCATCCATGCGGACCTGTGTGTCTTCATCTGTAAAATGATAATGGACCATATCAGTGTTTGTCACATTATTTTGACCACAGCCCACAGTTGAGTTCAGTGCTACTCAGAGTTCTTACACACATACATCTATGTATGTTTATATAGAATTGAAACAAGTTTTATGAAAAAAACTTACTCTTTTGTATGCACTTTTTTTTTCTTATTTTATTTTCGAAGAAATTCTGGTTGCTGATTTCATGATCCACTAATGGATTGCAAGGGCTATTTGAAAACCCCAAACCCCACCCCAGATTTATGATTCTCAACAAAGAACTGGCTGAGTAAGGATACACCTTTAACATGCACAGGGATTTATTTGTTTTGAAAACTAAATGTCATGTTATCTTTGATTATTTGACTCATTCTTCAAAAAACTCAGTGAAAACCCCCTACTTTCTGATTAAGAGAGAATTCTAGGGTGGTGGTCATTCTCGTTGATTGAGGTTAATTTAAAACTCCCCCTACACCTGAGGTACCATAGGATTTATATGAAGAACAATGAGGGGCCAGCATCCAGTGGTACATTATCAAAGCCAAAGGCATCTGGCAGAATGCAGAGGGGAATGAGGAAATGAATCCTTTGCTCAGATCTGGGTCCCCTCTTCTATGACTTAAAGGAGTTCAAGTGGTAGTCATTATGGTTCCTTCTGGTTGCAGGTTTCTATGAGTAAATTGCTGTGACTACAACCCTTAGTTCTGAAATCCCTGAGACCTGGCATTGTCAACGGGTCTGGAATCTCATGGGTGTCAATGGAGGAAGGTGAGAATGTTCTGCTCATCCAGAAGCAGGAGGTGAGACCTCTTGACCTCTTTACACTCACCCTGGACCATGAACCCTCCTGTCAGTACATGTTGACCAGAAATGTGGGTAGCTCAGTAACTGGGCAGAACCACAGGAAAGACAGCATAGACCTTGCCTTTGAGACCTTCAAGCAAGTGTATAATATGAAAATCTGCTAGCTCATTTTCCTTGTATCTTGGGGACCTCAACAAGCTTCAGTGTGCATGAAAACCAAACCCACAGCCTGGTTCACGGCACACACTGCAGTATGTCAGCTGTGCCCGGCACCTCTCCCAACCTGGAAAGGCATGGCTGCCTTTATGGATTGGAAAATTAAGACTCAGGACACCAGGGTGGCTCAGTGGTTGAGCATCTGCTTCTGGCTCAGGGTGTGATCCCGGGGTCCTGGGATCAAGCTCCACATCGGGCTCCCTGCATGGAGCCTGCTTCTCCCTCTGCCTGTGTCTCTGTGTCTCTCATGAGCAAATAAATAAAATCTTTTAAAAAAAGAAAGAAAGAAAGAAAATGAACACTCACAAAAAAGGAAAAGCCTAAGTTACCCTCAAGTTAGGGACAAGAATTGGGTCTCTCGGCTCCCAGTCCAATCCACCAGCACTTACTCCTTGTGCCTGAATGGGAGGACACTCTCAAGAATGAAAACAGCATCTACCATTGAGCACTTCATAAGCATCTATTATGTGCCAGGCCCTGCTCCAAGAGCTTCACATGCATTGATTAATTTAATTTCAAACTATAAACCCTGTAAAACTGGTGCCATTTTTATTCCTGTTTCCAAGCTATGTAGACTAAGAGTGGGAGATGGGGTGTTTTCACTTCCTCCAGGCCCAGGAGTACTTTCAAAGTCCAAATTAGGGAGCATGGAGCTCACTATTATTGAAAAAGACCAAGATGGCCTTTGCCTGGACTCCTCTGAGTCATGGATAAATACATTATAGAAGGAAATGAATTCAATTGAGCTAATTCAAATTTCATGCCATTTAATTTTAATGGGAAGAATATTAGCCCATAAATAACACTTTTAAATAGTTGGAATATGAATATGTACAATTCAATGTTGGACTAAAGACATTATTTCAACATCATTTAATCTGATTCATCTCAGGGGAAATGAAGGAGACATTTTTAGTGGCCACAGAGGTAGTTGAGTGAAATTCTAATAAATCTGGGAATGGATGAATAAAGCATTGTCCCATGACTGCAGACCAGAGTTTAAGCACCTCTGAAGCATCTGGGGGCTCAGCCCAAAGCAGATGTGTAGCCCCTTCTTTTTTCCATTGTAATGTTCCAAGAGTCAGGCGGAGCATGTGTGATGCTGATCACAGCAGGTTACTCTGCTCTAATCGCTACCCACTCTTCTTTCTCCTTTAATACTGTGAGCCGGGTGTGGGGAGTCATGTCCTTGGGGGTCTTATATCAGTAGCCTCTTGCCCAATGCTTTTGAATGAATTATTTTTTAATATTTTATTTATTCATTCATTCATTCATTTATCCATTCATTCATTTTAGAGAGAGAATCTGAAGCAGACTCCAACTTGAGTGCAGAGCCCGACACAGGGCTCAATCCCACGATGTTGAGATCATGACCTGAGCTGAAACCCAGAGTTGGATGCTCAACCAAGTGAGTCACCCAGGCACCCCTGAATGAATTATAAACACTGCTGGGCAGCACTACCCAATGCACATTCTGGCCTCTTCCCTCAGATACATTTTTCTATCTAAAAAGACTTCAGTGGCCTATGGATCCACCCAGCCCTCACCCTGCTCACCCAGCAACAATCATAAAATAAACCAACTACATGCATTTCCAACTTCCATCAACCTTACAGCAGTATTTCCAAATATTTTCTGGGAATGTTCAAGAACATTCCAATAAGAATGAGAAAAGGTTTCCCTGCTAAGAGTGTGAAGCTCTGGGTTAAACTCAAATGTTTCTTTACAGAGGATTTCTTATAGCCTTTACTAAGCTACCAAGTGCTGTGATATTCCTAGAAGGACCTGCAGCATTCAACTTTTCTGTCTTAATTTGGGTTTCCACAGAAGCAGACCCTAAGACAAAGATTTAGTATAAATAACTCATTTGGGGTATATTCCCAGGAAACACATAGGAGTGGAGAAGTGAGAAAGCAGGCAGTGAACAGATTTTTTAAAGCATGTTACCTGTCATGGACTAAATGTTTGTATCCCCTCAAAATTCATAATTTGAAGTCCTAGCCTGCTATGCTAGTGTGGCTGAATCTGGAGATTGAACCTTTGTAGTATAATTAAGGATAAATGAGGTCATAAGTGTGGGGCCCTGGTCCAATAGGATTAGTGTCCTTGTGAGAAGAGACACAGGGAGCTTGCTCGCTCTTTCTGCTTGGACATATTCCCCCAAAGAAAGGCCATGTGAGGACTTAGTTGAGAAGGCAGCCATTTTTGAGCCAGAAAGAGGATTTTCATCAGAAATCAAACTCAGCTGGAATCTTACACTTGGATTTCCAGCCTCCAGAACTGTGAGAAAATAAACTTCTGTTTCCGCCACCCAGTCTGTGGCTTTCCACTGTGGCAGCCCGAACTGACCTAGGCGTTCCCGCCGCAAGTTGCCGGAGCTGCGGCCTTCCAAAAGTTAGAGTAAAACATGCACCGGGAATGTGATTAAAGCACAAGGAAACAAGCTGCAGAGTTTGACTCTGAAATCTCCAAACAAGAATAGGACCCAGAGCAAGCTCTCTGTGCTGGAGTGCCTGGCAAACCTGAAACTGAGTGAGCAATGCAACCACAACCATGTACCTGTCATCCCAGTTGTGGTGGCTTCTTTGGTCTAAGAAGATTTTGGTGATCAATTAGTCCAGATACATGAGACCCAGGGAGGAGAGAGGAAGGTGCTGGGGTATGTATATCCCTGTTCCCAACAGTCATCTGCAGATGGCTGCTCCGAAGGCATATACTTCCTGGCACGTCAACCTGCAATGCAAGGTGGCAAGATGGGCTCTAGGCCACAGAAAGTCCTCAAGTAGGAGATTTGGGTACTCGTGAGCAAGGGGACAAGTCTGGGCATCAACAGCACCTGGTATACTTTCCAAGCATGTACTAACATCTTGTGGAACAGTTACGTTCCTTGACACCATTTGGAAAGCTCTGCTATATACCAATTTCAAACCCCCCAGAAAAACTTGACTTCCTGTCAGAATCTGTCCATCTGCTCGTACTCATCTGTGTTAATCTGCACCGGCTGTCATAACAAAGTACGACAGGCTGGGGGAGCTGACACAACAGAAATTTATTTTCTCACAGTTCTGGAGGCTGGAAGCCCAAGATCAAGGGGTCCCAAGGCTGGTTCCTTCTGAGACATTTCTCCTTGGCTAGTAGATGGCCATCTTCTCCCTGTCTCCACTTGGTCTTTGCTCTTTCTGTGTGCTTCTGTGCCCTAATCTCCTGTCTACCCTCATGACCTCAGTTTAACTTAATCATATCTTTAAAGACCCTCTCTCCAAATACGGTTGCATTATGGAGTACTGGGCATTAGAACAGCAACATACGAATTTTGGAGGACAGGATCCAGCTCATAGCACATCCTGTCCCTCTGCTGACATCAAGGCAGGTCACTTGAAAAAGACAAAAGGGCTCTGAAGAGAGCAGGACTTGCCTCAAACCTGATCCATCGATCGGCCTGACTGAAAGAACACATTATTCTGATTGGCGGGGGGGGCGGGGGGTGAGGGGGGGATTCCTCAGTGAGGCCCGTGCAACTTTGCCAGGGAGAGGCTCACTTGGTCATTAGATACTTAGTGTCCCAAATACATTGGGAAGACCTGCCCTGCAGTGAGGTGCTGGATCTCCATCCAACTTTGCAACATCCAGTCCTTCTGACTTCCTTTCCCAATTCCATGATCCATTCATCAGAAATAAGGCCCTTCCATGCACCAGGCCACATTCTAGGAACCAGAGAAACAAAAGTCAACCAAATGGAGGAAATAGTATTATGGGGAGGACACAGATAAACAACAGGGAAAGAAAGATAAAACAGGTGGTATATCAGAGGGGGTCAGTGAGAAGGAAAGAAAGAAAGCAGGAAGAGGACCACTGTGTGTTGGGGGTGCACAGTGTGGCCAGGGTGGCTGAGGCCTCTCTGAAATGTGACATTTGAGGGGAGACCTGAGAGAGGCAAGGGCCAGTCATGGGGCATCAGGGAAGAGTAGTTTCAGGTTCACAGCAAAAGTGAGTGAAAGTACAGAAAATTCCCAACACACCTTCCCCCCACATGCACACAGGCTCTGCATTATCCACATCCTTCACTACAGTAGTACATTTATTACCATCTATGAACCTGCATTGACACGTCATTATCACTGAAAGTCCTTAATATACATTAGAGTTCATTCTTGATTTTTTGGACAGTTGTATAATGGCATGAATCCACCATTGCAGTGTCATGCAGAGTAGTTTCACTGCCCTAAAAATCCTCTGAGCTCCACCTATTCATCCCTCTCCCTCCTCCAACCCTTGGTAACCACTGATCTTTCTATTGTCTCCATAATTTTGCCTTTTCCAGAATGTCTTTTTGTGGCTTAAGAAATTTTTTTAAAGAGCTGAATAATATTCCATTGTCTGGTTTTACAGTTTATTTACTCATTTTTCACCTACTGAAGAACATCTTGGTTGCCTCAAAGTTTTGACACTTACGGATTCTGAAAGTATTTTGAAGGGAAGATCAAAAGGATTTCTTGACAGGTTGGGAGGTTTGTGGGCAATGACTCTGAGGAGGTACCCATTTGGCCAGTACAACAGAGAGGAAGGAATCACCTGGATCTCTGTACACACAGGGGACAGGAAGATGACACACTGACAATGGCCATAGCAATGATCACAACTCCTGTGTACAGACCCTTAGCTTTGTGCCAGGCTGAGATAAGTGTACTGTCTGCTTTATCTCGTGTCACACACCTGCCTAGGAGGTAGATGCTGTTAACATTCTCATTTTACAAATAGGTGAGTGGTTTATTTATTCAAGGTCACATAGATCTGTGCATACTTGGCTCCCGAGATAGTAAATATTAATTATGATAGCTGGCACTTTAATGGGACTGTATCAGTCTGGTTAATGTAAAAACTCCCCAAACCAGGGTAAATTCACAGAGAAATTAATGTCACTATGTAAGTCATCATAGGAGGCAGCCAGCTCGCCATTTCCCTGATGATACCATACAACATCCTGGCAGTGATTGAGTATTTTCTAATTCCCATAAAGTGAAGAGCTCATGACACAGGGTAGGTGTTGTATAAACATGAGCTATGAGTTTGGAGAAGTGAAGAATGTTCCTGAGTACCTAAAAGAAAACTGTGTATAATTGGAAACTTTACCTGTACATTTTCCCTATTGATGTGACAAGAAAGTGTTAAATCTCTTCAAGGGTTCCTTTGAGTAGATACAAAATCATCATGTCCATCGGTGGTTCTCAAGAGCCAACCTCTGACCAACCTGGGCTGTGACAGTTTCCATCCATCTCAAAAATGGATGTTCTACAAAAAGAACAATGCGGTAAGTTTTCATTAAACCAGATCTATTTCATTTAAAGCACTCTCCTATTGTTTGAGATATGTCTCTGTGTGTGTGTGCGCGCACATGTGTGGTAAAAATGTCCTTTTAGGGACGCCTGAATGGCTCAGCAGTTGGGCATCTGCCTTCGGCTCAGGTCGTGATCCTGGGGTCCTGGGATTGAGTCCAGCATCAGGCTCCCTGCAGGGAGCCTGCTTCTCCCTCACCTCTGTCTCTGCTTTTCTCTCTCTCTGTGTGTCTCTCATGAATAAATAAATAAGTTTTTTTAAAATGTTCTTTTAATATAAAATAATAATAAAAGTAATTAGGAGTTTGCTTGCTTAAATGAACTTATTTGGCTAAGTAAAAATTTGGAAACCCCATGTCGGTCTCCTTATTTTGTCATTGTTGTTGCTGCTGATGAAATTTACCAACTGAAGGAATCCAAGTTTGGGGGTACCTCTGATCTTAAATAATCATTGTAAACTCAGTTGACTGTAAAGCAATCAGAAACACAAGCCTCCAATGTAGAATGATCAAGAGTTAGGACAGGTCAACTTTATTGCCAAGCAAAGCATGCATTAATCACCCACCACACATTACCCTGAGCTAGGTAAGCATCATTCTGAGACACTAACACAGAACGAATAATTATCCTTCACTGTTAACGAGACCACTGCCAAAGCTCTTCTAGTAGCACAGTGTCACACCTTTGTACACATCTTGCAGAATTTTGGCTGTAAATTTATCATCCTCAACCTGTTTGCATTGCTGAAGGAGTCAGATAGAGGGGAAGATACCATACACTCTACAGGAGCCAAGGGCAGGGCATTGAGCCAGTGCTCTGGGATCTGGTTATTCCTTCATCTCCCCCTTGTCCCTTCTCTCATGTCATTCACTAGCCTTTTAAGCCAGGATTTCAAGAGCCACAGGATGGGGGACATGCCAAACAATCATGTTTTGGCTAAAATTTATTGATTACAATTGGCTGCCTGGCCCTCCTGACATAGTAAAAGAAAAATTAGAAGCAAAGTAGTACATCAGCAAAATACACTGCTTCCCTACTTCTAGCTACTCCTGGAGTATCCTTCCATTTCCCCTTTTAAAGAAAGAAGGCACATCCAGTAGGAGCATGCCAGAATTTTAAAACCACATTAGAAGAAAAGGCTGTATCTTTGCTCACGACGCACATTTCCTCCAAGCCTCACAGGGAAGTCCATCAGATACAATGAAATGTAGGTCACAAGAAAAAGAGAGAGATTGAGAACACGTGATTCATGATGTATCAAGTGATAGATCCCCTAGGAATGCTTTTTTGCAAAGCAAGTGTGTGTTGTCAAGCTGGCCTGCAAAGATGTTTAACTCTTCATCTCAAATACAAAGCATTTAGATTGTGTGAACAGTGCTGGCTCCTTAGTGATTCAAAAAATCAATACCAAGCCTGATCACTCCATTTCTCTCTTTGAGTTCTTGTGCAAACACAGCCAGCGTGTTGAGGCCCAAGAAGATAACTTTCCCGGACCTCTGCCCAGTGGAGCGTGGCACCATTGAGCCAGCGACATGCAACAATTCACAGCTATGATGCCCACCTCAGGGTTGGTGGTCTTTGTTACAAGGCTGAATGAGAACAGTGTACAACCTGAATGGAGTTACAGGTGAACACTTTCTCTTTATACTCAAACAGTAGCTGCCTTGGCCTCTACTGGCTTGATTGTTAAAATTCAGATGTCCTTAAAGCATCCTCTAATGATGTGATGAGTCCCCAAAGAGGTATCTCAAGCTCAGCCTCCCTCTCTTCACATGCCTGTCTACCTCAGAAGGAAGTGCTGGCCTTGCCCCTTCAGAGGCTGGTCCTGGTGCGGGCGTGGTGCCTGGCTCCTGCCACTCCGTGCTTCTGATGTCCTGGCTGAGAGAAGGTCTCAGGATTCCACAGAGAGATGCAGATGCGGTTCGTCCCCACCCCATGGCCAACACCCGTGCCCATGTTACTAAATGAAAGAAGCTAGTTCAGGAAGGCTCCGTGCGGTATGATTCCAACAACATGACATTCTGGAAAAGGTAAACCATAGAGACAATAATAAGATCAGTGGTGGGCAGGGGTTGGGGGAAGTGGGAGGGAGGAACAGGTGCAGCAAAGGGCATTTCCAGGGCAGTGAAACAGCTCTGAATGATACTTGGATGATGAAGACATGCCATTACGGATTTGCTAAAACCCACAGAATGTACACCACTACGAGTGAAGGCTACTGGAAGCGATGGACTTTAGTTCATAATAGTGTGTATCAATATAAAAAAACCAAAAACCTAAATTTATTCCAGAGGTAAGAAGTCAAAAGTGGGTCCCTAGAACTGTGTTCCTTCTAGAGGCTCTGGAGAGGAACCATTCCATTTCTCTTTCCAGCTCCTAGGGGCTACCTACACCCTTTGGCTCCTGGGCCCCTTCCTATGTCTTCAAAAAAGATCTCAAAAGGACCTTTGTGGAGTGCCCGGGTGGCTCTCCAGTTAAGCATCTGACTCTTGATCTCAGTTCAGGTCTTGATCTCAGGGTCGTGAGTTTGAGCCCTGTGTTGGGCTCTACACTGGACGTGGCCCTACTTTATTAAGAACAACAACAACAACAAAACAAACCCTTGTGATTATGTTTAGGACTTGCCTGGATAACCCAGATTATCATTTCCACATTACAAAATCTCTTTTGCCATATCAGGTAATACAGGTTCCAGGGATCAGGACTTGGCTCTTTGGGGGGCCACTGTTTAGCTACCACAGGGATGAAGAGGCAGCAGGAGACACTGCAGAAAGAGCTGGTGTGGGAATTGGAGGGCCGATGAGCACCTAAGAGTGAATGGGAACTGTCCCTGTCTGGCCATTTACAACATAACACACAGAAACCAGACTAACCAGTGGCTCAAAATCCAAAGAACATTTAAAACTATTTCTCCAAGCAATGAGAATAAAATATTTCTGAAAGTAATTCCTCAAGTTACTCTGGGGGAAAAAAATCTCCAATAAATGCATTAAAAATGTATATTAACAAAAAAAAAGTTCACAGTGTCTCTCTCTGGAATTGAGAGTTGAGAGTACAGGTAATTTTACTTTTTAATTTTAATTGCAGGCAGCAACATTTCCATAATGAATATGTATTATTTAATAATCAAAGAAGAGCTTTTATTTTTTTTAATTAATACAATTTTAGAAACACAAAAATACATACAGAAATGAGGTGATGTTAGCACTGGCAACAGAACCCTTCCTTTTCACACAGAATCTCAGACTTAATGTTGTCTTTATGTGATGTGTCCTTTCTTTTTTTTATCTCCTTGATGTGCCCACAAAATACATTCCTCCTCAATTAAAACAGGAAGTTTAAAGGATCTTATAAAGGGGAAAAGAAGGGGATGTTGTGATTTTTCATAGACCCTTCTATGACCCTTCATAGCAGTCAGGGTTTGTTTAAATAGAAAATTAAATATTAAAATGTACTTTGATCGAGCCTTCGGAATATACCTAATAGAAGTACCTGCATATGTGCATTAAATGATGTGTACAAGGATGCTCATCATGGTTTTCTCCACAATAGCCAAAGCCAGACAATGACACAATGTGATCAGTAGGAGACTGGATTAAAAAAAGCCATGGCATATTATATAATAAATACTACACAGCGATGAAAAAGAATCAACTCCTAATCCACGCAATGAATCAATAACGTGAAAAAGAATCAACTCCTAATCCACGCAATGAATCAATAACGTGAAAAAGAATCAACTCCTAGGGATCCCTGGGTGGTGCAGTGGTTTGGCACTTGCCTTTGGCCCAGGGCGCGATCCTGGAGACCAGGGATCGAATCCCACGTCAGGCTCCCGGTGCATGGAGCCTGCTTCTCCCTCTGCCTATGTCTCTGCCTCTCTCTCTCTCTCTGTGACTATCAGAAATAAATAAAAATTAAAAAAATTAAAAAAAAAAAAAGAATCAACTCCTAATCCATGCAATGAATCAATAACGTTGACAAATAATGTTGAGTGAAGGAAGCCAGACACAACTGTATACATACTGTACGATTCATTAATGGAGAGTTAGTAAATAGGCAAATATCTTATATTAGAATTGAGAATAGTGGTTTCCTTCTCCTAGTGGGGATAATAACAGAGACTGGGAGAGAAAGACAGCTTTGGGGCACTGGTAATGTTCCATTTGTCAGGATGGTTAGAGATGACATTGGTATATTCATTTGGCATCTCTGCATCAAACTATATGTTTATGAGATGTGCACTTCCTATATGTAAGTTGTACTGCAAAAAAAATTTACTGTAAATTAGAGAAATGAATGAGAATTAAACTTTAATTTGGAGTCCTGTTTTATGCTCAGGTAGGATATAACCCTCAGCTAGGCAGAATGAGGCATGGCTCATCTGGTGCCAATTAGCACACCAGTTAATCAAATATATAGAAATTGACTCGCAGTCATTAACACAGGCAGCAAAGAAGCTGACCATTTCAACATAGACCCCATGTCCTCCATGCAGTACTGGCTCACTTATGACTTGCCCCAGCCGGTTATCTGGGACAGCCCCACAATCTATAAATTCAATCACAAGAAAGGGCCAGGAAATGTGCGTACCGGGTCGACGTTAGCAAAGACACTGTGTGTGATTAAGATGGGCACAGAGCCTTTCTCACACGAAACAGTTGTTGTTAGTATAGGTTGTAAAAATGCCAGGCTGTGCTTAAGGTTTGCAATTTCTTGCCAAAGCTATTTTTTAAAAAAGTGACAAAAAGGCGAATGATGAAAAGACAATTAACCTCACATATTGAAGACATCTGCTCCAGCGTCCTGTGATGAGTGATGGATGAACTGAGACAGCTTGCAGTCAGCTACCTTATGACCCACGTTACCTAGGGTCATGCAAAACCTCCTGATCTGCCCCCTGGATTCCAAGCTCCAGAGGCCACCTGGTGTCCCACTTCACACTTCCTCTGGGGAAATGCCCATTCAGCAAAGTTCAGATGGAAACTCCACTGCAGGACTCTCCACATGATCCAGGCCTTGCCAACTGATTCATCCCATCCCATCAGCCTCGTGGTTGGTTCAGAGCTGGGCATGCACCAGGCTATCCTGAGTCTCCATGGGAACACCTTTCCCCAGCTGGGAAGATGGTCTCAACTTGCAAGCCAGGGGGCTGCCTGGGGCCACTTTCACGGCTGCACAGGAGATGCTTTTCTAGGAAAGGTCAGTCTGAGGCTGGCAAACACAGAGAAGCAAGGACAAGAAATAAGCCAGAGGAAGGAACTGACCAGGAGCCTTGGCACACAGGATTCTGTTTCTGCAGCTTCTCCTTCCTTTCCGCGAGCCACTCCAGGATCTTTCCCAGCCATGCCAGACAACAATATCCATTTTTAATTGAGTTAGTTTGAATTGGATTTCTGCCCCCTTGGCAACAAAAGCCCTAACAAATACACAGACAAATGTAGAATTTGGAGTAAAGTTTAAATTTTTAGTTAAAAAATTTTTATTTTATTTTATTTATTTATTTATTTTTTTGGTTACAAGTATTCATTGGAGGAGAAGGCGGAACTGAGCAGAACTGTGAAGGCGCAGCTGATCTTGACAATTCAGAGGAGCTGGCGCACACCCCGCCCAGCCCTCGGCGCTGCCGTTTGGCCGTCTCCAGTCCCGGGTGTAAGTTCTCTCGGCTTGTTCCTTTGCTCAAGATTTCACTGCCAAGAAAACACATCCACTTCATTACCTTTTCTCTTCTCATTGCTTGCTTCTTTTTTTCCCTCTTTCTTTCCCAAGCACCTTAAAGAGGGAGTACCTTCCGCTACTGTCAGCTCTGGGGGGCAGGCCCTGTCTCAGTGTCCCTGACAAGTATAGTGTCCTGCTAGCGCTGAACCTTCCCCTTCCCTGAACCACAGTGCCCGTGTGAGCCTCCTAAGGTCTGGCAGGTAGTTGGAACTGTACCATGCTAATAAAACTGCTATGTATCTGCTTGAACAGCTATTTTTCAACACTTCACTCTAAAAATGCTTAGGTTCGTCACATAGAAATTGACAGGAAGGTATACATCCCTTCATTACAGCACTTGCTGCCTGGTATTATTGTTCCTTTCTAGTCATCTGTCACCACCACACAAAACATGCCTGTGAGTAGAAAGATCATATCTTATTGAATATGTGCGTCCAGCAGTTAGCATGGTTCTTGGCAGGTACAGATGTCCGATGCTTCCCCACCAGGTACCAGCAGTTCTTAAAATTCCATAGAACCTTGCTTAGCAAAGTGGAGTCCATGGACCAGGAGCAGCAGGATCTCTGGGACAGAGGCTTGCAAATGCAGAGTCTGGACCCCACCCCAGAACTACTGATTTGTAGTTGAGCGCTGGCCAGTGGGGAGAAGTGGGGTGATCTTGCAGAGGCAGGAACCCACGGATGGAAGCAAGGGTGGAGAAGGGACAAGAGGAAGTCGAGGGTAGGGGAATCTTCAGGACTGGGGCACAAATGACAGTGAGCACCAGGAGGAGGCAGGAAGGCCAGAGGAGGATGCCCGAGGAGGAACGGTCCCACGTTCTGCAGACCATCTCTATCTACACAGGACCCTTTCTGAGTGCTGAGAAAGGCAGCCAGGAAAACTTCACTGCTGCAAAAGAAAAAACCACAAGAACATGCCTTGTTTTCTCCCATCTTTAAGCTGGGAGATCATTTTTAAACTTAAGATCTCCTAGGTGCTCTAGGTTTTGTATCCGGAGGAGACAGGAGCTCATAAAAGCAGACGGCTATCAGGTTCTTAATCTTAGAACCTACTGATGTGTTACAATGAAAAAAATAAATTCACACTGCCACTTCAGTACCTAAAAGAATGGGTTTGGGCCAGCATCTGCAGGAAGCTTCTGCAGGAACTCAGTAAATGATTCCCATTTGAAAATGCAGCTTAAAGAGCACTTAATAAGTGCAATGTGATGATGATGATTCACACAACAGCACCTTATACACAGTTAAGCAAATGTTCCCAGGGAACGGTAACAAGGAACCAGATCTCGGACACACCTAAGGAAAGGAACCCCCTTGGGATCAGGATGCTGTGTGGTCAGTGGCAATTCTAAAATAGCTGGCCATTTTGGGGCTGGAAAGATGAGCCTCCCTAACTTGCTCACCCTGCATCCTACTGCGAGTCCTGAGTGCCACCCTAAGCGACTCCTTGGACCATGAATGTGGCAGGTTAGGGAAAGGCGCGGAGAAGTGGGTCGCTAGAGACTGGGACTCCCCGGGGAGACCTCGGTATCGAAATAGGTCACCGGGCTCGCAGGCGGTGCTCCTCTGCCCCCGCCCCAGCGCAAGCCGCAGCCCGCCAGCTGGGGTGGGACTCGGGCTGCCCTGCCGGCAGGGAGGGTGAGGGTGCAGGTCTCGGCCTCCAGGTTCGGTCCCTCCCAGCACGCGTGGGGGGCTCGAGCTCCCGGCTCTCGGCCCCATGGGGGCGCGCGCTGGCCTCCGGGGCTCCCGCGGGCGGGCAGCCGGGCGCGCTCGGGCGGGCGGGCGGGCGCGGGGGCGGGGGCGGGGCGCGCGCGCGAGGAGCGTGTGGGCCGGGCGGGCGCGCGGCGGGGAGGACCGGGCGCGCGAGCCGAGCCCGCCGCTCACCTGCCGCCCGCCGCTCACCTGGCGCCGAGCGCGCGCCCCGCGCCCCCCCGCGCGCAGCGCCAGCCCCGGGGCGCGGCCGCCGCCCCTCGCCGCCGCGGGCCCGGGCGCGGACGCGCGACACCAGTAGCCCGCGCGCTTCGGAAGCACCGGAGGAGCCCCCTCGGCCTGGGCGCGCCAAGGTGACCCCCTAGCTGGCCCCCGCCCCCGCCGGCCGCGGTCCCGGCGCCGCGTCTGCCCCCGCGCGTCCTCCGCCCGTCCGCGCCGGGGGTGGGGGGCGCGGCGGCCGTGCATGGGCGTGTGTCTGTCTGTCTGTCTCCCCATCCCCGCGGCACACGCCTGCCTTTGCGACCCTGGCCCGACTGCCCCGTGCACACGGGGGACGCCTGGGACCCCTCTTTGTTCTGGCCGGGGCCGGGGGGCGGCGTGAGCGTGTGCACGCGCACGAGGGATGGTTTTGTAGGGTGGAGGGGGGGTCCATGGAGAGAGGTGATCTCCGTGCGCCGCGGAGGATGGCGGCCCCGGCGCGGGACCTGTGGCTGCGGCGTGGCTTCCCGGGCAGCAGCCCAGACGTCCGGCGGGGGTTGGTTTCCAGCATGCAAGACGCGGTGGGGAGAGGTGCGTGCCCGGCACCCGAGCGACCGGCCCGCCGGCCCGGCCCGCCCCGGCCCCCGCCCCGGCCCCCGCCCCGGCCCCCGCCCCGGCCCGGCCCCGGGTGCCTGCCGCGCTCACGCCCGCGGCTTCAAGTCCCGCCCTGTGCTGTCCCCAGCGCCAAACGGCGCTCGTGGTCGTGGGCTTTAAACCACGGCGACTTCGCCTTTTGTTTTATTCCGTGACACTCTATAATTCATGGAGCTTGTGGCATTTGATGGCAGTGTCTGAGTGGGGCTGGCTTTCCGTGTGTGTGTGTGTCTTTCTGCATGGTCTTGGATTGCCACCCTGCCGTGTCTAAACATTAAAAGCCTGTCTTTTCGTTGAAGAGGACGGGGGTTAAAATGAATGAAGACCTGAAGGTCAATGTAAGCGGGCTGCCTCGGGACTATTTAGATGCTGGCGCTGCGGAGAACGTCTCGGCTGCCGTCTCCTCCCAGGTTCCTGTTGCAGAGCCCGAGCCGGAGCTCGTTGTCAACCCGTGGGACATCGTCTTGTGTACCTCAGGAACCCTCATCTCCTGTGAAAATGCCATTGTGGTCCTTATCATCTTCCATAACCCCAGCCTGCGAGCACCCATGTTCCTGCTAATAGGCAGCCTGGCTCTTGCAGACTTGATGGCTGGCATCGGACTCATCATCAATTTTGTTTTTGCCTACCTGCTTCAGTCAGAAGCCACCAAGCTGGTCACCATCGGACTCATTGTTGCCTCTTTCTCTGCCTCTGTCTGCAGCTTGCTGGCTATCACCGTTGACCGCTACCTCTCCCTGTATTACGCTCTGACATACCACTCGGAGAGGACGGTCACGTTCACCTATGTCATGCTCATCATGCTCTGGGGGACCTCCATCTGCCTGGGACTGCTGCCTGTCATGGGCTGGAACTGCCTCAGAGACGAGTCCACCTGCAGCGTGGTCAGACCTCTCACCAAGAACAACACGGCCATCCTTTCTGTCTCCTTCCTCTTCATGTTTGCGCTCATGCTTCAGCTCTACATCCAGATCTGCAAGATTGTGATGAGGCACGCCCATCAGATAGCCCTGCAGCATCACTTCCTGGCCACCTCCCACTATGTAACCACCCGGAAAGGGGTCTCCACCCTGGCCATCATTCTGGGGACCTTTGCTGCCTGCTGGATGCCTTTCACCCTCTATTCCTTGATAGCCGATTACACCTACCCCTCCATTTACACCTATGCCACCCTCCTGCCCGCCACGTACAACTCCATCATCAACCCTGTCATATATGCTTTCAGAAACCAAGAGATCCAGAAAGCCCTCTGTCTCATTTGCTGTGGCTGCATCCCCTCCAGCCTCTCCCAGAGAGCGCGGTCACCCAGCGATGTGTAGCAGCGTCCCCCTTCGGTGGACACGCTGCACACTCAATTCTGCATTTACCAAGCACTTCCACTGCCCCGCCAAATGGTTGAGATGCTGTCCTTAAATTCTTTATATTGGATTCTCTCTTGAGCCACAGGAGCACTTAGCATTCGTGAAGCATTCATTTAGATGAGTAAAGTGACCGAAGTGAAAATAGTGTTGCCAGTGTTTTTACCGTTAAAAAAAAAAAAATGAGTTCTTTGCTCAAGATTATTTTGTTTTGTTTGGGGGCAGGAGCTTTGTTTTCTGTTTTATTTGGAGGCAGGGTTTCTGTTTTCTGTTTTACTTAGAGGATTGGTAATGCGTGGAAAGAAAGTATATGATATGGCCATGATGTTATGAAAAGTAAACCGGTCCCAGAGCTCTTACTTGGACTTTCAAATAAATTTGAACTATTGAGAAAAATGGAGGAGAAATGACTTTTCCCAGACTTTTTTTTTTTTTAATGTCAAGGTGGATTTTCAACGCTGCATGTACCTAACTGAATATAATCTCTTTTGAGCCTATACAAATAGTTTACATGATTCTGTTTGGAAGAGACCTGGTTTTATTAACATGAACTCAGTAATAAGTTACCAATACAGAAACCACGTACCCATTCTTAATCATTCTTTCTTTACTTTGGGCAATTACTGTTCACAAGAATTACTTTGGCATTTCTATGAATGTTGTAACTTTCTGCATGGTTGCCTGTGTTAGCTAGACCACTAGTTTCAAATGTTGCTGTGTAAGTCCAGAATCAAATGAGTCCGTTTTCAATATAGGTTTTCAATGTGTCTCTAAAATGAATTATGAAATTTGTTTGACTTGCATATGAAGTAGGATTGATTAGATCCACCACTGTAGTTTCCACGCCACAGTCTGATTGTTTTCTGGAGGCAAAAGAAAAAATTTAATAACAGCTATTAAAAGTAAGTTACATTTATTTTAGTATATTCTGAGAAATAAATCAATGTAAAGCTATCGCAGAATATGAAAAACACCACCTTTCCTAGCTCTCTATATTTAAGAACGTATAAATAGTTATTCTTGATTGAAACAAATAGAATTAAATATTGTAGGCCAAATATTTCTGGTTCATATGGTCTGTGGTGCAAAGTGCATTTGAAACAGGTGGTCTCCTATTTTAATGATTAAGTTTGTGACTGTATAACATGTGTATCTGATTGTAATATATGTTTGCTATATTATGTAAGTTGACAAGCAGAATGACCATGTGGCTGTTCATGAAAAGCTAACTTTGAATTCCTTTTCCTTCTTTTCACCAAAAAACAACTTAAATGCAATAAAAACTGTATTGCCTGTTTTCAGAGAGCAAAGATTTAGTCAAGAAATGACACAGAATTAATTTTAAACCTATTGCAAAGTCATTGTGTCTGAGCATCATTTCTCTTGGTACAGACAGGTGTTTTAGACACAGATACCTTCCCTTCATTTGCTGTGGATTTATAATGCTGTCTGTACAACCAGTGGAAGAATTTCTGGACAGGACGTCAACTAAGCCCATTCAGATGGTGGCAAAACCAGTATTTCAAGGTCTGTGGGGGAATAATTTGTAATAAATTAACCTCATCAGTTTGTCCCAAACGTGATGCCCATCATGGTCTCGGGACCATTCTGGCAGCTTGCATGCCAATGCCATCTCTCCAAAGCCCCTTCGTATGTAGCACAAGTGTGAATAAATCCTATACTTGAATCTGGGTCTCCTCCCCTAGGTTACTTACGGAAGCAGGAGAGAGACTGAAATATTTCAGAAGCAGGAAAGGATTTTTAATACATATCACCATGCGACCAATCTAGTCAACTGGATGCCTTTAAAATTTTTCTTTTGAACATTTGATGGAGTTGGTAGATTGGAAATGATGGGTCTGTTTGTTTTTAATGACATAAAATTTGTTAGCATCTCCTTGTGAGAAATGACTAAGGTAAGTTGGTTCTGACAAGGGCTGGGAAATATCCAGACTGAGGTTGTAAAGCAATAAATACTGTGTTTGTAGAAATGGTGGTCCATTTGCATATCTGTAACAGTAAGAACTATAGTCATAATGATGTGTGCTGTTTTTCACATGTTGTGTGCCAGGCCCCTTTTATTGCTTTGTTGCTGGATTAATAAAAACTCACTTTTACAGGTAAAAAAATCAAGGCAAAGAGAGGCTAAGGGATTTGTCCAAGGCCGCAGAGCTCCAGGGTAGAGTCAGGATCCGAACCTGGGTTTTCCCAACGTCTATGCTCATAGTCCCCTTCCCTGCACCGGGTTGCCTGTGATCCCTCACTGGTTAGAAGGGCTGAGGGAAATGGTTTAGAACATGTTACTGTCACCAAGTTTTAGTTCTACAATTAAAACAAAGCTTCCTGTTTAAAATTACATGTGGTGTGACTATCGACGTGGTCCTAGGTAAAAGAGGTCTGGTTTTTTTTTTTTTAAGATTTATTTATTTATTTATTTGTGATAGACACAGAGAGAGAGAGGCAGAGACACAGGAGGAGGGAGAAGCAGGCTCCATGCCGGGAGCCCGACGTGGGACTCAATCCTGGGACTCTGGGATCACGCCCTGGGCCAAAGGCAGGCACTAAACCACTGAGCCACCCAGGGATCCCCCTAAAAGAGGTCTGTGTTTAACGTGTTCTTCTTCACTAAACATTTCCCAGCTTTGGCCCCAAGGCTAGTCCCAGAGGCACGTTGCAATATTTTAGTGCAATAAGATGAGGGCACTCATTATACATGTTTTTTTTCCTTCATTTATTATTTTAAACTTCACATTATATACTTATATCAGTTAGTAATGGTCTTATAAATACTAATGGAGGGATCCCTGGGTGGCTCAGCGGTTTAGCACCTGCCTTTGGCCCAGGGCGTGATCCTGGAGTCCCGGGATCGAGTCCCATGTCGGGCTCCTGGCATGGAGCCTGCTTCTCCCTCCTCCTGTGTCTCTGCCTCTCTCTCTATGTCTATCATAAATAAATAAATCTTCAAAAAAAAATACTAATGGATTGTTTTTGTCCCTGTTTTTAAAACATCGGTTTCTTTTTTTTTTTCTTTTTGAAGATTTATTTATTTATTCATGGGAGACACAGAGAGAGAGGCAGAGACATAGGCAGAGGGAGAAGCCCAGGCTCCCCACAGGGAACCCAATGCAGGACTCAATCCAGGATCCCGGGATCATACTCTGAGCTGAAAGCAGGTGCTCAACCACTGAGCCACCGAGGCGTCCCTAAAACATCTGGTTTCAGCTAAGATATTTTTCAATTCAACTATAACATGTCCTTACAGTTTACTTTAAATTGTGAAGATTTAGGGGTGTTTATGTGGTTTCTACAAAGCTTCTTTGTTTCTATGAAGTTAATTATTAGGAACTGTGTCTGTGTCTCAATATATATGTATATGCTTATGTATGTGTATGAATGTGTATATATGTATTTATACATATATATATATAAATGCATATATGTCTTCAATAACATTAACTTTGCAACAGCACTAAGCACATTATGGAAAACTTTCATATCCCCAACAGTCCTGAGGTACTGGATAATCTTTCACTCCAAATGATGAAAATGTTTAGCTACCAAGGAATTTATAGAAAGTTATCCTTGGGGGCCCTGGGTGGCTTAGTCAGTTAAGCATCTGCCTTTGGTTCAGGTCAGGATCCTGGAGTCCCACAATCAAGTCCCATGTTGGGCTCCCTGCTCAGCAGGGAGTCTGCCCCTCTCCACTTGTGTTCTTTCTCTTGCTCAATCTCTCACTCTCTCAAGTAAATAAATAAATAAATACTTTTTAAAAAGTTACCTTGTAACAAAGACAATTCAGTTACCTTATCAGAATCCTTAGTTGAGGCAAATTATCCAGGTTGTGATTATCCAGGATTTTGTTTCCTTAGTCCCTTTAACTTTTATTTCTTTATAGCAATAACTTTGTTTCTTGTTGGTAAAAGGGGCCATCTTCCTTCCTGCTACCTGGGGGTGGGATGGGTTGGGGTTGGGAGACAGAGCACTTCTTTCCATAGAAGCCTAAATTGAAGAACTGAATTCAGGAAGGGAGAATAACTCACTTGACTTGGCAAGGAAGAACAATCTTAGATTCCTCCAGAATTTAAAGCAGGATTGAAACAAGAAGTTTAAAAGAGCAGATGAGAAATAAAGATCTTTATTGCCAATAACGTGTCTTGGAGATTTTTAAACTTTTTTTTAAAAAAGAAATGCTTAATCCATTATTAAAATAATAATTAACTTTCACAGTTTTATATATATAAGTTCATATATATATATCATATGAAATTAGGATGACTTACCATTTTATATTTAAAATACATATTAAATAAGTACTATGGTCTTAATTGAACAATGTGTGTTTTTCTCTGATTAGATGCCTAACGTAATAAAGGGACAAACAGCCTTCTCATCCCCTTAAAATTTTTAATAATTATTGAATTGTTTTGATATTTGGAACCTTGAAATGTGATTATAACTTTTAGAACCATCAGACATAGTTTGTATACATCAAGGAAGTAAAAACATGGTTTGAGTCAGCAGACAGGTCTACTGTCCTCTGGCAAGAAATACAGAAAAAAATATTGGTAATTTTGACTAGAGATCTTTGAATTTTCATTATTTAAAAGCATACAAATCACCTGAGAATCTTGTTAAAATACAGCTTCTGCTTTAGCGAGTCTGAGGCATTGCTAAATTTCTAACAAGCACCCAGGTGATGCTGATGCTGAGGCTGATGGTCTGTAAGCAACACTTTGAGTTGCAAGGATAACTATCACACCCTCCCCATCCTGAAAGATATATCTATATTTATAATAATATATACATATCTTATATATATACAGTATATATTATATACTAATATAATTAATTTTGTATTAATATTATAATTAATTATAATTATATTAGTATATACTATATAATATATTAACCTCTAAGAAGAGGTTAAAGAATAAGTGTTATAAGAATAAACACTTTTAAATGCATGTATTTTTACATATATGTATGTTTATATATATATATAAAAGTGTTCATTCTTGTCAGAAGTTAATAGATAATTGGGGATCCCTGGGTGGCTCAGAGGTTTAGCACCTGCCTTTGGCCCAGGGCGCGATCCTGGAGTCCCGCGATCGAGTTCCGCATCGGGCTCCCGGCATGGAGCCTGCTTCTCCCTCCTCCTTTATTTATCATAAATAAATAAATAAATAAATAAATAAATCTTTAAAAAAGAGAAGTTAATAGATAACTAATCTGTTTTCAGTGAACATGAACTTTGAACTTTGCCTAGAATTTTTCAGTATCTAGTAAAGATCTATAAATATATTTTTTCATGTTAGTGTTTCCACTTTTTAGAATCCCAATTACCATTATCTGAAGGTATTTGTTTCCGAGCATTTTATATCTGTGGAATATGTTTCTGTATGTGTGTGTGACTACACAGAAAGATTTGCATACTCATACATCCAACAGTGGCAACAAAGACTTGTTTTCACTGCCATTTTTTCAAGAAGGACAGTTTTCTCTATGACATGTGGTTTATGTACATGCACAAATTCATCTTGAGATAATTTAGATGGAAACTTTTCTTCTCTGTGATGTACAATTCAGCTGAACTCATCCCAAAGCAACCTTTTTCTAGCTAGGTACATCAGAAAAATTTTTAAATATCTCATCTTCATTTTGATATTTATCTAATCTTTTGTTAATTTTCAACATCAAAAATACTATTAATGTTCATCTTTAGCAGTGCTCATTACATCCACTGTGCTTCCTCTCTACCCAAGGAGGTGAGAACATTTTTTATCCAATAGAAGCCTGTCAAAGTCCATAGTTGTTTTTTTAAAAAGATTGTATTTATTTGGAAGAGAGACAGAGAACATGAGCTGGGGGGAGGAGCAGAGGGAGAGGGAGAAGCAGACTCCCCACTGAGAAGGGAACCCAACAGGGGACTCAATCCCAGGCCCCTAAGATCATGACCTGAGCTAAAGGCAGATGCTTAACCGAGTGAGTCACCCATCAAAGTACATAGTTAGAGTGGATTTTAATATATAAATTAAGTATGCCTATAGTATAAAATATTTATAGAAGAAATCTGGGGATTTTTTAAATCACTGAAATTCAAATGGTAGCATCTAGCACCAGTGAACAAACTTTCAATTGGAAATAAGTGTGGAACAAAAGTGAAAACATTTACTATGTCACAGACTTCCCTGCAATTGATAGTTTGAATGGACAATTACAAGCAGAATATTTTAAAAGGTAAAAGAACATCTTAAGGGCATTCTCTGAAAGGCTTTGATTTGTGTTTCTCACCAGACACGGTACTTTGAATCTATTGGATTCTTGCTTGGGTTGGTGAAGATACCATAGATCACTCACATGAGGAGGGATAACGGCCTTTCACAGATGTCACGGTCACAGGGCTACAAGCTAAGGGAAACTGGTCCTGGTGCAATTACATTTCCTTACTCCTTCCGGGATGCTTTGGGACTATGAGCAAATTTATGTTTGGATACCAGAGAATTTGACCACTGGAAGAAAACACAAAGTGCAATTTTGTACATTAAGTCCAAACCATCTAGGTCCAAGTTTCTTTGGAAACTAAAATTCTGCTCTTTCCCTTAGCACTTGGCAGTGTCTGAACATTCCTAGTCTGTCTTTCTTACTACAAGTTATGTTGGCCCAGCCCCTGATGATCCAGAGAATGCTCTAGTCTCTGTCAACATTTACCTACTGTGGGACATCCCTGGGTGGCTCAGCAATTGAGTGCCTGCCTTCAGCACAGAGTGTGATCCCGGGGTCCCAAGATCGAGTCCCACATCGGGCTCCCTGCATGGAGCCTGCTTCTCCCTCTGCCTGTGTCTCTGCCTTTCTCAACCTGTCTCTCTCTCTCTCTCTCTCTCTCTCTCTCTGTCTCTCATGAATAAATAAATAAAATCTTTTAAAAAAATTACCTACTGTAAATATTGATTAAGCAATATAGTTCTCTTCTTTTTTTTAAAGATTTATTTATTTATTTATGATAGACATAGAGAGAGAGAGAGAGAGGCAGAGACACAGGAGGAGGGAGAAGCAGGCTTCATGCCAGGAGCCCGATGCGGGACTCGATCCCGGGACTCCAGGATCACGCCCTGGGCCAAAGGCAGGCGCCAAACCGCTGAGCCACCCAGGGATCCCCCAGTTCTCTTCTTTTCAAATACAATTATCTCGATTACTGAAGTCATTTTTTTCCTGATTTATTTTATTTTAGATCCTTTAGATTATTTCACTGATCCTTTTTTTCCAAATCATCAGCCGTCTCTCTGCATACCTCTTCAAGTCTGGGAAGGCAAGCTGGGATGCACAGCCCACTGCATGCAGAGCTTCCTAGAGCAGAATGACTGAGTGCTGTGCAGCAGTCGGCCTGCCAGTGCAGGCCCCAACCAGCAGGAGCAGCACCTCCTGCAAAGGTGTTAAAGATGCAGAGTGTCAGGCCTCACCCAAAGCCCAAGGACTCAGAAACTCGGGGTGTGAGGCCCTGCAATCTTTTCACAAGCCCTCCAGATAATTCTGATGCATTCTTGAGTTTGAGACGCACACAAATGTAGCTGGCTGAATCTTGACATACTAACATACATTCTTAAAAAGATTTTTTTGAGTATAGCTGCCACTCAACATTGCATTAGTTTCAGGTGCACAACATAGTGATTGGACAGCTCTATATGTTATGCCGCGCTCACCACAAGTGGAGCTCCCATCTGTCACCATACAGCGCCGTGACAATCCCGTTGACTATATTCCCTGTGCTGTGCCCTTTATTCTCATGACATATTCACTCCACACCTGGAGCCTCTCCCTCCCACTCCCCTTCACCCATTTTGCCCATCCCCCCAACCAACTCCCCTCTGGCAACATCAGTTCTCTTTACGAGTCTGATTTTGCTTTTTGTTTGTTTATTCATTTTTAACATAACATAGTAATGGCATTAATATGGCAGCATAACTGAGACCTCTTAGCCTTTTGTTCTATGCCAGGCATTTCTCACGTTGTCCCCTGATAGATGATTCTGGAGTGTGGTGGGCTTCATGACACTGACTGTTCTCAGAGATGGGTGCATTTTCACCGAGACCTGGGGATGTCTTTGGGTGAAAATCTAGATATTTCTGAAACATCTGAAGCCAGAGGTTCTGACCAAAGTAACGGGGAAGATCGGTCTTGCTGCCCTGAGCGCTGACCCAGGAGCCGCTGCTAAAAGCAGCAAGCCATGCCCAGTGGCTCCTGTGCCCTCTGAACGTTGCCATTCCACAGCCAGTGTGTCACAGGGACAAAGGCTGCTCTCTCAGCCCCAGCAAACTTAACACAAACAAAACACAAAAAAGCCGAGCTGGCGGGGGCTCCAGGGCAGTCTGTGGCAGGCTGCTCTCATTTAAAAGTCTTCACTCTGCAGCAGATCATTGTTTTAGTCCTGGAACCGGTGACACATCCTGAGAGTTCTTTCTACGTAGTCTATTTCAAAGCCTAATTCACTCTACCCAGCCCCACTGTGAACGTGAACACTGTTTCCACTCTTCAGACTTTTCTATCCAGTTAGTAACCAGTTCTCATGGAGTTATTTCAGGAGGTCCCCCTGGGTTTGAAGAAGTTTGGAAAAGAAAACTCATCAGCTTTAGGGTAGCCACCCTCTCACCTGCAGACCTGACCGAGTGGCATGGCTTAAAGAAGCAATGTTGACAATGGATGTCGTATCTACTGGAGTGAAAAGGGATTTAATTGTTACTTGTAAACAGAAAAGACGTAAACCAATAGTTACATAGCCTTCATTAATAAAGTGATTAGGAACACAGGCCCTGGACATAGACGCCTGGATTCACATCCCCTCTCTGTCCCTTTCTATTCACGCCTGGATTCATGTCCCCATGGCCTTTGGGCACGCTGCTTAACCTTTCTGAACCTCCACGTCTCAGTTCTATAAAATGAATGTGGTACAAGAACCTACCTCACAGTACTGGCTGAGAAACGACAGATGAAATGTTGGCACAAGCTACTTGGATGTGAATTTTCATTAGTATTTTTATTCCTACTACTGTTAATACAGCTTCTACTCTTTAGTTAGTTAAGTACCGAGATAAAAGCTTTATGTACATTCTCTTGTGATCTTTTCAGCAATGCCATAAGGGATGTATTAATATTCTCCATTACAAGTAAGGAAACTGATGCACAGAAAGGTTAAGTGACTGGCCTAAAACCACACAGCTTTTGTGTGAGTCGCTGTGCTAGGAACTGTGGGTACTCAGAAATAGCCAGTGCCTGCTAAGAAATGCCCAGTCAAATGAGACAAGAGTGGCCTGCACATGAATAGGTCAGATGACTAAGGTAACCCGGGCTCAGTGTCAGAGGAGTGGCACACAGAAGCCTGAAGGGTATGCTCTGGAGTGTAGAAGGCTTCATGGAGACAGCTGGATGCAATGGGTTCCAAAGAACAGGCTGGACCTAGTTAAGTGTAAAGAAGAAAAAGAATTCTCTGAGAAGAGTAACCATGATGGACTCAAAGAAGTGAAGTGGAAATAATTTGGAGGTGACTACACAGAATTTCTTCTAATGACATTTAATATAGGGACTGATTCTTTAAAAAGTTTCTGAGAACTGCACTGAAATAAACTTCAGCATAATCACTAAAAGCTCACAACTAGGTGCTTTGCAAACCTCGTAAATCTAAGACTTAAAAAAATTTATGTTTATTAACATCCATAAAGAGTCTGTTCAGGAAAACAGCTGAGCAACCAAAAGTTTGCATTTGTAAACATATGCATGTGCATGAATAAAAAAATCTTTAGAACATTTATTTTTCAAAAAATCAGCTAATATACATACAGACTTTACAAACTTAAAACATACAGGACGTCTGGGTGGCTCACTGGTTGAGCATCTGCCTTCGGCTGGGATCTGGGGTTGAGTCCCACATCCAGCTCCTGGCAGGGAGCCTGCTTCTCCCTCTGCCTGTGTCTCTGCCTCTCTCTCACTGTGTCTTTCATGAATAAATAAATAAAATCTTTAAAAAAAAACATAGCACAGGTTGGTAGGTTTTTATTTTAAGTGGGTCCTTTAGATGTCTTTGGAGTCGTGGAGTCTATGTTCTCAAGCTGGAGAAGACTTTGCAAGCCCCTCACTTCACTGACGGGGAATCTCAGGCCCAGGCTGACATCCCAAGGTCACTGGCTTGGAAGCAGCAGGCCCAGAACAAGAAACCAAAATTGCGATTCCTCATTCAGAACTTCATTCTGGGCCAGATGTTCATAGACAAGGAAAAGCTTGAAATGTGAAAAAGCCTTGTCTAGTGTTCCCTTCCATGATTGAATAATTTGCTGTTACTATTGACTATGAGAAATTATAATGATAATTTGAAGAATAATTATCACTATGAAGGCTAACACTTTCAGAGCACTTTGTTCCAAGCACCATTTTAAGGGCTTCCTATAGATTGACTTACCTGCTCTTCACATCCTCAAGGTAGTATTCAGAAGCATGACTTCTAGCCTTAAGGAGAAGGTTGTTCGCAAATGCAAATTGGAAGCAAGTTTTATGACCCTTCTTCTGTGTCCCCTAATCCTGTGCTCTACACATCTTGGAGATTAACACATGCTTGGGCCAACATTCTCCAATTTATTGGCTTAATAAGCAGTGTTTCATTTCAGAAGTCACTGCATTTTCAATACAGATTGTACGATATTTGCATACCCCAAATATCAGCACATAATTCGATAAATTCACTAATCACTGTGATTCTTCCTTGCACAAAGGCTGGCAAGTTTTATAAAGAGATACGCAGAGGTCCAAAACCTGTTTCTGTCCCACCAGAAAATGTGTAGCCAGACCTCACACTGCTTTTCCAGCCTTTTTGAGAAATGGCAAGTAAATCCCACACATGACAAGCAGGGGAACAAGCTTGGGAAAATAAGAATAATACAACTGTTATTAAAAGCGATAGCAAATAACAAAATTTATTGGGTGACTGCTGTTCCAGGCACTGCACTTGGCACTTTACATGAATTAGCTCCTTCAGTCTTTACAAATGACTCTGCAACACATAGGCACCTCTATTACATCCATTTCATAGGGGAGGAAATGAAGGATTGAGGGGCTAAGTAATGTGCCCACCAGCTTTCACCTGTTAGGTGGCAGGTCTGCCCAATACCACAACCACCGTCTTCAGCAACAGACACTCTTCCTTCCCATCTGTCTTGAGCATCAACCTAGGCATCTGTCCTTGACTGGTCTGTCTCCAAGACACCAAAGGCAAGCACTGGAAGACAGAGAATCTCAGGATTTCTTGGTTGCAACACCCCTGTCTTTCTGCCGAAGGCTGGAGGAAGGTGTCTTGCCTCTCCTTGAACACCTCAACACAACTTAAGTGAATTGTATTAAATGTCTGAATGGAGGAAGGCTCCACTCCCCACTTCTTCCCTGCCACTCTGTTTGGCCACTGGAGCCCTGGCCCTTTATTGATTTTTTTAAATAAATTTATTTTTTATTGGTGTTCAATTTACCAACATACAGAATAACACCCAGTGCTCATCCCGTCAAGTGCCCCCCTCAGTGCCCGTCACCCATTCGCCCCCACCCCCCCCTCCTCCCCTTCCACCACCCCTAGTTCGTTTCCCAGAGTTAGGAGTCTTCATGTTCTGTCTCCCTTTCTGATATTTCCCACACATTTCTTCTCTCTTCCCTTATATTCCTTTTCACTGTTATTTATATTCCCCAAATGAATGAGACCATATAATGTTTGTCCTTCTCCGATTGACTTACTGCACTCAGCATAATACCCTCCAGTTCCATCCACGTTGAAGCAAATGGTGGGTATTTGTTATTTCTAATGGCTGAGTAATATTCCATTGTATACATAAACCACATCTTCTCTATCCATTCATCTTTCGATGGATACTGAGGCTCCTTCCACAGTTTGGCTATTGTGAACATTGCTGCTAGAAACATCGGGGTGCAGGTGTCCCGGCGTTTCATTGTATCTGAATCTTTGGGGTAAATCCCCAAAAGTGCAATTGCTGGGTCGTAGGGCAGGTCTATTTTTAACTCTTTGAGGAACCTCCACACAGTTTTCCAGAGTGGCTGCACCAGTTCACATTCCCACCAACAGTGTAAGAGGGTTCCCTTTTCTCCGCATCCTCTCCAACACTTGTGGTTTCCTGCCTTGTTAATTTTCCCCATTCTCACTGGTGTGAGGTGGTATCTCATTGTGGTTTTGATTTGTATTTCCCTGATGGCAAGTGATGTGGAGCATTTTCTCATGTGCATGTTGGCCATGTCTATGTCTTCCTCTGTGAGATTTCTCTTTATGTCTCTTGCCCATTTCATGATTGGATTGTTTATTTCTTTGGTGTTGAGTTTAATAAGTTCTTTATAGATCTTGGAAACTAGCCCTTTATCTGATATGTCATTTGCAAATATCTTCTCCCATTCTGTAGGTTGTCTTTTAGTTTTGTTGACTGTATCCTTTGCTGTGCAAAAGCTTCTTATGTTGATGAAGTCCCAATAGTTCATTTTTGCTTTTGTTTCTTTTGCCTTTGTGGATGTATCTTGCAAGAAGTTACTGTGGCCAAGTTCAAAAAGGGTGTTGCCTGTGTTCTCCTCTAGGATTTTGATGGAATCTTGTCTCACATTTAGATCTCTCATCCATTTTGAGTTTATCTTTGTGTTTGGTGAAAGAGAGTGGTCCAGTTTCATTCTTCTGCATGTGGATGTCCAATTTTCCCAGCACCATTTATTGAAGAGACTGTCTTTCTTCCAATGGATAGTCTTTCCTCCTTTATCGAATATTAGTTGACCATAAAGTTCAGGGTCCACTTCTGGGTTCTCTATTCTGTTCCATTGATCTATGTGTCTGTTTTTGTGCCAGTACCACACTGTCTTGATGACCACAGCTTTGTAGTACAACCTGAAATCTGGCATTGTGATGCCCCCAGCTATGGTTTTCTTTTTTAAAATTCCCCTGGCTATTCGGGGTCTTTTCTGATTCCACACAAATCTTAAAATAATTTGTTCTAACTCTCTGAAGAAAGTCCATGGTATTTTGATAGGGACTGCATTAAACGTGTAAATTGCCCTGGGTAGCATTGACATTTTCACAATATTAATTCTGCCAATCCATGAGCATGGAATATTTTTCCATCTCTTTGTGTCTTCCTCAATTTCTTTCAGAAGTGTTCTATAGTTTTTAGGGTAGAGATCCCTTACCTCTTTGGTTAGGTTTATTCCTAGGTATCTTCTGCTTTTGGGTGCAATTGTAAATGGGATTGACTCCTTAATTTCTCTTTCTTCAGTCTCATTGTTAGTGTATAGAAATGCCATTGATTTCTGGGCATTGATTTTGTATCCTGCCATGCTACCAAATTGCTGTATGAGTTCTAGCAATCTTGGGGTGGAAGCTTTTGGGTTTTCTATGTAGAGTATCATGTCATCGGCGAAGAGGGAGAGTTTGACTTCTTCTTTGCCAATTTGAATGCCTTTAATGTCTTTTTGTTGTCTGATTGCTGAGGCGAGGACTTCCAGAACTATGTTGAACAGCAGTGGTGAGAGTGGACATCCCTGTATTGTTCCTGATCTTAGGGGAAAGGCTATTGATTTTTTTTAAAGATTTATTTATTTACTTGAGAGACAGAGTGCACACACGAGAGGTGGGGGGAGCGAGAGAGAGAGAGAGAGAGAGAGAGAAAGAGAGAGAGAAAGAGAATGCACAGAGGGAAAGGGAAAGAAGGCACAGAGGGAGAGGGGGAGAAGCAGACTCCCCACTGAGCAAAGAGCCCCATGAGGGGCTTGATCCCAGACCCAGGGATCATGACCTGAACCAAAGGCTGGTGCTTAACCAATTAAACCACATAGGGAATCCATGTCCTGGGCCCTTTAAATACTAAGTTAATTCATGAGCCTCAATCATTTTTTCAAAGGGAGCACAGAAGACATTTGAAATTATAGAATTACAGCTAACATGAAGAAACCTTCAAAATAAGCCAATCAACAAAAACAGGAAATTTTTTTTTAAGTAGGAAAGTTGCTTTCTTAGTTCTGCCAAGGGAGAAAAGCATAGATTGTCTATTTCCTCATCTGCCCATCTGCCAAGTTTATAAGCTTTTTAAGAAGATGGTCTATATACTATATTTCATAAAAAATTTCACTGAAACTGATGAATTTTGGCAGTCCATTTCAGCACAGCTGACTCACTGAACTTGAGATCCAAGTACAATAATCTTACCACAAATAACATCTAGTAGAAGTGTACTTAGACGGTGTGCCTGTGTGCGCATGTGTGTGTGCATCCATGCATTGGTGCACATCTATATTTGATGTGTTCTAGTTTAAGTATTGTCAGTGAAAAACTACTGAGGAAGTATAAAATCAAGCTGCCCTTTTCTGTAAGAGATATGAAATAAAATAGTGAGAATAAGGCAAAACAAATGTTCAGGACACATACTCAGTTTTTTCCCAACATGTGTTTTGTATGCTTTTCATTAGTATTATTAGTAGTGTGCTATTTTTAAATTTCTTTTTAAAAGTTTTTAATTGTAATTCTAGTATACTTAATATACAGTGTAATATTAGTTTCAAATGTAAAATATAGTGATTCATCACTTATATACAGCACCTGGTGCTCATCCCAAGTGCCCTCCTTAATGCCCATCACTTATTTCACCCATTCCCCACCCACGTCCCCTCTGGTAACTAGAAGTCTCTTCTCTATAGTTAAGAGTCTCTGACAGTATGGAGGTTCCTCAAAAAGTTAAAAAAAAATCAGAGAGGGAGGCAAACCATAAGAGAGTCTTAATCATAGGAAACAAACTGAGGGTCACTGGAGGGGAGAGGGTGGTAGGATGGGGTAACTGGGTGACGGACATTAAGGAGGGCACGTGATGGAATGAGCACTGGATGTTATATATAACTGATGGATCACTGAACTCTATCTCTGAATCTAATAATACGTTATATGCTAAGTAATTAACTTTAGATAAGAACTAAAAAAATTTTAAAGTCTGTTTCTTCATTTGTCTCTCTTCTTTTCCCCCTTGTTCATTTGTGTTATTTCTTAAATTCCACATGAGTAAGACCAGGTGGTATTTGTCTTTTAGGATGTTATTTTTTAATGTTAATGTTTATTTATGTTACACATTTTAGACTATTGTTATATATTTTAGATTACATATTTAGGTTGGTAAGTACTTAGTATAGAACTATCACATTTAAATGGTTACTTATTTTAAAAGTTGTATCAAGTGTGTTTTTTTCATCTATTTTGATCCCCTAGAAAAACTCCAGAGCAGGGCTTTCTGATGGAACTTTCTCTGACTATGGAGATGTAGCCAATTCAGTAACTGCTAGTCTCAAACGGCTATTGAGTATTTGAAATGTGCTAGTGATACTGAGAAACTGGATTTTTAATTTTACCTCATTTTGATCAATTTAAATTAATTTGAAAAGCCATTTGCTGCTAGTAGCTGCTGTACTGGACAGTGCATACCCAGATACACACTGAATTCCTCACAAAAACAACTGTAAGAAAGACTATTTAAAAATAATGACAGCTGTTATTTTTTTAGAAATTAACTTCTGCCTCTCAATCCTCTTTACTATTCTACTAGCTTTAAATTAGGTACCATGTCCTATTTTAAGAAAATCTAATGTGTGCAGGTTATAATTGATGAATTAAAACATTAGGAGTATCACTTTGAACAACAATTTTACTTCACACAATCCACAATGGTTTAAATATATTCTTTTTTCTCCTGCCTTTAAAAGTTAATTCATTGGCCCTTTAACTAATTAGTCAGAGTACAGAGCTTCAGTCATACAAAATGAGTAAGTCCTAGGAATCTACCATACAGCATACAGCCTAGAATTAATAATATTGCATTATTTACCTAGATATTTGCTAACAGATTGAATCTAAGTGTTGAAAAGGAAGGACAGGGGGAGGGGAAGGAGGAGGAGGAGAAGAAAAAGAATGTGGGAGGAAAACTTTTGGAGGTAATGGATACTTTATGGCACAGATTATGGTGATGGTATCACAGATATATATTTATCTCCAAACACATCAAATTGTATGCATTAAGTATTTATAGCTGTTTGTATGTCTATCATACCTCAAAAAAGTGGTTTTAAAATTAATGAAGGATCCCTGGGTGGCTCAGTGGTTTTTTCTCCTGCCTTTGGCCCAGGGTGTGATCCTGGAGTCCGGGGATGGGGTCCAGCATCAGGCTCCCTGCATGGAGCCTGCTTCTCCCTCTACCTGTGTCTCTGCCTCTCTCTCTCCCTGTCTGTCTGTCATGAATAAATTTTTTAAAATGAATGAAGGAATAAAGTCTATTTTATCAATTTTAATAAAGTTTCAAGACTATAAGAAACATATATAACTCATTATATACAGATTATTTCTCCCACTCTGCCCTGTCCTGCAAGGTGGACAGGGCAGAAGGAATGGGAGAGAGAGTGAATTTTAGTGTTGTTAACTGTGGCTTCAGAAGGAACAATCTGGTCAGTTTTCATGTGACAAGGTGAGAATTAGAAATAGTGTGGTAGGTCATGAAATCCCATGAACTCTTCCAGGACGGTGGAGGAGCTAGGACCAGTCAGCAAAGACCTAAATAAGAACAGGATAGTCAGGTTCCTGCCTTCCCCAGGTGGCAGAGGATACTCAGCAGGTGAGAGTGACCATCATCACAAAAACAGTCACCTTCAGGCTCACTTGCCAAATCACTGGCCATGAGGAATACATTTTCTCGGTCCTAATAGAATACTTTTATCTTTGAAGTTGTGCATTTCCCTCCCCACAACCATTGATGTCTGAGTAATAGAAGAAGGAAAATGCAAGATAATTTACGGTAGTCTTCTTTCTGCATGATTTTTCAAATATAGCTTTCTCTAGGGAATTTGACTCGCTTTAATCTCAGCAGATGATTTTACCATGAGCTTCACAGTACAAGCTGCCCCTTCTAATGAAAGCAAACAGCCTAACCTCTGAGGTGTGACTGTGCCTGAGCTCCAAGGGGGCTCTTTTTCACAGGCATGCTAGCTACAGGCTGATTATGTGGAGATACTGTAATTAACTTTCATACTACCTCTTAAAAATTATTGTGACACTCTGAAATCTAATCTTTAAAATCTAGAATACTGAAAATACATGAAATTCTTCTTTCAATGTCCTCAAGGTTTCAACTGTGTTTTTATTTATTTTTTAATTTTTTAAAGATTTTATTTATTCATGAGAGACACAGAGAGAGAGAGAGGTACAGACATAGGCAGAGGGAGAAGCAGGCTCCCTGTGGGGAGCCTGATGCAGGACTCAATCCCAGGACCCCGGGGATCACGCCCTGAGCCGAAGGCAGGTGCTCAACCACTGAGCCATCTAGGCATCCCTCAACTGTGTTTTAAAACCAGTTTCATGTGACCCACATGAGAATGAATGTGCCTTATTTTAATTTTTTTTAAAGGCACAAATAATTCCTTGCCAAGTATCACAATTGCACCATGCTAAATTGAAAAGGTGCGGTTTTCTGGCTCATGTTGTAATAACTTAGTTAGAAACAGAACTGTTGTCTATGAGGTATGATGATACAGAAATTTGGCTTCATGAAAAGTTGGGTATTTCTGCATGTTGAATAGGTGCATGTGTTGTTTACAATTTTTCTATGTGTGCCCTTCAGAGACAGGAGATTGCCTATCTCTAGAATGCAGAGGTTGACTCTAGAGGTTGAGGTTTGAGAAAAGCAAAACCTTGAAAAGGTGACAAAGTTTCATTTCATTATATGTCTACAGAAGCCCGATTAGACTAATTTTTGCACACTAAATACTTTTAGAATATACAAGATGTGAAACAAAGAATGTGAGGACTGAGCCACAGATTCAGTAGCAAATAAATAAAACATACATGTGTCCCCAACATGAATTCTGATTTGCCTTTGCAGATTTTTGCTGTTTTAGCACAAAGGTAGATGGTTGTGCCTGCAGTTGAAGAGAACTGTCCGAAGCCTGTGGAGCTCCCACTTTCTGGCTCTGCAGCCTCAGGTAAATCACTTTATTGCTCTAAGCCTCATGTGTAAGATGCCACCCGTGACAGCATGGATATACCCAGCATCTCTGGATGCACTCAAGAAGTGAAGCTACTTTTATCATTATGAATGAAAATTCTCCCTACTGTCAGCACAAGCATGGGTTTCCTTACCCAAAAAGTCCGACATTATTCCACAAATGGGTAAACAAAACCCAGAGAAGTAAAGAGAGATATCTCACATCATAACTGGAGGATAACGGAGTACAGTTGGTGCACCTCCTACTTCCCCGCTCAGGGCTCTTTGTCAAAGATCATTCTAAAGTGATAGAGATGGGCCATTTCTCAGATTTTAGCAAGACTCTTTTGTAATATGAAGTGAAAGTACTAGTTCATTACAGACACTTCAGAAAACTCAGAAAAGCACAACAGAAGACACATAAATCTATAATTCTTCTACCCACTGATAACCACTTGAAGTTGTAATGTATTTTCTTCCATTATTTATGAATGCTTCTCTAAAACCTCAGGTCACATTGTTACAAATGATGAGAGCTCACACTTACAGAGCCACACAAAGTGCTAAGTGCTTCACCTTCATTCTGTTTTATAATATGATTCTTTAAACATGCTGTTTTGTCACCTGATGTGCAGTGAACATATTTAGACGTAGCATCATCTTAAGCCACATTCTCTACTGACTCCATGGAATTATATCAGATGGAAATACTGTTATTTATTTAGCCAGTTTTCTTTCTTATGACTATCCAGACCATTTCCAATTTTATTATTGGCAATACACTTCAAAGAATATCTCCACATGCATGTTTGCTCACACTTTATTTTTCTTTAAAAATCCTAGAAGAATTATTGTATCATATTTCCAAACTGCCCCCCAGATAACAATTTATAATCCTCCCAGCAATGCATGCAAATGTTCTCCATAGACTTTCGATTCTATTTTAGATGCATCACACAGTGAAGATTTGATGGTTCTGTTGAGTGAGTAACTCACCTTGCAGGTCACAACCCAGTCAAAGCTACTGGCATCTCAAGCTAGAACATAAGGAGAGGAGGATCTAGTGGGGAGAAAGGCTTCAAGTAATATTGGAAGGATAGGGGTGCTCCCTCTTCACTTGCCTCTATACAGGTAACATTTCTATTCATCCATTGTGCTTACCTGGGGGCACCATATTTGAAAATGGTTGCAGACAAGTTGGAATAAATCCTGTTTAGGAGGTGATTAAAGGGTCAGGAAATGGAGTCAATAAAGAAGGATAAAAGGAACTGGGGCTATTTGTCCTGAAAAAAAGGAGGTCGGTCAGTGACCTAATTACTATCTTAAAGGTATATAGAACTTGAGAGTATTTCTTTCCTCAGTATTAATAGAGTATTGACTAAGAAGCCTAGCTCATATTAAAACAGAGCTTTTCCAATTGGATACAATCAAATGCTTTAAATGCATTCTCTCATTTAACCCTGAAGACTACCTTTCAATGAAGATATCATGTCGGTAGGGGTCATCTCCAGTTTGCAAAGAGGGCTCCAAAGGAATGACAACTTGCTAAAGACCCCACAGTTAATATTGCAATTACTGTGGTATGCCCAGACCCCTAGCTCTGTGCCTAGAAAAGAGTCTATGACTAAATACATATATTGACTATTGACTACAGGTGGTAGAACTAAGACACAGGGCACGCAGGGACTCAGGTTGTTCTTAGTCCACTCTTGTTGCTGTTTTTAATTTCTTGGTTTTGCCAGAGAACTAAGGCTGCTTGTGGTGGTTGAAGGAATAGTATTTTCTATGTAGAAAACATTGTATAAGATTGGATCTTGAGGTCAAAAATAGATTGGGCACCCCCTCAGCACCCACAAAGGCTGACATTCCTGGGTGAAACCCATCCCAGAGCCCCTGTCACTCACACGGGGGTTGTCACTCCCCCTGTTTCAATTTCACCCGTGAAAACATACTGAGATGATAGTCACTCTGGAGATAATCTTGAATTTGTTTTAATGGGTTTGAAAGAGTAAATATTTCAAACTCTAGCACTTTCTTGTCAGTAACAATTTGCTCAAGATGCACAGCTGGGATGTCTCACTAATTATTGAGAATTTCTGAAAGGGAAGATAGGGTTATCAACTATTGGAGGAACAGAATTCGCACTTTCATGGAAACAAGACCATCTCCACATGACCAAAAATGCAGCAAGCAGAGCAAGCAGAGCAATAGGCTGAGGCAAAGGGTTCTGTCGCTGCCAATAGAGGGTTGGGCACTCATGGGATCAACTCAGGGAACGCAGGAAAAGCTGAATGGCATTTTAGAAAAGGTGTGGCCTCAGCACCATTTATTGAAGAGACTATTTTTTTCCATTGAATTACCTTTCTTGGTTTGTCCAAGATTAGTTGACCATACAGTTGAGGGTCCATTCTTTGGTTCTCTATTCTGTTCCATTGATCTATGTGTCTGTTTTTGTGTCAGTGCCATACTGTTTTAATGATTACAGCTTTGTAATATAGCTTAAAATCAGGCATTGTGATGCTGTCAGCCTTGGTTTTCTTTTTCAACATACATTTAGGGTTTTTTCTGGTTTCATACAAATTTTAGGATATTTGTTCCACATCTGTGAGAAATGTCAATGGTATTTTGATAGGGATTGCATTGAATGTGTAGATTGCTCTGAGTCGCACCAAAACCCCCCAAATAATCCAGTCAAGAAATGGGCAGAAGACATGATCAGACATTTCTCCAAAGAAAACATACAAATAGCCAACAGACACATGAAAAAATGCTCCACGTCACTTGGCATCAGGGAAATATAAATCAAAACTACCGTGAGATACCACCTTATAGCAGTCAGAATGGCTAAAACTAACAAGTCAGGAAACAACAAACATTGGCAAGGATGTGGAGAAAGGGGAACACTCCTGTGCTGTTGGTGGGAATGCAAGCTGGTGCAGCCACTCTAGAAAATGATATAGAGGTTCCTCAGGAAGTTAAAAATAGAGCTATCCTATGAGCCAGCAATCTATCACACTACTAGGTATTTACCCCAAAGATACAAATGCAGTGATCCGAAGGGGCACCTACATCCCAATGTTCATAGTAGCAATGTCTACAGTAGCCAAACTGTGGAAAGAGCTGATATGTCCAACAACAGATGAATGGATAAAGAAGATGTGGTATATATTTAGAATGGATTATTACTCAGCCATCAGAAAGGATGAATACTTACCATTTACATCAATGGAGAGTATTATGCTAAGCAAAATAAGTCAGAGAAAGACAATTATCATATGGTTTCACTCTTATGTGGAATATAAGAAATAGCACAGAGGATCATAGGGGGAGGGAAGGAAAAGAAAAACCACGAGAAACTCTTAACCATAGGACCTAAACTGAGGGTTGCTATTAGGGAGTTGGGTGGGGGGATGGGGTAACTGGGTGATGGGCATTAAGGAGGGCACATGATGTGTTAGCACTGGGTGTCATATGTAACTGCTAAATTGTTGAACACTACACCTGAAACTAATGATGTACTATATGTTGGCTAATTGAATTGGAATTTTTAAAAAAGAAAAATCAACCAATAGATCAATATCACTCATTCACACCATTAAAAAAAAAGAAAAGAAAAGGCATGGGCTTTTCTTGGAGAAGGTCAACCCTGCTGTCTTAAAACCCACATCCAAGAAGGTGGAAATGAATGCTTGTATTCACACCAGTCTGTGAAACCATGTGCACATGGAAGTGTGCATGACTTCCACATCTGTCTCCTACTACAGAGAACTGAACTCTGCTCTGGAGGAGAGTGGGGCCAGAGGCCTGGCTGCCTTGCCTCCCTTCAGGATAACTAAATGGTCACTATTCCATGATTCAGTGATCATTTCTTCCAGAGGGTACTTAAGGCTTTTAGAGTGTGCAGCAGCACAAAATAACAAAACTGATGAATAAATAAAAAAGGTCATCATTCATAGTTTTTTTTATTAATATGTAACTTTGTTTGGCTTTACTGGTACTTTGGATCAAACTCTCTTTGAGAATAGATGAACCAAATCTCCTGACATTCTCTATACTTTTTACTATTAAAATAAAAATTGCTTAGGATGCTGTGACAAGGTGTTATTGTCTCACATGACTCCTCCCCTCCTTCTGTTATCATTATAACCAAATTTTAGCTAGGTACATGACTACCCAAAATAAAACTGTACTTACCTTCCTTGCATCTTAAAATAGCCAATGAAATATAAGCAGGATTGGTGTTTACAACTACTTAGAAAGGTCCTTAAACAGAAGAAACACACACTTTTCACCTTCTTTCTGGCTGGAATACACGTTTGGTGGCTAGAGCTATAGCAGTTGTCTTAGCCACGACTTGAAATCCATGTGCTGAGAATTATGGTAGAAAGATCTGGGTCTCCGATAATATGGTATATTATACCTGTCTGTATTGATTATACTAACTGAATTAATTCCTCTGATTATTGACAAATTGCCCTTCAGATACCAAATTACAGTTCTATCAGCCATGTATGCACTGCCCTTAAATGACTTGATCCTGAGTAGTCCTTAAATAAATAATGGAAGGGTTTTTGCCCTCTAATTATTTAAACCATTGTTATTTTGTTACCTATCCCTCATGCATCACTTTATTTTAACCAATACTAGCCCCACTCAAAGTATGAGAGAAAATGCTCTTCCTTCAACCCACCCTCCGTCGCTCTGGAGATGCTCGCAGGAGTTATGTTTCTTGAAGTCATCATTGCTCTGATTTCCTGCCTCCGCTGAACTCTTATTCTCTCTATGTCTGATCTCTGTACCTTTTTTTTCTCTAGAAATCTGGGAGGTAGCCGGGAGGAATAAATCCAACAAATCTAATACTCCTTGAGCAGGAGGCACATGCAACGTTTTACAGAGTAGACAGCCATGATGTACTGTTAAGTTGCTAATGATGGACAGAGCAAAGCAAGTGAGAAATCAGGGGCTTTCTGAGGGTCAGGCCTCCCTGCTGTCCATCCAGGCTGGGTGATCAGAGGCAAGAAATGTGTCCCAGCCCCACTGAGTCAAGCCACACCCACCCCAATTTTGATTCTAGTTGGTTTGAATCAGGACCTCAGCCAAACTTGAACTTGGACTTGGATCCTCAAACTTAGGTGAGGCCAACACTAAAATACAGCCATAGACAGGGAGGTTAGAATTCAGGGCAAAGAAGTAACCAGACTCCATAGCATCAACTGAGTGGGAGAGAAGGGGGAAGACAGATGTAGTAGATGATATCCATATGCAAAAAAATTAATCTAGACACAGAAATTATGCCATTCATAAAAATCAACTCAAAGTAATTATAGACCTAAATGCAAAATGCAAAACTATAAAACTTCTATAGGAAATCACAGGGGAAAATCTAGGTGATGTTGGGTTTGGTGATGACCTTTTCATGCAACACAAAAAGCACAACTCATGAAAGAAAAAGATTGGTAAGTTGGACTTCATTAAAATGAAAAACTTCTGATCTGCAAATGATACTATTAGGAAATGAGAAGACAAACCACCTGTATCTCAAATATACAAATAACTATTAAAACTCAATAAGAAAACAAGTCAATTTAAAATTTGGCAAGAGGCACAAATAGACATCTTACCAAAGTCAAGCAAGTGGCAAATAACCATATGAAAAAATGTTTAACATCATGTTATCAGGGAAATGCAAGTGAAAACAACAAGGTACCACTATACACCTATTAGGATAACCAAAATCTAAAACATTGACAACACCAAATGCTAGTGAGAATGTAGAACAACAGGAATTCTCATTCATTGCTGGTGGGAATGCAAAATGATACAGCCACTCTGGAAGAAGTTTAGCAATTTCTTACAAAGCCAAACACAGTCTTATATGATCTGACAATCATGCTTCAAGGTGTTTATACAGTGGAGTTGAAAAAGTATTTTTACACAAAAACCTGCACATGAATATTTATAGCAACTATATTATTATCCCAAATTGAAAGCAACCAAGATGTCCCTTAATAGGTGAACTATGAACAAAAAAATTGTGATACATCCGTACAATGGAATGTGATGGCCTCAAGCCACAAAACAAAAACAAAAACAAAAACCATGAGGAACCTCAAATACATATAGCTATGTTAAAGAAGTCAATCTAAAAAGGTTACATACTAGGGTGCCTGGGTGACTCAGTCTACTGTGCATCCTACTCTTGATTTCTGCTCAGGTCATAATCTCAGGTTCATGAGATCAAACCCCATACTGGGCTCTTGACTGGGTGTGGAGCCTGCTTGGAATTCTCTCTCTCCCTCCCCCACTGCCCCTCTCCACCACCACTCACATGCATGCTCACTCTCTAATAAATTAATTAATTTAAAAGGCTACATACTGTATGATTCCAACTAATTGACTTTCTCAAAAAGGCGAAACTATAGAGACAATGAAAAGATGAGTGATTGCTAGGGGTTAGGGTGGAGGGAGGGATGAACAGGTAGAAAGCTCAGATCGTTGGGGCAGTTTAACGGTTCTGTATATTACTATCATGGTGGATATAAGTGTTTATATATTTATCAAGACTCATAAAATGTACAATACCAAGAGTGAACCTTAATGTAAACTATGAAATTTGGTTAATAAGAATGGTTTATCAACTGTTACAAATGTAACTGAGTCAGTGAGAGAGAAACTGTGGGTGGAGAGGGGATATACGGGAATACTCTGTACTTCCTGTGCAATTTTTCTGTACACCTAAAACTCTCTAAAGAAAACTGCTACTAAAAAATTTTTTTAAGCAAAAGTTGGTAAAAAGATATGGAATCTGGCAAGTTGTCATTTCTGGACAAGTGGGGCAAGGGAAGTTCAAACAAGGAAACCAAGAGTATCTTGTGTTCAGAGCTCAGCCAGGTATGTTCCTCACTAGAGCAATGACATCCAGCCCTTGCATATGACAAACTGCTGAGCTCAGAGCCTTTCCTAACTTGCCAGGGCCCCACTGATGGTAGGGCAGAGTGAAGACTTGAATCTAGCTCTTCTTACTATAAAGATCTTTCTATTGTTCACCATTCTCTGAACTCACCTGCTTCCATAGATGGGAGAGGTGCTCATGACCAGTCAGATATACAAAGTCAGATACTCTGATAGGCCTGTACACAGTAGGTGCTCAATATATTACTGCTTTACATGAATTGGGGGAAGATGATATTTCCTTAAAATGAGCATTTGGAGTGTCCATATCTCTGCCTCCTGAAGAGAGGAAAATAAAAATATAGAGTCATAAAGGCAGAGTAACTATAGCCAAGGTGATCTAAATACTGTATTTAGGCTGAAAGAAAGCATAGTCTAAAATAGTTCCCTCCATCAGCAAGTCGCTGGCGGAACAGGCCACCCATCCCTCCCTGACTGCCAGCTCACAATAGCCCCAAATGTGAGGTCCTATTGTTGAGCACTAATCTCTACTATTTGAGCAACTCCTTGGGCACACGGCTAAAAGGCTCATTACCACTGTGAGAACACGGTCTGCTGTGTTTTTGAACACATGCAATCTGCAGAGAGCAATTTGAAGCTAAATGTGGGCGCTCAGACCAGCAGCTCTGCAAAGGGCTGCCTCCCACCTCCACCTATATGCCCTGCTCTTCCTCTGCAAGAAGGAATCTATGGAAATGGCCCAAGCACAAAAATGACATTCATTGTTGTTACGGTGAGTCGGCAGAGATTGCTTTGAATGTTCAGTTTTTTGAAAAACACTGAGAGGTCCCTCTCCCAGCAGGAAACCAGTTGCAGTGGCATTCATTTAGTGCTCCCTGCAAGCACGTTTTGTGTGGGGCACCGCCCTTAGTAGCCACCTCCTGGAAATGTCTGAAGTTACCATGTGGGGGGCTGTGCACGGGTTTGGTAGTGTCCTAACACAATCTGAGGCAAACAGATTTGTGCCCTTAAATAGCCTGTGCCCTTAAATAGCATGAAGTTACCTAATGCCCTTGTCCTGGGAATATGCACCTCATGGAAAGGCCTCTGAGGTTGGGGCTTGCTCATTCTAGGTGGTTTGCCTGGTTTACTAAACTGGTTTTAATATTGATGTGAGAGTAGTATAAAGAGATCATGGAGGCCTCCATTCCATCCCGGGAGTGGTGGGTGCTGCTCTGGGGGCCTCCTGGGGCAGAGTGTGTAATCCTGCTGCTTCTTAGGCTCTGGAGGATCCTGTCAGAGATGACCACATTCTTCCTGCAGGGTGAATTTTGTACCAAGATTGAATCTCTCTAAAGCAAATCAGTCTGGCATTGCCAAGACCGAGTTCCAGAGCATAGCAGGAAATGAGCAATACTTTTGGGTAACGAGTTCTCAGTCTTCATGAAAAACTTGCTGAATCCAAACTGTGATTCCAGAACTTGTCCATTTCACCTACATTTTCAAATGTATTGTCATATTCCTTATTATCTTTTTTAACAATGGTGGGATCTTTAGCAAAAATCCCCTTTATAATCCTTGACATTGATTTTTTTTACTTACTTTTTTAACAGACTTGCCAGGGAGTTTTGAGTTTTATTAGTCCTCTCAAAGAACCAATCTTTGTCTTTCTTGTTACTTTTTGTATGTTTATTTTTCTGAGTCATTATTTTTGGCTTTTATGCTTATTATATCCTTACTTCAACTTTCCATGGCTTTATTTACCTGTTCTCAAAGTTCTTGAGATAGACTCTTAGCTTATTGATTTTCAGCATTTATTCTTGTCAAATATAAGCCTTTAAAGCTATAAATTTTCCTTCAAGCATGGCTTTGGCTGTAACCTAAAAGTTTTGATATATAGTATTTAATCATAATTTAGTGTAAGGAGTTTTCTGGTTTCCATTCTGACATCTTCTTTGTCCTATAGGTTTTTGAGAAAAAGTATTGCTTACTTTCAAAAAGAGAACAATTACCTTTTTGTTGTTGATTTTTAGCCTAATTACACTGAAGTGAAAAAAAAATTCTCTGTATGATTTTAATCCTTTGAAAATGTGAAACTTACTTAACAGTTCAGTTTGCAACCAGTTCACTCTTGTGCTCCACAGGGCAGCCATCCCTTGAACAGCCATGAGGAGGGCATTTATCCTGATCCCTAAGGAAGTCTGATGGGCAGGCTCTCAGGCTGCCTATGACTCCACTGCTCTGCTCAGGGGTCTCCAGCACATACAAAGTGATGAGGCCAATACTTTCCAACTTCCCACCAAGGGGGCCCAGTTTGGTACCTGTTATGATAAATTTTAAGTGTCAGCCTCAATAAGCCATGGGTGGCCAGATATTTGGTCAAACATTATTCTGGGTGTGTCTGTGAGAATAATTCTGGATGATATTAACATTTGAATTGGTAGACTGAATAAATCAGATTGCTCTCCCAGTATGGGTGGGAAGTTGAAGAGCCTAATAGAACAAGAAGGCAGAGTAAGGAGCTCCTCCTACTTGATGGCTTCTCAGCTGAGACATTAGTTTTTTGTTTTTTTCCAAAAGATTTTATTTATTTATTCATGAGAGACACAGAGAGAGAGGCAGAGACACAGACAGAAGGAGAAGCAGGCTCCATGCAGGGAGCCTGATGTGAGACTGGATCCTGGGATCCAAGATCACTCCCTGAGCGGAAGACAGACACTCAACCACTGAGCCACCCAAGCATCCCTGAGACATCAGATTTTTGTCCTGCCATTGGACTCAAACAGAAATGTTGGCTCTTCCTGGGGCTCAAGCTTGCTGGCCTTCAGACCGGAACTATACTGCCTACTCTCCTGGGTTTCTAGCTTATTGATCTGCCCCCAAGAACTTGAGACTTATCAGTCTGTATAATCACATGAGCCAATTCCTTACTGTTTTTAAATAAATTTTAGAACTAATAAATAATAAGTTAATGAGTAAATATTGGATATATTTCTTTGGAGAATTCTGACTAATACAGATTTTGGTACTAAGAAGGAGGGCACTGCTATAAAAAATACCTAAAAGTGTGGAAGTGGCTTTAGGACTAGGTAACAGGTTCAGGCTGAAGGATTTTTGAGACACGTGCTAAAATAAGCCTAGATTGACATGATGGGACTATTGGCAGATATGGATGCAAAAGCAATTTTGCTGAGAAAAAAAGGAGAGCTGGAGAGAAAGTCCCCATCTTCTCAGAGAATGAATAACCATAAACAGAGTATTGCTGGGACTGTGGATGTTTAAGGACATTCTGGGAGGCCTCAGCCAGAAGTGAGGAAAAGGTTACTGACTAAGAAGTAGTCCCTGTTAAAAAGTGGCAGAAATTTGGCTGAGCTGTGTTCTAGTGTTTTGTAGAAGATAGAACTTGTAAGTGATTAAATTGGAAATTTAGTTGAGGAGATTTTTAAGCAAAATGTGGAAGGTGTGGCCTGGGTCCTCCTGACCACTCACCAGAAAACTCAAGAGGAGAAAGATGAATTGAAGAAGGAAATGTTAAGCAAAAAGGAACCAGAATTTTGAAATTTGGAAAATCGTCAGCCTGCCCATCTGGCAAAAAATAAGGAAGCTTGTTCTGAAGAGAAGGGTGTGGCTGGATTTTCCCATGATAAAGGGATGATGAGATTATTTGAGCAGAAACATGATTAGTTTGAGCTGATATGGAAGGAGATGGGACCCATGAAGGGAGACTGTGGGGATCCCTGGGTGGCGCAGCGGTTTGGCGCCTGCTTTTGGCCCAGGGCGCGATCCTGGAGACCCGGGATCGAATCCCACGTCGGGCTCCCGGTGCATGGAGCCTGCTTCTCCCTCTGCCTATGTCTCTGCTTCTCTCTCTCTCTCTCTCTCTCTCTCTCTGTGACTATCATAAATTAAAAAAAAAAAAGGAGACTGTGGGTTGGATTCTTGGATTCTAGCTCATGGGATCTGAGCTGTGCAAGTGTGAATGTGTGCTGTTCTTGGAAAGGGGGGAAGAATAACTCAGAATCAATTCAGAGGTCATCTGAGCTGCCCCCTCCGTTTCAAATCATGGGGTCTCTGTCTGAAGCCTTGGGGACAGGACCACCCCCTAGAGCCATGAGGGCAAGACCCCCGCCCCAGTGGATCCAGGACATGGAGCATCAAGTCAGAGACGACAACTCTTGAGCTTTAAGATCTAATGAGATTTGTCTTGCTAGATCTGGGTCTTGCTTGGGACCTGTCACCCCTGTCGTCCTCTCATTTTTTTTTTTTTTTTTTGGAGTAGGAATGTCTATCCTATGCCTGCTCCATATTGTATTTTGGAAGAACATAATACACAAGTGTCTGGTTTCACAAGTTCACTGCTAGAGAGAATCTTACCTCGTCTCATCCATACTTGATTTGGACTTTAGATTTTAGAGTTGATGTTGGAATGAGTTAAGATTTGGGGGACTGTTGAGGTGGAATGAATGCATTTTGCATGCAAGAAAAAAACGTGAATTTGTGAGGAGGCATGGGGGAAATGTTATGGACCAAATGTTTGAGTCCCTTCAAAATTCTTATGTTGAAGCCCTAACCCCTAATGTGATGGTGTTTGTTGATGGGGCCTCTGAAGAAGTACTCAAGGTTAAGCGCGGCCCTAAGAGTGGGACTTGGATTTTATAGGAATAGTGTTCTAAGAAGAGACACTAGAAAACTTGTTCTCCTTCTTCTCATTCTCTGTTTCTGCATGCACACACCATGGAAAGGCCATGTGAGGACACAGCTAGGAGGTGGCTATCCACAACATGTGGAGAGAGTTCTCACCAAGTACTGGCACTTTAATCTTGGGTTTCTAGGCTCCAAGACAGTGAAAAAATAAATTTCTGTTGTTTAAACGTGTAATCTGGTGTATTTTGTTGTGGGGAATAATACAGTCCCCTCTAGTGCGATCCCTTATTTGACAGATGAAGACACTGAGGTTCAGAGTGGGCAGGTAGGATGTAACTCCTTAGAGGGACACCTGGTGGCCCCTGAATTTCCTGGTTCAGCTTTTTCTGGTGCTCTTTCCACTATAACACACTACATGTCTTCATTCCCTCTGGCATACTTAATAAATAAATCGCAGCCAATCATAATATCAAGGCCTTCGTATTGTTTCTACAAATTTATTCAAATCCAGAGCTATTGACCTCTCTGTGGCCCTTAATCTGATTTCATAAAGAAAATTCCCAAACTTTCCTTATGCTGTTAGACATTAATACTTTTATTCTAATAAAAAAAAAGGCTAATCCATTTTTATCAACATCCTTCTAGTCAATAAACATATCTCTGTTTCTAAGAATGTAGACTCTTTCCATGAACAAAACTATAGTATTTTGATTTTGAATCAAGAAAAATGTGCCTGTATGAAAGAGGATTTCAACTATCTCCATTTTGACCTTTGTCTGTACTTTCTAATTGATTAGGTTCTTTTTTCCAGCTTATCTCTTAACTCAGGCAAAAGACCTTACAGGCAGTGTCCCATGATGGTCACCAAAGTTAGCCCCTCATGCAATAAAGACTGCCTGGAGCCAGCAAGATCCTGCCCATAATTGACCCCAAGACAATGATGACTTGACCTTCACTGACCGCCTGCACATATTCACTGACCTTTGGCCCACATTTTCCTTACATAAACCTGGAAGTATTTTTAGCACTTTGGAGACAGTCTTTGTGCCCCTAGTCCACTACTTTCCTGTGTTGGACTCAATGAACTAAATTCTTTTCTTGTGTCACCACCACTCATCTCTCTGCCCCTGGATTTTGTGAGCAGAGAGTGGCTCAACCTGGTCTCTTGGGGACCCCCAAAGCCAGGTGCTCTTGCATCCTGGGTCCTGGCTACATGGAGACTTTTTTTTCCTGGATTGGTCATTAAGCAAAAATTTAAAGATAAGTAAATACATATAAATGCTTCCTACCATTCTAGAGTCACTGGCCCCAGAGTAAATGTATCACTTTTAAGACAATGTGTAAGAAAATTTAGTTCATAGACTTGTACCAATAATTCCACTTCTAGGAATTTCCCCAAAATGATCATCAGTCAAGTGCAAAGTGATACAAATCCAAGGATAATAATTGTAAGCGTTGTTTAATAAAATGAGGTGAAGGAGTCTTAAATGTATGTCAAGAGGACATTGGTAGAATGCTATGTAACTACTTTAAATATTTGGATCTGTTTACATGAAGATTATAGAAAATTATTATGTGATAAGGTACCTTATATGAATTGAAATATTTAATAAAAATAAAATTGTGCATGTACATGTGAAACATATATAGAAGAGATATCTATGTGGCTATTTGTCAGAATATTTGCAGACAAATATTGTATATCCCACTTACATGAGGTACCTAGAATAGTTGAATTCAGAGGGACAGAAAGTAGAAGTTATGAGAGCTGGGAAGATGGGGATAATGAGGAGTTGGTGATTGATGGGCATGGAGTTTTTATTTGGGATGATAAAAAAGTTATGGACGTGAATAGTGTTGATGGCTGCACAACTGTTAATGTACTTAATGTCATTAAATTGCATACTTTAAAATAATAAAGTTTATGTTATGCATATCTTATTACAGTAAAAAGGGCAATTGAAAAAAATTATTTGGATCCCTTTACTGTTCCCAATTTTATTTAATTTTTCTTTTTGCTATTAAAAACTCTTAAACATAGCCGAGCATTTTAAAAAATTGTTAACAGTGGCTGTCTCCAGGTGGTATCCAGGAGATATTTTTATTTTTATTCTTCACTGTCTTCTATCGCTGGTAGTATCTTTATAATCAGAAAAAAAGTAATAAAACAATTTCATACAAATGAAAAGAAACAAAACAATGTGGGTTCTGTGCATTCTCTCCTGTTTAATGGTTTATCTACATCACCGATAGTGAATGAGTGTAGCATAGAAGAAAACATGATTACTAGTGGATAGAGCCTATCTAGAGACTAAGTTACACACACACACACACACACACACACACACACACGCATGCATGCATGCCTACAAACTGAGTGGATGATAGCTTTTGGTTCAGTCTATGGGAGACAGTATGTGAGTCACTGCAAAAGTACAAAGGCCTTAGCAAACTAGGGGTAAAGGTGAACTTCCTCATCTTGATACAGAACATTTACAAAAAACCTACAGTTAACATCAACTTAATAGTGAGAAACCCAAGATCTCATGCTAAGATCAGAGCAAGGCAAGTATGTCTCCACTGACCACTGCTTTTCAACATTGTACAGAATGTCCTAAATAATGCAGTAAGACAAGAAAAGGGAGGCAGAGCATACAGATTGGGAAGGAAGAAATAAAATTCACAGATGACATGGTTGTCCAGATTGTCCATGCAGAAAATCTGAAAGAATTGTCAAAAACAACAACAACAACAACAAAAACAACCCTACTGGAATTGATAAACAATTATAGCAGGGTTGCAAGATACCTGTTAATACACAAAGGTTAACCACTTTTGTGATTTTTTTGTGTAATACAAGTTAATACACAAAAGTTAATCACTTTCCTATATATCAGCAATGAACAGGTGAAATTTGAAATTAAAAACATAATACCACTTATATTACTCCCCCAAGTTAAATATTCAGGTATAAATCTAACAAAATATGTACAAGATCTGTATGAGGAGGACTATAAAAAGACTTGTGGAGGAAAGGCAAGTGGGTTACTACTGGGGTTTGAGCAGGGTTCTCAACAGTGGCTGTACACTGCAATGACCTGGAGACTTAAAAACAATACAGATTCCTGGATCCAACCTCTTCTCCAACCCTAGAATTCTGATGTAATTGCACTAGCTAGACATTTGAGATTTTCAAAATCCCCTCAGGTGATTCTCATGTGCAGCCAACATTGGGAACCATGGCCTCAGGGCACCCAGGACACTCTTCCCATTAACCAAGACCTCATGAACAAGGAAACAACCACAGATGGCTTTAAATGATCATAATATCAAGTTTGCATTATGCTAAGAAAATTCTGCTATCTTGCTATTTTGCCTATCCTAATCATCATAAAAATTGTACTGCATGGCATAATTTGGAATCTTAATGAGAACTGCTTTCTTAGTCTTAATAGGATTCCAAGTTACGTTAATCCTTTATAAAAATCTTTCAATATATTATGCTTACTATGCCAAAAATATTTTGTTAGCACTGCATTTTAAACACAAGAGAGAGAGGGGGGAAAAAAGAACAGAGCAGATAGCTCATTTTAAAATACTCTAAAAGGCAAAAGCAGTTCTTCACACATGCCAGCATTGCAGACATGGATGTTATCCAAACTTACTTTGTAGAAACAAGACTTCAGCCTTGTAGGAAACAGAAAACACAAGCCCAGGAAGCAGCATGACTCAGATGCAACCCTGCTCATCTATAGCCACTCCCCTGCCAAGGCCACCTAACCCCTTGGGGCCTCTATTTCCCTGGGCTGGAAGAGAAGGAACCTAACTAGCTCCCACTACCTAATATGTCAGGCACTGGGCCAAGTGTCTTATATTTGCTATCCCACAGTCCTCCCAGCTACTTTATGAGATAAATATTATTAACCTTTCTTTAGTTTGGGGGAAACTGAGGCTTAGGCATATTAAGTAAATGCCCCAAATCACACAACCAGAAAAGGCAGAGATAGGACTCAAAACTGGGTCCCTCTGAATCTAAATTTTTCTGTCTGAACCACTCTAGTATAACAAATCTGGCTGAGATCAAAAACCAGTTTAGACTTGATGACATCAAGCCAAGTGAAATAAGCCAAGTACAAAAGGACAAATGCTGTATGGTTCCACTTAAATGAAGTACCTGGAGTAGTCAAATTCATAGAGACAGAAAGTAGAATGGTGATTGCAAGGGGCTTGGTGGGGAGGGGACTGGGGAATTCATTTTTAATGGATACAGAGCTTTCATTTGGAATATAAAAAAGTTCTAGAGATGGATGGTGGTGATGGTTGCACAATAGTGTGAATATACTTCATGCCACTGAAGTATAAGCTTAAAAATGATTAAGATGGCAAGTCTTATGTGTATTTTGCCCCAATAAAAATATAAAAAATATATTTTAAAGATTTAAAAAGTCATGTCCAGAGAAATGTGCAAATAAAGGGATTGTGACCCACTTTACAGCATGAAAAGCAATGGAATTCCTAAAGCCTGTTCTATCTGGAAACCAACAGTGTTTCCAATTTTCCTTCAAAACTCTTCCTATGCTCTATTGATGACTACCAACCCTTCATTGTCTCCTTCCACCACAGACTGAGACCACAAATTCATCCTTTGTGGAGGTGGGGGGTAGGAAAGCCCAGAGTTCCTGATGTCATGTACCTGGTGATCTGCAACCACTCCACAAGAATTTTTCCACATTCTACCAGAAAGCCAATTGCATTAATTGCCATGAGACATTTTAAAATGAGAGCTGTTTAAGGCTTGCTCCTCTCACCTAAGAGGGAGGGACTCATCTCTTCTGGGCATGAAGACAAATACAGTGACTGAGGACAGAAATTCTTCATTGCATAAATGCAGTGGTTCATCTAGTGTGGGCTCAAACAGCTGCATCTGCAGCACTTGGGAACTTGGTAATGATCCCACCCCGGGCCAACTGAGTCAGAAATTCAGGGAGTGGACCATAGCAATCTGTGTTTTAACATGTCCTCCTGGTGACTTTTTTTTTTAAAGATTTTGTTTATTTATTCATGAGAGACACAGAGAGAAGCAGAGACACAGGCAGAGGGAGAAGCAGGCTCCATGCACCAGGAGCCCGACGTGGGATTCGATCCCGGGTCTCCAGGATCGCACCCTGGGCCAAAGGCAGGCACTAAACCGCTGCGCCACCCAGGGATCCCGCTCCTGGTGACTTTGATGCCTGCTAAAATTTGAGGATCATCTGCATGTATCACTTCCCATTAGGAAAAACAATCACCTTTGTACTCACAGAGTTTTTGCCAAAAGGAATTAAAAAAGAAGCAGGCTTCTCAACCCTTGACTGCATATTAGAATCACCAGCAGAGCTTTAAGAAGTTCCACCCCCTAAAAACAAAACAAAACAAAACAAAACAAAACAAAAATTCCACCTCCTGAATCTTGACTCAATGGCTGTAGAGTGGGTGTTCTAATGGGAATAAGGGATTCCCATGCCACTTGCTAATTTATCTATGTCCTTTTATTCTGGGTTACCTCTACCTCAGCAACAAGTCTTCTTCTGATTCTTTTCTGGAAAGGGCTGGAAGGGTGAGAAAGAAATGTCTGCCGAGTTTCATTGAATAATAATAGAAGAGTAGGCCTCTTGGTAGTTTTACCTCACTGTTATTGTACGACACTGGGCTCAAGGTAGGATGCTTGATCTGCTGACCTAAGAATCAGTTTTCTTAGAGTCAGAGTTCAGGATGATATATTTATGCACCCCAAGGAAAAGATGAACACATGTAAGCATTTGGCTGCAAAGATTATTGTGAACTCAATAGAGCATAGGGAAAGTTTTGAAGGAAAATTAGAAACACTGTTGGTTTCCAGATAGAGCAGTCTCCCAAACAGTTCCCTTAGACTTTAGTTTATTCCACAAAGACATGGACTTTCCCAAGGGATAAGTGAATAGACCCTTCACAACTCACTGTGAGGAATTAGAGAAACAGAGAGATGTAAGAAGTATATGATAAATTTACCATCTCAGTGTGAATGGTCTTAGTGGCACTGGCAAGTGTTGCCAGAGTAGCTAGGACAGTCAATGTGGTCAGCTCAATGAGAGAGCTGTGACTAGTAATGTCATTGACTGTTTCTGAAAGCCAAGAAAACCAGAGTCTGTCCTTAAAGAATAGGACAGATAAGCAGGGGGAAAGTATGGCCCCAAGAAAGGTCAAGCAGCATAAGCACACACAAGGGAAACGAAGAGCAATGTGAGATAACACAGCACACAGCTCAGAGAGGGTAGGGAGACAGGACAACAGCAACATTGGTGGGAGCAAAACAATAGCTCTTCCCAGGAAGTACAGCAAGCCCATGTACTATTGTTATCAGACTTGAGCAATGAGTCAGGAACTCCTGCAGACAGTCCTTTGTCCATAGCCAGCTGGGTCTCGGCTAGAGCCATTCTCAGTTAGCTGACTCTGGTGTTCTGTTAATTGTCCTTTTGTGGTTTCACCCTACACATCTGTTCTACTGTGCATATAAGAAAGGACAGAACATTTACACTGTCTTCATATGGAATGTTAAACTCAAAAGGCAGGATTTATGCTGGTGCGACTTGGGTATTTAGGAGTTGTGGCATGTCATTCAATTTGAAAGTCTATTAAAGCATCTAGGATTGTTCCTCTGCTCACATTTTTATAAGATAGGGTCACAGAAGGTCTCTTTTCACACCATACCAGGTGTTCCACTAGCTGGGCAGAGAAGCATGTGAGATAAATAAGGATAGGTCATAAGGCACCTGGGTGTCTCAGTCAGTTAAGCGTGTAGCTCTTGATTTCGGCTCAGGTCATGATCTCAGATTTGTGAGATTGAGCCCTGCATCAAGCTCCTCACTCAGGGGGAAGACTGCCCTTGCCCCTCCCTGCATATACTCTCTTGTGCTCTCTTTCTCTCTCTCAAATAAATAAATATTTAAAAAAATGTTTTACTTATTCATTCATGAAAGATACACAGAGAGAGGCAGAGACATAGGCAGAGGGAGAAGCAGGCTCCCTGAGGACTCTGGGATCATGACCTGAGCCAAAGGCAGACACTCAACCACTGAGCCATCCAGGTGCCCTTAAATAAATATTTTAAAAAGAAAAATAAGAATAGGTCATATCTTGTAATCCACGTAATTCATTTTCATGTTATTCTATTTACTTTTTTAAAAAAATATTCTCTAAGCTTAAAGTCTTCATTAAAGTCCAGCCCAGTTTCAGTCACACTCTAGGAATATGAACATAGTAGTCATAAGCACCTGCTTGGTAGAATGAGGAGGAACAACTTCCCATACAACCAGCACAGTCTAGCAGTGTAAAGAAGCAAAAGAACCCTAAGGGGAGGGATCCCTGGGTGGCACAGCGGTTTGGCGCCTGCCTTTGGCCCGGGGCGCGATCCTGGAGACCCGGGATCGAATCCCACGTCGGGCTTCCGGTGCATGGAGCCTGCTTCTCCCTCTGCCCCTGTCTCTGCCTCTCTCTCTCTGTGTGTGTGTGTGTGTGTGACTATCATAAATAAATAAAAATTAAAAAAAAAAAGAACCCTAAGGGGAATGGAAATCTATAAGGCATAACCACCCCTCCCATGGAGATTCTCCCTCCATTATTAATCTTGGCAGAAAAGAGTTGGAGTTTTATTAGTGAAAGCTGTTTCCTTAGTGGGTCTCCAAGAAGGAGATAACTAAGGAACAAGAAAAGAGCCATCAAGGATCAGAAACAAGCTTGAAACCCTGGCTCTAGACACTCAGGGATACATGGGACATGTGAACTTTACTACATCTCTGTGCTTAAGCTTATATGTTATTTCCCAATTAATTCTACATTTTCTATGTTTTTAAAATCCAATCAGTGTTACTTAGAGAAAACATGAAAAAACATATAAAGAGATGTGAGTTGAATAGAGATTCTGGAGGTCACACCATGGAGAAAGACATTATAGATTTGGTCACTCAAAATGAAGAGACCTCATTAAACACTGAAAACATTCAGCTGTAACCAAAAAAGGAAATGAACTATATTAAGCCAAGAGTAAGAGCTACTGTATAAAGCCCCAAACCAAGCCTCGAAAAGATCAAGATGATCTGCTCATAAATTAATTGTCTAACTGAACAAAATGCAGCACTCTTTAAAGAAAGAAAATAAATCCAGACTTTCAACAATGTTACATCTACAATACCCAGCACAATCTCAAAAATAATCATGCAAAGTAGAAAATACAACATGTAATCAGAAAAAAAAGAAGTCAATATAAGCATAATCAGAAATGACACAGATGTTGGAATTAGCAAAGGAGAACTTTAAAACAGCTATCATAAGCAAAGAAAAAGAGGTACATAATGAGTGAAGAGATAAGGAGTAAGCAGGAAAAGTGGAAAAATTTTTTTAAAAAAACATATGAAGAGGGGCACCTGGGCGGCTCAGTCAGTTAAATATCCAACTCTTGATCTCAGCTCAGGTCTCTATCTCAGCGTTGTGATTTCAAGCCCTGTGTTGGGCTCCATGCTGGCCATGGAGCCTACTTAAAAAAAAAATGAAGATTCTAGAACTGAAAAGTATAATATTTGAAATGAAAAAGTCACCAAATGGTGACTATAATAGCAGTTGTAACACTGTGGAAGGAAAAAAATCAATGAACATGAAGACATGTCACTAACAAAACTGAAGAACATAAAGTGAAAAACATTAAAAACATAAACAATCTCAGTGAAACAATATTAAACAGTCTCTCAAATGTGTAACTGGAGTACAACCAGAAGAAAAGAAAGACACTAGGGTAAAAAAAAAAATGCGATGAAAGAAATAATCACTTTTTTTCCCCCCAAATTTAAGGAAAACTATCAGCCCACAGATACACAAAATTCAATAAATCTCAAAGAGGATAAGCACACAGAAAACTACACTTAGGCATATCATCACCAAGCTACTACAAATGAAAAAGAAATTCTTAACTGCATCCAAAGAAAGAAGACCCCATACATACAGGAAAAGTGATAATAGAAACTGCTGGTTTCTCATGAGAAACAAAGCCAACCTGTGCGAGAGAAAAGAAAAAAAAATGTCAACTTAGAATTTTTTTTTTGTTTTAATGTGGAATGCTTCACCAATTTGCATGTCATCCTGGTGCAGAGGCTGTGCTAATCTCCAATTTTAGTATATACTGTTGCCAAAGCAGGCACACAATCTAGAATTCTTTACAACATTTTTTTCCTTTTAAAAATGAAGGTGAAATAAATGTACTTCTAGAGAAACAAAGGCAACAACAAAAAGAAAACAAATAAAAATGCATACACAGTCCTGCAATGTAAGAAAAATTAAAAGAAGTTCTTCAGGCCAAAGGCAATAGCACAAAAGTCAGGAAAGGGATAAATATAAGTGTGCACTGCTCTAAGGTTCTCATATGTGAAGTATGATATTAACTTAAAGTAAACTGATAGGTTAAGAATGTATATGGTATCCCTAGGTTCTAGGACCAAAAGCAAAAATAAAAAGGCATAGTTAGAAAAACAAAGAGGCATAGTTAGAAAGCCAACAGAGGATGTAAAATGGAAGACCTAAAAATGCTTGATTAATGTAAAAGCAGGAAAGAGAAAAAAGAAAGACAGGATAAATAAAAATGAATAGCAAGGCAATGGACATGAAGTCAATTATAGCAACAATTACATTAAAAGATAGAATAACATTCCAAGTAAACGTTAAGTATAAATAGACTAAATGTTCCAACTAGAAGGCAGAAATTATGAGATTGGAGAACTGTATTGTCTAGAAGAATGTACTTTAAGTATAAAAATACATATAATTAAAAAGTAAAGGGATGGGGAAAGATATTGATGTAAAGTCTAGTCATAAAAGAACTGGAATGACTATCTTCATATTAAATAAAGTAGACTTCAAAACAAGAATTACTTAAATAACATTTTATAATGATAAAATATATAATGTTCCTAAGTGTGTATACATCTACCAAAGAACTCCAAAACACATGAAATAAAAGTTGGAAGTACAAAAGGGAAAAATAAACAAATACAAAATTAGAGTTAAAGATGTTAACTCTCTTAAAAAATAACTGATGTAATATTTTGACTATTCGTTATTATGTGACATACCAGTGACTAGGATGGAGGTCTTCTGACAGTTAATGCTTACTCTTACATATCATTTCATGCTCTCTCTCTCTCTGAAAGGAAAGAAAAATCAGATCTCTCAGGTTTCGGAAAGTTTTCATAAGTATATAGAGAAAAACCATAAAGAAAATTTTGGCAGATTTTACATTTAAAAAAATTTGCACCTCAGGGCAGCTGGGTGGCTCACACGGTTGTGTCCAACTATTGATTTCAGCTCAGGTTATGATCTCAGGGTCTGGAGATCGAACCCCACGTTGGGCTCGACATTGGGCATGGAGCCTGCTTAAGATTCTCTCCTCTCCCTCTGCCTCTCTCTCTCTCTCTCAAAAAAAAAAAAAAAAAAGAAGCCTCAAAAATTAACCTTAATAAAATGGAAAAGTAAGGAAAATAAAAGTAAGAATAAACTATTTGGGACTATACCAAAAAAAAAAAAAGTTCTTGCACAGTGAAAGAAACCATCAGCAAAATGAAAAGGCAACCTACTGAATGGGAGAAGATGTTCACAAATGACATATCCAATAAAGGGTTAATAACCAAAATATATGAAAAGAACACATACAACTCAACACCAAAATAAAATAATCCAATTTAAAATGGGCAAAGGACCTGAATAGGCATTTTTCCAAAGAAGACATACAGATGGCAAACACATGAAAAGACAGATGCACAACGTCACTCATCATCAGGGAAATGCAAGTCAAAACCACAGTGAGATATTGCCTTATACCTGTCAGAATGGCTAGAATAAAAAAAAAAATTTTTTTTTAAGGAAAAAAAAAAGAAATAACAAGTGTTGGTGAGGATGTGGAGGAAAGGGAACCCTCATGCACTGTTCGTGGGAATGCCAACTGGTGCAGCCACTATGGAAAACAGTATGGAGTTTCCTCAAAAAATTAAAAATAGAAATCCCATATAATCCAGTAATTCCACTACTGGGTATCTACCCAAGCAAAATGAAAATATTAATTGGAAAAGATATACACACCCTAATATTCATTGCAGCATTATTTACAATAGCCAAGATATGGAAGCAACCTAAGAGTTCATCCACAGATGAATGGATAAAGAAGATGTGGTATAGCCAATACAACTGACTATTACTCAGCCAAAAAAAGAATGACATCTTGTCATTTGCAGTAACGTGGAAGGGACCTACATGATATTATGCTAAGTGAAATAAGTCAGACGGAGACAGGCAAATACCATTTGATTTCACCTACATGTGGACCCTAGAAGAACACACCCAACAAACAAAACAAATCTCATAGATATAGAGAACAGATTGGTGGTTGCCACAAGGGAGGGGACTTGGCGGGGTGAGGGGGTAGATGAAATGGGTGAAGAGGAACAGGAGGTACAAACTTCGAGTTACAAAATAATATAAATGGGGATCCCTGGGTGGTGCAGCGGTTTGGCGCCTGCCTTTGGCCCAGGGCGTGATCCTGGAGACCCGGGATCGAATCCCACATCGGGCTCCCGGTGCATGGAGCCTGCTTCTCCCTCTGCCTGTGTCTCTGCCTCTCTCTCTCTCTCTCTCTGTGACTATCATAAATAAATAAAAATTAAAAAAATGAAAAATAAAAAACAAAATAATATAAATTATGGGGATTAATGTACACCATTTCTCCAAGGTTACGTTAATTCTGTTTCTCTGGAGAATCCTGATTAATACAAGGGACATGAAGAGATCAGCAATGGCTCTGTATTGGGCAGGCTCCTGCTGTGTTACACACCCATTTCTCTGGGTGGTGGGAAGAGGGTGGCTCATGTCACACAGCCACTACCAAAGTCTTGGAACTTAAGAGATCCTATCCCAGGGAGCTCTGTTGGGGGCCTTCTTTCAGCAAGCCTGCTATTCTCACACTACAAATGTTGACCTGGCTGGCTAGCAGATCATGAGCTCTCTGCGTCAGCTCCGTCAGCTCCGTGGGGTCAATCAGCCCCACCCCAGGAGGGAAGCAGATCTTACTACGGTGAAGCTAGTGCCATCTGCCCCAGCCTTCTTACTGAGCCCAGACTGAAAGCATAAGCCTTCTCAAACTGCAGAATGCCCTAGAGCATCCGACCTGAGGAGTGTGCTTTGCTTCTGCTAGAAGACTTCACTGCTCAGAATGGATGCACCCAGGCTCCCAGGATGCGGAGAGCTGGCATCAGCCATCAGGAGGGTGCTCAGCCAAGAAGCCTGGGCCACATGGAGGGTTCATGTGCTAAGAAGAGGAGATCATGTTCAGGAGCAAAAGGGAGTGTCAGCTCCCTAGAAGCCAGCCCAGACAAACCCTCTGAAAACGTTGACTGGATGCAGGGCAACTTCCTGTTGATGTTTGTGAACTTCTGTAGGTGGATTTTAGCTTTGAACAAGAAGCTAGATCTTGCAAGCAGTTAAGGGAATCTGCTCTTGACAGAGCTGTGTGCTGACACTCCTTTTTGCTCCTGAACATGATCTCCTCTTCTCCCTCTGCTCCTCACCCTGCTTGCGCTCTCTCCCTCTCCTTCAAATAAATAAAATCTAAAACCAAAAACAAAACAAAAGAACAAAACAAAAAACACCGATTTGGAAAAAAATCCTCCAAAACCAACCAGTTACCTTGCTGGCTTCATTAATTTGCATAAATATAGCCTAATTTCAGTTTCAGCTGCCTTTTAGCATTTACGTGCTCACCTATATTTCTGGGAGAAAAGTACTCCAAAGGCTTCACCAAATTGAAGCATAAAACTAGAGGATCCTAATGAAACCACCGATTGGAAGACTGCGTTGTATAAAGAGGGGTTTCTTAGACCTAAAGAGGTGGGGCCCATGGAGGTAGGAGCCAATTTGCTCTTTTATTGAACTGCTTTGGCCTTTTAACTGGAGGGAGCGGGAGGGATCTGGGGATGTGCGAAGCTCATGGTCTCCTCTCTTTGACAGAGTAATGGTCTCTGGTCCCGTCAATCTGCTCAGGAGTGCAAATGGGGTGCAAGGTTTGGGGGAGGTGAGGGATAGGGGGCTGGGATGGAAGCTGCTGAAGCCACTGCAGAATCCTACATTGCCATCTGGGAGAACTTCAGGAGGGGAAAGGGAGCCATCCGTCCCAAAGCACATAATGCAGATAAGTCTGTGACTTTGGGGACTCAGTCAGTTAAGTGTCTGCCTTTGGCTCTGGGGTCCTGGAATTGAGCCATGCACTGGGCTCCCGGCTCCACAGGGAGTCTGCTTCTCCCTCTCCTTCTGCCCCTCTTGCCCCCACTCATTCTCTCTCTCTCTCTCTCTCTCTCTCTCTCTCTCTCCTTCTCAAATAAACACATAAAAATCTTTTTTAAAAAAAAAGTCTGTTACTTTTCACCTTCACTTGACACCCCTCCGCCCCAGTCTGCTGCTGCAGCTGCCCCCACCGCCACTCTGCTTATTCTTGCCTCAGTTTCTGTCTCTACAATCAGCCAGCCGCTCAAACACTGGAGTGACTTCCTCTGCCTTTTGTGATTTTTCTTCTGAGTTGGCAGCAATCCCCCAGCTTCATGGCACAGAGGGGATGCTGTGAGCAAGCCTGCAAGAGTGGAGAGGCCGCCCAGCTCAGGGTTCCAGCTACACCCCATTTCCTACCTGCAGTCCTACATGCCAGCGGGTCTTGCAAACAGCCCTTCGTGCCTTATCTGCCAGCCTTCAGAGAGCACCCACGAGATGCAGGTGTCACGCGGTAAACCTGGAGATGCAGCATCCTGCTTCTGAGGATTCCCCTGACCCCGTAGCAAGGACTCCTAACCCTCCCATGCATCAGCATGAATGTAAGCATTGAACATACTAACTCTTGCAAGTCCCCCTACGGCCCTGTTACACATGAACCAACGATCATGTCCATCCTGTGGAGACTAAGGCATAGGGGTTAAGTTACTTGCCCAGGTTTCCGCAGCTAGTGAGTGGCAGAGTGGGATTCAATGCCCCAGGTAGTCCTGGGTCCAGAGGCATATGACTCTCGGGGGTTGATGATCCTGCAAACAAATGGCAGACCATTACGACAGAAGGGGGTCCCTGTAGTAAGAAAAGATAAAGTGGAGTGCTGAAGGGGAGCCAGGAGCTGCTCTATCCAAGGTCTGGGGGTGGAGGAGAAAATGCTAGAAGTAGTCATGGCAGTATTAGCAATGATAGTTCACATTTCTTTTATACTTAACAAACACCAGACATCATGCCAGGGCATTGCATGACACGTGCACTCCGAGGACTGGTATGACTCTCATCCCCTATTTCAGTTATGAGGAGCCTGGGGCAACACAGCCTCCAGCCTGTCCCTCGTGCGCATGTCTCCACTCTGCACCGAGTCAGGCCTTGTGGATGGCATGAGGTCGCTATGTGGGACTCTGTACCATAGAAGTTGGCACGTGCTACAAAATCAGGGCTTTTGCAACCCTCCTTTTGAAGACTCGGTCATTAAACATCTACCAGCACCCCGCGGGGACCAGTTTCCCAGTCACCCCATGAGCAAGAAGCGTCTGGGTTCTTCGTGGTAGGAGTCAACGGCAGCTGAGCCCATTACGATGCACATCTAACTCCAGAACTAAAGGCCTTTCATGCGTAGGGGTTAAGCACCTGCTCCTCTCAAATAGGAATGAGGCCCCAGGTGGGGCAGGTATAAAAAATCAAAAAGCTTCTTCTCCTCCCCCTCACCACCCAACTCCCCTTTCCCACAGTCCATCAAGTAGACATCACAAGCAATAAGAGTCTATTTTTGGAGAGAGCTATGGGAAACAAAGCTTTAGGGTGGATCACCCTAACTACGTGCCCTTCACTTCGAAGGCTTGGCTGATAGGAGTTGGGACCCCGGGGGGCTGCAGGCCCTGTGACGGTATCCGTCTGGGGAGGGAGGGGAAGCACTGCCAGGTAAGGAGAGGGCAAGGAGGAGCCAAGGCAGCTGAGGAGGATTCCAGGCACACAGCTGGGACCCGCAGGGGACTCAGGGACCCTGGGGCCTGGTGATACCTCATTCTTGTCTTTTTTTTTTTTTTTTTAAGTTTTATCTATTTATTTGAGAGGGAGACAGAGAGCATAAGCAGGGGTGAGGGGCAGAGGGAGAGGGAGAAGCTGAGTCCCCACTGAGCACCAGAGCTGGATGCGGGGCTCGATCCCAGGACCCCAAGATCATGACCTGAACCAAAGGCAGACACCTAGCCAACTGAGCCCCCCAGGCACCCCCGCTTCTTGTCCTTTCATAGTCAGCCAGGAGAAAGCATCAGAGGTGCTCCTGGACGTCACTGACACCCTGTGGAAAGCCTGTGAACTTCTTCTTGGTAAGTTAGCTTCTTGGAAAGGCCCCGCGTGATGTGACCTTGTAATAAGTGTGAAGACAGTACTAAAGGGACCCTAACATTTGTAGGGTGCTCCCTTGTAACCAAATTCAGGCTCATCGATGCTCACGACCACACTGTGGGTTGTGAGCATCCAACACTTCCAGGTAAGGAAGCAGAGCCTTGGAGACCCAGGATCCTGCCGGCAGTGAAGGGCAGATGAGTGACTGGAGCTCTGTCCAAGGTCAGGACCCTTCACCCAGCATCACTGGACCCTCATGATCCCTGGCGCTGCCCTGCAAGGACTCTCTGCCAGATGGCAGGAGCACATACACACTCAGGGCTTGCACCTTTGTTGGACTTGAGGGCCTCGCTTGAACCCTCCACTCTGGGTGCCCTTGGGCCAGACTTCAGCCAAGACTCTTGGCTTTCCTCTGCCAAGCAAACCTGACTTCCTTCCAGATGTGGCCCAGCGCAAGAGATCCAGCAAGTGATGCAGACCATCTATGAGCAGATGGAAATGCCTGATGACACTGTTAGTACAGTGCCCTCACCTTTAAGAGAAGGGGCCAGCTTGTCCCTTCTCAGCCCTTAGAAGCTGTGAATGTGGTGTCCACCCTTCACCCCTGTACAGTTACCAGTGCTCCCTGGCCCCCCACCTCATCAGCCTGGGGAGGGGAGGGGGTCCTTACCTTCCTCCACTCTGCACAGGAACATCCATAGCTCTGTGTAGGGACTTGTTTCCAGGGCTCTTGTCATGTCTAGCATGATGCTGGCAATGCATAGGCAGTGAATGGACACCTGAGGATGGAAGGCAGGCAGGAAGTCTGAATGAACAACCCAAAGATCCAAATGTGGAAGAACTAACAATTCAATTTCTGCATATCACAGAAGACGCATTCCTTCCCAGAGTCAGAGCACTCCTAGTTTTGCTCCCAGACCAACATCCATGATGGAAAACAAATTTTCAAATATTTTATTAACTGATGGCAAATACGACAGTCCAGTATCTTCCAAATCCTTCATCAGGTAGGGTTTTTGCAAATATTTTCTCCCAGTCTGTGTCTTGTCTTTTCATTCTCTTAACAGTGTAGTTTGCAGAGCAAAAGATTTTTATTTGAATGAAGACCAACTTACCAAACATTCTCTCATGGATCATGCTTTTCATATGTTGAATCTGAAAAGTCAGCACCAAACCCAAAGTCACTTTGATTTCCTCCATGTTATCTTCTAGGACTTTAATTGTTTTGTATTTAACATTTAGGTCTGTGTACCATTCTGTGCCTACTTTAGTGAAAAGTCATAATTCTGAGTCCAGATTTTTTTTTTTGGCATGTGATCGTCCAGTTTTTTCTTTTTCTTTTTTTAAGGTTTTATTTATTTATTCATGAGAGACAGAGAGAGAGAGAGAGAGAGAGAGAGACATAGGCAGAGGGAGAAGCAGGCTCCATGCAGGGAGCCGGACATGGGACTCTATCCCTGGACTCGATCCCGGGACTCCAGGACCACGCCCCCAGGGGAAGGCAGATGCTTAACCACTGAACCATACAGGCATCCGTCCCATCGTCCAGTTTTTTCAGTTCCTTTGTCAAAAAGACTGTCTTTGCTCCAGTGTATTGCCTTCGCTCCTTTGTCAGAGATCAACTGACTATATTTCTGCCATTGACTGAATGTTTGTGTTCCCCCAAGTTAGGTGAAACCTGATCTTCAGCGTGCTGACTTAGGGGGTGAGGACTCTGGGTTATGTGTGTGATTTTTAAAAATATTTTATTTATTAATTCATGAGAGACACAGATACAGGCAGAGGGAGAAGCAGGCTCCCTGCAGGGAGCCCGATGCGGGACTCGACCCCAGGAACACGACCTGAGCCGAAGTCAGATGCTCAACCACTGAGCCACCCAGGTGCCCCTATGTGTGTGATTAGATTATGAGGGTAGGGCCCTTTTGTATGGAATTCATGCCCTTATCAAAGAAACCCCAGAGAACTCTCTTGCCCCTTCTGCCACATGAGGACACAGTGAGAAGACCGCTATCTATGCACAAAGAAGAGGAGTCTCAGCAGACTTGGCACCTGCCACGTGCCTTGACCTTAGACTTCCCAGCTTCCAGAACTCTGAGAACTTGATTGGATCTATTTTGGCACTCTCTGTTTTGCTCCATTCATCTATTTGCCTGTTCTTTCCGCAATACCACACTGTCTTGATTACTGAAGCTGTATAGTAAGGCTTGAAGTTGGGTGACATCCGTCCAAACATGTTCTTCTCCTTCAACATCATTCTGGCTGTTCTGGATCTTTTGCCTCTCTGCCTCTGCAGATCAGCACTGTCCCATTCATGCCCTCTACCAAACCAGGCTGCTTCTCGAACAGCCCCACCTGTTCCACATCCTCTGGCCAGGCCAGGCCCTGTCTACAGACAAGCTCCAGGCTGCCCACATCCTCAGGAATGGTGGGCTGCCTCTACAGACCAGCACCAGCTCGCACTCTTGCAAGTGACTGTTTGCTTTGTTTTTGCTGCAGGCAGCCTGTTTCTGTGGTCATCATTCCCTCTAGGAAGAGGCCTCAGCCTTGGAGCATATCCCTATCCTGTTCTCAGTTCCCCCAGTGTCCTCTCTTGCTCAGAGGCAGCTGTTCTTTTGCACCTTCTACCTCCAGGCTCCCTGCCCCCAAATCCTGTTAGTAATGAGCCACCTTGTCTTATTCTACTTAATAATTCTTAATATTAAAATATCCCTATTTAAATAACTGGTGAATTTCTGTCTCTGTTTCTTTCTTTAAAAAAAAAAAGATTTTATTTATTTGACAGGGAGAGAGAGAGCACAAGCAGAGGGAGTGGCAGGTAGAGGAAGAGGGAGAAGCAGACTCCCCACTGAGCAGGGAGCCTGATGCAGGGCTCCATCCCAGGACTCTGGGATCATGATCTGAGCCGAAGGCAGTGTTTAACCGACTGAGCCACCCAGGTGCCCCTGTCTCTGTTTCTGATGGACTCTGACTAATAGAGCCCCTGGCAGAGCCAACAAGGAGTCAGCTGGCAAAACAGGGATGTCACTGGCATAGTCACAGCTCCAGCAGGTTGTGTGTGTGTGTGGGGGGGGGTGGCATTCGGAGTTGACAGACAGTCCCTCAGTAACTAGAACAGAGGGTGAAATAAAGATATTTTCAGATGAACATAATAGTTTTCCATTAGCAGATCCTCACTAAAGAAAATTCTAACAATATACTTCAGGGAAAAAAAAAAAAGATCCCAAATGGAAGCTCTGAAATATATAAAGAAATGACAAGCCAAGATAATAATGATAAATATTGGAATAAATCTAAAAGAACATTGATTATGTGAAATAATACCATTTTATGAGTTTTTTTTAAGAAAAAAAGAATAAAAACAGAGAAGTCAGACAGGGATTGCTAGATTGAACTGTGCTACCCTGAAATTCATATGTTGAAGTTGTATGCCCCCCCACTGCGATGGTATTTGGAGATGGCCCCCTTAAGAAGGGGTGATTAAGTTGAGATGAGGCCGTGGGGGTGGGGAGGCTCATGATGGATTAGTGCCCTTACAAGAAGAGGTACCCGAGACACTCATGAGAACGCAGCTATCGGCAAGCAGAGAGAGGGCTCTCGCCAGAACCTGGCCACACTGACATCCTTTAGAACCACAGGAAAATTAATTTCTGTCATTTGATCTCCCCAGTCTGTGGTACTTTGTGATGGCAGCCCAAGCAGACTAAGACAGAGGTAAAGGGAATGCAGGCTCTGGCATTGCCCCAGAGGAGTGGCTAGGTGGGGCTGACACCCAGATAGCATGCACTTGTGCATTGTCCTGAATGAGGGGGCCACTATGTGTCCACACTGGACCATGTGCATGTCACACCGACTATTAAAAATATATACATATTTTTAATTACCTCTGAGAGAAATTATTGATTAACCTTAGATTTTGATGAATTAAGCTTCCATATTGTAATTCTTAGAGTAATGACCTAAAAAATATGAACAGTAGATGTTTCTAACTCAGTGAAGAAAAAAATAGAATGATTAAAAAAAAATCAAACCAAAACAACACAAGAAAGGAAGGAAAAAGAGACAGGAGATAAAAGAAAGCACAGCCTCATCTGTTAGCTCTAAACGACATATATAAGAAGTTATATTACGTTTTAATTTTTTTCCTCTGAAACACAAAGAGTGTCAGAATGGGGACAAAACCTAAATATGTGTTAACAAGAGACATGTCTGAAACATAAGGACACAGAAAGCTGACAGGAAAAGGACAGAAAAAGATTTACTGAGATGTTAATCAAAAGAAAGCTAGTGGAACATGATGTATCAGGAAAACAGATTTAAGGCCAAGACAGTTACCAGAAAGAAGCCCATGGCATCATGACAGAAGCCCATTCATTAGAAGGAGGTAAAAGTTTGATTAAAAGAACAGTTTCCAGGGGTGCCTGGGTGGCTCAGTGGGTTAAGCATCTGCCTTTGGCTCGGGTCATGACCCCAGAGTCCTAGGATCGAGCCCTTCATCAGGCTCTTGGCTCAATGGGGAGCCTGCTTCTCCCTCTCCCTCTGCCTACTGCTCTGCCTACTTGTTCTGTCAAATAAATAAGTAGAATCTTAAAAAGAGAAAAGAACAGTTTTCAGAGTCAGCCTGTTCAAATCCCAGCTCTGCTACTTATGTACATGATCTTCAGCTAAGTACTTAGTCTCGGCAGTTTCCAATTTCCTCATATGTAAGCTGAAATATTAATAGTACTTGCCTTGTAGGGTGCTTGTGAGGATAACTGAATTGGTATATATTTAAGGCAATTAGAACAGTGGCAGACATATATGTACATAGGAAGCATCTCATACATAAAGCATGAAATTACAGACCCTGATAACATGCATCAAAATTTGTGCAGGAAAGTTTGACAGAACTATAAAAATGATACAGATACATACTGGTCCAGATTCTTAGTGGGCTTTATTTTATTTTTTAAAAATATTTTATTAATTTATTAATAAGTATGAGTGGAGGGAAGGCAGTGAGAAGGAGAGAGAGAGAACAGACTCCGAGCTGAACAAGAAGCTGTCATGGAGTTTGATCTCTTGATCTTGAGATCACGACCTGAGCTGAAACCAAAAGTTGGACGCTTAACGAACTGAACCACATACAGTCTTCCCTAGTGGGCTATTTTAAACATAACCTTCCCCGTGATTTAAAAAAAATATCAGGGGATCCCTGGGTGGCTCAGTGGTTTGGTTTGGTGCCTGCCTTCGGCTCAGGGCGTGATCCTGGGGTCCCGAGGTCGAGTCCCGCGTTGGGCTCCCTGCATGGAGCCTGCTTCTCCCTCTGCCTGTGTCTCTGCCTCTCTCTGTGTGTCTCTCATGAATAAATAAATAAAATCTTTAAAAAATATATCGGTAATGATATAGAAGAGTTGACAACACATAAAACTTAATGGGCAAGTATAAAACATTGCATCCAACAACCTCATACACATTATTTTCCAAAACTTGCCGTATAGTGTGTCATAAAGTAAATCTTATCAAATTTATCCAAGCATGCATGCATTGAAATTATGCAAAACATGTTCTAGGATTACATGCAATAAAGCTAGAAATCAAAAAGCCTATAAAATCCTTATATGCTTAGGAATTAAGAAATATGCTTCTAGATAATATACATATGCAAATTGGGAAATGTCATGTCACAGCTAACGGACTTTAATTCAGCAGAATTTAGAGGAAAACCATAGCTCTAAAATATGTATATTGGAAGAGAGGTCTGAAAAATAATGAGCTAAGACTCCCTCTCGTGAAGCTAGAAGAGGAATGGCAAAATAAAGAAGAGAGAAAGAAAGAATCACTAAAATTCAGAGTGGAAATAAATGAAATTGAAAGTAAACACACAATAGAGAATATCAACAAAGCTAAGAGTTGGGTTTTTTTTTGAAAACATGAATAAAATTGGCAAGCGTCTAGTGGATTGGAATCAGAAAAAGAGAGGGAAAGAACAAATCTATTTCAGTAATGGAATGAAGGGAAATCACTATAGTTGCTGTTTGCATTAAGAAAAATAATAAAAACTATACCTATTTATGATGTATTCAACTCAAAAGATACAGAAACAGAAAAAAGAATGAGATTTATAGCATAATGCAACTGATACAACTTTACAAAATATTGTGTGTATATATTTTTTCATATTATGTATGAAACATACACATTGTTAAATATATAAAAAGTTAACTGGGGGGAAAAGGAAGATAACAAAAGGATGTAATGAACAACTTTATCTCCAAATTTTAGAAGGAATAGTCATATTTATAGAACAAGATAATTTACCAGAAATAAGAAGAAATAACTTAAATTGCCCTACTGAACATTTAAGAAATTGAATCATCAGTCCATAGCTTTTCCTCAGTGAAACATTCAGACTCACATGGCTTCACATTCTATTTCTATGAATCCTCAAATCAAGAACCCAAATTCCAATCCTTTACAAGCTCTTCTACAGAATAGAAAAAAGCAAACAATCTTTATTTTATGAGGCAAACATAACCTTGATGCCAAAATCCAATGACAGTTAAAGAAAATTATAATCTACCCATGAATATAAACACAAAACTTCTAAACAAAACATTAACAAAATAATGTAATCTGTAGTTAACAAATTAAAGGCGAAAAATTACAGGAACATTAAAATCAATGCAGAAAGTCATTTGTAAAATTCAACATCTAATTATGATTTTTTTAATTGAGAAAGGAAATTAAGGGGAATTTTATTAACCCAATGAAGCTTTTTAAAAAACATCCTTACAACAAATATCATATATAATAGTAACCCATTGGTATAGTAAGGCAAGAAGATAACATAAAAGTTATAAAGATTTAAAAAGAAGAAAAAATAACAAGTGATGAATATCCACATATATGCGGTGTCCATTGAAACACCTTTAAAACAAAAGGATACAAAATATACATTTTTAAGTTTTTGAACAAATGCCAGGCAAATATAAAGCAAAAGAAAGCTCGCATAGAAGGTTTAGTATCAGAGCTGTTTTAAAGGTCAAAATTTTAAAAATCAGAAAGAAAAGGAAAGAATATTATAAATAAAAAGATAATGACAATTGAGTTAGAGATTTTAGAATGCTCTCTTTGGAACAGATCAAGCAGACAAATAATAACCAAAGGTATAGAAGATTTGACTACTGTGTCTAACAAAGCTAGGCAATTAAATATTAGATAAAGGATACACATTGCTTTCAAGTGCACAGAATATTCACAAATGTGATCTATATATAAGGCCACAGAAGAAACCTCAGTATATTCCAGAGAATTCACAGCAAAGGTCAAACTATGTTTTCTGACCTTATGTAAAACAAATCAATATCAAAAGAATCAATTTATAAAAGTTCTTGTGAATGAAAACTAAAAACAAAATGTAATATGACTACCTAATCTTTGGAATGAAGAAATAATAATTTATTAAATATTTTTTAATTGAAATGAAAAATACTCCACATCCAAATGTATAGAACAAATCTAAATTAATATTTAGAGGTTAAGTTACAGTTTTAAACAACAAATGAGTTCAGTTTTCATTTAATAAGCTCCAGAAAGTGGGGCACCTGGGAGGTCCAGTCAGTTAAACGTCCTATTCTTGATTTTAGCTCAAGGTCATGATCTTGGGGTTGGATTGTGAGATCAAGCCTCCAGTAGAGCTCCATGCTCAGTGAGGAGTCTGCTTGAGATTCTCTTTCTCCTTCTTTCTCTGCCCCTCCTGCCTCCCCTCTAAAGATGATTAATTAAAAATAAGTGCCAAAAAGAAGAGTAAACCTAAGCAAGTGAATGAGCAAACACAACACCCAAAGAGAAAAGTTGAAATAGGTGAAATAGGAAATAAGAGAAAAGTGGAAGATGAATAAAACTAAATAACTTGTTCTTTGAAAAGTCTCCTAATATAGATAAAACAGCAAGATAACTAATCAAGGGAGAAGACTCAAATAAACAAAAATATAAAAGAAAAATAGAAGGAGAAACAAACATTTCTGTAAGAATTTTAAATGCTTAAATTGCCACCAGAAGTAGCAGATCTGAATAGATCAACAGCCAACCGCCAAAAACTCAACAACCCTTTGAGGTAAGCACTCTTACACCCCCCACTGTTCAAAGAAGGAATCGAAAGAGTGATCATTTGAGTAACTTGCAAGGTCAAAAAGGAGTCAGAATTTGAACTCCAGCAGCCTGATTCTAGAAGTTTCATTCTTTACCCTCCATGCTTTGTATTATTTTGCCTTGCTAGCAAGGCAACAGTATAAATGTGATGATGGTGAGCAGGAGCTATGTCTTGTCTCCATATTACTATGTGTAGCATATCAAAAAGGCTTTATACATTTAAAAAAATTAGAAAACTATACAATTTTTTAGACCTGAACTTTCACTTGATTACAAAATTTACAGGACTAAAAGAGTAAGCAGTAAAGCTCTCCCTTCTACCTCCACCGGGTGCCCTCTTCTAGATAATGCCCTCACTTTCTTGTGGATCCTTTCAAAAGCATTTTATGCACATACAAATAATGTGTTCTTTAGTCCTCTTTTTATCTAGTGAACAGCACATATGCACATTTCTCTGCTCCTTGTTTTTTCACTTTAATGTTTCCTGAAGGTCATATCAATTCATTTAAGACATCCTCATTCTTAGGACGGTTGCAGGGTCCTCCATGGTGCATCTATTATAACTTAACAAGTATTCTGTTGATAGAATAGTAGGATATTTCCAACCTTTTGTGATTTCAAATGATTCCGTGGTGAATATATCATTTAGCACATGTGCAAACAAAGCACATGGAATCGATGCCCGTCACGCTGACTGCAACCTATCTGCCTCCATTTCTAGGGCTGAATAACAGGTTACCCCAAATCCAAGTGACCTAAAACCATGACATTGGTCTGGTGCGGTTTTGTGTGAGCAGGACCAGGTGAGGGCCCCGGTCTCTGCTCCCTGGCCGTCAGCCGTGCCCCCTCAGGTCGGGGGCGGAGTCCTCTGACCAAGTCTTGTCCACCCACAGGGCCTGCGAGCCCTGGCTGTTGCCTGGGGTCCCTTGGCTGGGACCAGCCCCTGGCCTGGGGCCCCTGCAGGCAGCCTGGGCCTCCTCGTGGCCGCCGCTGAGCTCCAGAAGGACATTCGGGCGGAGGCAGGCCTCTTTGCCCTTTAGCCTTAGAGGTCAGGCGAGCACCAGGCCTCCCCCAAATGCCACGCGGCTTCCAGGGGAGGGGAGCAGGGGGGCACTCTTGGCAGGCACGGAGTGGCAAGGTTCTGGAAGAGAATACGGGCGGGCTCAGAAATGCTGTTGTCGGGGATCCCTGCGTGGCGCAGCGGCTTGGCGCCTGCCTTGGCCCAGGGCGCGGACCTGGAGACCCGGGATCGAGTCCCGCGTCGGGCTCCCGGTGCATGGAGCCTGCTTCTTCCTCTGCCTGTGTCTCTGCCTCTCTCTCTGCCTCTATGTCTGTCATGAATAAATAAATAAAATATTTTAAGAAAGAAAGAAAGAAAGAAAGAAATGCTGTTGTCACATTTTGGGAAAACCCAACCGGCGGCGGACACAGCCTAGAGGCGCAAGGGCTCCACACGCACGTTTCCCAGGGCGGCCGACGTCTGCTCGCGCCCCTCAGGGGCTTCGCACCCGCTCACCGCGGCGCAGGGGAGAGCGCACCTGCGTCCCCGATGGGCGGAAAGGACCGCCGGGCGGGGGCGCAGCGCGGAGGGACGCGGCGCAGGCGGTCCCCGGGGCGCGCGCACCGCGTGGCCGCTGGGGGGCGGCGTCTCCTCGCAGAAGCGCAGGGAGGCGGGGGCGGCGGGGCCGCGAGAGCCCGGGCCTGGGCTCCGGCCGGGGGAGGGCAGACCGCGGCCCGCTCGCCTTCCTCTCGCCCCCTGCGGGGCAGGAGTCGTCCCGAGCCGCAGCGCCGAGCGGGGGCCCCAGGGGCCGGAGGCCGGGCCTTCGCAGCACGTTAGCGGTGGCTCTGCAGAGCCCCCCCAGGGCTGGCTCGGAGCCCCGGACCCTCTCTCTCCTGCCCAGGGAGGGCCCCAGCGGGCAGGCCCCAGGTCACCCAGGTCACCCAGCGCGCACACCCTCTCTGCTTGCACCTGCGCCTGTCGCCTGCTCAGGAACCCCACATCCTGAGCCTGGGGCCCGGGCCTGGGTGACCGGTGTGCACAGCCACCTGCTTCCTGACACACCGGGCCCTTCTCTCCCCGACCTCCACTTGCCCTCTCCTCACCCTGCACCACTCCAAGCACAGGCTGTGAGCCACCCCCCCCCCCCCCCCCCCCCCCCGCCGCCCTCCCAGACAGGCCCTGCTGATGCCGGGCAAGCTCCCTGCCCCCTCACCACCTCCCCTCAAGGTTGGCAGGGGACAGAGCCGGATTTGGACAGTGCAGCTGGGATGGCTGGATGATTCCACTGCCCATGAACTTGTAAAATAAAAAAAATGAATGAGTCAGGCAGGTGTCCCCCTTCCCAATCTTGGACGCTGATCTCAAGTCCTGAGATTCAGGGCCAGGTTCGGCCATGGGGTGGGGGTCAAGGATAGGGCAAGGTACACAGCCTCTGAAGGGTCATGGTTTGCTTTTAGCTCAAATGAGGGACCCAGCAGGCCTCATGGGCTACCCTGCAGCCTCCCATAAGGAGGCCACAGGGTCACGTGTGTCAAGCTCACCCACTCACAGTTGCCCCTTTGGGTCCTGACCCATCATCACTTCCCCTGTTGCAGAGCACCCTCGGCTTTGTGGCATAGCAGGGGTGAAGGCCGACCAGCGAGCCACCACCAGGTCCTCCTGCAGTTCCTCCCAGCGGCCTGGGAAGGGGGGGGCGGGGGGCAAAGCAGGAGTGCAGAGTTGCTTCAGGAAGACCTGGCTTTGAGCAGTACTTCTAGAAGCTTTGGGCAGATGACTTAGGTCCAGTTTTCTCACCTATAAAGTGGATCTCAGTTCTCATATGCTTCATAGTCACTGTGGTTTTTTTTTTTTTTTCTTAAAGATTTTATTTATTTATTCATGAGACACAGAGAGAGAGGCAGAGACACAGGCAGAGCGAGAAGCAGGCTCCATGCAGGGAGCCTGATGTGGGACTCGATCCCAGGTCTCTAGGATTAGGCCCTGGGCTGAAGGCAGCATTAAACCACTGAGCCACCGGGCTGCCCCTAGTCACTGTGTTAAATCAGGTAGCTAATGTAGTGGTCTCAGCATGAGGCCTGGCTCTGAGGGCAACCAGGGGCACTTCCCACGTCTCTGACCCCACCCCTGGCCCCTGCAGCTGCGGCCTGAACACCCCCTCCCAGAGGGAGTAAGCAGGTGTTCTGGCTACACCCACAGAGAGAAGGGCCGGACTGACAGTCAGCCCCCCTGCACCCTGAGGGGTGGCGTTGGGCATCCCTCCAGCAGCCTCCTGAGGACTCTTTGGCTGATATGCCCCGGGGCCCTCGGGGACACAGGAACTGCTCCCTCGGGGACAGTCTGGCGGTAGGCACTGGGTGCCATCCCCCACCGGAGCGAATGGCTGTGCCACTCTATGCTTGGTTACATGGGACCCGGGCTTCCCCGGGCCGGTGTTGGTGGCCCCAGGCCCAGAGGGCGGGACTGCCCTCCTTTCCTCCCGCT